>NC_086445.1:480130052-480774014 GCF_028390025.1 Pseudophryne corroboree | reverse complement strand
AGTATTACTTCTCTACCGTCCTCCCACGGGGGAGGGTGCTAGGGAAGTAATACAGTAAGGAGTGTGATGGTCCGGCTATTGAGGGGTGGAGGAGGCCGGAGTATTACTTCTCTGCCGTCCTCCCACGGGGGAGGGTGCTAGGGAAGTAATACAGTAAGGAGTGTGATGGTCCGGCTATTGAGGGGTGGAGGAGGCCGGAGTATTACTTCTCTACCGTCCTCCCACGGGGGAGGGTGCTAGGGAAGTAATACAGTAAGGAGTGTGATGGTCCGGCTATTGAGGGGTGGAGGAGGCCGGAGTATTACTTCTCTACCGTCCTCCCACGGGGGAGGGTGCTAGGGAAGTAATACAGTAAGGAGTGTGATGGTCCGGCTATTGAGGGGTGGAGGAGGCCGGAGTATTACTTCTCTACCGTCCTCCCACGGGGGAGGGTGCTAGGGAAGTAATACAGTAAGGAGTGTGATGGTCCGGCTATTGAGGGGTGGAGGAGGCCGGAGCATTACTTCTCTACCGTCCTCCCACGGGGGAGGGTGCTAGGGAAGTAATACAGTAAGGAGTGTGATGGTCCGGCTATTGAGGGGTGGAGGAGGCCGGAGTATTACTTCTCTACCGTCCTCCCACTGGTGGAGGGTGCTAGGGAAGTAATACAGTAAGGAGTGTGATGGTCCGGCTATTGAGGGGTGGAGGAGGCCGGAGTATTACTTCTCTACCGTCCTCCCACGGGGGAGGTTGCTAGGGAAGTAATACAGTAAGGAGTGTGATGGTCCGTCTATTGAGGGGTGGAGGAGGCCGGAGTATTACTTCTCTACCGTCCTTCCACGGGGGAGGGTGCTAGGGAAGTAATACAATAAGAAGTGTGATGGTCCGGCTATTGAGGGGTGGAGGAGGCCGGAGTATTACTTCTCTACCGTCCTCCCACGGGGGAGGGTGCTAGGGAAGTAATACAGTAAGGAGTGTGATGGTCCGGCTATTGAGGGGTGGAGGAGGCCGGAGTATTACTTCTCTACCGTCCTCCCACGGGGGAGGGTGCTAGGGAAGTAATACAGTAAGGAGTGTAATGGTCTGGCTATTGAGGGGTGGAGGAGGCCGGAGTAATACCTCTCTACCATCCTCCCACGGGGGAGGGTGCTAGGGAAGTAATACAGTAAGGAGTGTGATGGTCCGGCTATTGAGGGGTGGAGGAGGCCGGAGTATTACTTCTCTACCGTCCTCCCACGGGGGAGGGTGCTAGGGAAGTAATACAGTAAGGAGTGTGATGGTCCGGCTATTGAGGGGTGGAGGAGGCCGGAGTATTACTTCTCTACCGTCCTCCCACGGGGGAGGGTGCTAGGGAAGTAATACAGTAAGGAGTGTGATGGTCCGGCTATTGAGGGGTGGAGGAGGCCGGAGTATTACTTCTCTACCGTCCTCCCACGGGGGAGGGTGCTAGGGAAGTAATACAGTAAGGAGTGTGATGGTCCGGCTATTGAGGGGTGGAGGAGGCCGGAGTATTACTTCTCTGCCGTCCTCCCACGGGGGAGGGTGCTAGGGAAGTAATACAGTAAGGAGTGTGATGGTCCGGCTATTGAGGGGTGGAGGAGGCCGGAGTATTACTTCTCTGCCGTCCTCCCACGGGGGAGGGTGCTAGGGAAGTAATACAGTAAGGAGTGCGATGGTCCGGCTATTGAGGGGTGGAGGAGGCCGGAGTATTACTTCTCTACCGTACCCCCCCGGGGGGGGGAGGGTGCTAGGGAAGTAATACAGTAAGAAGTGTGATGGTCCGGCTATTGAGGGGTGGAGGAGGCCGGAGTATTACTTCTCTACCGTCCTCCCACGGGGGAGGGTGCTAGGGAAGTAATACAGTAAGGAGTGTGATGGTCCGGCTATTGAGGGGTGGAGGAGGCCGGAGTATTACTTCTCTACCGTCCTCCCACGGGGGAGGGTGCTAGGGAAGTAATACAGTAAGGAGTGTGATGGTCCGGCTATTGAGGGGTGGAGGAGGCCGGAGTATTACTTCTCTACCGTCCTCCCACGGGGGAGGGTGCTAGGGAAGTAATACAGTAAGGAGTGTGATGGTCAGGCTATTGAGGGGTGGAGGAGGCCGGAGTATTACTTCTCTGCCATCCTCCCACAGGGGAGGGTGCTAGGGAAGTAATACAGTAAGGAGTGTGATGGTCCGGCTATTGAGGGGTGGAGGAGGCCGGAGTATTACTTCTCTGCCGTCCTCCCACGGGGGAGGGTGCTAGGGAAGTAATACAGTAAGGAGTGTGATGGTCCGGCTATTGAGGGGTGGAGGAGGCCGGAGTATTACTTTTCTACTGTCCTCCCACGGGGGAGGGTGCTAGGGAAGTAATACAGTAAGGAGTGTGATGGTCCGGCTATTGAGGGTTGGAGGAGGCCGGATTTTTACTTCTCTACCGTCCTCCCACGGGGGAGGGTGCTAGGGAAGTAATACAGTAAGGAGTGTGATGGTCCGGCTATTGAGGGGTGGAGGAGGCCGGAGTATTACTTCTCTACCGTCCTCCCACGGGGGAGGGTGCTAGGGAAGTAATACAGTAAGGAGTGTAATGGTCTGGCTATTGAGGGGTGGAGGAGGCCGGAGTAATACCTCTCTACCATCCTCCCACGGGGGAGGGTGCTAGGGAAGTAATACAGTAAGGAGTGTGATGGTCCGGCTATTGAGGGGTGGAGGAGGCCGGAGTATTACTTCTCTACCGTCCTCCCACGGGGGAGGGTGCTAGGGAAGTAATACAGTAAGGAGTGTGATGGTCCGGCTATTGAGGGGTGGAGGAGGCCGGAGTATTACTTCTCTACCGTCCTCCCACGGGGGAGGGTGCTAGGGAAGTAATACAGTAAGGAGTGTGATGGTCCGGCTATTGAGGGGTGGAGGAGGCCGGAGTATTACTTCTCTACCGTCCTCCCACGGGGGAGGGTGCTAGGGAAGTAATACAGTAAGGAGTGTGATGGTCCGGCTATTGAGGGGTGGAGGAGGCCGGAGTATTACTTCTCTGCCGTCCTCCCACGGGGGAGGGTGCTAGGGAAGTAATACAGTAAGGAGTGTGATGGTCCGGCTATTGAGGGGTGGAGGAGGCCGGAGTATTACTTCTCTACCGTCCTCCCACGGGGGAGGGTGCTAGGGAAGTAATACAGTAAGGAGTGTGATGGTCCGGCTATTGAGGGGTGGAGGAGGCCGGAGTATTACTTCTCTACCGTCCTCCCACGGGGGAGGGTGCTAGGGAAGTAATACAGTAAGGAGTGTGATGGTCCGGCTATTGAGGGGTGGAGGAGGCCGGAGTATTACTTCTCTACCGTCCTCCCACGGGGGAGGGTGCTAGGGAAGTAATACAGTAAGGAGTGTGATGGTCCGGCTATTGAGGGGTGGAGGAGGCCGGAGCATTACTTCTCTACCGTCCTCCCACGGGGGAGGGTGCTAGGGAAGTAATACAGTAAGGAGTGTGATGGTCCGGCTATTGAGGGGTGGAGGAGGCCGGAGTATTACTTCTCTACCGTCCTCCCACTGGTGGAGGGTGCTAGGGAAGTAATACAGTAAGGAGTGTGATGGTCCGGCTATTGAGGGGTGGAGGAGGCCGGAGTATTACTTCTCTACCGTCCTCCCACGGGGGAGGTTGCTAGGGAAGTAATACAGTAAGGAGTGTGATGGTCCGGCTATTGAGGGGTGGAGGAGGCCGGAGTATTACTTCTCTACCGTCCTTCCACGGGGGAGGGTGCTAGGGAAGTAATACAATAAGGAGTGTGATGGTCCGGCTATTGAGGGGTGGAGGAGGCCGGAGTATTACTTCTCTACCGTCCTCCCACGGGGGAGGGTGCTAGGGAAGTAATACAGTAAGGAGTGTGATGGTCCGGCTATTGAGGGGTGGAGGAGGCCGGAGTATTACTTCTCTACCGTCCTCCCACGGGGGAGGGTGCTAGGGAAGTAATACAGTAAGGAGTGTAATGGTCTGGCTATTGAGGGGTGGAGGAGGCCGGAGTAATACCTCTCTACCATCCTCCCACGGGGGAGGGTGCTAGGGAAGTAATACAGTAAGGAGTGTGATGGTCCGGCTATTGAGGGGTGGAGGAGGCCGGAGTATTACTTCTCTACCGTCCTCCCACGGGGGAGGGTGCTAGGGAAGTAATACAGTAAGGAGTGTGATGGTCCGGCTATTGAGGGGTGGAGGAGGCCGGAGTATTACTTCTCTACCGTCCTCCCACGGGGGAGGGTGCTAGGGAAGTAATACAGTAAGGAGTGTGATGGTCCGGCTATTGAGGGGTGGAGGAGGCCGGAGTATTACTTCTCTACCGTCCTCCCACGGGGGAGGGTGCTAGGGAAGTAATACAGTAAGGAGTGTGATGGTCCGGCTATTGAGGGGTGGAGGAGGCCGGAGTATTACTTCTCTGCCGTCCTCCCACGGGGGAGGGTGCTAGGGAAGTAATACAGTAAGGAGTGTGATGGTCCGGCTATTGAGGGGTGGAGGAGGCCGGAGTATTACTTCTCTGCCGTCCTCCCACGGGGGAGGGTGCTAGGGAAGTAATACAGTAAGGAGTGCGATGGTCCGGCTATTGAGGGGTGGAGGAGGCCGGAGTATTACTTCTCTACCGTACCCCCCCGGGGGGGGGAGGGTGCTAGGGAAGTAATACAGTAAGAAGTGTGATGGTCCGGCTATTGAGGGGTGGAGGAGGCCGGAGTATTACTTCTCTACCGTCCTCCCACGGGGGAGGGTGCTAGGGAAGTAATACAGTAAGGAGTGTGATGGTCCGGCTATTGAGGGGTGGAGGAGGCCGGAGTATTACTTCTCTACCGTCCTCCCACGGGGGAGGGTGCTAGGGAAGTAATACAGTAAGGAGTGTGATGGTCTGGCTATTGAGGGGTGGAGGAGGCCGGAGTATTACTTCTCTACCGTCCTCCCACGGGGGAGGGTGCTAGGGAAGTAATACAGTAAGGAGTGTGATGGTCCGGCTATTGAGGGGTGGAGGAGGCCGGAGTATTACTTCTCTACCGTCCTCCCACGGGGGAGGGTGCTAGGGAAGTAATACAGTAAGGAGTGTGATGGTCCGGCTATTGAGGGGTGGAGGAGGCCGGAGTATTACTTCTCTACCGTCCTCCCACGGGGGAGGGTGCTAGGGAAGTAATACAGTAAGGAGTGTGATGGTCTGGCTATTGAGGGGTGGAGGAGGCCGGAGTATTACTTCTCTATCGTCCTCCCAAGGGGGAGGGTGCTAGGGAAGTAATACCGTAAGGAGTGTGATGGTCCGGCTATTGAGGGGTGGAGGAGGCCGGAGTATTACTTCTCTACCGTCCTCCCAAGGGGGAGGGTGCTAGGGAAGTAATACCGTAAGGAGTGTGATGGTCCGGCTATTGAGGGGTGGAGGAGGCCGGAGTATTACTTCTCTACTGTCCTCCCACTGGGGAGGGTGCTAGGGAAGTAATATAGTAAGGAGTGTGATGGTCCGGCTATTGAGGGGTGGAGGAGGCCGGAGTATTACTTCTCTACCGTCCTCCCACGGGGGAGGGTGCTAGGGAAGTAATACAGTAAGGAGTGTGATTGTCCGGCTATTGAGGGGTGGAGGAGGCCGGAGTATAACTTCTCTACCGTCCTCCCACGGGGGAGGGTGCTAGGGAAGTAATACAGTAAGGAGTGTGATGGTCCGGCTATTGAGGGGTGGAGGAGGCCGGAGTATTACTTCTCTGCCGTCCTCCCACGGGGGAGGATGCTAGGGAAGTAATACAGTAAGGAGTGTGATGGTCCGGCTATTGAGGGGTGGAGGAGGCCGGAGTATTACTTCTCTGCCGTCCTCCCACGGGGGAGGGTGCTAGGGAAGTAATACAGTAAGGAGTGTGATGGTCCGGCTATTGAGGGATGGAGGAGGCCGGAGTATTACTTCTCTACCGTACCCCCCCGGGGGGGGAGGGTGCTAGGGAAGTAATACAGTAAGGAGTGTGATGGTCCGGCTATTGAGGGGTGGAGGAGGCCGGAGTATTACTTCTCTCCCGTCCTCCCACGGGGGAGGGTGCTAGGGAAGTAATACAGTAAGGAGTGTGATGGTCCGGCTATTGAGGGGTGGAGGAGGCCGGAGTATTACTTCTCTACCGTCCTCCCACGGGGGAGGGTGCTAGGGAAGTAATACAGTAAGGAGTGTGATGGTCCGGCTATTGAGGGGTGGAGGAGGCCGGAGTATTACTTCTCTACCGTCCTCCCACGGGGGAGGGTGCTAGGGAAATAATACAGTAAGGAGTGTGATGGTCCGGCAATTGAGGGGTGGAGGAGGCCGGAGTATTACTTCTCTACCGTCCTCCCACGGGGGAGGGTGCTAGGGAAGTAATACAGTAAGGATTGTGATGGTTCGGCAATTGAGGGGTGGAGGAGGCCGGAGTATTACTTCTCTACCATCCTCCCACGGGGGAGGGTGCTAGGGAAGTAATACAGTAAGGAGTGTGATGGTCCGGCTATTGAGGGGTGGAGGAGGCCGGAGTATTATTTCTCTACCGTCCTCCCACGGGGGAGGGTGCTAGGGAAGCAATACAGTAAGGAGTGTGATGGTCCGGCTATTGAGGGGGGAGGAGGCCGGAGTATTACTTCTCTACCGTCCTCCCACGGGGGAGGGTGCTAGGGAAGTAATACAGTAAGGAGTGTGATGGTCCGGCTATTGAGGGGTGGAGGAGGCCGGAGTATTACTTCTCTACCGTCCTCCCACGGGGGAGGGTGCTAGGGAAGTAATACAGTAAGGAGTGTGATGGTCCGGCTATTGAGGGGTGGAGGAGGCCGGAGTATTATTTCTCTACCGTCCTCCCACGGGGGAGGGTGCTAGGGAAGCAATACAGTAAGGAGTGTGATGGTCCGGCTATTGAGGGGGGTGGAGGCCGGAGTATTACTTCTCTACCATCCTCCCACGGGGGAGGGTGCTAGGGAAGTAATACAGTAAGGAGTGTGATGGTCTGGCTATTGAGGGGTGGAGGAGGCCCTAGTATTACTTCTCTACCGTCCTCCCACGGGGGAGGGTGCTAGGGAAGTAATAGAGTAAGGAGTGTGATGGTCCGGCTATTGAGGGGTGGAGGAGGCCGGAGTATTACTTCTCTACCGTTCTCCCACGGGGGAGGGTGCTAGGGAAGTAATACAGTAAGGAGTGTGATGGTCCGGCTATTGAGGGGTGGAGGAGGCAGGAGTATTACTTCTCTACCGTCCTCCCACGGGGGAGGGTGCTAGGGAAGTAATACAGTAAGGAGTGTGATGGTCCGGCTATTGAGGGGTGGAGGAGGCCCTAGTATTACTTCTCTACCGTCCTCCCACGGGGGAGGGTGCTAGGGAAGTAATACAGTAAGGAGTGTGATGGTCCAGCTATTGAGAGGTGGAGGAGGCCGGAGTATTACTTCTCTACCGTTCTCCCACGGGGGAGGGTGCTAGGGAAGTAATACAGTAAGGAGTGTGATGGTCCGGCTATTGAGGGGTGGAGGAGGCAGGAGTATTACTTCTCTACCATCCTCCCACGGGGGAGAGTGCTAGGGAAGTAATAGAGTAAGGAGTGGGATGGTCCGGCTATTGAGGGGTGGAGGAGGCCGGAGTATTACTTCTCTACCGTCCTCCCACGGGGGAGGGTGCTAGGGAAGTAATACAGTAAGGAGTGTGATGGACCGGCTATTGAGGGGTGGAGGAGGCCGGAGTGTTACTTCTCTACCGTCCTCCCACGGGGAAGGGTGCTAGGGAAGTAATACAGTAAGGAGTGTGATGGTCCGGCTATTGAGGGGTGGAGTAGGCCGGAGTGTTACTTCTCTACCGTCCTCCCACGGGGGAGGGTGCTAGGGAAGTAATACAGTAAGGAGTGTGATGGTCCGGCTATTGAGGGGTGGAGGAGGCCAGAGTATTACTTCTCTACCGTCCTCCCATGGGGGAGGGTGCTAGGGAAGTAATACATTAAGGAGTGTGATGGTCCGGCTATTGAGGGGTGGAGGAGGCCGGAGTATTACTTCTCTACCGTCCTCCCACGGGGGAGGGTGCTAGGGAAGTAATACAGTAAGGAGTGTGATGGTCCGGCTATTGAGGGGTGGAGGAGGCCGGAGTATTACTTCTCTACCGTCCTCCCACGGGGGAGGGTGCTAGGGAAGTAATACAGTAAGGAGTGTGATGGTCCGGCTATTGATGGGTGGAGGAGGCCGGAGTATTACTTCTCTACCGTCCTCCCACGGGGGAGGGTGCTAGGGAAGCAATACAGTAAGGAGTGTGATGGTCCGGCTATTGAGGGGTGGAGGAGGCCGGAGTATTACTTCTCTACCGTCCTCCCACGGGGGAGGGTGCTAGTGAAGCAATACAGTAAGGAGTGTGATGGTCCGGCTATTGAGGGGTGGAGGAGCCCGAAGCATTACTTCTCTACCGTCCTCCCACGGGGGAGGGTGCTTGAAAAGTAGTACAGTAAGGAGTGTGATGGTCCGGCTATTGAGGGGTGGAGGAGGCCGGAGTATTACTTCTCTACCGTCCTCCCACGGGGGAGGGTGCTAGGGAAGTAATACAGTAAGGAGTGTGATGGTCCGGCTATTGAGGGGTGGAGGAGGCCGGAGTATTACTTCTCTACCGTCCTCCCACGGGGGAGGGTGCTAGGGAAGGAATACAGTAAGGAGTGTGATGGTCCGACTATTGAGGGGTGGAGGAGGCCGGAGTATTACTTCTCTACCGTCCTCCCACGGGGGAGGGTGCTAGGGAAGCAATACAGTAAGGAGTGTGATGGTCCGGCTATTGAGGGGTGGAGGAGGCCGGAGCATTACTTCTCTACCGTCCTCCCACGGGGGAGGGTGCTAGGGAAGTAATACAGTAAGGAGTGTGATGGTCCGGCTATTGAGGGGTGGAGGAGGCCGGAGTATTACTTCTCTACCGTCCTCCCACGGGGGAGGGTGCTTGGGAAGTAATACAGTAAGGAGTGTGATGGTCCGGCTATTGAGGGGTGGAGGATGCTTTAGTATTACTTCTCTACCGTCCTCCCACGGGGGAGGGTGCTAGGGAAGTAATACAGTAAGGAGTGTGATGGTCCGGCTATTGAGGGGTGGAGGAGGCCCGAGTATTACTTCTCTACCGTTCTCCCACGGGGGAGGGTGCTAGGGAAGTAATACAGTAAGGAGTGTGATGGTCCGGCTATTGAGGGGTGGAGGAGGCAGGAGTATTACTTCTCTACCGTCCTCCCACGGGGGAGGGTGCTAGGGAAGTAATAGAGTAAGGAGTGTGATGGTCCGGCTATTGAGGGGTGGAGGAGGCCGGAGTATTACTTCTCTACCGTCCTCCCACGGGGGAGGGTGCTAGGGAAGTAATACCGTAAGGAGTGTGATGGTCCGGCTATTGAGGGGTGGAGGAGGCCGGAGTGTTACTTCTCTACCGTCCTCCCACGGGGGAGGGTGCTAGGGAAGTAATACAGTAAGGAGTGTGATGGTCCGGCTATTGAGGGGTGGAGGAGGCCGGAGTGTTACTTCTCTACCGTCCTCCTACGGGGGAGGGTGCTAGGAAAGTAATACAGTAAGGAGTGTGATGGTACGGCTATTGAGGGGTGGAGGAGGCCGGAGTATTACTTCTCTACCGTCCTCCCACGGGGGAGGGTGCTAGGGAAGTAATACATTAAGGATTGTGATGGTTCGGCTATTGAGGGGTGGAGGAGGCCGGAGTATTACTTCTCTACCGTCCTCCCACGAGGGAGGGTGCTAGGGAAGTAATACAGTAAGGAGTGTGATGGTCCGGCTATTGAGGGGTGGAGGAGGCCGGAGTATTACTTCTCTACCGTCCTCCCACGGGGGAGGGTGCGAGGCCGGAGTATTACTTCTCTACCGTCCTCCCACGGGGGAGGGTGCTAGGGAAGTAATACAGTAAGGAGTGTGATGGTCCGGCTATTGAGGGGTGGAGGAGGACGGAGTATTACTTCTCTACCGTCCTCCCACGGGGGAGGGTGCTAGGGAAGTAATACAGTAAGGAGTGTGATGGTCCGGCTATTGAGGGGTGGATGAGGCCGGAGTATTACTTCTCTACCGTCCTCCCACGGGGGAGGGTGCTAGGGAAGTAATACAGTAAGGAGTGTGATGGTCCGGCTATTGAGGGGTGGAGGATGCCGGTGTAAAACTTCTCTATCATTCTCTCACTGGAGACATTATGGGGGTCATTCCGAGTTGTTCGCTCGTTATTTTTTTGTCGCAACGGAGCGATTAGTCGCTAATGCGCATGCGCAATGTCCACAGTGCGACTGCGCCAAGTAAATTTGCTATGCAGTTAGGTATTTTACTCACGGCATTACGAGGTTTTTTCTTCGTACTGGTGATCGTAATGTGATTGACAGGAAATGGGTGTTTCTGGGTGGAAACTGGCCGTTTTATGGGTGTGTGCGAAAAAACGCTACCGTTTCTGGGAAAAACGCGGGAGTGGCTGGAGAAACGGAGGAGTGTCTGGGCGAACGCTGGGTGTGTTTGTGACGTCAAACCAGGAACGAAACTGACTGAACTGATCGCAGATGCCGAGTAAGTTTGGAGCTACTCAGAAACTGCTAAGAAATGTCTACTCGCAATTTTGCTAATCTTTCGTTCGCAATTTTACTATGCTATGATTCACTCCCAGTAGGCGGCGGCTTAGCGTGTGCAAAGCTGCTAAAAGCAGCTTGCAAGCGAACAACTCGGAATGAGGGCCACTATTCCTATAATGCCTTTGTAATCCCATAGATCAGGCTTTTTCAACCACTGTGCCGTGGCACACTAGTGTGCCGCGACCAGTTGCAAGGTGTGCCGTGGAGCCAGAGCAGCTTCCTGTACAGTGAACTGTTGGCCCGGGCTCTTAGAGGATTAGTCATGCTCCGGCCGTGACCTAAACCCAGTGGCGTGCGGTGAGGTCAGTGGCTGGTGAGACACTACAGCCATAATGTCCATCGAATCTGCCGATGACCCCTACCGCCGCCGAGTAAATGCCCGCCACTGACCCTGAGTCGATGCCCTGTGCCACCGCCAATGGCTTACAAACTCACCCAGCCCTCTGCCACTAATTTGCATCTTAGTCCGATGCCGCCAATGCCCGCTGCCTGCCTGCTCATCATACTTGTGATATATTCAGGGCCGGTTCAAGGGCGCTCTGCGCCCCGGGCAGGAAAAGGGGCGTGGCCTAATTCAGGGGGCGTGGTCAGTTACGCCCCCTGTACATTGCTAGCGCCGCTTGAATGCTGAGCGGTGCGCGATGACGTCATCGCGCACCGCACAGCTAAAGGTCCTCTCCACGAAGGGAAACTAGACGCTATGCGTCTAGTTCCCTTCGTGGAGAGGACCTTTGCTGTGCGGTGCGCGATGACGTCATCGCGCACCGCTCAGCAAAGTTACTCTCCACGAAGGGAAACTAGACGCATAGCGTCTAGTTCCCTTCACAGAAGGCGGACGGGGACGGCAGCGGGCAGCGGAGGCGGACGGGGGACACAGCGGGCAGCAGTGGCGGATCTTGCCACGGTGCGGCGCCGTCCGGATGGCGCCAGCGCCCTCCGGAAGGCGGCGCCCCGGGCAAAAGTCCTGCTTGCCCGTGGCAAGATCCGCTACTGGATATATTGTACATTTTTATAGAAAAAAAAATAGTGTTTGGGACTGGGAAGGGAGTGGGAGGAGGACATGAATGCAATTTTGTTGTCCAGGGCTTCCATTAACTTAATGGAAAAGGGTCTGAATGGGTTAAAAAAAAATGCGTGAGGTCCCCCCTCCTAAGTGTAACCAGCCTCGGGCTCTTTGAGCCGGTCCTGGTTGTTTAAATACTGGGGAAAAATTGGACAGGGGTTCCCCGTATTTAGACAACCAGCACCGGGCTCTTAGTCCGGTCCTGGTTCCAAAAAATACGGGGGACAAAAGACGTAGCGGTCCCCCGTATTTTTGAAACCAGCACCGGGCTCCACTAGCCAGGGACATAATGCCACAGCCGGGGGACACATTTATGTAGGTCCCTGTGGCCGTGGCATTACCCCCCCAACTAGTCACCCCTGGCCGGGGTTCCCTGGAGGTGTGGGGACCCCTTAAATGAAGGGGTCCCCCCCTCCAGGCACCCAAGGGCCAGGGGTGAAGCCCGAGGCTGTCCCCAGGACCCCTAGGCGGTGGGTGCCAGGCTGATAGCCATAAGTGTGTAAAAAAAAGAGTATTGTTTTTTGTTGTGGAACTACAAGGCCCAGCAAGCCTCCCCCGCTTGCTGGTACTTGGAGAACCTCAAGTACCAGCATGCGGGGAAATAACGGGCCCGCTGGTACCTGTAGTATTACAACAACAAAAATACCCAAATAAAAACACAACTCGCACACCGTGACAGTAAAAGTTTATTAAAAACACACTCACACATACTTACCTACATCCCACGCCGGTCACGTCCACTTGTCCAGTAGAATCCATATTGGAACCAGGCACACCTGGAACAAGAAGAGAGAGAGAGAGAGAGAGAGAGGAGAGAGAGAGAGAGAGAGAGAGAACGCGCCTAGTCACAGTGCCGCAGGAAGGAGGCGGCAGCGGCTGTAGGCGGAGGGGCAGGAGGAGAGGTGAGCACTATGGGGACAACACAAACATACAAACATAGAACTCACCCCTCACTCCTGCTTCAGGCTCGTCGCTCCAACGCCAGTCACAGCCGCCGGGTCCCGCCGCCTCTTCCCCCTCCAGCGTCGTGTTGGTGATTGGACAGCGGATCCAGCACTGGATCCGCTGCCCAATCACATGTGCCTCGCTGACATGGGGGTGGTGTCCCTGTCAGCGAGGCACTTGTTTCAGTGCCGCTTTCCTGCTTTGTTTCAATGGGCTTTTACAGCCCAGTGTTTGGCCCCGCCCCCCGCTCTGCCCAACCAATTAATGCCAGGCTTCCGATGTCCAAACCTGCTGTGGCGTGATAGGAAGCCATCGGGGGAGCAGAGGACACATTATTTTGGAAGCATTTGTGATGTAAGGTAGAGTAGTTGCAACGTTTCAGTACATATTTCAGGGAACCCCTTTTTTTAATTTCTCATGTGTCCTAGAGGATGCTGGGGATGCTTCAAGAACCATGGGGTATAGACAGGATCCGCAGGAGACATGGGCACTTTAAGACTTTTAAGGGGTGTGAACTGGCTCCTCCCTCTATGCCCCTCCTCCAGACTCCAGTTTAGAATCTGTGCCCAGGCAGACTGTATGCACAACTGAGGAGCTCTACTGAGTTTCTCGGAAAATACTTATGTTAGGTTTTTTATTTTCAGGGAGAACTGCTGGCAATGGTCTCCCTGCATCATGGGACTTAGGGTAGAGAAGTCAGACCTACTTCTAGGGAGTTTAAAGGCTCTGCTTCTTGGCTACAGGACACCATTATCTCCTGAGGGTTTGGAACACTAGGTACGCCTAGGGGTTCACTCCCAGAGCCCGCCGTCACCCCCTTGCAGAGCCAGAAGTCAGAAGACAGGTGAGTAGAAGAAGATAGAAGACTTCAGTGATGGCTTTCTGAGGTACCGCACAGCGATCGCGCTGCGCGCCATGCTCCCATACACAGCGGCACTGCAGGGTGCGGGGGGGACGCCCTGGGCAGCATTAAAAAATTTCTTTTCAGGCTAGCAGTGTGATATTGAAGTGCCTTGGCACTAAATTCGTACCCCCGCCGGCATTATTTGTTTAAAAAAGAGCGGGCTGAAGCGTGCCATGTAGGGGGCGGGGCTTAGCCCTCACAGCTTTCATCAGCGCGATTTTCTCTCCAGGAGCTGCAGAGACGCTGGTCCTTCCTCACCACTGCTATTGTCAAGTAACAGTGCAAAATGGGGGTGGGGGGGGGGCAGCAAATTTGGTGCAAAATTAAGTGATTATAAAGCGCTGTAGGGTCTGAGGTATATATATATATATATATAACGTTTCAGAACCGGGAAAGGCGCTGGGTTGTGAGCTGGCAAACTCCCTCTGTGTTTCTCTGACAGGCTTTACTGTGGGTCTGTCCCTCTTTTGGCCCAGTGTGTCTGTGGGTGTCGGTACAGGTGTGTCGGCATGTCTGAGGCGGAGTGCTCTTCCCAGGAGGAGACTGTGTTGGGGGCAGAAACGGCTGTGGGAGTGACCCTGTCGGCACCGCCGACTCCTGACTGGGTAAATGTGTTGAATGCTTTGAATGCTAATGTGTCTCTTATTAATAAGAGATTAGAGAAATCCAGGGGCGTCAGAACGTTTTTAGGTTGGGGGGGACAAAATATAATCTCATTTCGGCGCCCCTAAATTGCTGAATCGCTTATGAAATGCATTGAAAAGGCTGAATCCACACTGAATTCCCACACCCAGAAAAGCCGAATACAGGGCTTGATTGTTGTGCTGCAAATTACACTGTCCTGCGATCAGATTGTCTCCGCCCAAGGGGAGTGAAAATTCATCACGTGCAAGTGTGCGATTGCATGTGTACGCTGTGCGAAAATTCCCCTCAGGCAGCGGACAGCTGCAAATCCGTTCACATCACACTCACCATCGAATGTTTTTCCCATTCTGTGCAGTGTGTGCAGTCTGTGCGTAGCTCAATAGTTACTCCTCCAGTGCGAAGGAATCAGGGCAATCGGGTCTGGAGCGTTTTCCCTGACATTCCCAGAAAACGGTCAGTTACCACCCACAAATGCCCTTTTCCTGTAAATCAGCTTGCGAACGCTCATGCAATTTAAATTTTCCCACCATGTGCCCCACGTAGCAGGGAAACACTTGAATTGGCTACCGGTCACCTTAGATGGGGCTAATGATCTCAAACTGCCACATGAGGTAGGGTCAGCTAGAGCTAGTGTCACCACCTGCTTCTGCTGGTATGACTGGTGGGGAAAACGAGTGGCACTGAACAACTAAGTTGCCGCACTTTTTTCCTTTTCCTGCAGGTGCCATCACAGCATATACATAAACATATATTTTACACTACATTTTTTTTAAAGAACCTTGGCACTCATTACCCTACACATGTAGCCAAGCTCATTGTTGCCATGATGCGTGGTGCGACTAGTGTGCCCACGTCTATGGCGCATATAGCGTACACACGCACATGCAATTGACTACTATGGTGTCATCGCTGACTGCACTTAGTCACAGTGCAGTGCATATGCGCACTGCCGCGATGCATACGCCGTGCGTACGCATTGCGGCAACAATGAGCATGGCTATATCTGTATATCCTTATAGGATGGTAATGATCTCCCAGCGGGCTTGCTGTTCTCGTCATGCGCCAGGTTTTATTCACACTCTATGGGTGTTGAGGACACCCACAAGTGGGAATAGCCTTGGCGAGTGCTGTCGGCATTCCTGGCTGTCGATATCCTGAATGCTGGGATCCCGACAGCTGGGATATTAACTAGATGAAGATGAAATACTTATTTTGATTGTAGTGAGGGAGGTAATGAGGGGGTTAATATATTCATTCAATTAAAGGATTAGGGAGGGCTAATGGTTAACCCCCTCAGAAGCTGGCGTGACATTATAGTGACCATCTCACCACACATGCTGCAGCATACTGTATGGAAAATATATGGAATGTAGCTATGTGATCCCGGCCGCCGGTGATGTGGCCCCAACCCAAATATATGTCACAAACACTATATCTATCTGTATATACCTATATATAGGCACAATAGCCAAAGGGGATAATAATAATAATAATAATAATAATAATAATAACTAACATGATTGGACACCATACTGTAGATCCAAGTGAAAATTCACATTACACCACACAGTATGAGCCTAAATTCATATTACACCATACGGTATGAGCCGAAATTCACATTACGCCACACAGTATGAGCTGAAATTCACATTACGCCACACAGTATGAGCCAAAATTCATATTACGCCACACAGTATGAGCCAAAACTCACATTACACCACACAGTATGAGCCGAAATTCACATTACACCACACAGTATGAGCTGAAATTCACATTACACCACACAGTATGAGCCGATATTCACATTACCCCACACAATATGAGCCGAAATTCATATTACACCACACAGTATGAGCCGAAATTCCTATTACCCCACACAGTATGAGACGAAATTCCCATTACCCCATACAGTATGAGCTGAAATTCACATTACCCCACACAGTATGAGCCGAAATTAACATTATGCCACACAGTATGAGCAAAAATTCAGGGACAGTGACAGCGGGGACATAGGGACAGGGAGAGTGACAGCGGGGACAGGGAGAGTGACAGAGAGACAGCAAGGACATACAGTAGAGAGAGAGAAAGGCAGCAGGGTTAGATTACCTAATGAGCAGCGGTGAGGAGGAGGAGGTTGTGGTCGGCGGCAGCGGTGCAGAGGAGGTTGTGGTCGGCAGCGGCAGTGCAGAAAAGACTGTGGTCGGCGGAGGAGGCTGTGATCTGCTTCAGCGGTGCAGAGAAGGCTGTGGTCGGCAGCGGCAGTGCAGAGAAGACTGTGGTCGGCGGAGGAGGCTGTGATCGGCTTCAGCGGCACAGAAAAAGGCTGTGGTCGGCGGAGGAGGCTGTGATCAGCAGCAGCGGTGCAGAGGAGGCTGTGGTCGGCAGCGGCAGTGCAGAGAAGACTGTGGTCGGCGGAGGAGGCTGTGATCGGCTTCAGCGGCGCAGAGAAGGCTGTGGTCGGCGGAGGAGGCTGTGATCAGCAGCAGCGGTGCAGAGGAAGCTGTGGTCAGCGGAGGCTGTGTGTGTGTGTGTGTGTTACATATATATATATATATATATATATATATATATATGGGAATCGCAGGTCCAGCACTCCATGCTTCAAACTGTAGCTGCGGCGGTGCCCTCACAGAAAAGGAATGTAGATTGCAGAGGTGCGGCACTCATACCAAATAACAGAAACTCAGAGCCGTGGTCGGATTTGCATCAACGTTTCAATATTTACATATTGTCATCAGGATACAGAGTAAAAAACAACATACCTTTTAAGCATGTCCACCACCAGTGAAGTGCTGGCATCAGGGCCGGGACCGCACACCCTCCCCGCCGCCGCGCTGATTGGTGACGTCATCCTAATTGGACCGTACACCTGTGCAAAGAAACTTAACCTTTCACCATCCAGAATTATGCATTACAGCTACGGGAATTAGAATTGTAACACAAACAATGTGCAACATATTCAAAAAAAAAAAGAAAGATACAAAGTTATTGTAGCTACAAAAATGACACAGAGAACAGTTGCATAGTTCATTCTGAGTTAGTAGTGACACATCATAGATAACGTTGCTAAAACCATACTAAGACAATAGAAGCATTATTCTAGAACCAGCAAGAACTCTACAATGCAAGTCCAGCTAAAATGTGTTAACGCAAAGCTGCATAGGAAATATTATCGTTTAACCCTTTGGGATGAATGATATTCAGACGGTGTATCCATCTCGCTTCACACCTTAATAACTGTAATGAATTGCTGTTTTTACGTTATTTGATTTTAACAGCACACATGGGGGTAAATTTACTAAGATTCGTATTTTCCCGTTTGAGGTCAAAGTTCAATCACGAATGACATCGAAAGTGTAAATATGCAACTTTTTGAATTTAGTACGACTAATTTACTAAGCTGCCGTATTCTACATTTTCGGTTTTACCGATGTCATTCGTTTTTTTAGGCAGTGTTTTACGTGAGTGACTTGTAAAACACTGCCGACTTTAATACAATGAATCTCGGCCGGATCTGAGAGATCCGTGCTGGGCTTCATTGTGCACCTTGTAAAAAAAAACAAAACAGTGTTAAAATCAGAAAAAAAAATGCGTGGAGTCCCCCCTCCTAAGCAAAACCAGCCTCGGGCTCTTTGAGCCGATCCTGGTTGCAAAAATATTAGGAAAAAAATTATAGAGGTTCCCCCATATTTAAACAATCAGCACCGGGCTCTGCGCCTGGTCCTGGTTCCAAAAATACGGGGGACAAAAAGCGTAGGGGTCCCCCGTATTTCTGAAACCAGCACCGGGCTCCACTAGTCAGATACATAATGCCACAGCCGGGGGACACTTTTATATAGCTCTCGGCGGCCCTGGCATTACATAACCAACTAGTCACCCCTGGCCGGGGTACCCTGGAGGAGTGGGGACCCCTTCAATCAAGGGGTCCCCCCCCTCCAGCCACCCAAGGACCAGGGGTGAAGCCCGAGGCTGTCCCCCCCATCCAAGGGCTGCGGATGGGAGGCTGATAGCCGTTGTGTAAAAAAATGAATATTGTTTTTAGTAGCAGTACTACAAGTCCCAGCAAGCCTCCCCCGCAAGCTGGTACTTGGAGAACCACAAGTACCAGCATGCGGAGGAAAACAGGGCCCGCTGGTACCTGTAGTACTACTACTAAAAAAATACCCCAATAAAAACATAAGACACACACCTTGAAAGTATAACTTTAATGCATACATACACACCTCCATATACACATACTTACCTTATGTTCACACGAGGGTCGGTCCTCTTCTCCATGTAGAATTCATGGTGTACCTGTGGAAAAAATTATACTCACAAAATCCAGTGTAGATGGCTCCTCTTCTTGTAATCCATTTGTAATCCACGTACTTGTCAAAATAAAAAAACGGACACCCGACCTCGCACTGAAAGGGGCCCCATGTTTTCACATGGGACCCCTTTCCCCGAATGCCAGAAACCCCCTCTGACTTATGTCTAAGAGGGTTCCATCAGCCAATCAGGGAACGCCATGTTGTGGCATCCTCCTGATTGGCTGTGTGCTCCTGTACTGTATGACAGGCGGCACACGGCAGTGTTACAATGTAGCGCCTATGCGCTCCATTATAACCAATGGTGGGAACTTTGTGGTCAGCGGTGAGGTCACTTTCGGTATTACGAATGCCCTCATCACTGCCGAGATTTTTGCTTAGTAAATTACCGAAATGACACTTTGAAGAAAAAACGGCATCTCGGTCAAAATCGGGACCTTAGTAAATATACCCCTTGGTTTCTGGACTTTTCCTAGCTACGGGAGTTAAGTATTTGCATTTGGTGATTGTTGCTATAGGCAACACCATTGCTATAATATGGTGGATGCAGTGATGAACACAGAGGATGCGGCTGCATTATTTCATTTCCCTGTGGGTGATACACACACCTTTTCAGAATCTGAGGTGGAAGCTATTTTACACAACAAAGGGATGAACGATGAAGCAGAGGCTACAGCACCTGATATTGTTTATAGGGATTTATTGCGATTAAGGAAGAAGGAGATAGACTTTCATTTACACGGCCTGTCATTAAGCGACTACTATAAGGCTAAGAAAATTCCACGCGGTTTCCGCGTACGCAATTGCCCCACAATAGGGAGGTTTGACCCATCTTTTTGCAAAAAGTGGATAGGCATTTTAAACCGATGCTCTTTTGACCTTATGATTTTAGTAATAGAGCAGGCTAACAAAGAGTTCATGCTTATTAAAGATAAGATTGCACAGTTTGAGATGGTTCACCTCCCTACCTTAACTTTGGATGAAAGTACTGATTGGATGGAGCGGCTAAAGCAACAATTGGCCATATATAAAAGGGATCTTTTACAATTTAAGAAAGAAAAATTGCTCAAAGTTGACGGTGATTACGAGAAACACACTGGGGTATATTTACTAAGCTCCCGATTTTGACCGAGATGGTGTTTTTTCTTCAAAGTGTCATCTCGGGAATTTACTAAGCTCAAATCTCGGCAGTGATGAGGGCATTCGTATTTTTTTGGAAGTCAAAGAAAAAAAATACGAATGAATACACCATCGGTCAAATACGACTGTTTTTTGATACAACTCGGTAATTTACTAAAAAGTGTATTTCACAAACACTGCCGGCAATAGCCAAACACTGCCGTGAAAAAATACAAATCGTAAAAAAAAGCAGTTTCAAAACAGACCTGCTTTTTTTTACCGTGTTCTGATAGGCATGCACGGATCCATGAGATCCATGCATGGTTATCAGTGGGAAGGGGTGGGAAATAGTGTAAAAGTTGTAAAAAAAAATGCGTTGGGTCCCCCCTCCTAAGCAAAACCAGCCTCGGGCTCTTTGAGCCGGTCCTGGTTGAAAAAATATGCGGGGAAAAATGACTGGGGTTTCCCCATATTTAAACAACCAGCATCGGGCTCTGCGCCTGGTCCTGGCGCAAAAAATACGGGGGACAAAAAGCGTAGGGGTCCCCCGTATTTTATATACCAGCACCGGGCTCCACTAGTCAGAGAGATAATGCCACAGCCGGGGGACACTTTTATATAGGTCCCTGCGGCCCTGGCATTAAATCACTAACTAGTCACCCCTGGCCGGGGTACCCTGGAGGAGTGGGAACCCCTTAAAGCAAGGGGTCCCCCCCTCCAGCCACCCAAGGGCCAGGGGTGAAGCCCGAGGCTGTTCCCCCCATCCATAGGCTGCGGATGGGGGGCTGATAGCCAAGTGTAAAATAAAAGAATATTGTTTTTTGCACAAGAACTACAAGTCCCTGCAAGCCTCCCCCACAAGCTGGTACTTGGAGAACCACAAGTACCAGCATGCGGGGGTTAAACGGGCCCGCAGGTACCTATAGTTCTTCTGCAAAAAAAATACCCAAATAAAAACAGTACACACACACCTTGAAAGTACAACTTTATTACATACATTCCGACACACACATACTTACCTATGTTCAGCTGCCGACTCGGCCCACGTCTCGACGTCGATTCCAGGGTACCTGAAAATAAAAATATACTCACCTAAATCCAGTGTGTCCTGTTCTTTTTTTATAATCCATGTACTTGGCAAAAAAACAAACCGCATACCAGATCCACGCACTGAAAGGGGACCCATGTATACACATGGGACCCCTTTCCCCGTCTGCAGGGACCCCCCCGTGACTCCTGTCAAAGAGGGTCCCTTCAGCCAGTCAGACAGCGCCACGTCGTGGCACCCTCCTGATTGGCTGTGACCTCCTGTAGTGTCAGTGAGGTTGTGCAGTGAAGATTCAATGTAGCGCCTATGCGCTCCATTGTATCCAATGGTGGGAACTTTGCGGTCAGCCGTTGACCGAAAGTAACCTAACCGCTGACCGCAAAGTTCCCACCATTGGATACAATGGAGCGCATAGGCGCTACATTGTATCTCTGCCGTGTGCTGCCTGTCAGACACTACAGGAGCACACAGCCAATCAGGAGAGTGCCACGACGTGGCGCTCCCTGATTGGCTGAAGGGACCCTCTTTGACAGGAGTCAGGGGGGTCCTGGCAGCCGGGGAAAGGGGTCCCATGTGTCAACATGGGACCCCTTTCAGTGCGTGGTTGGGTTTCCGTTTTTTTGTTTTGCCAAGTATGTGGATTATACAAAGAAAACAAGATACCCTGGATTATGTGAGTATAATTTTTTCACAGGTACCCCAAGGATTCTACATGGAGAAGAGGACCGAGCCTCGTGGGAACATAGGTAAGTATGTATGTTTGGAGGTGTGCATGTATGTAATAAACTTATACTGTCACGGTGTGTGTGTCCTGTTTTTTT
Source organism: Pseudophryne corroboree (assembly GCF_028390025.1). Classification (NCBI taxonomy): domain Eukaryota; kingdom Metazoa; phylum Chordata; class Amphibia; order Anura; family Myobatrachidae; genus Pseudophryne; species Pseudophryne corroboree. The sequence continues at coordinate 480,752,641 of NC_086445.1, read as the reverse complement.
GGGGGTATTTTTTTAGTAGTAGTACTACAGGTACCAGCGGGTCCGGTTTTCCACCACATGCTGGTACTTGTGGTTCTCCAAGTACCAGCTTGCGGGGGAGGCTTGCTGGGAGGGGAGGCTTGCTGGGACTTGTAGTACTGCTACTAAAAACAATATTCACATTTTTTTCAAAAGACCATCAGCCATCCATCCACCGCCCTTGGATGGGGGGACAGCCTCTGGCTTCACCCCTGGCCCTTGGGTGGCTGGAGGGGGGGACCCCTTGATTTAAGGGGTTCCCACTCCTCCAGGGTACCGCGGCCAGGGGTGACTAGTTGGTTATGTAATGCCAGGGCCGCCGGGACCAGTATAAAAGTGTCCCCCGGCTGTGGCATTATGTACCTGGCTAGTGGAGCCCGGTGCTGGTTTCAAAAATACGGGGGACCCCTACGCTTTTTGTCCCCTGTATTTTTGGAACCAGGACCAGGCGCAGAGCCCGGTGCTGGTTTATGAAATATGGGGGAACCCCTGTCATTTTTTCCCCCATATTTTGTGAACCCGAGGCTGGTTTTGCTTAGGGAAGGGGGGGAACCACGCATTTTTTTTTTGCTTTTTAACAATTTTTTTTTTTTTTACGAAAGGTGCACAATGAAGCCCTGCACAGATCTCACAGATCCGGCCGAGATTCATTGTGTTAATGTCGGCAGTGTTTTACTGTTCACTCCCGTAAAACACTGCCCAAAAATACGAATGACATCGACATCGGAAAACACGTAAATGCAGAATACGACAGCTTAGTAAATTAGTAGTAATAAATTCAAAAAGTTGCAAATTTACACTTTCGATGTCATTCGTGTTTGAACTTTAACCTCATTCTGAAAAATACGAATTTTAGTAAATATACCCCACTGTCTATAAATGGCTGTCAGGAAATCCCTCACAAGAACGGAACCCACCTTTTTTTAGGAGGAACAAACAACCATATAAACGTAACCTTTCCCGCTTTGAGACTGATTCTTCTAACGATTATAACAGCTCCAATAGTGAACATGACAAATTCGACATGGCTTCAGCCCCTTTAGGGACTCGCCTCAGGGTTACCAAAGACAACCCTCCAGAAAGTCAAAAAGGAAATACATGTGGAGGGGCCACCAGTCAAAAAGGCAGGGGCAGAGTAGGCCGCCCCCCTCTATCCAGAAAAACTTGATTTTCAATCTCTCTTCCTACGAATTATCGGATGGTGAAATCAGCCTTTTATCAAAGGGGTTGTCTTTCGTTCCCACTTCACGTATTGACAGTTTTATATGGGGGTCTGAAAAATATGAATTAGCTAGAAGTCTTAGACTTAAAGAACATTTTGGTTCTAATGATGTTATAACTGATGGCCAGATACCATCACAGTTGAAGAAGTTCTGTCCGCGATCTCATTATGATCCATTATCCACTAATTCTACCATCAAGACCTTTTTACGACTGTTAGATGAGGAAGTTGGTTCTTCTATTAAGAATTCTAATAACTTTCACCCGAATCTCACCCAAGTGGAACGACAAGCGCTTAAAACCCTAGCAAATAATAAAGATTTGATTATCCGTCAGGCGGACAAAGGAGGGGCTATTGTCCTCCAGGACTACCATGAATACCATAAAGAGGCTTTACGCCAGTTGTCAGATACATCAGTTTACATAAAATTAGCTAAAGATCCTACTAAAAGTTGTAGAAGGGAATTGCACAATCTCCTTCTATCTGCCCTGGACACAGGATTAATAACAGAGGAATTGAAAGATGTGTTATATCCAGCCTTTCCTATTATGCCAATTTTCTATACAATCCCCAAGGTACACAAGGGTTTGGACCCTCCTCCGGGGCGTCCTATAGTATCAGCGCAAGGCTCGTTATTCCAACCGGTCGCCACGTACCTTGATTCCATCCTGCAACCCTTGATTCAGAGTGAAGCGACATTCTTTTTGGATACTACCACCTTTCTGAGGAAGTTGCAGACTGTTCCTATATTTGATAACGATTGTTGGCTGGTTGGCATAGACGTTATAAATTTATATACCTCAATCCCTCATAGTTTTGGTTTATATACCTTACGCAATTTCCTTGAATCTAAAAGTAATTTTTCTGGTGACAAAATTAACAGCATTCTGCAGTTGTTTGAGCTTATTTTGTGTAATATTTTTTTTCTCTATGATAACAATATTTACTTGCAGGTACAGGGCTGTGCCATGGGTAGTTCCATGGCACCATCCTATGCCAATATAGTAATGTTCTTTGTAGAACAGTTGGTGTTCTTTGCTGAAGGTGGGATCAAGGAGCACATCGCCCTATTTTTAAGGTATATAGATGACCTTTTTGTGATTTGGATGGGGGATATTGATATACTTTGATCTTTGCTTGAGACGCATAATGCGACTGATAACCCCATCAAATTTACATACACTTTCAGCAGAGAAACACTTGATTTTCTTGACGTGCACATTTCCATCGTTGACCAGGTTATTCATACCAGTCTTTTTTCTAAGGCCACGGATAGGAACACTTTATTGAAAGCACAAAGTTGCCACCCGAGGGCCCGTATTAATGGGCTCCCCTATTCTCAAATGCTGAGAGTTTTCCGTATTAACAGTAATTCCGGCAAGGCCATCGAACAGATAGACTCGATGGTTCAAAAATTTTTGGAACGTGGCTATAGTGCTAGTTCTTTGGCAATTTGTAAACAAAAAGTGTTAGCTTTAGATAGGGACACACTTGTGAATAGTTTTACATCCGCCAGTAGCACACGTCCTAAAGTGCTACCGTGGGTGAATAAGTTTAATGTGGCATCACCAGCCATCATTGAAACTGCGAAAACATTATGGCCAATGATACAGAGTGATCCTAAACTTAATTTAAAAGAACATAGACTCATGCCCTGTTATTCACGGGGCCGTAATTTAAAGGATATCCTGGTTAAAACAGACACCACAAAGACATCTTTAAAGCAGACCACGTTTTTGAGTAATACACGTGTGGGTTGCTTTAAGTGTACCTGCACGACGTGCCAGTTCATGCTCACAGGCGATTCGTTTAGTCACCCCCATTCCGGGAAAATATACAAAATTTTACATTATTTTACTTGCAATTCTTCTTTTGTTGTGTACCAACTCATTTGCCCCTGCGGGCTTTGCTACATCGGTAAGACCGAGACTAAGTTTAAGGAGCGTATGGGCAACCATACAGCAGCCATACGGGCAGCATTAGTGTCAGGCACAAGCGACCAACCGGTCGCACGCCACTTTGCAGAGGCCCGACACTCCTTATCAAGCCTTAGATATAGAATGATAGATACTGTCCCGTTAAATAGACGAGGGGGAAATCGTTCATTACAGTTATTAAGGTGTGAAGCGAGATGGATACACCGTCTGAATGTCATTCATCCCGAAGGGTTAAACGATAATATTTCCTATGCAGCTTTGCGTTAACACATTTTAGCTGGACATGCATTTTAGAGTTCTTGCTGGTTCTAGAATAATGCTACTATTGTCTTAGTATGGTTTTAGCAACGTTATCTATGATGTGTCACTACTAACTCAGAATGAACTATGCAACTGTTCTCTGTGTCATTTTTGTAGCTACAATAACTTTGTTTCTTTTTTTGAATATGTTGCACATTGTTTGTGTTACAATTCTAATTCCCGTAGCTGTAATGCATAATTCTGGATGGTGAAAGGTTAAGTTTCTTTGCACAGGTGTACGGTCCAATTAGGATGACGTCACCAATCAGCGCGGCGGCGGGGAGGGTGTGCGGTCCCGGCCCTGACGCCAGCACTTCACTGGGGGTGGACATGCTTAAAAGGTATGTTGTTTTTTACTCTGTATCCTGATGACAATATGTAAATATTGAAACGTTGATGCAAATCCGACCACGGCTCTGAGTTTCTGTTATTGGTATGAGTGCCACACCTCTGCAATCTATATATATATATATATATAATATGTGTGTGGCCACTCCTTCACTCTGTTACCCCCTCACTCTGTGCCCCTCATTCTGTGTCTGTGCCCCTCATTCTGTGTCTCTCAGCAGCCTCCCTTCTCCCTCCTACTGTGCTATGATGTGGGGCAGCACAGTATTGAGTGACAGGCTGGCCAGCGGCAATCAAATACGGCGCCGGCAGAAACCGCAGGCCGGGCTCTGCAAGCAGTGACTAGCCTACCCTGGGAGCTTCTGAGGCTGCGCATGCGCAGCAGCTCCCCCCGGCGGCCATGTCTTGTTGGTCTTTACGGTGTTTCTGCGCATGCGCAGAAGTTCTCACCGAGCGCTAATGTACAGGAGGAGGCACGGGGGAGCAATGTGCAGTCAGGAGAAAGACCCCACCTCTGCTCCGTGCAGTGAATGTACAGGAGGTGCGGAGGAGCAATGTGCGGTCAGGAGAAAGACCGCACCTCCGCTCCGTGCAGTGAATGTAGGCGCCTGCAGGAGCATTGTCGGCGCCTCTCTATGTTTGGGGGGGTGCGAGCTGCCCACTTGCCCCCCCAGTTCCGACGCCCCTGGATAAATCTGAGTCTCAGAACCAGGTATGGAAAAAATCGGTGGAGGATGTGTTATCACAGGTACAGACCCCCTCGGGGTCACATAAACGTTCGTTTGCGCAGTTGGCAGACACAGATACCGACACAGACACTGACTCCAGTGTCGACTATAGTGATACCAGATTAGACCCAAAATTGGCAAAGAGCATTCAGTACATGATTGTGGCAATAAAAGATGTGTTGCATATCTCAGAGGACCCTGTTGTTCCTGATACTAGGGTCTGTATGTATAAGGGAAAGAAACCTGAGGTAACGTTTACTCCCTCTCATGAACTGAATGCTCTTTTTGAAAAAATGTGTGAAAATCCTGACAGGAAGTTTCTGATTCCCAAAAAGATTCAAATGGCGTATCCGTTCCCCTCTGGGGATAGAGAAAAGTGGGAGTCACCTCCCATTGTAGACAAGGCGCTGTCACGGTTGTCCAAAAAGGTGGCTTTACCGTCTCCTGACACGGCAGCCCTTAAGGATCCTGCGGATCGTGGACAGGAAAATATGCTAAAATCCATTTACGTCACAACAGGTACACTACTCAGACCAGCTAGTGCATTTGCCTGGGTGAGTAATGCTATCGAAAAAGTGGGCAGATAACTTGTCATCTGATATAGATACCCTGGATAGGGATACCATCCATTTAACGCTGGGTTATATCAGGGACACTGCAGCCTACCTAAAGGAAGCGGCGAGAGATATTGGCCTCTCGGGATCAAGGGCCAATGCCATGGCAGTCTCAGCTGGGAGAGCATTGTGGATTCATCAATGGAATGCTGATGCTGACTCTAAGAAAGCTATGGAGTCTCTACCGTATAAAGGTGGTGTGTTGTTTGGTGAAGGTCTCGCTGAGTTGGTATCTACGGCTACCGCGGGTAAGTCGTCATTTTTGCCTTATGTTCCTCCACAACAAAAGAAAGCTCACCACTTGCAGATGCAGTCCTTTCAGCCAAATAAATACAAAAAAGGCCGAGGTTGTCACAACTGAGGGTTTAGGCTGACAGGAGGAAGCCTCAGTTGTAGGGGCTGAAACGAAATTAAACTTGGGAGGTTTAATCAGACCCCTGGACATGTAAGTGTAGAAGGATTACCCGAAGGTGTGACCATGACAACCAGGTTAAAAGTCAATAAAAGCTTTATTAACAAACTCCGTGTTGAACAACAGTATTCACAGTTGATAAAAGCAGTGGCAAATAATACAGTTCCTGGATCACTATAACCATGGAAGGTATAACAGAGCACTGGTAGGTTGAGGAACAGATGTTAAAGTCCTTTGATGGAATAACCTTACCAGGCCTGGCTGTAGTAGTGAAGCTAGCCGAGGAATATGCCAGTAGAAGTATAGATGTAGTTGGTAACTTGAACAGACTGTTGTAGATACTGGATGGAACCAGCCAGGTTGTAGACACACGGAGTGGATGCTGAATGGAATCAGCCAGGTGATGAAGATACGGAGTGGATGCTGGATGGAACCAGTCAGGTGATGAAGACACGGAGTAGATGCTGGATGGAACCAGTCAGGTGATGAAGACACGGAGTAGATACTGTAAGATGCTAGGGAGCGTGGAAACAGAAGAGTTGACAAGAGGTTACCGGTGGTAGTGGATACTGCTGGTAAGTAGGGATCCGCTGGAACAACACCAGCACTTTAAGGAAACTGGATACTGCTAAAAGCTGACCGCTGGAAGCAGATGGGTTAATAGCTGGAAGCTGGAACAGCCACGGAGGGCTGCAGAGTCAGGCTGCACCACAGGATGGAAGGCAGGTGCGGGTCTCGTAGTGGATGCTGGAGACAGGAGCTGGAACCTGGAGAAACAACCACAGGAGAGAGAGACTGGAACAAGGTTTGACATTCAAAGCACTGACCATTTCCTGGTTCAGGCACAGGATACTTATACCTGCTGCAGGGCAGGCATTGGCTGACCAATCATGCAGATTCACAGTGCAGCGGATTGGTGGAGATTGAACATGTGACTGGAACAAACATGGCTGCACCCATGTTAGTACTGGAGGGAAAGTTGGTTTGGAAAACCATGTGGAAACATAGCAGCAATGGCGGCGCCAGCCGCGGAGGACAGGAGACGCCAAACTGACAACTGCACACTGAGACACATGGATGACAGCGGAGGCCGCGGCAGGCATGGGGCAACACTCTGACAACCTGCATACTGGAATACAAAAGCGGCGGCGGAGGACGGGAGACGCCACACTAGATTCAAACATGGCGCCGCTGTGACAGCGTCTCAGAGTGACAGGAGGGATATGTAGAGTGTGGACATCAGTAACACAGATGAGATCCGGCCCTGGAACGCTGAGCCAGCTTCAGAAGGCATCTAAAAGGCAAGTAATGGCATCCAGATACCCGGATCGTGACAGAGGTTATTCCTTCCTTGCGAATAGAGGAAGAGGAAAAGGTAAAAGATCTCTGGCCATGGCAGGTTCTCAGGAGCAGAAGTCCTCCCCGGCTTCTGCCAAGTCCACCGCATGATGCTGGGACTCCTCTGCGGGAGTCTGCACCGGTGGGGGCACGTCTCAAGCTTTTCAGTCATTTCTGGGCTCGTTCGGCCCTAGACCCGTGGATTCTAGAAATAGTGTCCCAGGGGTACAAACTGGAGTTTCAAGACGTACCCCCTCGATGATTTTTCAAATCAGCCTTACCAGCTTCTCTGCCGAGCAGGGAGATAGTATGCGATGCATACAAAAGTTGTGTCGGAATCAAGTCATTGTCAGGGTTCCCCCGGCACAACAGGGAGAAGGCTTTTATTCAAGCCTGTTTGTGGTCCCGAAGCCGGACGGCTCAGTCAGACTAATTCTGAACCTAAAATCCCTCAATCTTTACCTAAGAAAATTCAAATTCAAGATGGAATCCGTCCGAGCAGTGATCTCCAGTCTCGAGGAAGGGGATTTCATGGTGTCGGTCGACATAAAGGATGACTACTTACACATCCCCATATATCCTCCGCATCAGGCTTACCCGCAGTTTGCTACTCAGGATTGTCATTACCAATTTCAGATGCTGCCGTTTGGTCTATCCATGGCTCCGAGGATTTTCACCAAGGTAATGCCGGAAATAATGGTTCTCCTTCGCAGGCGAGGGGTCACAATTATCCCTTACCTGGACGATCTCCTGATAAAGGCGAGATCCAAAGACAAGCTGGAGCAGGACATTGCGCTCTCCCTGACAGTTCTGCAACAACATGGTTGGCTCCTAAACCTGCCGAAGTCACAGTTGAATCCGACGAAGCAGCTGTTGTTTTTGGGAATGATTCTGGACACGGAATTACAGAGAGTTTTACTTCCAGAAGAGAAGGCTCTGGAAATTCAGAGTTTGGTCAAACAAATTCTGAAACCAGCGAGAGTATCAATTCATCAATGCACTCAGCTGCTGGGGAAGATGGTGACGGCCTACGAGGCCATTCAATTTGGCAGATTCCATGCCAGGGTGTTTCAGTGGGACCTGTTGGACAAGTGGTCCGGATCCCATCTGCACATACACCGGAAAATCATCCTAACCTCCAAGACCAGAATCTCCCTCCTGTGGTGGCTGCACAGCTCTCACCTTCTAGAGGGATGCAGGTTCGCGATCCAGGACTGGGTCCTAGTAACCACGGATGCAAGTCTCCAAGGCTGGGGGGCAGTCACACAGGGAGAAACCTTCCAGGGAAAATGGTCAAGCCAGGAAGTTTGTCTACACATAAAAGTTCTGGAGTTAAGGGCCATTTACAACGGTCTTCTTCAAGCGGAACGTCTTCTTCGCAACCGGCCCGTCCTAATACAATCGGAACAAAGAGCAGGGCGGCTATGGCAGAGGCCACAAAAGTTCTCCGCTGGGTCGGAAAGACATACAAGCGCTCTGTCAGCGATCTTCATTCCAGGAGTGGACAACTGGGAAGCAGACTTTCTCAGCAGACACGGTCTCCATCCAGGAGAGTGGGGTCTTCATCAAGAGATTTTCACAGAAGTAACAAGTCTTTGGGGAATTCCTCAAATAGACATGATGGCGTCTCGCCTCAACAAGAAACTTCAGAAATATTGTTCTAGGTCGAGGGACCCTCAAGCAATAGCGGTGGACGCGCTGGTAACACCATGGGTGTTTCAGTCGGTGTACGTGTTTCCTCCGCTGCCACTTATTCCAAAGGTGCTAAAGCTCATAAGAAGAACAAAGGTTCGGGTGATCCTCATTGCTCCGGACTGGCCAAGGAGGGCTTGGTATCCAGATCTTCAGGAATTACTCATAGGAGATCCCTGGCCTCTTCCTCTACAAGAGGATCTGTTACAGCAGGGGCCGTGCGTGTACCATGGCTTACCGTGGCTACGTTTGACGGCTTGGCGGTTGAACGCCGGATCCTAGCCCAAAAGGGTATTCCCAGTGAAGTTATTCCCACACTTCTTCAGGCTAGAAAAGGAGTAACGTCTAAACATTATCACCGTATTTGGAGAAAATATGTGTCTTGGTGTGAATCCAAGAAGGCTCCTACGTAAGAATTTCAGCTAGGGCGTTTTCTCCATTTCCTGCAAGCAGGTGTGGATGCGGGTCTAAAGTTTGGCTAAATTAAAGTACAAATTTCGGCCTTATTGGTTTTCTTTCAGAAACGATTGGCCTCCTTTCCAGAAGTTCAGACTTTCGTGAAAGTTTTGCACATCCAACCTCCATTTGTGCCCCCAGTGGCACCATGGGATCTTAACGTGGTGTTACATTTTCTTCAATCACATTGGTTTGAACCTTTACAGAAGGTTGAGTTTAAATTTCTCACTTGGAAAGTGGTCATGCTATTGGCCTTAGCATCCACTAGGCGGGTGTCTGAGTTAGCGGCTTTGTCTCACAAGAGTCCTTATTTAATCTTCCATGAGGATAGAGCGGAGTTGAGGACTCGTCAACAATTTCTGCCGAAGGTGTTTCATCGTTCCACATGAACCAGCCTATTGTGGTACCAGTGGCTACTGACGCCTTCAAGGAGTCAAAATCTCTCGATGTTGTCAGGGCCTTGAAGATTTATGTCGCCAGAACGGCTCCACTTAGGAAAACGGAAGCTCTGTTTATCATGTATGCTGCCAACAAGATTGTAACGCCTGCTTCAAAGCAGACTATTGCGCGCTGGATCTGCAATACGATTCAGCATGCTCATTCTATGGCTGGATTGCCATTACCGAAATCAGTGAAGGCCCACTCTCCCAGGAAAGTGGGCTCATCCTGGGCGGCTGCCCGCGGGGTCTCGGCATTACAACTCTGTCGAGCAGCTACTTGGTCGGGTTCAAACACTTTTGCGAAATTTTACAAGTTTGATACCCTGGCTGATGAGGACCTCATGTTTGGTCAATCGGTGCTGCAGAGTCATCCGCACTCTCCCGCCCGTTCTGGAGCTTTGGTAGTCCCCAGCATCCTCTAGGACGTATGAGAAAATAGGATTTTAATACCTACCGGTAAATCCTTTTCTCTTAGTCCGTAGAGGATGCTGGGCGCCCGTGCCAGTGCGGACTGTATCTGCAGTTATTAATTCTTAGTTATGTTTACACTAGTGATGAGCGGGTTCGGATCCTCGGGATCCGAACCCGCCCGAACTTCACCTTTTTTTCCACGGGTCCGAGCAACTCGGATCCTCCTGCCTTGCTCAGTTAACCCGAGCGCACCCGAACATCATCATCCCGCGGTCGGATTCTCGCGAGATTCGTATTCTATATAAGGAGCCGCGCGTCGCCGCCATTTTTCACTCGTGCATTGGAGATGATCGTGAGAGGACGTGGCTGGCGTCCTCTCAGTTTCTATGTTCGGTGGGCTGCAAATATCTGTGCTCAGTGTGCTGCAAATATCTGTGATCAGTGTGCTGCAAATATCTGTGCTCAGTGTGCTGCAAGTGCAAATATCTACGTTCTCTGCCTGAAAAACACTCCATATCTGTGCTCAGTGTGCTGCAAATATCTGTGCTCAGTGTGCTAATTGCTTTATTGTGGGGACTGGGGACCAGCAGTATTATATAGTAGGAGGACAGTGCAGAGTTTTGCTGACCAGTGACCACCAGTATTATACGTTCTCTGCCTGAAAAACGCTCCATATCTGTGCTCAGTGTGCTGCAAATATCTGTGCTCAGTGTGCTAATTGCTGTATTGTGGGGACTGGGGACCAGCAGTATTATATAGTAGGAGGACAGTGCAGAGTTTTGCTGACCAGTGACCACCAGTATTATATGTTCTCTGCCTGAAAAACGCTCCATATCTGTGCTGCATTGTAGTATATAGTAGGAGGACAGTGCAGAATTTTGCTGACCACCAGTATAACTATATATATAGCAGTACGGTACAGTAGTCCACTGCTCTACCTCTGTGTCGTCAAGTATACTATACCATCCATACCTGTGGTGTATTTCAGTTTTGCACAGTTTGCTGACCACCAGTATATATAATATATAGCAGTACGGTACAGTAGGCCACTGCTCTACCTACCTCTGTGTCGTCAAGTATACTATCCATCCATACCTGTGGTGCATTTCAGTTTTGCACAGTTTGCTGACTACCAGTATATATAATATATAGCAGTACGGTACCGTAGGCCACTGCTCTACTTACCTCTGTGTCGTCAAGTATGCTATCCATCCATACCTGTGGTGCATTTCAGTTTTGCACAGTTTGCTGACCACCAGTATATATAATATATAGCAGTACAGTACATTACATTGATATATTACTGGCATATAATTCCACACATTAAAAAATGGAGAACAAAAATGTGGAGGGTAAAATAGGGAAAGATCAAGATCCACTTCCACCTCGTGCTGAAGCTGCTGCCACTAGTCATGGCCGAGACGATGATGCCAAGGCCGATGCCCAATGTCATAGTAGAGAGCATGTAAAATCCAAAAAAATAAAGCTCAGTAAAATGACCCAAAAATCTAAATCAAAATCGTCTGAGGAGAAGCGTGCCATTTACAACACGGAGTGGCAAGGAACGGCTGAGGCCCTGGCCTATGTTCAAGGCTAGTGATTCAGCTTCACCTGAGGATGGAAGCACTCATCCTCCTGCTAGAAAAATGAAAAGACTTAAGATGGCAAAAGCACAGCAAAAAAACTGTGCGTTCTTCTAAATCACAAATCCCCAAGGAGAGTCCAATTGTGTCGGTTGCGATGCCTGACCTTCCCAACACTGGACGGGAAGAGGTTGCGCCTTCCACCATTTGCACACCCCCTGCAAGTGCTGGAAGGAGCACCCGCAGTCCAGTTCCTGATAGTCAAATTGAAGATGTCACTGTTGAAGTACACCAGGATGAGGATATGGGTGTTGCTGGCACTGGGGAGGAAATTGACAAGGAGGATTCTGATGGTGAGGTGGTTTGTTTAAGTCAGGCACCCGGGGAGACACCTGTTGTCCGTGGGACGAATATGGCCATTGACATGCCTGGTCAAAATACAAAAAAAATAACCTCTTCGGTGTGGAATTATTTCAACAGAAATGCGGACAACTGGTGTCAAGCCGTGTGTTGCCTTTGTCAAGCTGTAATAAGTAGGGGTAAGGACGTTAACCACCTAGGAACATCCTCCCTTATACGTCACCTCGACCGTATTCATCAGAAGTCAGTGACAAATTCAAAAACTTTGGATGACAGCGGAAGCAGTCCACTGACCACTAAATCCCTTCCTCTTGTAACCAAGCTCCTGCAAACCACACCACCAACTCCCTCAGTGTCAATTTCCTCCTTACACAGGAAAGCCAATAGTCCTGCAGGCCATGTCACTGGCAAGTCTGACGAGTCCTCTCCTGCCTGGGATTCCTCCGATGCATCCTTGAGTGTAACGCCTACTGCTGCTGGGGCTGCTGTTGTTGCTGCTGGGAGTTGATCATCATCCCAGAGGGGAAGTCGGAAGACCACTTGTACTACTTCCAGTAAGCAATTGACTGTCCAACAGTCCTTTGCGAGGAAGATGAAATATCACAGCAGTCATCCTGCTGCAAAGCGGATAACTCAGGCCTTGGCAGCCTGGGTGGTGAGAAACGTGTTTCCGGTATCCACCGTTAATTCACAGGCAACTAGAGACTTGATTGAGGTACTGTGTCCCCGGTACCAAATACCATCTAGGTTCCATTTCTCTAGGCAGGCGATACCGAAAATGTACACAGACGTCAGAAAAAGAGTCACCAGTGTCCTAAAAAATGCAGTTGTACCCAATGTCCACTTAACCACGGACATGTGGACAAGTGGAGCAGGGCAGACTCAGGACTATATGACTGTGACAGCCCACTGGGTAGATGTATTGCCTCCCACAGCAAGAACAGCAGCGGCGGCACCAGTAACAGCATCTCGCAAACGCCAACTCGTTCCTAGGCAGGCTACGCTTTGTATCACCGCTTTCCATAAGAGGCACACAGCTGACAACCTCTTACGGAAACTGAGGAACATCATCGCAGAATGGTTTACCCCAATTGGACTCTCCTGGGTATTTGTGACATCGGACAACGCCACCAATATTGTGCATGCATTACATCTGGGCAAATTCCAGCACGTCCCATGTTTTGCACATACATTGAATTTGGTGGTACAGAATTATTTAAAAAAACGACAGGGGCGTGCAAGAGATGCTGTCGGTGGCCCGAAGAATTGCGGGCCACTTTCGGCATTCAGCCACCGCGTGCCGAAGACTGGAGCACCATCAGTCCTGAACCTGCCCTGCCATCATCTAAAGCAAGAGGTGGTAACGAGGTGGAATTCAACCCTCTATATGCTTCAGAGGATGGAGGAGCAGCAAAAGGCCATTCACGCCTATACATCTGCCTACGATATAGGCAAAGGAGGGGGAATGCACCTGACTCAAGCGCAGTGGAGAATGATTTCAACGTTGTGCAAGGTTCTGCAACCCTTTGAACTTGCCACACGTGAAGTCAGTTCAGACACTGCCAGCCTGAGTCAGGTCATTCCCCTCATCAGGCTTTTGCAGAAGAAGCTGGAGACATTGAAGGAGGAGCTAAAACAGAGCGATTCCGCTAGGCATGTGGGACTTTTGGATGGAGCCCTTAATTCGCTTAATAGGATTCACGGGTGGTCAATCTGTTGAAATCAGAGCACTACATTTTGGCCACTGTGCTCGATCCTAGATTTAAAACCTACATTGTATCTCTCTTTCCGGCAGACACCTCTGCAGAGGTTCAAAGACCTGCTGGTGAGAAAATTGTCAAGTCAAGCGGAACGTGACCCGTCAACAGCTCCTCCTTCACATTCTCCCGCAACTGGGGCTGCGAGGAAAAGGCTAAGAATTCCGAGCCCACCCGCTGGCGGTGATGCAGGGCAGTCTGGAGCGAGTGCTGACATCTGGTCCGGACTGAAGGACCTGCCAACGATTACTGACATGTCGTCTACTGTCACTGCATATGATTCTCTCACCATTGAAAGAATGGTGAGGATTATATGAGTGACCGCATCCAAGTAGGCACGTCAGACAGTCCGTACGTATACTGGCAGGAAAAAGAGGCAATTTGGAAGCCCTTGCACAAACTGGCTTTATTTTACCTAAGTTGCCCCCCCTCCAGTGTGTACTCCGAAAGAGTGTTTAGTGCAGCCGCTCACCTTGTCAGCAATCGGCGTACGAGGTTACTTCCAGAAAATGTGGAGAAGATGATGTTCATCAAAATGAATTATAATCAATTCCTCTGTGGAGACATTCACCAGCAATTGCCTCCAGAAAGTACACAGGGACCTGAGATGGTGGATTCCAGTGGGGACGAATTAATAATCTGTGAGGGGGATGTACACAGTGAAAGGGGTGAGGAATCGGACGATGAGGAGGAGGTGGACATCTTGCCTCTGTAGAGCCAGTTTGTGCAAGGAGAGATTGATTGCTTCTTTTTTGGTGGGGGCCCAAACCAACCAGTCATTTCAGTCACAGTTGTGTGGCAGACCCTGTCGCTGAAATGATGGGTTTGTTAAAGTGTGCATGTCCTGTTTATACAACATAAGGGTGGGTGGGAGGGCCCAAGGACAATTCCATCTTGCACCTCTTTTTTCTTTCATTTTTCTTTGCATCATGTTCTGTTTGGGGACTATTTTTTTGAAGTGCCATCCTGCCTGACACTGCAGTGCCACTCCTAGATGGGCCAGGTGTTTGTGTCGGCCACTTGTGTCGCTTAGCTTAGCCATCCAGCGATCTTGGTGCACCTCTTTTTTTCTTTGCATCATGTGCTGTTTGGGGACTATTTTTTAAATCTGCCATCCTGTCTGACACTGCAGTGCCACTCCTAGATGGGCCAGGTGTTTGTGTCGGCCACTTGGGTCACTTAGCTTAGTCACACAGCTACCTCATTGCGCCTCTTTTTTTCTTTGCATCATGTACTGTTTGGGGACTATTTTTTAAATCTGCCATCCTGTCTGACACTGCAGTGCCACTCCTAGATGGGCCAGGTGTTTGTTTCGGCCACTTGGGTCGCTTAGCTTAGTCACACAGCTACCTCATTGCGCCTCTTTTTTTCTTTGCATCATGTGCTGTTTGGGGGCTATTTTTTTGAAGTGCCATCCTGCCTGACACTGCAGTGCCACTCCTAGATGGGCCAGGTGTTTGTGTCGGCCACTTGGGTCGCTTAGCTTAGCCATCCAGCGACCTTGGTGCACCTCTTTTTTTCTTTGCATCATGTGCTGTTTGGGGACTATTTTTTAAATCTGCCATCCTGTCTGATACTGCAGTGCCACTCCTAGATGGGCCAGGTGTTTGTGTCGGCCACTTGGGTCGCTTAGCTTAGTCACACAGCTACCTCATTGCGCCTCTTTTTTTCTTTGTATCATGTGCTGTTTGGGGACTATTTTTTTGAAGTGCCATCCTGTCTGACACTGCAGTGCCACTGCTAGATGGGCCAGGTGTTTGTGTCGGCCACTTGGGTCACTTAGCTTAGTCATCCAGCGACCTCGGTGCAAATTTTAGGACTAAAAATAATATTGTGAGGTGTGAGTTGTTCAGAATAGACTGAAAATTAGTGGAAATTATGGTTATTGAGGCTAATAATACTATGGGATCAAAATGACCCCCAAATTCTATGATTTAAGCTGTGTTTGAGGGTTTTTTGTAAAAAAAAACACCCGAATCCGACAAAAAATTTTCAGGAAGGTTTTGCCAAAACGCGTCCGAATCCAAAACACGGCCGCGGAACCGAATCCAAAACCAAAACACAAAACCCGAAAAATTTCCGGTGCACATCACTAGTTTACACACGTGTTGTGTTACGTTGTGGTCAGCCTGTTGCTGACGCTGTTCATGCCGTTGACTGGTTTTCTGTTAAATGCCATGTAGTACGGCGTGTTTGAGGTGTGAGCTGGTATATGTCCGACCTTAGTTAACAATAAATCCTTTCCTCAAAATGTCCATCTCCCTGGGCACAGTTCCTATAACTGGAGTCTGGAGTAGGGGCATAGAGGGAGGAGCCAGTTCACACCCCTTAAAAGTCTTAAAGTGCCCATGTCTCCTGCGGATCCCATCTATACCCCATGGTTCTTGAAGCGTCCCCAGCATCCTCTACGGACTAAGAGAAAAGGATTTACCGGTAGGTATTAAAATCCTATTATTAAAACCATTTAGAGGAAATCCATGCCAAATAAAGGCTAGCAGTGAAACTAACATGGTTCATTTGAATATCTTTATGGTTTTATTACAAATTACACCCAAAAGCAAGCAGGAGGTGGTTTGTATGTCATTTGTCGTGTTTATTCCTCATGTTTACTCATTTTTGTCATAAACGAAAGATATTAATGTAACAAAGATACCACCTTTTATATTATGTAATCTATCGCTCTTATTACTCTTCAAATACCAGCCTACATATGAGGTTCTGTTGCATCCTTACATCCCCCTAGCGTAAAATGAACTAACAGTAGAGGAACAGAAACAAAAGCACCCATCCCACAGCAAATATAACATGATCGTCAGTGATCAACCAAGCAGAATTGTCACCATGCCAGAAAAGCACGTGTTTAGACTTCGTTTTTCTCTATAACATATGTTTTGTTTTGTGATCCTGACATTCTGTGTGCATTGGGGGTCATTTCAAGTTGTTCGCTAGCTGTTTTCGGTCGCAGCGCAGCGATTAGGCAAAAAAGCGGCATTTCTGCGCATGCATATGCGACGCAATGCGCATGCGCAACGTACTTTCACAACAGCCGTAGTACTTTCACACAAGGTCTAGCAAAGCTAGACCGCAAAGTGATTGACAGGATGTGGGTGTTTCTGGGAGGTAACTGAAAGTTTTCGGGGAGTGTGTGGAAAAATGCAGGCATGTCAGATACAAACGCAGGCGTGTCTGGGGAAATGCAGGCGAGGCTGGCCGAACGCAGGGCGTGTTCGTGACGTCAAAACAGGTACTAAACAATCTGTAGTGATCGCAAGCTAGGAGTAGGTCTGGCGCTGCTCAGAAACTGCACAATCTTTTTTTGTAGCCGCTCTGAGATCCTTTCGTTCGCACTTCTGCTAAGCTAAGATACACTCCCAGAGGGTGGCGGCTTAGCGTTTGCACGGCTGCTAAAAGCAGCTAGCAAGCGAACAACTCAGAATGAGGGCCATAGGCCCTCATTCCGAGTTGTTCGCTCGCTAGCTACTTTTAGCAGAAATGCAAACGCAAAGCCGCCGCCCTCTGGGAGTGTATCTTAGCATTGCAGAATGGCTAACGAAAGATTAGCAATTCTGCTATTAAGTATTTCCTTGCAGTTTCTGAGTAGCTTCAGACCTACTCCTAGATTGCGATCACCTCAGTCCGTTTAGTTCCTGGTTTGATGTCACAAACACGCCCAGCGTCCGGCCAGCCACTCCTCCATTTCTCCAGCCACTCCTGCGTTTTTACCTGGCACGCTTGCGTTTTTTAGCATACTCCCTGAAAACGGCCAGTTTCCGCCCAGAAACACCCACTTCCTGTCAATCACACTACGATCAGCAGAGCGATTGAAAAGCTTAGTTCGCCCGTGAGTAAAATAGCATAGTTTTGTGTAAAAATACTTTGCGCGTGTGCCCTGCTGTGCATACGCATGCGCAGAACTGACGGATTTTAGCCTATTAGCAATTCTGCTAAAAATAGCAACGAGCGAACAACTCGGAATGAGGGCCATAGGGGGTAATTCGGAGTTGATCGCAGCAGGAACTTTGTTAGCAGTTGGGCAAAACTATGGGGGTCATTCCGAGTTGTTCGCTCGCAAGCCGTTTTTAGCAGCTTTGCACACGCTAAGCCGCCGCCTACTGGGAGTGAATCTTAGCATAGTAAAATTGCGAACGAAAGATTCGCAATATTGCGAAAAGACATCTCTGTGCAGTTTCTGAGTAGCTCCAGACTTACTCGGCATCTGCGATCAGTTCAGTGCTTGTCGTTCCTGGTTTGACGTCACAAACACTCCCAGCGTTCGCCCAGACACTCCTCCGTTTCTCCAGCCACTCCCGCGTTTTTCCCAGAAACGGTAGCGTTTTTTCCCACACGCCCATAAAACGGCCTGTTTCCGCCCAGAAACACCCACTTCCTGTCAATCACATTACGATCGCCTGAACGAAGAAAAAGCCGTGAGTAAAATTCCTAACTTCATAGCAAATTTACTTGGCGCAGTCGCAGTGCGAACATTGCGCATGCGCACTAAGCGGAAAATCGCTGCGATGCGATGAAATTTACCGAGCGAACAACTCGGAATGACCCCCCATGTGCACTGCAGGGGAGGCAGATATAACATGTGCAGAGAAAGTTAGATTTGGGTGTGGTATGTTCAATCTGCAATCTAAATCGCAGTGTAAAAATAAAGCAGCCAGTATTTACCCTGCACAGAAACAAAATAACCCACCCAAATCTAACTCTCTCTGCACATGTTATACCTGCCTCCCTGCAGTGCACATGGGCCCTCATTCCGAGTTGATCGTTCGCAAGGCGATTTTAGCAGAGTTGCTCACGCTAAGCCGCCGCCTACTGGGAGTGTATCTTAGCATCTTAAAATTGCGAACGATGTATTCGCAATATTGCGATTACAAACTACTTAGCAGTTTCAGAGTAGCTCCACACTTACTCGGCATCTGCGATCAGTTCAGTGCTTGTCGTTCCTGGTTTGACGTCACAAACACACCCAGCGTTCGCCCAGACACTCCTCCGTTTCCCCGGCCACTCCTGCGTTTTTTCCGGAAACGGTAGCGTTTTTTCCCGCACGCCCATAAAACGGCCTGTTTCCGCCCAGTAACACCCATTTCCTGTCAATCACACTACGATCGCCGGAGCGATGAAAAAGCAGTGAGTAAAAATACTATCTCCATTGTAAAATTACTTGGCGCAGTCGCAGTGCGAATATTGCGCATGCGTACTAAGCGGAATTTCACTGCGATGCGATGAAAAATACAGAGCGAACGACTCGGAATGAGGGCCATGGTTTTGCCCAACTGCTAACAAAGTTCCTGCTGCGATCAACTCAGAATTACCCCCATAGGGGGTCATTCCGAGTTGTTCGCTCGTTATTTTTTTTCGCTACGGAGCGATTAGTCGCAAACTGCGCATGCGCAATGTACGCAGTGCGCCTGCGCCAAGTAAATTAGCTCAAAAGTTTGGTATTTTACTCACAGCGTAACAAAGTTTTTTCATCGTTCTGCTGATCGGAGTGTGATTGACAGGAAGTGGGTGTTTCTGGGCGGAAACTGGCCGTTCTCTGGGAGTGTGCGGAAAAACGCAGGCGTTTCAGGGAAAAACGCGGGAGTGGCTGGAGAAACGGGGGAGTGTCTGGCCGAACGCTGGGTGTGTTTATGACGTCAAACCAGGAACGAAACTGACTGAACTGATCGCAGTGTAGGAGTAAGTCTGGAGCTACTCAGAAACTGCTAAGAAATTTCTATTCGCAATTCTGCTATGCTAAGATACACTCGCAGAGGGCGGCGGCTTAGCATGTGCAATGCTGCTAAAAGCAGCTAGCGAGCGAACAACTCGGAATGAGGGTCATAGTCCGTTATTAGCTGAGGCTGTTGTTGCTGCTTTAAGCTGTGTCTCGGCTGTTTCAGAGGTGCTACCTGGTTGGCCAGAGTATCTTAAATATGCAGATGAGCAAGTGAGTGCACAATCATAGAAGAATACATTCTGTAAGAAAAGCTGAGTCCATCGTTGGTCCACATTTTAAAGGCAGCATAGTTTCTTACTATCTGATATATTCAAGATATGTTCAACTGTGAGATCATTTTAAAAATCTCCATTATATTAAAAAGACTCTCCTTCCCACGGCAGTAAAAATGCTAGGCTGTTATGGTTAAGACTATACTTTCAGGGATCATTTCTGGAGTTTTTAACTTTTGGAAAAGTGCTCTAAAGTGTCCAGACTAGTCATGTGATTCACTGAACTGAGTTGAGATACATGACTCATTTGTATTGGAATGTATGTATTGCAGAGATGGATGGTCTTCAGTATGCCGACTGACGGGATCCCGGCGCACAGTATACCGGCGCCGGGATCCCGACAGCCGGCATACCGACACTTATTCTCCCTCGTGGGGGTCCATGACCTCCCTGGAGGGAGAATAAAATAGTGTCGCGCCACCGTACCTGTAGAGTGGTGAGCGCAGCGAGCCCGCAAGGGGCTCATTTGCGCTCGCCACACTGACGGTAAGCCGGCGGTTGGGCTCCCGGCGCCGGTATGCTGGTCGCCGGGAGCCCGACCGCCGGCATATCGTAGTGAACCCGCAGAGACAGTGCACATGTTCAGTAAGTTACCAGTGCTGGACTCATGGAGGGAGGGACTCAGTCCTCTGGAGTTGGATCAGCTAGTTATTCAGCTGCAGTGATTGTGCAGTGCATCTGGTGAGGCAGCTGCTTATGCACTGATTGTTAATAATATATTAACATAGATTCAGTGTTATGTTGATATATTATTAATAACCATTTATTGCATACTAGTTAGTTACAGAATATGCACATTACTTCTGGTTGAGGAGAGAAAGCTTAACAGCCATGAAACACATCATTCAGTCTGTAACTATACCAAATAAAAAAAAATATATATATTTTACTTTGCATACTTTACTAATTGGAAAGCAAATTGCTTTTTTTTTTTGTTGCTTTTTTAGGTGGGCTAGGATTTATTATATTTTTTTTTTTCAAAACAATTTTTATTGAGACATCATGGATTTTACATTTCAAGAAAATGCAAAGACAAAAGCGGGTTTGACTTAACATGATCCGGTATTTCCTGATCATGTTGGTGGAGAAAACACGTTAAATCTATATTTGTTAGAAAATTTGTTCTAGGTAGGTATTCGTATATACAGAGCTGTTTTGTAGCCAATCTCTCAAGTGTCTCAAGAGTGCGGCCTGGTTATAGACTACCACATCTGGGAAATTGATTCCTCCATTGGACTTTGGTTGGACAAGTTTACGCAAAGCGATACGTGCACGGCCCCCCTTCCATATAAAGGTTCTGATAAGTTTGTTAATCATTTGCGCATCCTGTTTAGTCAGCAGTACAGGAAGTGTTTGTAATGGGTATAATATGCGTGGTATAGCCACCATTTTTAGCAGGTTAGCCCTGCCCAAATATGACAGCGGAAGACGTTCCCATCCCTTAATATCATCAGTTAGAGTACGTATGGCCTTGCTTACATTGAGTTTATATAGTTCAGACATATACCGTGGCACCATAATTCCCAGATATGAGATATACGTCGATACCCAGTGCAATGGGAAGTGTGAGGTCCAATGCGGACATGTCACATTACCATATAACAATAACGCTTTAGATTTGTCCATATTAATACTAAAACCCGAAATGTGGCTAAATAATTCAAATTTTTTCTAGAATCAGAGTAAGGGAATGCTCTGGATCAGATATGTAAAGAAGGATATCATCAGCAAAGGCTGACAGTTTAATTTCCTGCCCACCCACTCTTATACCCTGAAAGGCTGGCTAATCCTGTAATGTCCGAAGCAGTGGATCAAGAGCTAGATTAAATAATAGTGGTGATAAAGGGCATCCTTGATGGGTGCCCCTTTCTAAAAAGTACCGTTGACCCCTGATACCGATTATCAAAAGAGAAGCAGAAGGTTTGTTGTAGATATAACGAATATAGTTAATAAAGTCCATGTCAAAACCTCTTTTTTCCAACACAGTAAACAAATGTGGCCACAAGACCATATCAAAAGCCTTATTGGCGTCGAGGCTAAGAAGCATATTCGAGTCTGTACATGGAGATTGGGATGCTGCCACTGCCGCCAGTGCCATGCGGATTGCCTTAACCGCATGCCTGCTAGTCACAAAAACCTTTTGTGTCGTGGTGAGGATATCTGGGAGGATGGATTGGAGCTGTAGCGCCATTATTTTAGCCAATAATTTATAGTCAACATTTAATAGACTGATTGGTCTGTAAGAAGAGAGAAAATTGGTGTCCCTACCGGGTTTAGGAATAAGGGTAATAAACGCTTCATTAAACAGTGGGGATGGAGAACTTCTTTCATGTATAGCTCGAAACAACTCTAGTAAAGCAGGAACAATATGGGCTTGTAATATGCGATAATAATCTCCCGACAGGCCATCAGGACCCGGAGATTTACCATGGGGTAAGTTGGAAATGGCAATGTTATGATTCCCAGCGAGGTGGGGAGGTCCGTGCTAAGATAGGAGGAAAGGGCTGGGCCCGTCATGGAATCTAGTATACCTATAAACCTAAGGTTGTTCCCAATGGGATCTATTCTCCAGGTCCTCTACTTTTTCTTGCAGTTGTTGTATAGATTTACCCTGGGTTGATACCTCCTCCTGACAAGAGTGGACCATGTCCTCAGTATCACTCATTCTCGTTTCTAACGTGGAGATACGCATCACGTGTGAGTCTATGCGATCCAGTCCCGCGTCTAAGCAGGCTTGAAGATCATCAAATCGTTTGTCTAGCAGGGGCATAAGAAAATCCGAAATTTCTTTAGCTGTCAAGGGGGGATTTTTATCAGATAAGCTAGGTGAATCCGCCTCAGGACCAGCAGGAGAAGATGGACCCGACTTAGGGGGTGCTTCTTTCCCCTTCCCCACTTTATAGGAGGTGTTTGATTGTTTTGGAGGCATGTTTTTGTCAAGGTATTTGTCCATACCCTAGGGAGTGAGGTATAGAGTAATCAGTGTCTCCTGGAGTCACCGATCCAACAGTTACAGGTAGCAGTGCTAAAAAGAATTAGATATACATGAGGCTCGGGCGATAGTGTGAAATTAAACCAAATTATTTAGAACATATTTCAATTGGTCAGCATCCTTACTAGAAGAAAAGGAAAGTCATAGCCATATACACAGTGATAGAAACAGTGGCTGATGATATATGAATAGGCGTACTACTCCCCACACAAACAGCACTAAAAGCCTCTCAGAAGTAACACCTAACTTCAAGCAAATATGGAAAAAACAAAATAGAGACTTCAATAGGCGTTATATGAGGTTACATATACACAAAAGGAAGTCAGTCAATTCCACCAAAGTGGATAAAATCTTCCCTCAGATGTCTCTTTGGGTAATACAGACAGTCCCCAGGATTCTTGATTCTTTTACTCCTTCCAGATAGATTCCCTTTGGCAGTTATTCGGAATATACCCAAAAAGGAAAGAGACAATAATAGTGTAATCCTGTGGGGTTTGGTGATATGGGGATGGTTTAAAATTGCACTTACATTTCAAAAAATGAGTGAAGGCATGTATCTCACTCAATAGTGAGTAGTTTCCAAGATAAGGATAATTCTGTCCTTCTTCTGAAGATGGATCTCTATTGGATAATCCTCCAAAGCAGTACCACCAAATGAAAAAAACATATAATGGTGCAAATAACGTCTTTTTTTTAAAAACAACAATATCTTTAATAAATAGCACTCACATTATAACAAACAAATACAGGCATATCTACCCAACATCTGGGTCCAGGAGTTAAAATTCAAGCAGCAGGTTATCCTCACAGATGGAAAAGTGCACGTGCAGTGATAGAGAACCAGCCTCCTCAAGACAACCCCGGGTCCACAGTATGTAAACAGCAGCTTAATAGGAAACTACTCACTATTGAGTGAGATACATACCTTCACTCATTTTTGGAAATGTAAGTGCAATTTTAAACCATCCCCATATCACCAAACCCCCCTCATATACACAGTGATATTACATCTAGAATTATGAAAAAGCCGCAGAGTGATAGCCGATAACCACTGAAATCTCAGTAAGAACACCCGGGAATGTCTCCGGCAATAAGCTACGGCAGGCACAGGCGTGTACAGAAACATGTGCTATAGAACAATATAAGGTGTTAAGCAATATAGAATAGAAGTGTCAGATAAAAATAACAAACGTCACATATAATCCTCAGCGAGAGAAAAATAAGAAATATCACATACAATCCTTAGTGTGTGAAAAATAACAAATGTCACAATTAGCCTTCAGTTGGAGTTGGCAGAATGGAAGGCGTAGTTAAAATTATCAGAAGAGTGTGGAATGGACATACATCCACTCTATGAACCTTCAACTAGAGAGCCGCTAGATGGCACTGCTCCGTCAGTTACAGCTCCAATATAATCAGTAAAACCATCAATATTTTTTCAAAGTATGAGGACATTATGAATGTAGATTACATGGACCTAGATCTGGGAGCCCAAAAATAACCATACACTTTTACATGAAATGGAAACTGTCTCAGACTGCCAAAACAAAAAGAGAGACAAAAATCATAGTGCGGACTAATGTGATAGCAGTGGTTGAACAATTACACGGTATATGTGAAGTACTCATGTATATCTAGCTTATATACAGTTACTTACAGTAAAGCGAATATATGTTACAGTAAGCTTTCAAAATAAAATAAACTGTACTTCCATGGACCGTACTGTACAAGGAACAGGAGGGCGATGTTCCAGAATATCTCCCTTCAAACACCCAGGTTCCGTTGTCGGACCTGCGATGCTGAGTGTACTTGCAAGGTTAGGAGTTAGCCGCAGGGTCTCCTATAATGCCCCAGGAGAAGTCCCCCAACCCTCTCACAAACCACCCAGCACCCCTCCAAATACGCACTGAACCGCAATGTCCCCCTGCAATAAGAGCGTCTCGCACCTTCAGGCAGGTAGGCAGGTGAGCAGCACAGAGCCTCCCCACAGTAACCCCACCACACACCCAAACAATCAGAGTGCAGTCCAGAGTGTCTCCACAGCTGCTACTGGGAAAATAACAGCCCTAACTAGGGATTAGCTAAGGGAGCACTGTAGTGGGCAACAGTACAGCTGATAAGGAATATGGATACACCTCTATATCAGCACACCGGGGGGAGAAGGCCATGGAACAACTAGAGAAGTAGCCAAACTGTTGCACTTGAATGATGCCCTCAGGTATTATAGTGGGTGCACAGGTCACAATAATAAAAAGGGAGAGGGAAAAAGGGAAACAAACAAGGGTAAATGTAATCAGGCAGGAAGGGGGGGAGTGCACTGTAAGTGAGGGGGTAGGGTCACACAAGAGGGGGATGGTATCAAGTATGGGGTAGCAGAAAAGGGGAGAAGAGAATGTTAGTAAAAGAAGGCAGGGGAAACAAACAGTGTTAGTACCTGGGGGTGTCTGTGAAAACCCAGACTTTTAGCTAGTCAACCAGGTCGTAGCATATAGTGTAATATCGGACTCTCAGCAGGAGGATCACAGTGCATCCAGTGTTCAACAGAAGATAGGGCACCGATGGGGTCACCAGCATAACCCGTAGATGGATACTATGAGCCTGAAGTCATCCCCAGGGTCAGCAGCCAGTGTCCCAGTGTTGGCCGACCACAGCAGGCTGAGACAGGGGGTATTATAGTGATCGGTGTTAACCCACGTCCATGCTTCGATGCGCAGAGCAAGTAAACAGGGGGTCAGCTGGGGGATCAGATGATTAAGCGGCCAGGTGAGCGGAGAGATCCGACGTCCGTTCGGCAACGGAGCAGAGACACAGGCGCCCCCCGCAATCCAGCAAGGAGCCAGGAGAGCAGCTGAGCCGCCCGCAGCAGATCTCACACACCCGGGCAGCAACTCTCAGCGGTCAGGGACTCCCAGCAGCAGCCGGCTCATATAGAGTGGAAGGGGGCACGGGTCCCGATCTCCCAGACGTCCCGCAGGTAAGCGTGACCCGCATGCACCCACACCGTTTGCGGTCCGAACCCGACAGTGGCCTCCGTCCTCTGGACGATCCGCACAGGATGCCGAGCCGGTCGTCACACAGGGGCTCAAGGCAGCAGGGCAAACCGTTTGAGGGCGCCGAGGTACGGCCACGATAAGGAGCCTCTCCCGATTCGATCTCCACCTCACCACGATGATCTCCGGGGCATCGGCGGCAAACTAGGGCACAGCGTCAGCTGTCAGTCCGTAAAGTTCCCAGGGCACGGGCAGGGAACGTATAGGGAAAGCATTGGGATGGCTGTGTATAGCTGGCACAGTCCGGCTAGCCCTCAGTACAGTAGGTTGTTAGCTGTGGGAGAACTGTCAGGAGTTATAGCCCGTGATAGCAGGCACACAGCATTTCCAGCGCCCACGCCAGGTTTCGCGCCAGAAGTTCTGGCGGTCATGCAGGCCGCCAACAGATGCGGCCGGACTCCGGTGTAGGTAGAGGCTCCCTCGGCAAGACGGGTATCCTCGGATACCTCAGATCACACCCTCCCGTTAGGTGTGACCACAGCACCCCGAAGGGCTATTAAAACATAGAAATAATGATTATCCCGTAGCCTGTCTCAGGAGCTGAACTAAAATGCGGCCATGCTTGATGCCCCGCCCACCGGAAGTCGGATTTATTATATTATCTACTATCTAGCCTCCAGGGAGCTTGACACCCACAATCACATTGAGCAGGAACAGTGAGCACTGAGCTGAGAGCACTGTACCACAGGGGCTCCACCTCCTGCAGGCTTATGCTGCATGAATCAGATCCATCCACTAAGTCACTGAGTCTACACAGTGTACAACTGTCTCAACTCACAGGCAGACTCAGGATGAATCATGAAATGGATCAGGCACAGCAGTACAGCACTCACTGACTGGTGAGTCGTGACTGCTCCCTTGTCCCTCCCACTGGGTGTCACCTGGTATTGCCGCCGGCCAATCACAGCTGAAGATACTCAGCAGAAGACACTGACTGAAGGACACACTGAGTCTCCTCCCTCTGGCTGAGAGTGGCTACTTCTGCAGCTGTCTCAACTCATTAAACTGTGAGTGACTCGAATCATTCATACTTCCTGATGATTCGAGTCACGGTGTTGAGACAGTGAGTCAGTAGCCATCTCTACTTCCGACTTCCCCTATGGGATGACGATTGACTCCCAGCAGCAACAACAGCAGCGGCAGCAACAGCAGGTGTACCACTCAAGGATCCTATGGAGGAATTTTGGTTAGGAGAGGACTCCTCAGTCTTGACAGTGACATGGCCTGCAGTACTACTGACTTTCCTGACTGAAGAGGTAGTTGACGTTGAGGGAGTTGGTGGTGTGGCTTGCAGAAGCTTGGGTACAAGAGAAAGAAGGGATTTAGAAGTCAGTGGACTGCTTACGCTCTTACCCAAAGTTTCACAACTTGACACTGACTTCTGATGAATGCGCAGCAGGTGACGTAGAAGGGAGGATGTTCCTAGGTGGTTAACATCCTTACCCCTACTTATTACAGATTGACAGAGGCAACAGATGGCTTGACACCTGTTGTCCGGATTTGTGGAGAAATAATTCCACACCGAAGAGGTGGCTTTTTTGGTAGTTTGCCCAGGTATCACAATGGGCTTCTTCATCCCACGAACAACAGGTGTCTCCCCCGGTGCCTGACTTAAACAAACCACATCACCATCAGAATCCTCATCGTCAACTTCCTCCTCAGCGCCAGCAACACCCATCTCCTCATCCTGGTGTACTTCAACAGTGACATCTTCAATTTGAATATCAGGAACTGGACTGCGGGTGCTCCTTCCTGCACTTACAGGGGGCGTGCAAATGGTGGAATCAGTCACCTCTTCCCGTCCAGTGTTGGGAAGGTCAGGCATCGCAACCGCCAACACACTTGGACTCTCCTTGGGGATTTATGTTACCATCTCAGAACGCACAGTTCTTTTCTGTGCTCTTTCCAGCTTAAGGGCTGTGACACACTGGCCGGTTTCTCCCGGATGGCAAAAAGCTTTGTCCGGCTTTTTGCCATCTGGGAGAAACCGGCAGAGTCTGTCACACAGGACGGCTTTGAGCCGTGTGTGATGCTGTGCGCATGCGCAGCATTAGACACGGCTTGGGGAAAAACCGT
Organism: Pseudophryne corroboree; assembly: GCF_028390025.1. Taxonomy (NCBI): domain Eukaryota; kingdom Metazoa; phylum Chordata; class Amphibia; order Anura; family Myobatrachidae; genus Pseudophryne; species Pseudophryne corroboree. The sequence goes on along the minus strand of NC_086445.1, from coordinate 480,724,907 downwards.
TGTGTGTGAAAGCTCCCCTTCACACACACGGTTTACTGGCTGCAAAGATGACTAAGGATAAGGGCGCACAAGCCAAAGTACATATAAATGTGTTAATGTCAAGACCCCCAGGAAAATAATTGATTTAGTTGTATTCCAAAATTATTGAGAAGTGGGGGGTGCTACCACGGACACAAAGAATACAATCACAGAGTTCAAAAGAAGAAGGAAAGTGTCCTCAATGTGGTGCACAAAGAATTATACAGTAGCTAAAATATAACTTTTATTGGTATACTGCATAAGAAGTATTCATAAAAAGCGAAAATTGAGTTTAAAAATGTTAGACATGTGAACACAAAGAATGAAAAAGTGTATTAAAATAAATAGCTATATGTGAAATGACTAATTCCTCTGAATATTTCAAAAAATAGAAGGAGAAAAAGGCCTATATATTAAGATACAGTATTTGATCTCAGGCACAATATAATCTCCTAAAGATGTGAAACAGTAATTGGATCGGTGGGATCTTATGGGCTCCTCTTGTTCACGTATAATTATGTGTCTTGTTATGTACCCAAATGGGCGGAGTCCTCATAAAGTGTCATATACCCTGGTCTTTTGACCTCACAGTTAGAATAATTAGCCACAAGGATATGTGCTAGAGCCCACTTGTTAGGTCTTATGTGGGTGGACACTCAGGTAATAATTTAATTTAAATATATATCTGTTTGTTTGCATTTTGGTCCTCCTATAAAGCTGAGATCCCTCCTACCATGTAAATTTAATTGTATAGGTTGGTGTATGTTATGTCTATTTTTGAACCATAGATGGAGAATGATGGGTAGTTCCCAGGTCTCAGATTAGGCTGGTACACTGAGGGAGAGAAGTGTTGAAAAAAAGATAGTAATAGGTACACTCCTTATAAATGGACTTAATTGGTATAAAGAAATGGAATATATCTAGTGTACGAATTCTCTATTCAATGACCTAATTCGGTAGTCTAGGAGAATACTGTCACCTATGTTTCCATTATGACCAAACTGTATTGGTACCAGGAATTATGGGAAATGCATGTATAATTCTTGTATGCTAAACACTTTCACTTCCTACCACTGTGGGGCAGATATGTACCAGATATGTCTAGACTGTGGGTCTAGGTATATTTACACATGATCCATAATGATATATGCAGTGCAATTACAACATAGAACAAGTCATTTTCACATATGCTAAGAGAACCTAACGCGGCGTTTCACTAGTTAGCTTAGTCAGAGGCAAGCCGATTGCCTTCCGGATCCGCCTTTTAAACCCCCTGTCATTACTTGGCAGCCAATTACATTCATCTCTATGAGGTGCCTGCCAATCCGTCGCTGCCATGTCCCATTGCTCCCGCCTCACTCCCTTGATCGACGGGAGCTTCAACGGGCCGGGGACCCGGCGGCGCGTGCGCACTGGAGGCTACACGCGTCACTGAGCCTATCATTCCCAGACCCTGGTAATCGAGCGGCGATGTCCGAGAAACCCAGGCGGCTATTTAAGGAACGTATAGTGCTGTTAGAAGGTTTATATTAAACCAGTTTCTCTCCTAGTGTCCCCTCTCTCAGCGGGGGCATCTGGTTTACCGTTTAAATATAGAAAGATGTGGATTCCGGATCCAAGTTCTGGGTCACGTGACCTCGGTTCCCATACATCGTGTGCATGGATGCCAGGCATTGTAAACGATTGTGGATCCACCTGATGAGATGTATTAACCATCATAGATATGAACAGAATGAATTCTTTATGGGGATGGAAAAACAGTAATAATAAAATAGATTCCAAAAGTATGCATCTTTATTCCTATGGGATAGATGTTGTTCTTTATATATACTCTACTTGGTGCTTAAATGATTACTATTTGATCATTGCAAGCCCATTTGTGTTCATAATGAATTCTTTTGGATAAGTATCGTCCAATATTTACTGATGTAAGAGGGGGGACAAAAAAGAAGAAAGTTCATTGTTAGTCATAAAATAATAAATTAAGTATTACAATGATGGTAAGTGATTCTGAATAAATGTGAACTGAGTCCTGATGCTAGTGAGTAATATATAATTATAAATATTACATGTTCATAGGTCCAAATTATGTTTAATTGAGTGAAACATGTCATTGTTCTCACACATATTTTACTTAGTGCTATACAATAGCCACTGATAATTGCAATCCTATTTGTGTACATAGTAATTTTCATGAATATGAATGATGTTTATTTTATTATGATGAGACAAGAAAAAATATATGTATAGGATAAATAAATAAATTTTCATTATTAGACGTAAAATGATGGATTGATTGTTCATGAGAATAAAAATAAGTAGTTCTTAATAAATATAAAATAAAATAAAACCTGATGCTGATGAGATATATATGTGATCATGAATGTTATATACTCATGGGCGTGAATTGTGATTGACAGTGATGTGTAAAAAGTGCTCTAATATTTCGAAAAAAATCTGTGAAACCCCATAAAGTGTCAAAAACCCAAACCAAAAGCCAAAAAACAAGACAAGAACTGTGTGATTTGTTGAATAATACGCTAAAAAAATGTAAAGGGGTGTATGAGTTCCTTAAAATTATTGGTGAGACCTGTGCTACGTGATTTAAACAACGTGAACTGAACATACAGGATGATGATGAGGGTATCAGAAGATTCCTCACAAGGTAAAAAGTGAAAAGGTGAAGTGTGGATGAATAATATCCATGAAAGCTGAATACAAAGTGAGATCCATAGGTCTAACTGACTCTAAGTTTTTGTTATTTATCTTATATATGAAGATCAAACAATAAGATCTATCTATTGATATAATTGGGGTGTATTATGTATGAGAAAAATGATACCAGTAATTGTGAATAATTATATAAGAGCATCGTACCACCTCTTAATTGAAAGGGGGGGCAAGGGGAAGGATTTCGTGTAAAGATGAGAAATTCAAATTAGCCTGCCATTGTTTGGACTATCAAAATATGTTCCAATTGATCATGAGGGTCCTGGTCTTATTGCATATGTGGACCCAGAGCATAATGTTGGGACAACGAACTGACAGTCCAAGGGGAAGAAAAAATGTATATACTTGGTCTTATCTGAGGAAAGGTAAGTAACTGTTTTCCTCATTTAGACCATGAGGTGTTAGCGTGTTCATGAGAAAGATCAGTTTTGTTTCTTGTTTGAGTAATTCTCCATCTATGTCTCCACCTCTAATATTCAGAATAACTTTTTTCATTCCATATGCTGTAAGAAGATTAGGGTCACTTTGATGGTATCTGAGAAAGTGCCTCGCTATAGGGGTGAGAGGTTTGAGATTACGTCGGTCCTTTTCTGCATTTCTAATGCTGCCTAGATGTTCTAATATCCTCTGTTTCAGGGGCCTTTTTGTTTTCCCCATATAGCTTAGATTGCAGGGGCATTGAAGATTATAGATGATTGCTGTTGTATTACAATCAATATGTTCGTGAATATTCCATGTCTTTCCGAATTTGTCTACAAATGAGTTGACATTCTTCATGGTGGGACATGCTTTACATTTTCCACAATTTGTTGATCCTTCCTTTATGATGGTGCAAAGTCATCTACATATCCCCCAAAAAATGTCCATCATAAAGAAAGGATCAACAAATTGTGGAAAATGTAAAGCATGTCCAACCATGAAGAATGTCAACTCATTTGTAGACAAATTCGGAAAGACATGGAATATTCACGAACATATTGATTGTAATACAACAGCAATCATCTATAATCTTCAATGCCCCTGCAATCTAAGCTATATGGGGAAAACAAAAAGGCCCCTGAAACAGAGGATATTAGAACATCTAGGCAGCATTAGAAATGCAGAAAAGGACCGACGTAATCTCAAACCTCTCACCCCTATAGCGAGGCACTTTCTCAGATACCATCAAAGTGACCCTAATCTTCTTACAGCATATGGAATGAAAAAAGTTATTCTGAATATTAGAGGTGGAGACATAGATGGAGAATTACTCAAACAAGAAACAAAACTGATCTTTCTCATGAACACGCTAACACCTCATGGTCTAAATGAGGAAAACAGTTACTTACCTTTCCTCAGATAAGACCAAGTATATACATTTTTTCTTCCCCTTGGACTGTCAGTTCGTTGTCCCAACATTATGCTCTGGGTCCACATATGCAATAAGACCAGGACCCTCATGATCAATTGGAACATATTTTGATAGTCCAAACAATGGCAGGCTAATTTGAATTTCTCATCTTTACACGAAATCCTTCCCCTTGTCCCCCCTTTCAATTAAGAGGTGGTACGATGCTCTTATATAATTATTCACAAGAACTGGTATCATTTTTCTCATACATAATACACCCCAATTATATCAATAGATAGATCTTATTGTTTGATCTTCATATATAAGATAAATAACAAAAACTTAGAGTCAGTTAGACCTATGGATCTCACTTTGTATTCAGCTTTCATGGATATTATTCATCCACACTTCACCTTTTCACTTTTTACCTTGTGAGGAATCTTCTGATACCCTCATCATCATCCTGTATGTTCAGTTCACGTTGTTTAAATCACGTAGCACGGGTCTCACCAATAATTTTAGGGAACTCATACACCCCTTTACATTTTTTAGCGTATTATTCAACAAATCACACAGTTCTTGTCTTGTTTTTGGCTTTTGGTTTGGGTTTTTGACACTTTATGGGGTTTCACAGATTTTTTTCGAAATATTAGAGCACTTTTTACACATCACTGTCAATCACAATTCACGCCCATGAGTATATAACATTCATGATCACATATATATCTCATCAGCATCAGGTTTTATTTTATTTTATATTTATTAAGAACTACTTATTTTTATTCTCATGAACAATCAATCCATCATTTTACGTCTAATAATGAAAATTTATTTATTTATCCTATACATATATTTTTTCTTGTCTCATCATAATAAAATAAACATCATTCATATTCATGAAAATTACTATGTACACAAATAGGATTGCAATTATCAGTGGCTATTGTATAGCACTAAGTAAAATATGTGTGAGAACAATGACATGTTTCACTCAATTAAACATAATTTGGACCTATGAACATGTAATATTTATAATTATATATTACTCACTAGCATCAGGACTCAGTTCACATTTATTCAGAATCACTTACCATCATTGTAATACTTAATTTATTATTTTATGACTAACAATGAACTTTCTTCTTTTTTGTCCCCCCTCTTACATCAGTAAATATTGGACCATACTTATCCAAAAGAATTCATTATGAACACAAATGGGCTTGCAATGATCAAATAGTAATCATTTAAGCACCAAGTAGAGTATATATAAAGAACAACATCTATCCCATAGGAATAAAGATGCATACTTTTGGAATCTATTTTATTATTACTGTTTATCCATCCCCATAAAGAATTCATTCTGTTCATATCTATGATGGTTAATACATCTCATCAGGTGGATCCACAATCGTTTACAATGCCTGGCATCCATGCACACGATGTATGGGAACCGAGGTCACGTGACCCAGAACTTGGATCCGGAATCCACATCTTTCTATATTTAAACGGTAAACCAGATGCCCCCGCTGAGAGAGGGGACACTAGGAGAGAAACTGGTTTAATATAAACCTTCTAACAGCACTATACGTTCCTTAAATAGCCGCCTGGGTTTCTCGGACATCGCCGCTCGATTACCAGGGTCTGGGAATGATAGGCTCAGTGACGCGTGTAGCCTCCAGTGCGCACGCGCCGCCGGGTCCCCGGCCCGTTGAAGCTCCCGTCGATCAAGGGAGTGAGGCGAGAGCAATGGGACATGGCAGCGACGGATTGGCAGGCACCTCATAGAGATGAATGTAATTGGCTGCCAAGTAATGACAGGGGGTTTAAAAGGCGGATCCGGAAGGCAATCGGCTTGCCTCTGACGAAGCTAACTAGCGAAACGCCGCGTTAGGTTCTCTTAGCATATGTGAAAATGACTTGTTCTATGTTGTAATTGCACTGCATATATCATTATGGATCATGTGTAAATATACCTAGACCCACAGTCTAGACATATCTGGTACATATCTGCCCCACAGTGGTAGGAAGTGAAAGTGTTTAGCATACAAGAATTATACATGCATTTCCCATAATTCCTGGTACCAATACAGTTTGGTCATAATGGAAACATAGGTGACAGTATTCTCCTAGACTACCGAATTAGGTCATTGAATAGAGAATTCATACACTAGATATATTCCATTTCTTTATACCAATTAAGTCCATTTATAAGGAGTGTACCTATTACTATCTTTTTTTCAACACTTCTCTCCCTCAGTGTACCAGCCTAATCTGAGACCTGGGAACTACCCATCATTCTCCATCTCTATGGTACAAAAATAGACATAACATACACCAACCTATACAATTAAATTTACATGGTAGGAGGGATCTCAGCTTTATAGGAGAACCAAAATGCAAACAAACAGATATATATTTAAATTAAATTATTACCTGAGTGTCCACCCACCACATAAGACCTAACAAGTGGGCTCTAGCACATATTAAACTGTCATATATACAGAATTGCCCCTTGTGGCTAATTATTCTAACTGTGAGGTCAAAAGACCAGGGTATATGACACTTTATGAGGATTCTGAGGATTCCGCCCATTTGGGTACATAACAAGACACATAATTATACGTGAACAAGAGGAGCCCACTGATCCAATTACTGTTTCACATCTTTAGGAGATTATATTGTGCCTGAGATCAAATACTGTATCTTAATATATAGGCCTTTTTCTCCTTCTATTTTTTGAAATATTCAGAGGAATTAGTCATTTCACATATAGCTATTTATTTTAATACACTTTTTCATTCTTTGTGTTCACATGTCTAACATTTTTAAACTCAATTTTCGCTTTTTATGAATACTTCTTATTCAGTATACCAATAAAAGTTATATTTTAGCTACTGTATAATTCTTTGTGCACCACATTGAGGACACTTTCCTTCTTCTTTTGAACTCTGTGATTGGCTGCAAAGATGGCCAGGCGCCCGCCCGGCAGCCGGACCTTTCAGTGGTGAGACCCGGCTGCAACCCGGCAGCCGGGCCGGGGCCGTGCAGTGTGTAAGGACACTAGTCCTCACACTGTTCATTACAATGCCGGCACGGGAAAAAGCTGGCCGGCTTTTTCCCGGCCGGCAAAAGCCGGGTAGTGTGTTTTAGCCCTTACTCTTTTAATTTTTCTAGCGGGAGGATGAGGGCTTCCATTGTCATGTGAAGCTGAACCACTAGTCATGAACATAGGCCAGGGCTTCAGCCGTTCCTAGCCACTCCGTGTCGTAAATGGCATATTGGCAAGTTTACGTTTCTCCTCAAACCTTTTAAATTTATGTATTTTTTACTGAACTTTGGCTATTTGGATTTTACATGCCCTATACTATCCCATTGGGCATCGGCCTTGGCAGACGACGATGGCATTTCATTGTCTATGTCATGGCTAGTGGCAGCAGCTTCAGCACTAGGAGGAAGTGGTTCTTGATCTTTCCCTATTTTATCCTCCAAATTTTTGTTCTCCATTATTTTTCTAGAGTTATATAACACAATATGCGGCACAGGAATGACTGATGGCTGATGCACAGGACACTGCCACTGGTCTGATGCAGGACAACGCAGCAACACTGTGAGGGACTTGTTGTTGGTGTTATTATTATTATTATTATTATTATACGTCAGCAGTGGACATATAGCAGCAGCGTATACCACTGTGACTACCTGGTCCCTGGAATGACTGATGGCCAGGACACTACCACTCGTCTGATGCAGCACAACACAGCAACACTGTGAGGGACTTATACAGCTACACTGGATATATGACAGCAGAGACCACCACTGTGACTGGTGACTGGACGGATGCTGCACAAGACACTACCCCTGGTCTAATGCAGGACAACACAGCACCACTAAAAGGGACTTATACAGCTACACTGGATATATGGCAGCAGAGGACACCACCACTGTGACTGGTCACTGGACTGATGCTGCACAAGACACTACCCCTGGTCTGATGCAAGACAACACAGCAAAAATGCTCCTTATATGGAATCCAAATCCCGCGAGAATCCAACAGCAGGATGATGACGTTTTGCCTCGTTCGGGTGTCCGATTCAGGCTGGAAAACCCGAGCCGGGCTCGGAAATGGGTTCAGAGCGTGAAGTTTGGTACAGTTCAGTTCTCTGAGACCCGAACCCTCTCATCTCTATTCCTAACCAGGATTAGCGAACATTGCTTGCCAGAGTTTTGTATCAGGTGGACTCCTGAAAGAGGGTATTCATATTGTTGAGGGGACCTGTACTGGACAATCCAGCCAGTGACAGAGGCTACTCATAATTCTACCAGACACTTCCTAAAGTTGCACTGTCAGGTGAACTAGAGGAACACTGTCAACTGAACTAGAGGAACTAAGCGAACTGTAACCAGGCTGGAATGTGATACATTGCACACTCTCCAGGAACCCAGGCTGGGCAGCTAAGACTTGTTCACTAATATAGGCACACAATCCAGGACCCACACCTCAGCACACAGGGCTGGCCCAGCCATCAGAAACTCAGCAACCGATCAACGGATCCAGGAGTACGAACTACCAACATTGATGGTGCAATGGATAGAGTCTGTCTCAGAAGCTGGTAATAATTCCGATGTATACCTGCTGAGCGGTATTATTGGAGGCAGGAATCAAGTGAGCACAGCAACAACACGATCTAGTTGGAAGGTATGTTAATATCACTTGGAAACAATATAACTGCGCCAATGCAGCTGTCGAGCAATGATCAGGAACTCTGTAACAGACCAGGAACAATGTGGTCCACCTGAATATGGAAGAGCCTACACAAAAAAAGATAAACTAAAACCCCGGTTTGTGACACTCTCCACCTGATATAGTCCTAGCTTAGTTGAGAGTGCCATTATATAAACTTCTTTACGAAAGAATAAAACATAATTGCCACATGTCATAATTATTTCCCATGGGGCAATGAGTCTGGCAAGTTACTAACACTAAAGCCACTTCATACATACTGATTATTAAAGGTGACTATGGCAAGTAACACAAACTCACTTTAGATGTAACAGATGCTTCCACTCATTACACTAAATTATACAATTTGAATGTTCCAAAATCTCCTGATGAGATAGCTACCAACTACCAAAGTGATCTTACTATCAACCGATGCCAAAGAGGCCTTTGATAGGATACGATGGCCCTGTCCTTCCATATATGTATATGTGATATATGTATATTAATAATTCAGTAAATAATTTTATAAAAATATATTGTAAAAAAACATATGCACATATGCTTACACAAAAGTACTGCCTGAGCAAGCCATGGGATGCAAAATGCTTACTTACCAGAGGTCCTGCTAATCCACATAGCTGTTTTACTTCTGTTGCATGATTATCCACGAAACTCTGGCGTATTCTTGTCAGGTAACTGCTACAATTATTCCACAGTCGTGAGAGAGATCTCTGGATTATTCCATTGCTCAGATCACTCATAAAATAATTATCATGCTCCATCTGGGTAAAATAACTATACTAAGTTAACTAAACTGTGTATTGCTGTACAACTGTTATATGTATTTATTAACACAGATACATCATCTATTAAAGGTATTTTGATAGCATTCTGTCTACCACTTAACCTGCTCCTCTACACACACTCTTAAGACAACAAATAATCATGACTAATGCAGCAAGTGTGTTCTTTTGGTACAATTTCTTGATGAGCAACTATCCATTCACTAGAGTCATCTCTATGTTTCCAGTTTTAACCTTTTGCAGTGATGTAGTGGCCAACCGAAAAGGGACTTTTAAAAATATTTCCATTTAATTGACTATGCCATAATATAATTATGGTTGACTGTCAATTAGGGATGGCTATCAGTGTGTTTTCCATCGATGGAAAACAGTAGAGAAAACATGGATGGTATGAAACTCTTGTATGCCATGTCATCGATGGTTCCTACCATCTGAGTTTTGTGCATGGACACCGCAACCACAAATTGACACTCGCATAGTGTCAGTTTCTGGAGCTAGATAGGCATCACAACCAAAGGAGAAGAAATTGGAGAAGAAATGGTCTCAAAAAGTGACACCTGTATGTTTTTTTTACTTTCATCAAAATGCAAATTAGTACAAGATGTGGAACCAAAAGGATCCAGATAAGGTCAATGTCTTACTCAGCAAATCAATATTTGTATGGCTGTTCAGTAAGTCCAATTCACATGTAATAATGAACCAATACTTTTTCTCTATTTCAATAAAAAGTTTTAATGTAAATGACATGCGGCGGAATGTAACAGTACCCAAGATCGCCGGAAGTGCGGGATGCCAACCAATCTTAAATGTTTTTTTTAAAGGGGTGGTCACTTACAAGGCAAAACAATGATTTTCCTCCAAGACTTTCCGTCTCTGGTTACAGGCTGGGGTTGTTTGTATCAGCCAGCTGGTGTCCTATTCTGGCATACACTCTTTTAGCCAGGTGCAAATGACTTGGAACCTTCCTGCCTCTGAGATTTGGAGATATAAACCCATTATGCATTTTCTTTCTAGCAAATTGATACATGAGGCCTCTCACAGACCACCTAATCTTTTCGAAATGCTTTCCTAAAGGTAAAAGTCACCAAAATGCAAAATTGTACAAGACCTGAAACACTGGGTGGCCCTCAGCACTTTCTCTCTTTCGGCTATAAAATCCTCATACTTTTTCCACGCTGCCACGCTCTACAGCCGATTGGGAGAAAGACCTTGGTATACATTTAGAACCTAACGACTGGGCCAAGATCTTCCAGACCACTATGTCATGCTCGTTAGCCATTCGATTGTTGAGACTCAGTTTAAAGTACTTGCCCGCTGGTACAGAGGCCCCTTGGAGCTTGCCAAAATGTTTCCAGGGTTTCCTGCCACTTGCTGGTGCTGTGCTTCAGCTGTAGGCTCCCGCTTCATATTCATATCTGGTGGGACTGTGCTGTGCTACTTCCCTTTTGGAACTTAGTGATATCTTTGTCCAGGGAGATGTTAGGTCAGGATGTTAGTTTGGAACCCGTATTTTGGCTCCTCAATAAGATTAATGGCCTTGTCTCATCTTAGAAAAAGTAATTCCTGAAACATTTAAATAGTGCAGCCAAAGCTGTAAGTACGGTCCACTGGAGATCTGTGACTCCTTCTACCAAAGATGAATGATTTAGCAGATTTGAGTTTTATATGTCCAAGGATGATCTAATGATGTCTGGAGTTACTAAATTTAGAGATGGCTATTGTTCAAAGAGTCTCCCTTCCACCTCATTAATGTTCAGGGTGATTGCTAATTGACTTGATGGTCTTATTACATTCTTAAACTTTTTCTCGGTTGGTCTCCCCTCTACCACCCCTCTGTGTCTCTTTACTCTGCTGTTTCCCTTGTTGCAATTTTTTTTCTTTGTTTTCTTGATACTAATGATATTAATTGTCTTGAGAAACTGGTGTCTGTGGAATGATCTATTTTGTTCTCTTCATTGTGATCAATTTATCACTGTATACTCTGCTGTTATTGATGGTACTTTGTTTTATAGGGGTGTTTTGCGTCCTATGTTAATGCTTTCGTTGATTTCAATAAAATAAATTATATATATCCACGTAGAACCATGTATTTAAAAATACTGCATGTATAAGAGAATAGTAGTTGTATCATTAAAAGCAAAAAAAAAACCATGCAGTATATGGTTAGAAAAGAAATAACCACTTGCCTGGCTTAGTCGCATGTGATATGACCAGAGCCAGGTGTACATTACCTGGCCAGTTAGCATCAAATGAGGCGAACTGCCCGCTGTGTCCTCCATCGTGTGGAAGAGGTGATCTGTTGTGCAAAACGGATCTCCTCTGGCTCCCCCGGAGTGATGCGGTGGTCACTGACTGCTGACAACTTCTGGAATCATGCCCCAGAATGCTATGCAGCCAGCATTCTGGAATGCATGCTCTAGGGCAGGGATGGGGAACCTACAGCCCTCCAGCTGTTGTTGAACTACACATACCAGCATGCCTTGCTACAGTTTTGATATTTGGCCATGCAAAAAATGTTGCAGGGCATGCTGGGATGTGTAGTTCAACAACAGCTGGAGGGCCGAAGGTTCCCCATCCCTGCTCTAGGGAATCACAGTGCGGGAGGCGAACTGAGCACATTTTGGCTGATTTCTGCAGCATGGAGGACCCCCTGCTTCACGCTCTGCATGTGGGGGAGGGGGGGATGTATAGCTATAGGGGTGGGGTGACTCGTGGGGGGGATCAATAAAAATTGGTGGTGTGGGAGGGTTAATATATAGTACTGTATAAGATGCTGGAGTGGGGTGAAGTTATAAAAAAAAAAATACATGGGTCACATACAGTAGTGGGGTGGTGGTGTCGAAAAAGGAGCTTTTCACAGGGTGGGTGGGGTTTGTAAAACATGTATTTTTCTTTTTTGCTACTAACGGGGTGTAGGGGTACTATTAATTGATTTTAAGACCACTGAGGGTCTATTACCAATGGGTAGTGTGGAGATTATTTATAATGGGGGCCTATGGACATGGGCTGATAGGGGGGTACAAAACACCCCTTAGATATTGTTTCTATTAAATACAATATTTTCATATATATATTATTCAAAATACTTTTTAAACTTGAATAAGTCATAAAAAATAAACATTTCTGAGCAGGGATAGAAACAAAGAAGGAATTATACCAATATACCTGTTACCCACCACTGCTTTTTATATTGTGCAGAATTACTGACTAAAGTTACATATCTATTGAAATTGTGGCTTGCAGAGCTGAATACAGTCTCTGGCAGAGGTGTAGCTAGGTTCCATGTAGCCCGGAGCAAGGGTATGTTTCAGCACCACCTCTCCTGTACTGGATTGGGTGCATGTTACATGTCTAAGGCGTGCAATAAAAGTATAGGGGCGTGGCTTCATGGGAAAGGGGAGTGGCCACAGAATAGTACCAATTCAGATTACACCACACAGTATTGTCCGTTATTCACATTACACTACACAGTAGTACTCCAAGTCCATATACACTTTATGCCCTTACACACGTTACACAACACAGTAAAGCTGCTTATACATGTTATGCCACAGTAGAGCCATTTATACGCATTATACCACAGTAGAGCCATTTATAGACGTCACACCACAGTAGTCGCTTATATACGTTATGCCACAGTAGAGCCACTTATACATGTTACTCTGCAGCTTCTAATGCAGAGAGAGGTGCTGCAGCAGCAGCTGGGGCAGAGACAGGTGCTGCAGCATCAATGTAGAGAGAGATGCTGTAGCAGCCAGGGCAGAAAAAGGTGCTGCGGCAGAGAGGTTCTGCAGCAGTAGCTGGGACAGAAAGAGGTGCTGGAGCAGCTGGGGCAGTGAGTGGTGTAGCAGGACTGAAGTAACCCCGCTGCACAGCTACAAGCAGACAGTGAAACATATAAAGAGGACGGCAGAGCTCTGGTATGTGCTGGCTGTCCGTGTCTCCTGCTGTCGCCTCTGGCCTGCCCTGTTCCCTACCTAGTATCTGAGCAGAGGCGTCACTAGGGTTGGTGTCACCCGGTGTGGTAACTCATGGTGTCACCCCCCCATGATCCTCCTCCTGTATCATACCACACGGAACCCTTAGTAATGTACTAGTACTAGCTTTACTTGTAAATCATAATTCCTGTATATCACTGAATGCAATGGCAATAGTAGTGACATAAACAGCTAACAAAATTAATATTATACCTTTAAATTACAATATCATATGCACAGCCTAAATGTAATAACATTTACATTGGTTCGGCAAATTAGACTCAACACCTAAATTATTACACTCAACAGTTTCATGATTTACTGGCCACAATCTGTCTTGCACTGCAATGCGGTTTTTTTATGTGTTACCCAAGATTCTGAATATGGCATAGAGATGAAGACATCAAGAGAAACTCTCATGAACAGTATGACAAACGATATGAAAATGATTATAAACAACAAAGTATATCACACAAAGTATTTATTTGCACACCTCTATAGTTGAAAATAGTACCATAAAAAACATGGGCCCTCATTCCGAGTTGTTCGCTCGGTATTTTTCATCGCATCGCAGTGAAAATCCGCTTAGTACGCATGCGCAATGTTCGCACTGCGACTGCGCCAAGTAACTTTACTATGAAGATAGTATTTTTACTCACGGCTTTTTCTTCGCTCCGGCGATCGTAATGTGATTGACAGGAAATGGGTGTTACTGGGCGGAAACACGGCGTTTCAGGGGCGTGTGGCTGAAAACGCTACCGTTTCCGGAAAAAACGCAGGAGTGGCCGGGGAAACGGTGGGAGTGCCTGGGCGAACGCTGGGTGTGTTTGTGACGTCAACCAGGAACGACAAGCACTGAACTGATCGCACAGGCAGAGTAAGTCTGGAGCTACTCTGAAACTGCTAAGTAGTTAGTAATCGCAATATTGCGAATACATCGGTCGCAATTTTAAGAAGCTAAGATTCACTCCCAGTAGGCGGCGGCTTAGCGTGTGTAACTCTGCTAAATTCGCCTTGCGACCGATCAACTCGGAATGAGGGCCATAAACAGTAAAAAAACACAGAAGCATTTTTGCACTTAGCCATAATCTCAACAAAATAATCAAAACTTTCCTTTCCTGACCTTCAAAGCTGCGAACCTGTGAATCACTTCATCAAAGTCAATTTCTTTCGCCAACTCACTTTCAACTGACAGTATTGCAAGGTCAGTAAAAAGGCCTTGATTGTCCCATGGTACATCGCAAATAGTTCTTTATAAGTTTCAGCTTTGAAAAGCTCCTCTCACATGAAGCCACATACACACAAATCGTCAGAAATAATTTTAGACTTAGTAAAAGGTTTGGCAGAGATTCTACAAAGTCCCATTCCGCTATGAATTTTAAAACATCTAATATTGGCCAATCTTTGGCTTTTTCCAGATCAATGTTTGCTGCTTTCAGGTGCCTTCTTAGCCTTGGTATTTCTATTTTAAGTGAATCTTCCGATAACTCATCATAGAAAGTGGTTAGTTTTGGAACAGACACCTTTAACTGTTCATCAGTGGCAGATATGAGACTCTTTGCTTGAACAGCTTCAAACATGGCTGATATTTCCTGGATGGCTCTTGATCTGATCTGATCTGAAGTTCAGAAAGAAAGCGATCAATGCACTCAAACATTGCCCTCTTATTTTCTTCTTGAAGAGACAGTCAGCGTCGCTTGCTTGTTCCCCTGCCAACCGCTTCTTGAACCTTGCTCTTCTCTGTACTGCAATTCCATATTCAGCTGATTTTGAAAGTGCCTCTTCAATTGCGTGCTCCACTAGGTGACTGCGTTTCTCATGCAGAAAAAGTTTAAGCGCCTCTAACTTTGCCACCACCTTGTCGAGGGTTAAGCCCTCAGTCTGCAGGTACTGCTGTGTAAGATTAACTTCCTGAAGTACATTACACCAGAAGTACAGGTAGCACAGAAAAGTGAAATCACAGACAGCAGGCAAAAGACCTTGTGCTGCTCCTCTTGTGTCCACGTTTTCATGTACATCACAAAGAGCTTCAATCGCATCCACAAACTTATCAAGCTTTTCCTTAACTGGCGTAACTGCAGCATGATGAGCACTCCAGCGTGTTGTTGATAACCTTTTCACTGACACTCCAGTATGTTCAATTAACACATCCCATCGATGGGTTGAATTAGCAAAGAAAGAAAACATTGGCCCTCATTCCGAGTTGATCGGTCGCAAGGCGAATTTAGCAGAGTTACACACGCTAAGCCGCCGCCTACTGGGAGTGAATCTTAGCTTCTTAAAATTGCGACCGATGTATGCGCAATATTGCGATTACTAACTACTTAGCAGTTTCAGAGTAGCTTCAGACTTACTCTGCCTGTGCGATCAGTTCAGTGCTTGTCGTTCCTGGTTGACGTCACAAACACACCCAGCGTTCGCCCAGGCACTCCCACCGTTTCTCCGGCCACTCCTGCGTTTTTTCCGGAAACGGTAGCGTTTTCAGCCACACGCCCCTGAAACGCCGTGTTTCCGCCCAGTAACACCCATTTCCTGTCAATCACATTACGATCGCCGGAGCGAAGAAAAAGCCGTGAGTAAAAATACTTTCTACATAGCAAAGTTACTTGGCGCAGTCGCAGTGCGAACATTGCGCATGCGTACTAAGCGGATTTTCATTGCGATGCGATGAAAAATACCGAGCGAACAACTCGGAATGAGGGCCATTGCCTCAAGAGTTCCAAAAAATGTCACACATGATGCATTTTCAGCAAAAGAGTGCTGACCGCACAAATTACGCGAATGGTCCACACATCCACTAAAAATAGCTTTCCTGTTCTTTCTCTTAAGAATGGTTTGTACGCCTCCATGGATTCCAGCCATAGTGGCAGCATTATCATAGCCTTGAGAACGACACATCATTATGTCCAGTCCATCATTTTCCAGTGTTTTTAAAATGTCAGAACTGAGGTCAGCAGCTGTTTTCCCCTTTAAAGGGAAAAATCCGAGAAATACCCCTTTTACTTCAACTTTCATGTTGTTGATTGTTACATATCTGATCACTTCGGACATCTGGTCAGTATGTAATACAGTATGTCAGGTGTGCTGTCAAACATGATCCCAAAATACTTTGCAGACTTTATGTCCATGACAAGCTTCTCCTTCACGTGATTTGCCAGGACACTTATAAACTCATTCTGAGTGTTTGGTGGTAGATATGAGACTGACACTTTAAGTTTACACGTGCTCCGTTTCAATCTCATTAGGTGCTCTTTCAGCACTGGATCATATTTTGAAAATACCTCAACCATCTCAAGAAAGTTCCCTTTATTCAACAAAGTCTCATCTTCCTTGTGGCCGCGGAATGCCAGAATCTGCTTGGCAAGAAACAACGTGATATCAAGCAATCTGTGCAAGATATCCCTCCACTTTTTCTTCTCCATTTCCATTAAAGAAATACTTTTGGCGTCGATGGTTTTGTGCAGCCTAAGTCCTGCTGCCAATGTTTTCCACTTTTCAAGACAACATAGGTGTTCTTCGGAAGTCTCGTGGTTATGTACTTTCGGGTTTAGTTTCCACCACTTCTGAAACCCAGTCACAAATTTGGATGTCATACTTGTAGCACTAATGGCAAACAGTCGGCAGCAAAAACAGTATAATTTGTTGCTGACAACTGAGTAAACCATCCATGACCGCATAATTTTCTCACCATTTGGCATTATCTTGTAAAACCAACCACTCTTTTGAAATCTGGCGTACACCACCCTTTGCTTTTGTATCTAAATCTTTCCTCGCCACTGCACTGAAAGGTCCATCTTTATTTTGGAAATAATCGCTTCCCCTTTTGATAATTTCAACCCGAAAATGATCTGGAACTGGTATTTCCCAGAAAGAAACATCGGCCCTCATTCCGAGTTGTTCGCTCGGTATTTTTCATCGCATCGCAATGAAAATCCGCTTAGTACGCATGCGCAATGTTCGCACTGCGACTGCGCCAAGTAACTTTGCTATGTAGAAAGTAATTTTACTCACGGCTTTTTCATCGCTCCGGCGATCGTAATGTGATTGACAGGAAATGGGTGTTACTGGGCGGAAACACGGCGTTTCAGGGGCGTGTGGCTGAAAACGCTACCGTTTCCGGAAAAAACGCAGGAGTGGCCGGAGAAACGGTGGGAGTGCCTGGGCGAACGCTGGGTGTGTTTGTGACGTCAACCAGGAACGACAAGCACTGAACTGATCGCACAGGCAGAGTAAGTCTGAAGCTACTCCAAAACTGCTACGAGGTTTGTGATCGCAATATTGCGATTACTTCGGTCGCACTTTTAAGAAGCTAAGATACACTCCCAGTAGGCGGCGGCTTAGCGTGTGTAACTCTGCTACATTCGCATTGCGACCGATCAACTCGGAATGAGGGCCATCATGTAAAATTTGCAAATCTTTCTCTATAACATTACTCATCTCCTTTACAGTATCAAGGCTAGAGTCACTTTCAGCACTTTCTTCTGCTTCACATTCTTCCATTTCCACTCCTTGTTTTTCTGCTGTAAATTCTGCAATTTCCACATCTTTCTCTTCAGCAGAATGCATGCAAGCAACAGAAGTATGAGCAGTATCAATTGGAGACTGACACTGAGGAGCTGTGTCTTTTGATGAACCCTGGCCATCATCCTGTCTTTTGACAAACTGAAGCATGGATCCAGCTAGTGTTTTCAGTGATTTATTTCTAGAGATGAGCGGGTTCGGTTTCTTTGAATCCGAACCCGCACGAACTTCACTTTTTTTTTCACGGGTCCGAGCGACTCGGATCTTCCCGCCTTGCTCGGTTAACCCGAGCGCGCCCGAACGTCATCATGACGCTGTCGGATTCTCGCGAGACTCGGATTCTATATAAGGAGCCGCGCGTCGCCGCCATTTTCACACGTGCATTGAGATTGATAGGGAGAGGACGTGGCTGGCGTCCTCTCCATTAGAATAGATTAGAAGAGAGAGAGAGAGAGAGAGATTGTGCAGACAGAGTTTACCACAGTGACCAGTGCAGTTGTTGTTAAGTTAACTTTTATTTAATATATCCGTTCTCTGCTATATCCGTTCTCTGCCTGAAAAAAACGATACACAGCAGTCACACAGTGTGACTCAGTCTGTGTGCACTCAGCTCAGCCCAGTGTGCTGCACATCAATGTATAAAAGCTTATAATAATTGTGGGGGAGACTGGGGAGCACTGCAGGTTGTTATAGCAGGAGCCAGGAGTACATAATATTATATTAATTTAAAATTAAACAGTGCACACTTTTGCTGCAGGAGTGCCACTGCCAGTGTGACTAGTGGTGACCAGTGCCTGACCACCAGTATAGTAGTATATTGTTGTATACTATCTCTTTATCAACCAGTCTATATTAGCAGCAGACACAGTACAGTGCGGTAGTTCACGGCTGTGGCTACCTCTGTGTCGGCAGTCGGCACTCGGCAGGCAGTCCGTCCATCCATAATTGTATAATTATATACCACCTAACCGTGGTATTTTTTTTTCTTTCTTTATACCGTCGTCATAGTCATACTAGTTGTTACGAGTATACTACTATCTCTTTATCAACCAGTGTACAGTGCGGTAGTTCACGGCTGTGGCTACCTCTGTGTCGGCAGTCGGCAGGCAGTCCGTCCATCCATAATTGTATTATTATAATATATACCACCTAACCGTGGTTTTTTTTTCATTCTTTATACCGTCATAGTGTCATACTAGTTGTTACGAGTATACTACTATCTCTTTATCAACCAGTGTACAGTGCGGTAGTTCACGGCTGTGGCTACCTCTGTGTCGGCAGTCGGCAGGCAGTCCGTCCATCCATAATTGTATTATAATATATACCACCTAACCGTGGTTTTTTTTTCATTCTTTATACCGTCATAGTGTCATACTAGTTGTTACGAGTATACTACTATCTCTTTATCAACCAGTGTACAGTGCGGTAGTTCACGGCTGTGGCTACCTCTGTGTCGGCAGTCGGCAGGCAGTCCGTCCATCCATAATTGTATTATAATATATACCACCTAACCGTGGTTTTTTTTTCATTCTTTATACCGTCATAGTCAGTCATACTAGTTGTTACGAGTATACTACTATCTCTTTATCAACCAGTGTACAGTGCGGTAGTTCACGGCTGTGGCTACCTCTGTGTCGGCACTCGGCAGGCAGTCCGTCCATCCATAATTGTATTATAATATATACCACCTAACCGTGGTTTTTTTTTCATTCTTTATACCGTCATAGTGTCATACTAGTTGTTACGAGTATACTACTATCTCTTTATCAACCAGTGTACAGTGCGGTAGTTCACGGCTGTGGCTACCTCTGTGTCGGCAGTCGGCAGGCAGTCCGTCCATCCATAATTGTATTATAATATATACCACCTAACCGTGGTTTTTTTTTCATTCTTTATACCGTCATAGTGTCATACTAGTTGTTACGAGTATACTACTATCTCTTTATCAACCAGTGTACAGTGCGGTAGTTCACGGCTGTGGCTACCTCTGTGTCGGCAGTCGGCAGGCAGTCCGTCCATCCATAATTGTATTATAATATATACCACCTAACCGTGGTTTTTTTTTCATTCTTTATACCGTCATAGTCAGTCATACTAGTTGTTACGAGTATACTACTATCTCTTTATCAACCAGTGTACAGTGCGGTAGTTCACGGCTGTGGCTACCTCTGTGTCGGAACTCGGCAGGCAGTCCGTCCATCCATAATTGTATTACAATATATACCACCTAACCGTGGTTTTTTTTTCATTCTTTATACCGTCATAGTCAGTCATACTAGTTGTTACGAGTATACTACTATCTCTTTATCAACCAGTGTACAGTGCGGTAGTTCACGGCTGTGGCTACCTCTGTGTCGGAACTCGGCAGGCAGTCCGTCCATCCATAATTGTATTACAATATATACCACCTAACCGTGGTTTTTTTTTCATTCTTTATACCGTCATAGTCAGTCATACTAGTTGTTACGAGTATACTACTATCTCTTTATCAACCAGTGTACAGTGCGGTAGTTCACGGCTGTGGCTACCTCTGTGTCGGAACTCGGCAGGCAGTCCGTCCATCCATAATTGTATTATTATAATATATACCACCTAACCGTGGTTTTTTTTTCATTCTTTATACCGTCATAGTGTCATACTAGTTGTTACGAGTATACTACTATCTCTTTATCAACCAGTGTACAGTGCGGTAGTTCACGGCTGTGGCTACCTCTGTGTCGGCACTCGGCAGGCAGTCCGTCCATCCATAATTGTATTACAATATATACCACCTAACCGTGGTTTTTTTATACCACCTAACCGTGGCAGTCCGTCCATAATTGTATACTAGTATCCAATCCATCCATCTCCATTGTTTACCTGAGGTGCCTTTTAGTTCTGTCTATAAAATATGGAGAACAAAAAAGTTGAGGTTCCAAATTAGGGAAAGATCAAGATCCACTTCCACCTCGTGCTGAAGCTGCTGCACTAGTCATGGCCGAGACGATGAAATGCCAGCAAACGTCGTCTGCCAAGGCCGATGCCCAATGTCATAGTACAGAGCATGTCAAATCCAAAACACCAAATATCAGAAAAAAAGGACTCCAAAACTAAAATAAATTGTCGGAGGAGAAGCGTAAAACTTGCCAATATGCCATTTACCACACGGAGTGGCAAGGAACGGCTGAGGCCCTGGCCTATGTTCATGGCTAGTGGTTCAGCTTCACATGAGGATGGAAGCACTCAGCCTCTCGCTAGAAAACTGAAAAGACTCAAGCTGGCAAAAGCACCGCAAAGAACTGTGCGTTCTTTGAAATCCCAAATCCACAAGGAGAGGTCCAATTGTGTCGTTTGCGATGCCTGACCTTCCCAACACTGGACGTGAAGAGCATGCGCCTTCCACTATTTGCATGCCCCCTGCAAGTGCTGAAGGAGCACCCGCAGTCCAGTTCCTGATAAGTCAGATTGAAGATGTCAGTGTTGAAGTACACCAGGATGAGGAGGATATGGGTGTTGCTGGCGCTGGGGAGGAAATTGACCAGAAGGATTCTGATGGTGAGGTGGTTTGTTTAAGTCAGGCACCCGGGGAGGACACCTGTTGTCTGTGGGAGGAATATGGCGTTGACATGCCAGGTGAAAATACCAAAAAAATCAGCTCTCGGTGTGGAGGTATTTCAACAGAAATGCGGACAACAGGTGTCAAGCCGTGTGTTCCCTTTGTCAAGCTGTAATAAGTAGGGGTAAGGACGTTAACCACCTCGGAACATCCTCCCTTATACGTCACCTGCAGCGCATTCATAATAAGTCAGTGACAAGTTCAAAAACTTTGGGTGACAGCGGAAGCAAGTCCACTGACCAGTAAATCCCTTCCTCTTGTAACCAAGCTCACGCAAACCACCCCACCAACTCCCTCAGTGTCAATTTCCTCCTTCCCCAGGAATGCCAATAGTCCCTGCAGGCCATGTCACTGGCAAGTCTGACGAGTCCTCTCCTGCCTGGGATTCCCTCCGATGCATCCTTGCGTGTAACGCCTACTGCTGCTGGCGCTGCTGTTGTTGCCGCTGGGAGTCGATGGTCATCCCAGAGGGGAAGTCGTAAGCCCACTTGTACTACTTCCAGTAAGCAATTGACTGTTCAACAGTCCTTTGCGAGGAAGATGAAATATCACAGCAGTCTATCCTACTGCAAAGCGGATAACTGAGTCCTTGACAACTATGTTGGTGTTAGACGTGCGTCCGGTATCCGCCGTTAGTTCACAGGGAACTAGACAATTTATTGAGGCAGTGTTGCCCCCGTTACCAATACCATCTAGGTTCCACTTCTCTAGGCAGGCGATACCGAGAATGTACACGACGTCAGAAAAAGACTCACCAGTGTCCTAAAATATGCAGTTGTACCCAATGTCACTTAACCACGGACATGTGGACAAGTGGAGCAGGGCAGGGTCAGGACTATATGACTGTGACAGCCCACTGGGTAGATGTATGGACTCCCGCCGCAAGAACAGCAGCGGCGGCACCAGTAGCAGCATCTCGCAAACGCCACTCTTTCCTAGGCAGGCTACGCTTTGTATCACCGCTTTCCAGAATACGCACACAGCTGAAACCCTCTTACGGCAACTGAGGGAAGATCATCGCGGAATGGCTTACCCCAATTGGACTCTCCTGTGGATTTGTGGCATCGGACAACGCCAGCAATATTGTGTGTGCATAAATATGGGCAAATTCCAGCACGTCCCATGTTTTGCACATACCTTGAATTTGGTGGTGCAGAATTTTTTAAAAAACGACAGGGGTGTGCAAGAGATGCTGTCGGTGGCCAGAAGAATTGCGGGACACTTTCGGCGTACAGGCACCACGTACAGAAGACTGGAGCACCACCAAAAACTACTGAACCTGCCCTGCCATCATCTGAAGCAAGAAGTGGTAACGAGGTGGAATTCAACCCTCTAGTGCTTCAGAGGTTGGAGTGAGCAGCAAAAGGCCATTCAAGCCTATACAATTGAGCACGATATAGGAGATGGAATGCACCTGTCTCAAGTGCAGTGGAGAATGATTTCAACGTTGTGCAAGGTTCTGATGCCCTTTGAACTTGCCACACGTGAAGTCAGTTCAGACACTGCCAGCCTGAGTCAGGTCATTCCCTCATCAGGCTTTTGCAGAAGAAGCTGAGGCATTGAAGAAGGAGCTAACACGGAGCGATTCCGCTAGGCATGTGGGACTTGTGGATGCAGCCCTTAATTCGCTTAACAAGGATTCACGGGTGGTCAATCTGTTGAAATCAGAGCACTACATTTTGGCCACCGTGCTCGATCCTAGATTTAAAAGCCATACCTTGGATCTCTCTTTCCGGCAGACACAGGTCTGCTGGGGTTGAAAGACCTGCTGGTGACAAAATTGTCAAGTCAAGCGGAACGCGACCTGTCAACATCTCCTCCTTCACATTCTCCCGCAACTGGGGGTGCGAGGAAAAGGCTCAGAATTCCGAGCCCACCCGCTGGCGGTGATGCAGGGCAGTCTGGAGCGACTGCTGATGCTGACATCTGGTCCCGGACTGAAGGACCTGACAACGATTACGGACATGTCGTCTACTGTCACTGCATATGATTCTCTCAACATTGATAGAATGGTGGAGGATTATATGAGTGACCGCATCCAAGTAGGCACGTCACACAGTCCGTACTTATACTGGCAGGAAAAAGAGGCAATTTGGAGGCCCTTGCACAACTGGCTTTATTCTAACCTAAGTTGCCCTCCCACAAGTGTGTACTCCGAAAGAGTGTTTAGTGCCAGCCGCTCACCTTGTCAGCAATCGGCGTACGAGGTTACATCCAGAAAATGTGGAGAAGATGATGTTCATTAAAATGAATTATATCAATTCCTCCGCGGAGACATTGACCAAGCAGCAATTGCCTCCACAAAGTACACAGGGAGCTGAGATGGTGGATTCCAGTGGGGACGAATTGATAATCTGTGAGGAGGGGGATGTACACGGTGATATATCGGAGGGTGAAGATGAGGTGGACATCTTGCCTCTGTAGAGCCAGTTTGTGCAAGGAGAGATTAATTGCTTCTTTTTTGGGGGGGGTCCAAACCAACCCGTCATATCAGTCACAGTCGTGTGGCAGACCCTGTCACTGAAATGATGGGTTGGTTAAAGTGTGCATGTCCTGTTTTGTTTATACAACATAAGGGTGGGTGGGAGGGCCCAAGGATAATTCCATCTTGCACCTCTTTTTTCTTTTCTTTTTCTTTGCATCATGTGCTGATTGGGGAGGGTTTTTTGGAAGGGACATCCTGCGTGACACTGCAGTGCCACTCCTAGATGGGCCCGGTGTTTGTGTCGGCCACTAGGGTCGCTAATCTTACTCACACAGCTACCTCATTGCGCCTCTTTTTTTCTTTGCGTCATGTGCTGTTTGGGGAGGGTTTTTTGGAAGGGACATCCTGCGTGACACTGCAGTGCCACTCCTAGATGTGCCCGGTGTTTGTGTCGGCCACTAGGGTCGCTAATCTTACTCACACAGTCAGCTACCTCATTGCGCCTCTTTTTTTCTTTGCGTCATGTGCTGTTTGGGGAGGGTTTTTTGGAAGGGCCATCCTGCGTGACACTGCAGTGCCACTCCTAGATGGGCCCGGTGTTTGTGTCGGCCACTAGGGTCGCTAATCTTACTCACACAGCTACCTCATTGCGCCTCTTTTTTTCTTTGCATCATGTGCTGTTTGGGGAGGGTTTTTTGGAAGGGACATCCTGCGTGACACTGCAGTGCCACTCCTAGATGGGCCCGGTGTTTGTGTCGGCCACTAGGGTCGCTTATCTTACTCACACAGCGACCTCGGTGCAAATTTTAGGACTAAAAATAATATTGTGAGGTGTGAGGTATTCAGAATAGACTGAAAATGAGTGTAAATTATGGTTTTTGAGGTTAATAATACTTTGGGATCAAAATGACCCCCAAATTCTATGATTTAAGCTGTTTTTTAGTGTTTTTGGAAAAAAACACCCGAATCCAAAACACACCCGAATCCGACAAAAATAATTCGGTGAGGTTTTGCCAAAACGCGTTCGAACCCAAAACACGGCCGCGGAACCGAACCCAAAACCAAAACACAAAACCCGAAAAATTTCAGGCGCTCATCTCTATTTATTTCTTGACTTTTTTGCTTTCCTTTGCTGGCATCCACTTGGCCTCTTTGATTTATGCACTCCATGCATCATGATAGAATATCCCTGCAAATTATAAAGAGGCATTATTTGCATTTTTTTTTAAACAAAACAAAAAACAAAAAAAAGTAAAATGTAAAACTATCGTGAATAGGACAGGAAGAGGAAGGCAGATCTTGGACCATGCGATTCTGCTGCTACGCTGCTAGGTTTATTACAGGTACAGAACACTGCATGGGGAAATTGCTTTAAATATTTAAATGCACCCTGCCCTCCCCATTGTCAGTCAACGAGATGCTTGATAATGTGACCACAAAGAAAAAAAATGCAGATGCACTATCTCTAGCATTAGTGGAGCCTTGCCATCAGTGGCGTAACTACTGCCCCCGCAGTCCTCGCGGTGGCATGGGGGCGAGGGGCTGCGGGGGCGCCACTGATTTACAGCAGACTGACATGCGGACGAGCGTCCGCATGTCAGTCTGCAGTCTCCTTCCCTCCGCCGCTTGTTGGAGGGACACGGAGGGCACACAGCGCGCCTCCCTGTGTCCCTCCTGCATCATCTCCGGCGGCCGCGGGTCTAATAGGGGAAAGTGCCGTCCGTGAGCTCTAATTGGCTCACGAACCGGCACTTCCCCCTATCAGACCCGCGGCCGCCGGAGATGATGCAGCAGGAGGGACACAGGAGAGACGAGCTGTGCCCTCCGTGTCCCTCCAAAAAGCGACGGCACGGGGGGGGGTAAATATCTGGCACTGGGGGCATATATGGCACGGGGAGGAGGGAGGAATATCTGGCACTGGGGCATTTCTGGCACTGGGGGAATATCTGGCACTGGGGGCATATCTGGCACTGGGGGGGGGGGATATCTGGCACTGGGGCATATATGGCACTGGGGGGGAATATCTGGCACTGGGGGCATATATGGCACTGGGGGGAATATCTGGCACTGGGGGCATATCTGGCACTGGGGGGGGGGATATCTGGCACTGGGGCATATATGGCACTGGGGGGGAATATCTGGCACTGAGGGCATATATGGCACTGGGGGGGATATCTGGCACTGGGGGCATATATGGCACGGGGGGCATATATGGCACTGGGGGCATACATGGCACTGGGGGGGGATATCTGGCACTGGGGCATATATGGCACTGGGGGAATATCTGGCACTGGGGGGAATATCTGGCACTGGGGGGGGGGGATATCTGGCACTGGGGCATATATGGCACTGGGGGCATATATTAGAGATGAGCGCCGGAAATTTTTCGGGTTTTGTGTTTTGGTTTTGGGTTCGGTTCCGCGGCCGTGTTTTGGGTTCGACCGCGTTTTGGCAAAACCTCACCGAATTTTTTTTGTCGGATTCGGGTGTGTTTTGGATTCGGGTGTTTTTTTCCAAAAAACCTAAAAAACAGCTTAAATCATAGAATTTGGGGGTCATTTTGATCCCAAAGTATTATTAACCTCAAAAACCATAATTTCCACTCATTTTCAGTCTATTCTGAATGCCTCACACCTCACAATATTATTTTTAGTCCTAAAATTTGCACCGAGGTCGCTGGATGACTAAGCTAAGCGACCCTAGTGGCCGACACAAACACCTGGCCCATCTAGGAGTGGCACTGCAGTGTCACGCAGGATGGCCCTTCCAAAAAACACTCCCCAAACAGCACATGACGCAAAGGAAAAAAGAGGCGCAATGAGGTAGCTGTGTGAGTAAGATAAGCGACCCTAGTGGCCGACACAAACACCGGGCCCATCTAGGAGTGGCACTGCAGTGTCACGCAGGATGGCCCTTCCAAAAAACACTCCCCAAACAGCACATGACGCAAAGAAAAAAAGAGGCGCAATGAGGTAGCTGTGTGAGTAAGATAAGCGACCCTAGTGGCCGACACAAACACCGGGCCCATCTAGGAGTGGCACTGCAGTTTCACGCAGGATGGCCCTTCCAAAAAACACTCCCCAAACAGCACATGACGCAAAGAAAAAAAGAGGCGCAATGAGGTAGCTGTGTGAGTAAGATAAGCGACCCTAGTGGCCGACACAAACACCGGGCCCATCTAGGAGTGGCACTGCAGTGTCACGCAGGATGGCCCTTCCAAAAAACACTCCCCAAACAGCACATGACGCAAAGAAAAAAAGAGGCGCAATGAGGTAGCTGTGTGAGTAAGATAAGCGACCCTAGTGGCCGACACAAACACCGGGCCCATCTAGGAGTGGCACTGCAGTGTCACGCAGGATGGCCCTTCCAAAAAACACTCCACAAACAGCACATGACGCAAAGAAAAAAAGAGGCGCAATGAGGTAGCTGTGTGAGTAAGATAAGCGACCCTAGTGGCCGACACAAACACCGGGCCCATCTAGGAGTGGCACTGCAGTGTCACGCAGGATGGCCCTTCCAAAAAACACTCCCCAAACAGCACATGACGCAAAGAAAAAAAGAGGCGCAATGAGGTAGCTGTGTGAGTAAGATAAGCGACCCTAGTGGCCGACACAAACACCGGGCCCATCTAGGAGTGGCACTGCAGTGTCACGCAGGATGGCCCTTCCAAAAAACACTCCCCAAACAGCACATGACGCAAAGAAAAAAAGAGGCGCAATGAGGTAGCTGTGTGAGTAAGATAAGCGACCCTAGTGGCCGACACAAACACCGGGCCCATCTAGGAGTGGCACTGCAGTGTCACGCAGGATGGCCCTTCCAAAAAACACTCCCCAAACAGCACATGACGCAAAGAAAAAAAGAGGCGCAATGAGGTAGCTGTGTGAGTAAGATAAGCGACCCTAGTGGCCGACACAAACACCGGGCCCATCTAGGAGTGGCACTGCAGTGTCACGCAGGATGGCCCTTCCAAAAAACACTCCCCAAACAGCACATGACGCAAAGAAAAAAAGAGGCGCAATGAGGTAGCTGTGTGAGTAAGATAAGCGACCCTAGTGGCCGACACAAACACCGGGCCCATCTAGGAGTGGCACTGCAGTGTCACGCAGGATGGCCCTTCCAAAAAACACTCCCCAAACAGCACATGACGCAAAGAAAAAAAGAGGCGCAATGAGGTAGCTGTGTGAGTAAGATAAGCGACCCTAGTGGCCGACACAAACACCGGGCCCATCTAGGAGTGGCACTGCAGTGTCACGCAGGATGGCCCTTCCAAAAAACACTCCCCAAACAGCACATGACGCAAAGAAAAAAAGAGGCGCAATGAGGTAGCTGTGTGAGTAAGATAAGCGACCCTAGTGGCCGACACAAACACCGGGCCCATCTAGGAGTGGCACTGCAGTGTCACGCAGGATGGCCCTTCCAAAAAACACTCCCCAAACAGCACATGACGCAAAGAAAAAAAGAGGCGCAATGAGGTAGCTGTGTGAGTAAGATAAGCGACCCTAGTGGCCGACACAAACACCGGGCCCATCTAGGAGTGGCACTGCAGTGTCACGCAGGATGGCCCTTCCAAAAAACACTCCCCAAACAGCACATGACGCAAAGAAAAAAAGAGGCGCAATGAGGTAGCTGTGTGAGTAAGATAAGCGACCCTAGTGGCCGACACAAACACCGGGCCCATCTAGGAGTGGCACTGCAGTGTCACGCAGGATGGCCCTTCCAAAAAACACTCCCCAAACAGCACATGACGCAAAGAAAAAAAGAGGCGCAATGAGGTAGCTGTGTGAGTAAGATAAGCGACCCTAGTGGCCGACACAAACACCGGGCCCATCTAGGAGTGGCACTGCAGTGTCACGCAGGATGGCCCTTCCAAAAAACACTCCAAAACAGCACATGACGCAAAGAAAAATTAAAGAAAAAAGAGGTGCAAGATGGAATTGTCCTTGGGCCCTCCCACCCACCCTTATGTTGTATAAACAGGACATGCACACTTTAACCAACCCATCATTTCAGTGACAGGGTCTGCCACACGACTGTGACTGAAATGACGGGATGGTTTGGACCCCCACCAAAAAAGAAGCAATTAATCTCTCCTTGCACAAACTGGCTCTACAGAGGCAAGATGTCCACCTCATCATCATCCTCCGATATATCACCGTGTACATCCCACTCCTCACAGATTATCAATTCGTCCCCACTGGAATCCACCATCTCAGCTCCCTGTGTACTTTGTGGAGGCAATTGCTGCTGGTCAATGTCTCCACGGAGGAATTGATTATAATTCATTTTAATGAACATCATCTTCTCCACATTTTCTGGATGTAACCTCGTACGCCGATTGCTGACAAGGTGAGCGGCGGCACTAAACACTCTTTCGGAGTACACACTTGTGGGAGGGCAACTTAGGTAGAATAAAGCCAGTTTGTGCAAGGGCCTCCAAATTGCCTCTTTTTCCTGCCAGTATAAGTACGGACTGTGTGACGTGCCTACTTGGATGCGGTCACTCATATAATCCTCCACCATTCTTTCAATGGTGAGAGAATCATATGCAGTGACAGTAGACGACATGTCCGTAATCGTTGTCAGGTCCTTCAGTCCGGACCAGATGTCAGCATCAGCAGTCGCTCCAGACTGCCCTGCATCACCGCCAGCAGGTGGGCTCGGAATTCTTAGCCTTTTCCTCGCACCCCCAGTTGCGGGAGAATGTGAAGGAGGAGATGTTGACAGGTCGCGTTCCGCTTGACTTGACAATTTTCTCACCAGCAGGTCTTTCAACCCCAGCAGACTTGTGTCTGCCGGAAAGAGAGATCCAAGGTAGGCTTTAAATCTAGGATCGAGCACGGTGGCCAAAATGTAGTGCTTTGATTTCAACAGATTGACCACCCGTGAATCCTTGTTAAGCGAATTAAGGGCTCCATCCACAAGTCCCACATGCCTAGCGGAATCGCTCCGTGTTAGCTCCTCCTTCAATGTCTCCAGCTTCTTCTGCAAAAGCCTGATGAGGGGAATGACCTGACTCAGGCTGGCAGTGTCTGAACTGACTTCACGTGTGGCAAGTTCAAAGGGCAGCAGAACCTTGCACAACGTTGAAATCATTCTCCACTGCGCTTGAGACAGGTGCATTCCACCTCCTATATCGTGCTCAATTGTATAGGCTTGAATGGCCTTTTGCTGCTCCTCCAACCTCTGAAGCATATAGAGGGTTGAATTCCACCTCGTTACCACTTCTTGCTTCAGATGATGGCAGGGCAGGTTCAGTTGTTTTTGGTGGTGCTCCAGTCTTCTGTACGTGGTGCCTGTACGCCGAAAGTGTCCCGCAATTCTTCTGGCCACCGACAGCATCTCTTGCACGCCCCTGTCGTTTTTTAAAAAATTCTGCACCACCAAATTCAAGGTATGTGCAAAACATGGGACGTGCTGGAATTTGCCCATATTTAATGCACACACAATATTGCTGGCGTTGTCCGATGCCACAAATCCACAGGAGAGTCCAATTGGGGTAAGCCATTCCGCGATGATCTTCCTCAGTTGCCGTAAGAGGTTTTCAGCTGTGTGCGTATTCTGGAAAGCGGTGATACAAAGCGTAGCCTGCCTAGGAAAGAGTTGGCGTTTGCGAGATGCTGCTACTGGTGCCGCCGCTGCTGTTCTTGCGGCGGGAGTCCATACATCTACCCAGTGGGCTGTCACAGTCATATAGTCCTGACCCTGCCCTGCTCCACTTGTCCACATGTCCGTGGTTAAGTGGACATTGGGTACAGCTGCATTTTTTAGGACACTGGTGACTCTTTTTCTGAGGTCTGTGTACATTTTCGGTATCGCCTGCCTAGAGAAATGGAACCTAGATGGTATTTGGTACCGGGGACACAGTACCTCCAACAAGTCTCTAGTTGGCTCTGCAGTAATGATGGATACCGGAACCACATTTCTCACCACCCAGGATGCCAAGGCCTCAGTTATCCGCTTTGCAGTAGGATGACTGCTGTGATATTTCATCTTCCTCGCAAAGGACTGTTGGACAGTCAATTGCTTGGTGGAAGTAGTAAAAGTGGTCTTACGACTTCCCCTCTGGGATGACCATCGACTCCCAGCAGCAACAACAGCAGCGCCAGCAGCAGTAGGCGTTACACGCAAGGATGCATCGGAGGAATCCCAGGCAGGAGAGGAATCGTCAGAATTGCCAGTGACATGGCCTGCAGGACTATTGGCATTCCTGGGGAAGGAGGAAATTGACACTGAGGGAGTTGGTGGGGTGGTTTGCGTGAGCTTGGTTACAAGAGGAAGGGATTTACTGGTCAGTGGACTGCTTCCGCTGTCACCCAAAGTTTTTGAACTTGTCACTGACTTATTATGAATGCGCTGCAGGTGACGTATAAGGGAGGATGTTCCGAGGTGGTTAACGTCCTTACCCCTACTTATTACAGCTTGACAAAGGCAACACACGGCTTGACACCTGTTGTCCGCATTTCTGTTGAAATACTTCCACACCGAAGAGCTGATTTTTTTGGTATTTTCACCAGGCATGTCAGTGGCCATATTCCTCCCACGGACAACAGGTGTCTCCCCGGGTGCCTGACTTAAACAAACCACCTCACCATCAGAATCCTCCTGGTCAATTTTCTCCCCAGAGCCAGCAACACCCATATCCTCCTCATCCTGGTGTACTTCAACACTGACATCTTCAATCTGACTATCAGGAACTGGACTGCGGGTGCTACTTCCAGCACTTGCAGGGGGCGTGCAAATGGTGGAAGGCGCATGCTCTTCACGTCCAGTGTTGGGAAGGTCAGGCATCGCAACCGACACAATTGGAGTCGGACTCTCCTTGTGGATTTGGGATTTCGAAGAACGCACAGTTCTTTGCGGTGCTACTGCTTTTGCCAGCTTGAGTCTTTTCATTTTTCTAGCGAGAGGCTGAGTGCTTCCATCCTCATGTGAAGCTGAACCACTAGCCATGAACATAGGCCAGGGCCTCAGCCGTTCCTTGCCACTCCGTGTGGTAAATGGCATATTGGCAAGTTTACGCTTCTCCTCCGACAATTTTATTTTAGGTTTTGGAGTCCTTTTTTTACTGATATTTGGTGTTTTGGATTTGACATGCTCTGTACTATGACATTGGGCATCGGCCTTGGCAGACGACGTTGCTGGCATTTCATCGTCTCGGCCATGACTAGTGGCAGCAGCTTCAGCACGAGGTGGAAGTGGATCTTGATCTTTCCCTAATTTTGGAACCTCAACATTTTTGTTCTCCATATTTTAATAGGCACAACTAAAAGGCACCTCAGGTAAACAATGGAGATGGATGGATACTAGTATACTTATGGATGGACTGCCGAGTGCCGACACAGAGGTAGCTACAGCCGTGGACTACCGTACTGTGTCTGCTGCTAATATAGACTGGATGATAATGATATGAAATCAATATATATATATATGTATATATAATATCACTAGTACTGCAGCCGGACAGGTAGATATATATTTATTAGGTAATGATGACTGATGACGGACCTGCTGGACACTGTCAGCTCAGCAGCACAGCAGACTGCTACAGTAAGCTACTATAGTAGTATGTATCAAGAAGAAAGAAATAAAAAAAACCACTGGTAGGTGGTATACAATTATGGATGGACTGCCGAGTGCCGACACAGAGGTAGCTACAGCCGTGGACTAACGTACTGTGTCTGCTGCTAATATAGACTGGATGATAATGATATGAAATCAATATATATATGTATATATAATATCACTAGTACTGCAGCCGGACAGGTAGATATATATTTATTAGGTAATGATGACTGATGATGGACCTGCTGGACACTGTCAGCTCAGCAGCACCGCAGACTGCTACAGTAAGCTACTATAGTAGTATGTATCAAGAAGAAAGAAAAAGAAAAAACCACGGGTAGGTGGTATACAATTATGGATGGACTGCCGAGTGCCGACACAGAGGTAGCTACAGCCGTGGACTAACGTACTGTGTCTGCTGCTAATATAGACTGGATGATAATGATATGAAATCAATATATATATGTATATATAATATCACTAGTACTGCAGCCGGACAGGTATATATATTTATTATGTAATGACTGATGACGGACCTGCTGGACACTGTCAGCTCAGCAGCACCGCAGACTGCTACAGTAAGCTACTATAGTAGTATGTATCAAGAAGAAAGAAGAAAAAAAAACCACGGGTAGGTGGTATACAATTATGGATGGACTGCCGAGTGCCGACACAGAGGTAGCTACAGCCGTGGACTAACGTACTGTGTCTGCTGCTAATATAGACACGGGTAGGTGGTATACAATTATAATATTATATATATATTAATTATATACAATTATATATATATATATATATATTAATTAAACTGGTGGTGATTATTAAACTGGTGGTCAGGTCACTGGTCACACTATCAGCAACTTGCAAGTAGTACTCCTAAGCATACAATCACAATATATATTATACTGGTGTGGCACTCTGGCAGCAAAAGTGTGCACTGTACGTTATATGTAGTATGTACTCCTGAGTCCTGAGTCCTGCTCTCAGACTCTAACTGCTCCCCACTGTCAGTGTCTCCCCCACAAGTCAGATAATACAATACAGTCACACTATCTATCACTTCACTTCAGCAAGTACTAGTAGTAGTAGTACTCCTCCTAATGCTCCCCAAAATTACTACTGTGTCTCTCTCTAGTGAGACTGTCTCACTCTCTTCTCGAATCTCTATAAACGGAGAGGACGCCAGCCACGTCCTCTCCCTATGAATCTCAATGCACGTGTGAAAAAATGGCGGCGACGCGCGGCTCCTTATATAGAATCCGAGCCTCGCGAGAATCCGACAGCGTGATGATGACGTTCGGGCGCGCTCGGGTTAACCGAGCAAGGCGGGAAGATCCGAGTCGCTCGGACCCGTGTAAAAAAACATGAAGTTCGGGCGGGTTCGGATTCCGAGGAACCGAACCCGCTCATCTCTAGCATATATGGCACTGGGGGGAATATCTGGCACTGGGGGCATATCTGGCACTGGGGGCATATCTGGCACTGGGGGCATATATGGCACGGGGGGCATATATGGCACTGGGGGGGAATATCTGGCACTGGGGGCATATATGGCACTGGGGGGGGGATATCTGGCACTGGGGCATATATGGCACTGGGGGGAATATCTGGCACTGGGGGGAATATCTGGCACTGGGGGGGGGGAATATCTGGCACTGGGGGCATATATGGCACTGGGGGGGAATATCTGGCACTGGGGGCATATCTGGCACTGGGGGGGATATCTGGCACTGGGGGGGATATCTGGCACTGGGGGCATATATGGCACGGGGGGAATATCTGGCACTGGGGGGGAATATCTGGCACTGGGGGCATATATGGCACGGGGGGAATATCTGGCACTGGGGGGGAATATCTGGCACTGGGGGCATATTTGGCACTGGGGGCATATTTGGCACTGGGAGGAATATATGGCACTGGGGGCATATCTGGCACTGGGGGCATATGTGGCACTGGGGGGGAATATCTGGCACTGGGGGCATATGTGGCACTGGGGGGTATATGTGTACCTGGCACATGGGGACGACGACTATATTTGGCACTGGGGCATGTAAGTACCTGGCACCGTGGGGGAATATCTGGCACTGGGGACATATGTGGCACTGGGAGCACAGCCCTAGCAACAAGGACTACCTCCTAGCAACGAGCATGACACCCAGTGCATGAAACACCTGGCAACGAGCATGACACCCAGTGCATGAAACACCTGGCAACGAGCATGACACCCAGTGCATGAAACCCCTGGCAACGAGCATGACACCCTGAACATGAAAACCCCTGGCACCGTGCATGGAACCAAGAGCATGAAACCCCTGGCAACGAGCATGACACCCAGTGCATGAAACCCCTGACAACGAGCAGGTAATTGAAAAGTAATTAGAAGCCTTACTGTAGGACTTAATGTGTAATGGGCATTACGGTGTGTGGCATAATGTATCACGGACATTGCGGTGTGTGTCATAATGTGTCACAGGCATTACGGTGTATGGTATACTATATTGCGGGCATTGTGATATGTGGTATAATGTCTCAGGGTCATTGCAGTGTGTGGCATAATGTATCACGGACATTGCGGTGTGTGTCATAATGTGTCAGGCATTACGGTGTGTGGTATACTATATCACGGGCATTGTGGTATGTGGTATAATGTCTCAGGGCATTGCAGTGTGGCATAATACATAACGGGCATTGCGATGTGTGGCATAGGGTATAACGGGCAGGGCATTGCGGTATGTGTCACAGGCATTACGGTGTATGGTATACTATATCACGGGCATTGTGGTATAATGTCTCAAGGTCATTGCAGTGTGTGGCATAATGTGTCACAGGCATTGTATGTGCTATAATGTATCGGGCATTGCAGTGTGTGGCATAATGTATCACGGACATTGCGGTGTGTGTCATAATGTGTCACAGACATTGTATGTGCTATAATGTATCAGGGGCATTGCAGTGTGTAGCATAATGTATAACGGGCATTGCGATTCCTGTCATAATGTGTCACAGGCATTACGGTGTGTGGCATAATGTGTCACAGACATTACGGTGTGTGGCATAATGTGTCGGGGGCATTACAGTGTGTGCATATTGTGTCGTGCATTATTGTGTGCGGCATAATGTCTAAGGGCCATTGCAGTATGTGGCATAATGTATACTGGGCATTACTATAAGGAGGAAAAATGACAAATAATGTAAGGGGCATGAATCAGGATTATTTTTCTTTCCTGTGGTGGCCAACGTATGGGCGTGCAGGTTGCAAAACTGGGGTATAAGGTAGTCTTTTCCTGCAATGTCACGCCCCTTTATGCGAAACCACGCCCACTCCAACAAAACCACGCCCCTTTTTTGGCGCGCGCGCCTTCGGCGCACGCATATTTATCCCTATCTTGCTCCCAATTACATGAAGGGGGGGGGGGGGGGGGGGGCGCCGAAGAATTTTTTGGCTTGGGGGAGAAAAATTTCTAGTTACGCCACTGCTTGCCATACCAGCTGAAACAGCCCCATGTAGCATAATGCTACCACCTCCATGCTGTAGGTACTGTACACTCTGGCATCAGATGCTCTCCTGGCAATCGCCAAAACCAAACACGTTCACCTGAACTGAAAAGTGTAAACCTTGATCCGTCGCTCCATAACACTTGCCATCGATCCACTGTCCAATTTTTGTGCTCTTTATACCATTGTAAGCGCTGGGCTGCATTCTTCTTTGTGATTAGAGGTTTATGAACAGCTGCTTGGCCATAATATCCAAGTACGTGGGTCTCCCCAGTGCCAGATTAATGTGCACATGGGCCTGGAGCTGAAATATAGGAAAGGCCTATTGTGTACCGCTGCAGTAGATTGGATTAAGGAGAGGGGAGCAGGGGATATGCCTCAGCGCCCGTCAATTAGATTACACCGTACAGTAGTGTCCGAGTCACATGACACCGCACAGCAGCATCTGATAGTTACATTCCACCGCACTGTAGCGTCTGATAGTTACATTACACCACACGGTAGTGTCCGAGACACGTTACACCGCACAGCAACGTCCGATAGTTACATTACACCGCACAGTAGTGTCCGAGTCACATTACACCGCACAGTAGTGTCCGAATCACATTACACGGCATAGTAGTGTCTGAGTTACAATACACCGCACAGCACCGTCCGATAGTTACAATACACCGCACGGCAGCGTCCGATAGTTACAATACACCGCACAGTAGTGTCCGCACGGCAGCGTCCGATAATTACATTACACCGAACTGCAGCGTCCGACAGTTACTGTACATTACACTGCTCAGTAGTGACCTAGTCACATTACACCGCATGGCAGCGTCCGATATTTACATTACACCGTACACTAGTGTCCGAGTCACATTACACTGCTCAGCAGCGTCTGATAGTTACATTACACCGCACAGCAGCGTCCGATAGTTACATTACACCACACAGCAGCGTCTGATAGTCACATTACACTGCATGGCAGCGTTCGATAGTTACATTACATCGCACGGCAGCGTCCGATAGTTACATTACACCACACGGCAACGTCCGATAGTTACATTACATCGCACGGCAGCGTCCGATAGTTACATTACATCGCACGGCAGCGTCCGATAGTTACATTACATCGCACGGCAGCGTCCGATAGTTACATTACATCGCACGGCAGCGTCCGATAGTTACATTACACCACACGGCAGTGTCCGATAGTTACATTTCTCCGCACGGTAGCGTCTGATAGTTACATTACACCACACGGTAGTGTCCGAGACACGTTACACCGCACAGCAACGTCCGATGGTTACATTACACCGCACAGTAGTGTCCGAATCACATTACACGGCATAGTAGTGTCCGAATTACAATACACCGCACAGCACCGTCCGATAGTTACAATACATTGCACGGCAGCGTCCGATAGTTACAATACACCGCACAGTAGTGTCCGAGTCACATTACACGGCATAGTAGTGTCCGAGTTACAATACACCGCACAGCACCGTCCGATAATTACAATACACCGCACGGCAGCGTCCGATAGTTACAATACACCGCACCGCAGCGTCCGATAGTTACAATACACCGCACAGTAGTGTCCGAGTCACATTACACCGCACGGCAGCGTCTGATAATTACATTACACCGAACTGCAGCATCCGACAGTTACTGTACATTACACTGCTCAGTAGTGACCTAGTCACATTACACCGCATGGCAGCGTCTGATAGATACATTACACCGCAAGGTAGTGTCCGCATGCACACTGGCCGGAATTCAATTGATTACCATGCATGATAAATTAAAACGGCAGCGTCCGATAGTTACATTACACCGCGTGGCAGCGTCCGATAGTTACATTACACCACACGGCAGCGTTCGATAGTTACATTACACTGCATGGCAGCATTCGATAGTTACATTACATCGCACGGCAACGTCCGATAGTTACATTACACCACACGGCAGTGTCCGATA
This sequence comes from Pseudophryne corroboree, assembly GCF_028390025.1. NCBI lineage: Eukaryota > Metazoa > Chordata > Amphibia > Anura > Myobatrachidae > Pseudophryne > Pseudophryne corroboree. The sequence continues at coordinate 480,686,763 of NC_086445.1, read as the reverse complement.
GTTACATTACACCGCACAGCAGCGTCTGATAGTCACATTACACTGCATGGCAGCGTTCGATAGTTACATTACATCGCACGGCAGCGTCCGATAGTTACATTACACCACACGGCAGCGTCCGATAGTTACATTACACCACACCGGAGCGTCCGAAAGTCACATTACACCGCATGGCAGCGTCTGATAGATACATTACACTGCAAGGTAGTGTCCGTATACACACTGGGCGGAATTCAATTGTCATGCACGATAGATTATAACAGTATGCCATTAAGGTGACAGAACATGCACACATAACTGTCAGTGTGAGAAAGTCCTGGGCATAGGGCTACACAGCATATACTCCTTTGTACCTCAAACCTCAGCTGCAGAACACCTCACAGATCACACAGGCGGGGAGCACTGCACTGCAGTGTACTGTCCAGTGGGCGGGGCTTAGAACAGACCGGGGGTGTGGCTTCAGGCAACAGGGGCCAGGGCTCAGCAGTGGAAGAACCAGGGGGCTGAGTTTATAAAGGTCCCACAGAGACACAGCTTGGGTGGGATGGCATGTAAGAAGAACTATGAGCAATCGTGGGCACAGCTGTAGATGCACCAGGAGGCGGAGCTTATCGCGATCTGGGGGAGGAGCTTATTTCGATCCTGGGTATGTGCTTCATTGGGCAGTGACAGCTGCTGGCAGCTTCAGAGGGGATAGGCAGAGTTCTGTCTCTCCATGACAGGATTCAAGTGAGGGAATGCCATTGGTGATGACAGGAGAAAAGTTTTTTTTCCTGTCAACACTATCTGAACTGCAGGGGCTCTGTGGGCCTATTTCCAGTGGGGGGCCTGGAGCTGCAGCTCCATCCGCCCCATTGTTAATCCGGCCCTGGGTCTCCCTATGAGGTATTCTTGTCGAAACCTGCACATTAGTGTCCATTTGGAACTCGTGTGCAATGGTATCCATGGGACGACCCCTGTTCTTTCACAGCTCTCTGTTTAGCACTCTCCGATCCCTGGGTTGCAGTTTCAGAGGTCTTCCAGGGAGCAAGGTTCCTGCAATGACCGTTCTTCTTCCACGCATTAATGACAAAAGACACAGTGGCGCGCTATCTAAAAGATGGCTCTGGAGTAGTTATTAAGTGCAGGGCCGATAATTTCGGATGTGTGCGTGTGTATGTATGTGTATATATATATATATATATACACACACAGGTTGAGTATCCCATATCCAAATATTCTGAAATACGGAATATTCCGAAATACAGACTTTTTTGAGTGAGAGTGAGATAGTGAAACCTTTGTTTTTTGATGACTCAATGTACACAAACTTTGTTTAATACACAAAGTTATTAAAAATATTGTATTAAATGACCTTCAGGCTGTGTGTATAAGGTGTATGTGAAACATAAATGAATTGTGTGAATGTACACACACTTTGTATAATATACAAAGTTATAAAAATATTGGCTAAAATGACCTTCAGGTTGTGTGTATAAGGTGTATAAGAAACATAAATGCCTTCTGTGCTTAGACTTAGGTCCCATCACCATGATATCTCAATATGACATGCAATTATTCCAAAATAAGGAAAAATCCCATATCCAAAATACCTCTGGTCCCAAGCATTTTGGATAAGGGATACTCAACCTGTATATATATATATATATATATATATATAAAATAAACAACGTGGACGTTCGTGAAGTCACCCGCTGGGTCCGGAGCCGGTGTGAGAGACCAGCAGAGCTGAGAAGCAGACGGACGGCTACACTTGTGGGATGGTCCCGTTATACGACTGAATTTTAACCTCTATGTATGGGGATATATTACCTTTTTATAAAGTGTTACCAATATTACATTGACGAGTGCTCTCCATTTTCTTTGCACCTTTACACACATATATATATATGCATGCATGTATGGTAGGGGGGGGCATTTGAATAGCTCCGGTGGGAGCCCAATACATTTGGGCGCCCACAAAACATTTGAATAGACCCCAATCTATCCAATAATAGTTTCCCTTTGTATAGATTTGGGTTGTGGACACAGCACAGCAAGCGCACCCGGGACGCTGTAGGTATCTATGGTTACCCGTATGCACAAGGATTGCGGCCATCATCAGCACTGGCCACCGGCGGGGTTTGTCCTCATTCTGCATACCAGTAAACGCCAGATGCAGGTCTACTTAAGATGTTGCACATTTGATTGTGTTCTGCCTTGAAAAAAAGGACGGAAGTCCTGAAATGTCGCCATTTAGCCGAATATACACACACACACGTTCTGCAGCGCTGTACAGAGAATATTTGGCCATTCACATCAGTCCCTGCCCCAGTGGAGCTTACACTCTATATTCCCTACCACATATATGTGAACACACATTCACACTAGGGTTAATTTTTTGTTGGGAGCCAATTAACCTACAAGTATATTTTTGGATTGTGGCGCAAGACGGAGAGAATATAGAAACTCCGCACAGTTAGGGCCGAGGTGGGAATTGAACACACGACCTCTGTGCTGTTAGGCAGTAATGCTAACCATTACACCATCCGTGCTGCATATTGTATCCATATTACAAGGAGGGCAACGAAGCACATTTATGCTGCAAATGTTGAAGTGCAGGGCTGACACAGTGTATATATATATATATATATATATATGTATGTGTATATATATATATATATATATATATATGTGTAGCATGCAGTCGGCGGCACTCCGGTAATACAGAAATACAGAGGCAGGTTGAATGAAAACAACGTTTCGAAGTTTTAATTACTTCGTCCTCAGGTTTTAACCTGAGGACGAAGTAATTAAAACTTCGAAACGTTGTTTTCATTCAACCTGCCTCTGTATTTCTGTATTACCGGAGTGCCGCCGACTGCATGCTATTGTTGTCCCGTTGCCATACGGGTGTAGGAGGGCACCGGACAGTTGTTTGCTGAGATTAGGAGTGCTGCCGAAAGACTATTATATATATATATATGTATCTATATATATATATATATATATATATATATATATATAGGAAGCACGGCACTACAGGAATTTGGTAATGCCGTGCTTCCGGCTAAATGACGTATGGCAAGGTCAGTCTGTACTATTGCAGCAAAGGCACATATGTGGTTTCAACAATTGATACAGAGTGCCAGATTGCTCAAGTATATATATATATATATATATATATATATATATTTCTATATACATAGATCTAGATATATAAATATATAATATATGTAAATATATGTATGTGTGTGTGTGTATAGCGAGAGAGAGAGAGATAGATATACATAGATGTGGAGGGGTTGTTGTGCCCTCAGCTAACCCACAGCGGGGTTAATGTATAGCAGCAATATGGACGTGGCACTCTATAGACTTTTTAGTTAAGTAAAAACGTTGACGGTCGCCTTAGGAAGATGTCAACGTTTCATTTGCAATAAACCTCATCTAACCCCGCTGTGGGCACAACAACCCCTCCACACATGCACACATTACGGAGCAGGTATTCCGCATATCTAAAAATTTTTTAAAAAAGCGCAAAATCCACATAAAATACATTGCAAATGCCAGATCCACATAAAAAAAAAAATACTTAAAAAGCCAGATCCGCATTAAAAGTAAAAACACTGGAAAAGCCAAATCCACACAAAATATCCACATAAAATACATTGCAGAAGGCAGATCCACATTAACAAAAAAATACTTAAAAAGCCAGATCCACATTAAAAATAAAAAATACTGAAAAGCCAATTCCACATAAAATAATAAAATACATTACAAAAGGTAGGTCCACATTAACAAAAAAATACTTAAAAAGTCAGATCCACATAAAAAAACGTAAAAAGTCAGATCCACGTCACAAAAAAAATGCTGAAAAAGCAAAATCCACATTAAAAAAAGACTGAAAAAGCAAGATCCACATAAAATACATTGCAAAAGCCAGATCCACATGAACAAAAAAAAACCCTGTAAAAGCCAGCCAGATACACTTAAAAAAAAAAGTTACAGTACTGTACTCACCATTGCCTGAAGTTTTATTGTTATGCGGGTCCCTCACCGTGGAGCTCACAGACGGGCAGGCTGTGGGAGACCAAGCAGCAGGAATGCAAAGCTGCAATGCATCAGGCTATCGGTGGGATAGGGATAACCAGGCACAGTGGTGGGCGGCCAGGAGCCATTTTAAATGTGGCGCCTACTTGCGAACCAATAGGAGCTTGTGGTCCGGCAACGCTCCTGATTGGCTGCCGGTCCGCGAACCCAGAATGGCTGGAGGTCGGCACCTCATTTGAAGTATCGTCAGCGCTATCATCCATAGCTGCCCAGCCCCTGCCTAACCGGTTGTGTCAATGTTCCCTTCGTGATCAGGACCAGGAAGTGACAGCACGAGAGGGCAGTAGATAACTTCCACCCTTACAGCACCTAAATGTTTTATCCATTCTCCGTTCGTTTGTGGTTATTTCGTTTTACCTATACACCATTGGACGCTCGCCATGCTTCGGGCTCGGTGTCTCGCTCTGCTTCGCTCGCCACAGGTTACTATTCAAAATAGTTTGTGACACGGACCCAGGGGGTTATGGGAAAGGTCCTCTCCACGAAGGGTAACTAGACGCTACCCTGCCTGACCGCATGCCCGGCCCCATCCTCACTACGTTCCCAGTCCCCTCCTCATAGTGTTCACGGCCCTGGTCGCCAGGCACCAGTACCTGGTCGCCATGGCGTCTTGGCCACAGGATTTGTCGTGCCATGCAATACACACTTACAAAATCTAATCTAAATGACCTTTAATCATTTTGATAATCAAATAAACATTTATTTAACTGCATTTAGTACAGTTGTACAGCAGTCACATAGGGCGGGATGTACTAACCTCCCCCGCCGCATTATTTGGCTTTTCTCAGCGCTCTTTTTGTATTATCTTCGCGGCTACTGGTCACCGCTCCGCTGCCCGGCGTTACCCATTGCTCCCTGTCTTCATTCTCCTCTCTGCCATCCGCATTATCACTGCCGTGGCCACTGATTCCTCCGCTCTCCGTAGAGCTTGGTCAGCGCTGCGCTCCCCCTGTCAGCTGCCTACCAGGAAGTTGTGACAAGTGCGCATGCGCAGCTGAAAGGGGGAGCGCAGCGCTGACCAAGCTCTACGGAGAGCGGAGGAATCAGTGGCCACAGCGGTGATGATGCGGATGGCAGAGAGGAGAATGAAGACGGGGAGCGTGGGGGAGCAACGGGTAGCGCCAGGCAGCGGAGCGGTGACCAGCAGCTGCAAAGATAATACAAAAAGAGCGCTGAGAAAAGCCAAATGCGGTGGGGGAGGTTAGTCCATCCCGCCCTCAGACTGTACAGGAGGAGCTTATACCAACTTACTCAGCAATCTCAGCTCCAGACGAACATACAGGCCTGGCCAGGCCAGCCCTGCTGCTTCTTAAAGGTTGCGAGCTGCGCCACAAGACACAGCTACACCCAGTGTCTGTTTGTCCCGCAGAGTCCCCGCCCGCTCCTCCAAGCGCCTCCCAGCCTCTCAGTACAGCCGCTACAGTGCAGAGAGACTCGCGAGGTGATGATGATGTCATCATCTCACGAGTCTGTTCTCCGTCCATAGCTCCGCAGCGTGCAGCGGCGGCTATGAGAGACACAGTGCCCGCCGGACCCCAGTAGCAGTGACAATACCCCCAGCGGCGGCGCAAGCGCGCTGTCCGTTGGGTTGTCCGCGGCGCAAGGGGGATGTCTGTTTAATGTTTAAACATAGCGGGCGTGACTGCGGTCCGCTAGATGAGGAGGGGGTGCGGACGTGAGAGTGCCTCTATTTGGTGTCACCCCATTGAAAGGTGACACCCGGGTGCGGGCTGCACCCACCGCACCCTTTAAGTGACACCACTGTATCCGAGTTAAGGCAGTGTGTATCCCCTTGCTTCTCCTCCTCTATGGCTGACTGTCCCTCCACCCATGGTATAGCGGGCGGAGAGAGGGTGGGGGTGGGGGGGTGTCAGGCGGCGGCACGCCCTTTAACTTTTCCAGCACCCGGAGCTCGCGCTCCACCGGGGCCACCCTCGCTACACCCCTGGTCTCTGGTAACAGCAGATGAGTCTGTTCATTTTTTCAACACTATGGGTCTAATTCATATTTGTACGCAAACCCGATGGTTTGCATACAAATGCAATGTTTGGCTTATTGCCCATTTTGAAGGCGTGACAGGACCAGAGTCTGTGTCGTCGGACGCAGATTTCCTGGATCCACGTGTCCAGATCTGACAGTCAGCCTGGTCTGTATACTATATGCCTGTGACATGCAGAAAGACAACACAGATTTTTTTCATCAATTTCAGGATTATTTTTTTTTTTTATATCTTTATTGAGTTTTTCAAAACAGAAACAAGAAAAATGTTTACAGGTACAAACATACATACATTCATTTACTCATTTGTTGGCTTAATCTTCCAATCTATACGAAATAAAGAGCCGGGTCAATAAACATCAGTAAAATGTAGAAGCATATACGTGTCATGTCATTCTTTCTACTATATCCCATAATATGATGAGTTAATATAATATTTATATCAAGTAAATGGTGTATATTCCAAATCCTAAAAAAGGAGAAATCACGTAATGATATAAATCACACATAATATGGGGAAGGAGACTGATCAGTATAGTGGAAATGATTAAAATGGGCATTATATCTGACTGAATCTGGACAGCTCTGTCTAAAAATATAAAGGCACAACAATTAACAACACAAAACTTGAAAAGAAAAAAAAGTGACAGTACCAAAGTTAAATAAGAATAGAAAAAAAGGGGGGACGGGGGTAAGGTGGAGGGTAGAAAAGGGAAGAGGGTGTTGGGGTGAAACGTGGACATACTGTAGTGCTGCAACAGCATGGGTAGGTAACAATCTACTTTCTAGAAATTGCTCTGAATCGACTACACCAGTCATGAGATAAGCATGATAAATATGGTGACATCGATATTCTCCATTACATCTCCAAAAAATGTCTATAAGAATCATAGAAAAGGTTCAGGATTTTGTTAGATACAACCTAATAAGCATATGGTTTAAGATATGTATTATTATCATTAATAAGCTCAATATTAACAGTAATCATGTGCTGGGTCATTCAATAGGTAGATTTACTTTTATTGAGGGTCTATTACATTTAAATATATCAGAAAGATCTCCACAAAGGGGAACACATATGTCAGAGGTACATGGGTGGTTTCAGAAGCTGCCCTGAAGGTACATTTTTTACTTGAAACATTTTCCAACTATTCCTATCCTGTAACTGAATTTTGACAATTATGACAATAACCACTGTTCTATTTATCACAATGGTCTGATGACACATTTAGCCAATCTGATGTAAAGTCTTCACCACAGAGCCCCTGCATATGGGATTAGTTAGGCTTCTTTTCTTAATTGGCAATAAAAATTTTAATTAAGATCCCAGTCAACAGCGCTAACACAGCTAGGCACAGTGCCAGCCCACGCCGCAGAATAAGCTGCTTTGCAGAGAGGACTTCGCCCACTATGTTGGAAAGTTCTGATGAGTTTTCTTGTAACACCAGATGTTCTGAATGATTCTCATTATAGACAGCATCTGGCAGGATAACTGCACCTGTAATGTCTTGGGCCACAACTGGATACAGACTATTAAAGGACTGTATATCCCCTGAAATACAGAAAAAGGGAGACATTTGCATTAAGATTTGCTGGTGTTAATCAAGTTTCTTCATTTTAACATCAATTTTATGGAAGACTTTTCATATAAAGTATACAAAGGGGATGGCATATTCTTTTGGTAGGTGGTCTCCTAGTTCAGGATTACATTTTAATTGTTCTGGTCAGCAAAATGAAAACTTTGTAACTTCTGAATGAGTGCAAGAGAGTCCCATAAGGGGCCTACACACTGGGCGTTATTTGGAAAGATATGAACGATATCGTTCATATATGAACGATAAATCGTTCATATCTTTCAGTGTGGATGCATCAACGATGAACGATGCGCGTGCCCGTAATCATTTATCGTTGATCGATCATTGTTGATACATGCCAGTCAATTTGGACGATTACTCTAATGCGACAGACATTCCAAAATAATTACATATGTGCATATGTATCAGTAATGAAACTGAGCTTTAATGTAACAACATTTAACAAAGCAAAAGTATTCTGTGCCCGATGGCAGTTTTTAATCACTTCCTAGTGATTAAGCTCGGTAGCCTGTAGTGGCCAATGCCATGCAAGCCATATAAGTAAAGAAAAAGTGCACTGAAAAGCAATTAATTAATCAATCAGTGAGCATCAATTCCTCAGCAGAGATGGATATGATCTCCAGCCCCCACCTCATTTGATGCTCATAGTAAAGACTGTGGATATTGAAATGTCAAGTAAACCATGATGAGCAGCTCCTGTATAACAAACAACACTGGAACCATAGAGACAAATGGAGAGTAATGCAGCATGGTAGTCTGCATTTCACAATATGGTACAATGCATCTTTATAAGCCCGCGGTGGTGTCTGGGAGCCCTGCTGCCGCCCCCGCCCCCCCCCCCCCCCTCCCCAGACCGCGGAGACCCGCTGTTGCTGACTGTGTTGGCAGCGGACTGCGCCTGGGATCCAGGCGCTCTGAGGCCTGACTGTCTCCATGGTGCGGTGGCCTCTATTTCAGACCCTCCGCAGCAAACTGTGTGAAAGTGCAAACATTGAGACACCCACTTTCATTGACCATAGATGTTGTAAATCAGTGGTTCTCATACTCTGTCCTCAGGACCCTGCACAGGTCACATTTTCCAGGTCACCCGGCAGGTTCACTGTGTATCGACAACTGTCACATTTTAAAAATCCACAGGTGACATGGAAAACATGATCTGTGAAGACTTGGGAGGAGATGTATTATGCGGCACATATAGGGGGGGGAATTCAAGTGTTATCGCACTCCCAATCTGATGACTTGTGCTGAACGGTCACATGCTCAGGAAGAGTCAGCTCTACCGCACAGGGAGGATGAGTCCAGCTATGTATATGAGGGGCACAATGTGTGTGTATATGAGGGCACAGTAAGTGTCTATGTGTCTGGGGGCACTGTGTGTGTATAAGTATGGCGGCACAGTGTGTGCATGTTTGTACAGGAGCACAGGTAGTACACTGTAACACACTTTATGCCACAGCTGTCTTCTTATTCAGAAATATTGTGTGACAGATTGGGGGGGCATCAAAATACTGCCTTGCCCCGGGTGACGTAAATCCTAGTTTTGGCCCTGACCATAGCGACATCATACATCTACCCCGAGTTTGAGAACCTGTGATGTTACTGAACCGGCAATTGTATACAATCCACTATCAGCGCATCATCGCTCTCACCATTGACACTTGCACTAGTCTACTGTATGTTAGACACTGTCTCCTTCTCAATTCCAGTTTAACATGACCTCTGTGGCTGCGATACTGCATCTGAGAATGCAGCTGCTTGCACTGACACACCCCTGACACTTTCATAACAAGTTCCCCCCACCCAGGAATGCCCATTGTTTAGCTGTGACAATCCTAATGCCAGTGATCCTATAAGCAATAGCGTATGGAGTTCTACAGGACTTTCCGCGCAGTAGCAAATAAATGCTCAACTGCGCAAGCATTGGCACTGCATGCAAAACTGAATCAGGTCCACAGTCACTTCTCTTATGCAGCGGCAGATGTTTATACCACGGCGCATACATTCTCTGTGCACAAAGACACAGTAGAAATTTTGACGAAAGTTTTGAGAATATTAGTGGGTCATATTGGCAAAAAAGATGCACAGTACCATTGCGTATTATATTATGGGAGAGTTGAAGCCGCTCACACAGAAGACCACACTCAGGCAGAAAAAGTGCACCTGCCATAAAGCTAGAGAAAGTTTCAATGTTCCAATGGTATACCGGATGGTAATGCAGCATCTATAGAAACTGTGAGTGTGCGTCTCAACCCATACACATTCAGGAGCACGCTTGTAGACAAAGGAAGGACTGGATCCCACTCAGAATCAGGCCTAAACTGAGGTAAGCAAATGTGCTAATCGCAAGAACATGAATATTATATATATATTTTATAATAATTTTTTTCCCCCTCTGGATGTCTTTTGTACTGTGATATATATATATATATATATATATATATATATATATATATAAAAAAAGGAGATTTATGGTAGACTTATCATTGTTAAATGTCTTTCTGCGAGGTACACTGGATTCAACAGGGAATAACATCGGGGTGTAGAGTTGGATCTTGATCCGAGGCACCAACAGGCTAAAGCTTTGACTGTTCCCAGGATGCACTGCACCGCCTCCTCTATAGCCCAGCCTCAAGGGAATGGAGCTCAGTTTTGTTAACCAGTCCAATGCAGTAGCGGGTAAGAGAGACGGTAGCTGTTAGTCATACAGAACCACATTCTCACGACAGGAGAAGGGACTAGCGGCTAATGCCATATAAACCCAAAAAAGCTAAGTGCGTCAGGGTGGGCGCCCTGAGGAATCCAGTGTACCTCGCAGAAAGAGATTTAACAATGGTAACTCTACCATAAATCTCCTTTTCTGCAGCGGAGTACACTGGTATTCCACAGGGAATAACATCAGGGATGTCCTAAAGCAGTTCCTTATGGGAAGGGACGCACTGCAGCGGGCACAAGAACCCGGTGTCCAAAGGAAGCATCCTGGAAGGCGGAAGCAAGAAAGGCATAGAACCTGATGAACGTGTTCACAGAGGACCACGTAGTCGCCTTGCACAATTGTTCTGCGGACGCGCCTCGGCGGGCTACCCAAGAAGGTCCAACCGGCCGAGTAGAATGGGCTTTGATAGCAGCAGGAGCTGGGAGCCGAGCCTGTACATAAGCTTGTGCAATCACCATTCTAATCCATCTGGCCAAGGTTTGCTTATTCACAGGCCAGCCTTGTTTGTGAAAACCAAAAAGTACAAAAAGAGAATCTGACCCACTGATAGAGGCAGTCCTTTCCACATAAATACAGAGAGCCCGTACCACATCCAAAGACCTTTCTTTATAAAAGAGATGAAGGCTGGATCCACAATGTCCTGGTTAAGGTGAAAAGATGATACCACCTTAAGTAGATAACCAGGGCGAATTCGAAGAACTGCCCGGTCACAGTGAAAAATCGGAAAGGGTGGATGACAGGACAAAGCACCTAAGTCCGACACCCTTCTAGCAGAGGCATTAGCCAACAGAAACACGACCTTAAGCGTAAGGCATTTAAGGTCCACAGAATCAAGAGGTTCAAATGGAGACTATTGCAGGGCATTTAAGATGACAGATCCCATGTAGCCACAGGAGGGACATAGGGAGGCTGAATCCTTAGAACACCCGAGTGTGAATGTCAGGAAGAGACGCAATTTTTGTCTGAAACCACACCGACAAGGCAGATATACCTTGAGGGAGGCCAGACGAAGGCCCAAATCTAGGTTTTGTTGTATAAAGCCAAAAGTCTGGAAGTTTTGAAAGTATATGCATCATAATTCTTAGTGGCACACCATGTGAAGTAAGAATTCCAGACCCTGTAAAAAAATCCGAGCTGATGCCGGTTTACGGGCTTTCAACATAGTTTGAATGACCGCATCAGAGAATCCTTTTGCTCTCAGGAGTGACGCTTTAAGAGCCACGCCGTCAAAGCCAGTCTGACCAGGTCCAGGTAGACACAAGGGCCCTGAACAAGGAGGTCTGGGTGTTGAGGAAGTAGAAGAGGACGCTCTATCGATAGACCCTGCAGGTCTGAGAACCAATGCCGTCTGGGCCACGCTGGAGCAATTAGAAGTAGTATTCCTCTTTCATGCTTCAACTTCCTTATTACTCTGGGCAGAATTCACACTGGAGGGAATACGTATGGCAGCATAAAGTTCCATGGAATTGTCAGTGCGTCCACGAATGCTGATTCAGGATCCCTTGTCCTTGCTCCAAAGACCGGACCTTGTGATTGTGCCGAGATGCTATCAGGTCTATATCTGGTAGGCCCCACTTGTGAACTGGGAGTTGAAAGGCTTCTAGGTGAAGGCTCCACTCTCCGGCGTGCACATCCTGATGACTGAGGATGTCTGCTTCCCAGTTGAGGACTCCCGGAATGAACACTGCCAATATAGCTGACAGATGGCATTCCGCCCAACGGAGGATTTTTGACACTTCCATCATTGCCTTGCGGCTTCGAGTGCTGCCTTGATGATTTATGTTGTCTGATTGTACTTGAACAGGCCTGTTGTGTACCAGGGGCAGGGCCAGTGTCAACACATTGAACACTGCCCGCAATTCCAGAATGTTTATCGGGAGAAGAGATTCCTCTCTGGTCCACTGACCTTGGAGAGTGTTGCTCCAACACCGCACCCCAAGCTCGCAGACTGGCGTCCGTTGTCAGCAGGACCCAGTTGGAGATCCAGAAGGGACGGCCCCTGCTCAACTGTTGGTCCTGTAGCCACCAGCCCAGTGACTGACGAACCTCCAGAGTCAAGGAGATCATTTGAGACCTGATCCGTTGAGGCAGGCCATCCCACTGGGAAAGGATTAACCTCTGCAGAGAGTGGGAATGAAATTGAGTGTACTCTATCATGTCGAATGCCGACACCATGATGCCTAGTACTTGCATCGCAGAGTGTACTGACACTCTCTGGCGAGAGAGGAAGTATCTGATCCTGTCCTGAAGTTTCAGGACCTTCTCTAGAGACAAGAACAATCGTATAGTGACAGCAATACGTGTGATACACAGAATCCCCACAGCAGCTATAGGCACACACAGTCACAGGTACAATGCAGAAATTATTACATATCAACCATAAGATTGCAATGGACTAGTAAATCTACATATAGATATGTATATATACAGATATAACAATGCACAGTAAACACTGGATGTATATCACAGAATACTTGTGCTAAATATTCATATAGCAGTATCCTCTTCAAACTCCTCACCCTCACATACAAGGCCATCTCTAATTCCACTGCTCCCTACATCTCCAACCTCCTCTCCCTTCATACTCCCTCCCACCCCCTACGGTCGACCAATGACCGTCGCCTCTCCACTGCCCTGGTCACTGCTTCCCATGCTCGTGTTCAAGACTATGCCCGTGCTGCACCCCTTCAGTGGAACACACTCCCCCGCTCCATTAGACTCTCCCCGACCTTGCAAAGCTTCAAACTGGCACTAAAAACCCACCTATTCATCAAAGCATACGCTCCCGATGCATAACCCAGTCCTGAGGCCGCGCCTCCATCCCTCTGCCTCATGCCGTGAACATCTCAGCTTTGCTTGCATACTGCCATCAGGCTACCTTCCGCTTGCTTGCACCTCTTGTCAACTGTCTGTTGCACCTCCCCACTAGATTGTTAGCTCTTCAGAGCAGGGTCCTCTTTCCTCTTGTTATCTAAGCCCTCGTCTCGACACATTTCACTCGCAGCTCTCCCCTACTCAGCGACCATCTTTACCCGCTTTCTCTCCTGCTAGTAAAGGCTCATCTCCATCTATGGCCACCAGCCCCTAGTACAGGCTTTCCCAACCACGGTCCTCAAGGCACACTAACAGTGCAGGTTTTAGTGATATCCAGGCTTCAGCACAGGTGACTTAATTAGTAGCTCAGTTATTTTGAGTTAACCATCTGTGCTGCAGCCTGGATATCACTAAAACCTGCACTGTTGGTGTGCCTTGAGGACCGTGGTTGGGAAAGCCTGCCCTAGTAGTACGATGATCACTCCCTCAATACTTACATCTTAGCTCCATTATGTCTTGAGAATGTGTGGTGCTGTTTGTTACCTGTACTCTATTTCTGTTATTTATTTAATGTAATGCTATGTTTTGTCTCCCTGTACTGTCCTTTGTACGGCGCTGTGAAACACTTGTGGCGCCTTATAAATAAAATGTAATAATAATAACTAACACTAACAAATGACAAATGACATGTAGAATACTTACGTATTTGTAAATAAACAGCGCTGACAAGACAGGCGGTTTTACAGAGGAGACAGTGCCCAGCAGTCCCGGAGATCAGCCCAGCTATGTAATGGCTCCAAAATCTCTTCAGGGAGTGAGGGAGAGAGATGCAGCTCCAGGGCGGGAACACCAGCAGTAGATGGCGCCCCTCCCCACTAGATTGTTAGCTCTTCAGAGCAGGGCCCTCTTTCCTCTTGTTGATCTAAGCCCTCGTCTCGACACATTTCACTCGCAGCTCTTCCCTACTCAACGACCACTTAACTGACGATTTTTTCCCATCAAAAGCGTTAACAACATTGTTTTTTAAAATGTATTTTATTTAATAAAGTTGAAAAAATATTTTTTTAAATATTTAAACATTATATTATGCACATCTGCAGAACGGATCTCTTCGTCAAAAATGGGGGGACAGGGTGGGGCGGCGCAGTCGCATGAAATCTGACCATGCCAGTTAAGTGGTTAAACTTCTTTGAAGAGTATGGGGAATAAACCTGATAATTATAATTTCGGAGCTTGGTAAATTCTATTAAAAGCAGCCCTCATAGAAACCTAACGAGGCTGCTTTTGCAAGTGAAAGCGGAAGACTGCAGCAGATTTCTCTGATATCAGCTGAGCTCCCCAGCTTCAAACAGTACAATTGAAGGAATACTTATTATTTGCTGGTACCCCCCGAAAATGGGTGTTTTCAGGGAATCTCCTGCGAATAATAACTGAAATATAAGCCCCTAGCCAGCATTCCTACAGCTGTAGTCTGACGATAATCACTCCGTTGCATGATAATCGGCCACTGCGTACAAACATTGTCCCTGATCTCTCTGACAGGAACCACCTCATGGGCAGGGCCCATAAAACCCTATAAGCAAGGCATGCAAAAGACCAAAATCTATGTGACGTTATATTCCACTGCACTATTATAACTCTAAAGAAAAGGTCCCGTCAGCTATCAGCAATAATATTACAGGGCTTAGGTTTGCTATCTAAAAATAAAGAGATCTTCACCAAGTCCCAAAAATCCTTTGTCAAAATCAAATCAGATGCCACTGAGTTTCCAACTCAAAGTTTTCACTGCTAACTCAATTTATCAAGACCCTAGATCAGGGACAGAAACTTCTCTCCATGTTTGAATTGCTTCCTGACCTCCTTACGTCCTCATCAGACAGTAGTTCCCTGAAACCTCAGTGTTCTAAACCCATTCCTACTGAATGGTCACAAGTGGCACCATAATTAAGGGGGGTATCCAATTAGCTCCGATAATTTCAGAGCTATTGAATTCACCCCCCTGCGTATTGAATTGTGGGCCGCTTTTCTCCAGTTTTCAAGACATTTTCGCCAATGTCTTTTCAACTTTTTTTTTTTTATGAAAAGGCATTGGCGAAAAATGTCTCAAAATCGATTTCGCTGGTACAGGTGAGAAAACATGTGGATTCGCCAATCCACATGTTTTTCGCTCCTGCTGAATTTTTTGCCTAGGCAAAAAAACGACCCTGCTATTAAATAGGGCGAATCCCCATTCTCCCTATAAAATAGCAAAAAGTGCATTTTTTTTGCCGAGGTGGAAAAAACCTCCCCCAAGACTCTATCCCACCCTGAACCCTTCTCCTTAGACCACCATATGACAATTAATTAACCAGATTGTACCGTATGGTTTTACTCTGTGTGGGTTTGCCTTCCCTCAGGCCTGAATGCATCCATTAAGTGCTCATTCCCAATAGCTATACAATGTCTGGTTATATTTTAACCTGCTTATAACTGGTGTCATTTTGCAATGCTGGTTCTACTGAACTGTTTTTCAACTGCTTTTCTAGATTTTAGTAAAACATCTTCTTATTGCTGTTTCACTTTACCCCAGATGGCAAATAGTGCTGCACACAGGCCCGGCGCTACCCGCTCAGCGAAGGGATGCAGTGCAGGGAGGCGCTGGGACGGAGAGGCGCTCCCCCTGCTCTGCATTCCTTCCCTGCTGCGCCGTCCTGTGCCCCCTGCTGCTGCTGCTGCTGTGCCTGTCACTGTATGACAGGCACTGGCTGCGGCACCTGCAGCATGAAAATCCTCCTCCTCCTGTGTGACAGGACAGCGCTGTGCACGGTACCGAAGGGGGCGGAGCCAAGCGGGCCAGAAGGGGCGGGGCTAAATGTCCCAGAAGGGGGGCGGAGTTACACGGACCAGGGGCTGCTGTAGTGTAGGGAGACTGGCTTAGGTAAGTGAAGTGTGAGGGAAATGTGTGTGTGTGTGTATTGTGTGTGTGTGGTATGTCTGTGTGCGTTTATGTGTGCTTTAAGGACGCTACTACTACAGGGGGGGCATTACGTTTAACGACGCTACTAATGGGGGCCATTGCGTGTAATGACGCTACTACTGGGGGGTCATTACGTATAAGGACGATACTACTACTTGGGGCATGATGTATAGGACGCTACTATTACTGGGGGGGCATTACGTAGAACAATACTACTACTGGGGAAGGGCATTACGTATAAGGTTGCTACTACTGGGGGGGGCATTATGTATAAGGACGGTACTACTACTGGGGGCGCATTACGTATAAGGACGCTTCTACTACTGGGGGTGCACTACGTATAAGGACGCTACTACAACTGGGGGGGCATTACGTATAAGGACGTTACTACTACTAGGGCGGAATTATGCATATGGACGCTTCTACTACTGGGGGTGCACTACTTATAAGGACGCTACTACAACTGGGGGGCATTATGTATAAGGACGCTACTACTACTAGGGGGAATTACGTATAAGGACGCTTCTACTACTGGGGGTGCACTACGTATAAGGACGCTACCACAACTGGGGGGCATTACGTATAAGGACGCTACTACTACTAGGGCGGAATTATGCATATGGACGCTACTACTACTGGGGGTGCACTACGTATAAGGACGCTACTACAACTGGAGGGGGCATTACGTATAAGGACGCTACTACTACTAGGGGGAATTACGTATAAGGACGCTTCTACTACTGGGGGTGCACTACGTATAAGGATGCTACTACAACTGGAGGGGGCATTACGTATAAGGACGCTACTACTACTAGGGGGAATTACGTATAAGGACGCTTCTACTACTGGGGGTGCACTACGTATAAGGATGCTACTACTACTGGAGGGGGCATTACGCATAAGGACGCTACTACTACTGGGGGTGCATTACGTATAAGGCCGCTACTACAACTGGAGGGGGCATTACGTATAAGGACGCTACTACTACTAGGGGGAATTACGTATAAGGACGCTTCTACTACTGGGGATTCACTACGTACAAGGACGCTACTACTTGGGGGGGGCATTATGTATAAGGACGCTACTACTACTGGGGGTGCATTATGCATAAGGATGCTACTACTACTGGGGGGCATTATGCATAAGGATGCTACTACTACTGGGGGGCATTATGCATAAGGATGCTACTACTACTGGGGGTGCACTATGTATAAGGACGCTACTACTACTGGGGGGCATTACATATAAGGACGCTACTACTACGGGTGGGGCATTACGTATAAGATGAATAAGATTGTGCTACATTGTGGCGTAATTTTGAATGGGGGTACTATTGTGTGGCTATGCCCCTTACTTGTGAGACTACACCCCTTTTCCCGGCGCGCGCCAAAGGAATATGGGAGGGCGCAAATTTATAGTTTGCAGGGGGGCGCCGAACACCCTAGCACCGGCCCTGGCTGCACACACTCATTTTAACTTTCCGCAGTCTGTTTAAGCAGACATTTTACATATCAGTAGTTTTCCTGCTTCTTGTTTCATCTCACCACCACTTGGTTCCTACTGTGCATGTAACGTCTCTTAGCACATGGTTTTGGTTTGTACAGTGAGCTTTGAAACATTCAAGTAAGTAAACAGGTTATACCAATCCGTGAGGTTTGACACATTAGAATTGTGTGTATAAACCATAGGCTATGTTCAGCATAAAGAAAACAGCTTATTGTTTTTTGTTGAATCCGTGTGTGATGCATATCATTAAGTACATATCCTGTGTCAGATCAGATAGTTTTCCATTATATACTTTATGTTAAGGAGGAACTGTCACCAGGATATCTGATGTTATTATTTTGTGCTAACTCATACACCTTGTGCCCCATCTAGTTCTAGTTAGCAAAGCAAACAGACAAGGAATTTCCAGACCCCAGTTAGCCTGGTATAGCGCATTTTACTCAGCACGTTAATTCTACCAACGTTAATTATTTTAATTTCAACATAGCCAACGTGTAGAATAGTTTGGGGGCACTGTCCAAAGCTCAGGAATTGTTCAAATATATCTGGGAAGGATTTGGAACTGGCCTCTTTGTAGGTGGGGAAAACACAAAGCTGGGCGGGATTAGCATACCATCCCTAGCCACATAGGTAACGGAGATCCACAGTGTATTCATACCCAGGTAACAGATTCTATATTCAGCATTTCCTCATAATGCACATGGAAAATAGTTACAAGGTTGATATAATGAGGACTCCACCCTAAAGTGCTACATCCACAATCTGCTAATTCTTCCTATCAGGTTTAGTCTTTTACACTAAAATTAGGGATGAGCGGGTTCGGTTTCCTGAGAACCGAACACCCCCCCCCCCCCTCCCGAACTTCACGCTCCGAGTCCGAATTCGAGCCCAGCTTGGATTTTCCCGCCAGAGTCGTAAACCAGAACGAAGCAAAATGTCATCATTCCGTCGGATTCACACGGGTTTTGAATTCCATATAAGGAGACGCGCGTCGCCGCCATTTTCACTCCAGTCCTGGAGAGTGTAGCGAGAGGACGTATCTCTTCAGTGTCTATGCGGGAAAGTGGTGTGGCGGGTGGGGTGGCGACCTGCTCTTTTGTGTCATTCCAGTGCTGTCTTGTGCTGCATCAGTCCAATGGTGGTGTCTTGTGCTACATCAGTCCAGTCACAGTGGTGGTGTCCTGTGCTGCCATAATTCCAGTACTGCTGTGTAAGTCCAGTCCAGTGGTGCTGTGTTGTGCTGCATCAGTCCAGTGGTGGTGTCCTGTGCTGCCATAAGTCCAGTGGTGCTGCTGTATAAGTCCAGTCTAGTGGTGCTGTGTTGTGTTGCATTATTCCAGTGGTGGTGCCCTGTGCTGCCACAAGTCCAGTGGTGCTGCTGTATCAGTCCAGTCCAGTGGTGCTGCCATATCAGTCCAGTTCAGTGGTGCTGCCATATAAGTCCAGTTCAGTGGTGCTGCCGTATAAGTCCAGTGGTGCTGTCGTATAAGTCCAGAGGTACTTCCGTATAAATCCAGTGGTACTGCCGTATAAGTCCAGTCCTGTGGTACTGACGTATAAGTCCAGTCCAGTGGTACTGCTGTATAAGCCCAATCCAGTGGTGCTGCCGTATAAGTCCAGGGATACTGCTGTATAAATCCAGGGGTACTACCATATAAGTCCAGTCCAGTGGTGCTGCCATATAAGTCCAGTCCAGTGGTACTGCCATATAAGTCTAGTGGTGCTGCCGTATAAGTCCAGGGTTACTGCCGTATAAGTCCAGGGGGAATGTCGTATAAGTTCAGTCCAGTGGTACTGCCGTATAAGTCCAGTCCAGTGGTGCTGCCATATAAGTGCAGGGGTACTGCCATATAAGTTCAGTCCAGTGGTACTGCCTTATAAGTCCAGGAGTACTGCCGTATAAGTTCAATCTAGTGGTGCTGCCGTATAAGTCCAGTCCAGTGGTGCTGTCATGTGCTCTATATCATTTACTCCAAATAAAGGGGTTATTAATATTTAATCCAAATAATTTTTACAGGGTTTGCCCTGTATGGTGTAGGGGTATGCTCTCCTGTGCTGCATATTGTTATATAACTCCAGAAAAATAATGGAGAACAAAAATTTGGAGGATAAAATAGGGAAAGATCAAGAACCACTTCCTCCTACTGCCGCTGCTGTTGTTGCTGCTGGGAGTCGATCGTCATCCCAGAGGGGAAGTCAGAAGACCACTTGTACTACTTCAACTAAGCAATTGACTGTCCAAGGAAGATGAAGTATGACAACAGTCATCCTATTGCAAAGCGGATAACTGAGGCCTTGACAGCTATGTTGATGTTAGACGTGCATCCGGTATCCACCATAAGTGCAGTGGGATTTAGACAATTGGAGGTGGTGTGTCCCTGGTACCAAATCCCATTAGATTCCACTTCACTAGGAAAGTGATTCCCGACTGTACAGGGACGTTAAGAAAAGGGTCCACAGTGTTCTGAAAAATGCGGTTGTACCCAGTGTCCACTTAACCACGGACATATGGACAAGTGGAGCAGGACAAACTGAGGACTACATGACTGTGACAGCCCACTGAGTAGATTTATTGCCTCTCGCAGGAATAACAGCAGCGGCACCAGTAGCAGCATCTCACAAACGCCAGCTCGTTCCTAGGCAGGCTACGGGGTGTGTCACCGGTTTCCGTAAGAGACACACTGCTGACAACCTCTTACAGAAACTGAGGGACATCATCGCACAATGGTATACCCCACTCAGACTCTCCTGGGGATTTGTGATATCGGACAACGCCACCAATATTGTGCGTGCATTACATCTGGTCAAATTCCAACACATCCCATGTTTGGCACATACAAATAATTTGGTGGGGCATAATTTTTTGAAAAATTACAGGGGCGTGCAGGAGATGCTATCGGTGGCCCAAAAAATTGCGGGCCCCTTTTGACATTCAGCCACTGCTTGCCACTCCTAGATGGGCCAGGTGTTTGTGCCGCACACTTGTGTCTCTTACTTAGTCATCCAGCTACCTCGGTGCATCTCTTTTTTTCTTTGCATCATGTGCTGTTTGGGGCCTAAAGTGCCATCCTGTCTGCTACTGCAGTGCCACTCCTAGATGAGCAAGGTGTTTGTGCCGCACACTTGTGTCGCTTGGCTTAGTCATCCAGCTACCTTATTGCACCTCTTTTCCTTCTTTGCATAATGTGCTGTTTGGGGCCTAGTTTTTAAAAGTGCCATCCTGTCTGACACTGCAGTGCCACTCCTAGATGGGCCAGGTCTTTGTGCCGCACACTTGTGTCGCTTAGCTTAGTCATCCAGAAGTGTTAACTGGATATTGTAGACAAAGAAGAATAACCGAGAAGACTTGTACTGTCACTTAAAGGCTGAACTGGAGAACTGTGAAGAATTGTCTTTGAATGATGCAAAAACGTAGATATAATACTGAAAGAAATACTTGCAGGTTGTGAAGATTATACTTGAAACACTGTGAAGAGCTGCAGCAGAAGACAACGGTGAGGAATGGGTTAACTGAGAGATGAGTAAACGAGAACCAGGATTAAGTAGAAACTTCCACAGGCTGTGTGATTATAGCAGGCAGTCACTGAACAAACAGGGTAACCTCTCACATGACTCCGGGAATCCACTTGTTGCCACTTGGAGAGCGATCGACTGACAGCACATCAGGGAGCTGGTGGATCACTTGCGGTGAAGGCTGCAGGCAGGCCTCTGGGAGCGGAGGCAATGTCAGGACCACTGGAATCACACAGAAATTCACAGGGAGAGCACAGAGCTAGGGTACAGAGTAGCTACAACAAAGCACTGGTCAAAAGTGAAATAATCCCATCCTATTTATAGGCAGCACAGGCACAGGATTGGCTAACACTTGCCCACAGGTGCTGCATTTGGTCTCCAACATGGCCACCTCCTATACTGCAGACACACAGCGGCGCCTTTGGCCATTAGGTCCCCGCCCTCCCGACTCCCAGAACCTGCATCACCTCTGCCACCGACCCTGCTGCGTCCCCACACGGCCGCACAGCACCGCGAGCAGCCGCGCCAGCAACGGACGGACCCCAGAACCCGCATCGGTGAGTGACACCTGTCTGACACGGCAGTGCCACTCCTAGATGGGCCAGATGTTTGTGCTGCACACTTGTGTCGCTTAGCTTAGTCATCCAGCAACCTCGGTGCACCTCTTTTTATCTTTTCATCATGTGCTGTTTGGGGGCTAGTTTTTAAAAGTGCCATCCTGTCTGACACTGCAGTGCCACTCCTAGATGGGCCAGGTGTTTGTGCCGCACATTTGTGTCGCTTAGCTTAGTCATCCAGCAACCTCGGTGCACCTCTTTTTTTTCTTTGCATCATGTGCTGTTTGGGGCCTAGTTTTTAAAAGTGTCATTCTGTCTTCCACTGCAGTGCCACTCACCTCTTTTTTTTCTTTGCATCATGTGCTGTTTGGGGCCTAGTTTTTAAAAGTGTCATCCTGTCTTCCACTGCAGTGCCACTCCTAGATGGGCCAGGTGTTTGTGCCGCACACTTGTGTCGCTTAGCTTAGTCATCCAGCTACCTCATTGCACCTCTTTTTCTTCTTTGCATGATGTGCTGTTTGGGGCCTAGTTTTTAAAAGTGCAATCCTGTTGTCAGGACCGACTGATTTTGTGAATTCGTTAACCTTGGACCAACCGAAGGTGTTGGTGCCGGAGTATGATGGAAACAGGGAGGACAAAGAAAGTTCTGTTTCATATATTTATTAGAAAGCTACAATTCCAGTAAGGAGTTAAATGACAATCAATAGACACCATATATAAACTGACGTACTGCAATGAATGGCATAACGATAAGCAGTATCTGTATTAAAGATGCACTGAAGAAATGTTCATATGAATAAGATAAAATGTGCCTGAACATTAGTGAAGTATTGTCCAATATGAAGCAAAGATTGGTGCCAAACTGTAAAGAAGTGGCAGAAGACAACGGTGAGGAATGGGTTAACTGAGAGATGAGTAAACAAGGACCAGGATTAAGTAGAAACTTCCACAGGCTGTGTGATTATAGCAGGCAGTCACTGAACGAACAGGGTAACCTCTCACGGGACTCCGGGAATCCACTTGGTGCCACTTGGAGAGCGATCGACTGACAGCACAGCAGGGAGTTGGTGGATCACTTGCGGTGAAGGCTGCAGGCAGGCCTCTGGGAGCGGAGGCAATATCAGAACCACTGGAATCACACAGAAATTCACAGGAAGAGCACAGAGCTAGGGTACAAAGTAGCTACAACAAAGCACTGGTCAAGAGTGAAATAATCCCAGCCTATTTATAGGCCGCACAGGCACGGGATTGGCTTAGACTTACCCACAGGTGCTGCATTTGGTCTCCAACATGGCCACCTCCTATACTGCAGACACACAGAGGCGCCTTCGGCCATTAGGTCCCCACACACCCGACTCTCAGAACCTACATCACCTCTGCCACTGACTACGCCGCGTCCCCACACGGCCGCACAGCACTGCGAGGACCGCGCTGGCAACGGACAGACCCTAGAACCCGCATCGGTGAGTGACCGTTGAGTGACACCTGTCTGACACTGCAGTGCCACTCCTAGATGGGCCAGGTGTTTGTGTCGCACACTTGTGTCACTTAGAAAAGTCATCCAGCTACCTCGGTGCACCTCTTTTTTCTTTAGTTTTTAAAAGTGCCATCCTGCCTGCCACTGC
Source organism: Pseudophryne corroboree (assembly GCF_028390025.1). Lineage (NCBI taxonomy): Eukaryota > Metazoa > Chordata > Amphibia > Anura > Myobatrachidae > Pseudophryne > Pseudophryne corroboree. Next base: position 480,663,397 of record NC_086445.1, on the reverse strand, counting down.
AGTGCCACTCCTAGATGGGCAAGATGTTTGTGCCACACACTTGTGTCGCTTAGCAAAGTCATCCAGCTACCTCTGTGCAACCTTTTGGCCTAAAAACAATATTGTGAGGTGTGAGGTGTTCAGAATAGACTGGAAATGAGTGGAAATGAATGTTATTGAGGTTAATAATACTGTAGGATCAAAATTACCCCAGAATTCTGTGATTTTAGCTGTTTTTGTGGGGGGGGGGTTTCAAAAATCATCCAAAACCAAACCCAAAACCTGAAAGGGTGGTTTTGGCAAAACCGATCCAGATCCAAAACACGAGTGGGGATCCAGATCCAAAACACAAAAAGTGCCTGCCACACATCTCTAACTAAAATGTTGCTTTCTTAGCTAAAATGGAACATTTATACATGTGCTAGGAATTTCCTAAATACCAGACAGAGAGCCTTAGACAATCACTATTCAAATGTTGTATAGCAATCATAGTCCTCCTCTAAATATCGCCTGGGGAAGTGGATTATTGGTATTGGGGATCATTCTGAGTTGATCGCTCGCTAGCTAGTTTTAGCAGCCGTGCAAACGCTATGCCGCCGCCCACTGGGGAGTGTATTTTAGCTTAGCAGAAGTGCGAACGCATGTACAGGCGAGCTCTGCAAAAACAGTTTGTGCAGTTTCTGAGTAGCTCTGAATCTACTCAGCGCTTGCGATCACTTCAGCCTATTCGTGTCCGGATTTGACGTCATACACCCGCCCAGCCACGCCTGTGTTCTTTCAGACACGCCTGCATTTTTGCAAACACTCCCTGAAAACGGTCAGTTGACACCAAGAAACGCCCCCCTTCTGTCAATCTTCTTGTGGCCGTCAGTGCGACTGAAAACTTCGCTAGAACCTGTGCACAACCACAATTGGCTTTATACCTGTATGTCGTGCGTGCGCATTGCGGTGCATACGCATGCGCAGAAATGCCGCTTTTTAGCCTGATCGTTGCGCTGCGAACAACGGCAGCTAGCAATCAACTCGGAATGACCTCCATTATGTGGTAGAAAGTAGAAATGTGAGTGGAGGAAGCTAGAGTCTACAGATTTTTACAGAGAAAAAAATCAGTGGAGCATGGTGGGACCTGGGCCTGATCAACCCCAACTGATGTGTTTCTCAGAATGCGTTTTTAACATTTACTATACCTCTGCATTTCACACATTTAATTTTTGTTGCTGGGAATTTACACTGTGATGTATCTAGTCTGATCTTGGCATTTGGAATTACTATACCTTAGAGGACATTTTGGAAGGTGGAATATTTTCTATATACTGTACTTTCTTTGAGGGGTTTGGAGTACTGTCGCCCCATGGAAATCATGTTGGTGACGGTGGGATTAGGCATCACCTAATATTGCACTTTCCCAGGAGATATGCACTTTTGTCACATATTACGAGGAGGACTGTAACTGCTATCATCTCTGTTTCTGCTGCGGGGTACACTGGGCTCCACAAGGAAACTAGGAAAGACATAGGGGTATAGAGTAGGATCTTGATCCGAGGCACCAACAGGCTCAAAAGCTTTGACTGTTCCCAGAATGCATAACGCCGCCTCCTCTATAACCCCGCCTCCCTGCACAGGAGCTCAGTTTTGTAGTTGGTGCCGCAGATAGCAGGCACATAACAGAGGGGCTGCACTGGGCAGCCCTGAGAAGAGCTTTTTAGAAGAAAAGTGAAGACTTCAAGGGCAGCAGCAGTGTGTATATGTCTTTTGACATTCACTGCTGCAGCTCCATCTCTCCCCAGCGGCGCTGTACACTCCCGAGCCCTGGTTGCCGGGTAACTACAGCAGGAGGCTCCGGTTTTCTTCCATGGTCAGACACACACGACGGGGGCTCTCCGGGATCGCGTGGCCGCGCTTCGGGAGGTGGTGAGTGGGTCCCGCTTGCCGTACTTTATCACGATCCGGCGTGGTCGTCAGTGGGAGGCGGGCCGCGCGCGCTGGCGGTGGACACTGTGGTAGTACAGGCGATCCCACTAGATCACCAGGGCATGGGTGCAGGTCAGGTTTTCTCTTAAAACCATTTTAATAGTAGCCCACAGTACCCGGTGGTTTTGCCAGCAGGGGGATAAGGCTTAGACCTGGAGCCCCTCCCCCAGCCCCAGGGCGCCATTTCCCGCAAATGTTCCCGCCCTGGAGCTGCATATTTGTCTCTTCCTCACTCCCTGTCAGTGTCTGGGCGCCATTTCTCTCAGCTACACTGTTCCTGGGACTGCTTGGGCAAATCCTCCTGTGTAAAGCCGCCTGGTTGTCAGCGCTGTGACTTTACATGACACTTAAGTATTCTACCTGGCTTTTAGACAGTGTTAGTTAAGAAAGAGTGCATTTAGTCAGGGTTTTCTAGTACAATTACCCTGTGATATACATCCAGTTCTTACTGTGCAGTGTTATATCTATTGACTACATAGCTATATAAGCTGGTCCAGTGCAGTATTATTGTTAGTAATAACCTCTGCATTGTACAACTGTGACTATATGTGTGTGTGTGTATTAGCTTGCTGAGTAGTTTCCATTCGCGTGTCTCACTCAACTTGCTATCCCTATATTCTATAACCTGAGGGGGCTTGGTTCGTCAGGTTTTATAATAATATAGGATATTCACAAGATATACTCTGATACGTATTTTTCTCTGTGATTTTAGTCACCATATCTCTCCTATATCTCTGCTTGTGCTGACTACACAGCACGGGGGTTTGGGTAAGAGGTATTGTGCTGCTGCCAATTGTACTGTGTTACCTGATACTGCCGGTTATATCATGTCTGCTTCTGAAGGTAACGGTTCTGGGGCTGAACACACTGCCGGTGTTGCTGAAGCCACAGATCCATGTGAGGAGAATATAGCAGCTGTGGGCTCTGGTTCTGGGGGCTCCTTGCCCCCCAGTGGGACTGTGGCAACGCAGGTTCATAATGACCCACCATGGGCTGCTTTTTCCACGCTTCTATATACGCTAGTTAATAAACTAACACCCCCTATGGGACCCCCTATGCCGGTGCAACCGTATGTGGTCCCCCAGCTAATCCACCGTGGGTGGACGATTTATCTGCTCAATTGAAGAAGTTGAACCAGTCCCTTACTACTAAAAAGTCTGACCCTTGCTCGTCTAAGTCCAAGGGGTCCTCTAAGCGAGCTCTTATCTCCTCACAATCCACTGCTGTCACTGACACCTTGTCTGATGAAGATGGCACTTACACTGATGCCACAGATTCTGACTCAGATACTGCTGATGGGGAGGGTGGTTCACATGTGGATGTTCCTGATCTTTTGGAGGCTATTAAATTAATTTTACAGATTACGGATGATCCCGAGCCATCCGTCCCTCCTAAGAAACCAGATAGGTTCAAGCGTCAGAAGGTGGTTAAACAAGTTTTACCTCACTCTAAACACCTAGTGGATATACGTCAGGAACCCTGGGGAAACCCGGGTAAGAAGTTTGCGCCTCAAAAGAAGATGCTGCCTCGCTATCCCCTCGCGCCAGAGCTGTCTAAAAATTGGGAAACGCCTCCTCCAGTGGACTCACATGTGGCTAGGATGGTGGTTTCCTCAGCTCTACCTGTCACTACCGTCACGTTTCTTAAAGAGCCTACGGATAAACTTGTGGAGGGTTGTCTGAAAGCGATTTACACCCTCACGGGAGCTGCACAAAGGCCCACTATTGCAGCAACATGGGCTGCAGAGGCTATTGAAGCATGGGCCTTGGAGTTAGAAGCTGAAATCTCTTCTGACTATGCTTGTCATATATTGTCACAGCTTCTCACTATATTAAAGAGGCGGCTTCTGATGCCGGTATCCTAGCAGCCAAGGCCTCTACTACATCAGTCCTGGCTCGCCGGATTTTGTGGCTGAGATCCTGGTCTGTGGATCCTCCCTTTCAAGTTAGATATTCTGTTTGGGGAGGACTTAAACAAGATTGTGGCTGACTTGGCTACTGCCAAAACTACCTGTCTGCCAAGTACCGCTCCTTCTGTGTCGAAGACTAAAGGTACTTCCTTTCGCCCCTTACGTCCTTCAGGTAAAGCAAAAGGTCAGGCGTACAACAAGCAGGCCCGCACTTCCAAACCTGGTAAGCCAAAACCCAAAAGAGCCTGGGCGGCCCGTCAGCCAGCTTCCAAGACTGATAAGCCTACCGCATGACGGGGCGGGCCTCCACCTGGGGGATCCCAGGGTGGGGGGCCGGCTTCTAGGGTATACCCAGGAATGGTTGAAGACCACTTCAGATGCCTGGGTACGGGAAGTCGTCACTCAAGGTTACGCCATAGCCTTCAAAAACCGACCCCCTCATCGATTTTGCCGGACAGACGTCCCGTTGGACCAGACAAAGGCAAACACTCTACATTCGGTGGTACAGACCCTCCTGGATACAGGAGTCGTAGTACAGGTGCATTTTGCGCAGAGGGGCCGGGGGTACTATTCGCCGCTGTTTCTAGTCCCGAAACTGAATGGGTCCTCGCGGCCCATTCTCAACCTCAAGGCATTGAACAGGTTTGTGAAGGTTTCCAAGTTCCGTATGGAAACCCTTCGCTCTATAGTTCTGGCCTTGGAACCTGGGGACTACATGGTCTCCCTGGACATACAGGATGCTTACCTGCATATTCCTATAGCAGCGTCACATCAGCAATACCTGAGGTTTGCGATTGGCAAACTCCATTACCAGTTTCGGGCGTTACCTTTTGGTTTAACTACGGCTCTGCGAGTCTTCACCAAAGTTATGGTGGTGATGACGGTGGTACTCCGCCGTCAAGGGGTCAGGATACTGCCGTATCTGGATGACTTGTTAATCCTGGCAAATTCCCCAGAACTTCTCCTACGTCATCTGGATATGACGGTCCAGTTTCTACAAGCCCATGGGTGGCTCATCAACTGGAAGAAATCCTCCCTGGTCCCTGCTCAGAGCATGGTGCACCTGGGAGCGCTATTTACACTCACAACCAGAGGTTGTTCTTGTCTCAGGAGAAAGTCCTGAAGGATCAGGACAGGATTCGTTGCTTCCTTTCTCGTCCGCAAGTGTCGATACATTCGGCGATGCAGGTGCTGGGCCTCATGGTATCAGCATTCGACATGGCGGAGTATGCTCAATTCCATTCTTGACCCCTCCAGAAGCTGATTCTAGCCAAATGGGACAGCCTGCCTCACCGGATCAGGTCTCACATGATCTCATTGACTCCGGAGGTCCGTCTGTCGCTGCTCTGGTGGCTCCAGAACCAACAATTGTGCAGGGGCCGTCCATTCTGGATATCCAACTGGGTCCTGTTGACGACAGATGCCAGTCTAAGAGGTTGGGGCGCGGTGCTGGAGCAACACTCCCTTCAGGGTCGGTGGACCAAGGAGGAATCTCTCCTCTCGATCAATATTCTGGAATTGCGGGCGGTCTTCAATGCGTTGAACCTGGCCCAGCATTTAATTCAGAACCGTCCTGTTCAAGTACAGTCAGACAACGCTACCACAGTGGCTTACATAAAGCATCAAGGCGGTACTCGAAGCCGCTTGGCAATGAAGGAAGTCTCACAGATTCTTCAATGGGCGGAACGCCATCTACCGGCCATATCGGCAATATTCATTCCGGGAGTCCTGAATTGGGAAGCGGACTTTCTCAGTCGTCAGTACATACATGCCGGCGAGTGGGGCCTCCATCCAGAAGTGTTTCAACTCCTAGTGGAAAAGTGGGGCCTTCCAGACGTAGATCTGATGGTGTCTCGACACAATCACAAGGTTCCGGTCTTTGGAGCAAGGACAAGGGATCCTCAAGCAGCATTCGTGGATGCACTGTGTCAAAGTCGAAAAATATTGTAATGCATACATCATGTACTAACCACACACACATGCCCGCTGCGCGTGCACTTGTTCTGCCGTGCGTGCACATATCTGCAATTTGCGTATGATCGCTCCCGCGATCCTGCGCGTGGTATGGGTATTTACGGCGGAGTTTGTGAGCGCATAGAGGGTTATCAGAACATTACATATTTAACCCAAATAGTGCACATTGTACACATAGCCCCCCTGCACCACATCAGCAAGTATCAACAGTTTAAATGATTCCAGGACTAAGGGATTCGCCTTTGTATGATAGGAAGGGACAGACTAAGGTTATAAGGTGATGTCTAGTATCCAGCTGTAGGGTATTTTAAGGGTAACATTCCGGTGTTGGTTAGAGAAAGATCGCATGTTCCTGCGTATAGTTATGTGCAGAAGTAGAATATAGATATAAACTGTATTTACTGTATATTATGTATGCGGCGGGAATCCAGAGGAGACCATCCACAAGAGCAGTTGAGAAAGACATCACCCACCTTTTCAAATCAACCTATGACCTCTCCTGTAATGTAAAGATGCATCTCTGTGTCCAATGAACAAAGGGATTACAGTAACCATTGTATTGTTTATGGAAGTTGTGTATAAAAAGCCTGTTGCTGCCTGGCCGGTCAGAAGACTCTGAACGCTATCTACCTGATGAGCGGAGGACTGGTCCAGGTTGCACAAGCGAATATTCTCACGTATGTACATTGACTGTAGCCATTATTCTGTTGTAGATTTATCTTGTTAGCCTTGTAGTGTATAATTTGTATTGTTATCCCCTTACTGGGCAGTACGGACGGTGTAATGGTTAGCATTACTGCCTCACAGCACTGAGGTCATGGGTTCGATTCCCACCATGGCCCTAACTGTGTGGAGTTTGTATATTCTCCCCGTACTTGCGTGGGTTTCCTCCGGGTACTCCGGTTTCCTCCCACAATCCAAAAATATACTGGCAGGTTAATTGGCTCCCAACAAAATTAACCCTAGTGTGAATGTGTGTACATGTACATGTGATAGGGAATATAGATTGTAAGCTCCACTGGGGCAGGGACTGATGTGAATGGGCAAAATATTCTCTGTACAGCGCTGCGGAACATGTGTGCGCTATATAAATAACTGGTAATAAATAAATAAATAAATAATAAATAATCCACTGTGGCATTAGAACCCAGCGGTCAACTACAAATCGGTGTTGTGTCCTCATTTCCCTGCTAAGGTTTAAAGTGTATTTAACTGTATAAGGTTTAAGAGTGTATTGATAAGGTGTGTACGCACTGCGGGTACTTTATACCGTCAGCGCTGCGTAAGGTTTAAGGTATAACATCACTGCATTGCATTACTAATAAAGTTTAAAGTTTATCAAGAGTGTGTGCGCGCGCTGTGCGTACTTTGTACCCCCAGCGCGGCGTGTGTATGCTAAGTCCGTACAACGTACGGGGCTCTGTACGCAAATAGCGTACAAAGTGCGTAGCGTGTATATTAAGTATAGCGGCCGCAGCGGCTCCATGGTAAAAGTGTGTTTAAAGGTATAGCTTTATGGTTTAAGATAATATCGACATTATCAGCTGGCTGTGCCATGGAGGTTTCGGCTGCCGTACGTGTTCCCTCCGGTGTCACTCCTGCCCAGGGTAATTCAGAAATTCAAGCAAGAAAAAGGAAATATGCTTCTCGTAGCTCCAGCGTGGCCCAGACGGCACTGGTTCTCAGACCTGCAAGGCCTATCGTCAGAGCGTCCAATTCTACTTCCACAACGCCCAGACCTCCTCGTTCAGGGCCCCTGTGTCTACCAGTACCTAGCCTGGCTGTCTTTGACGGCGTGGCTCTTGAAGCTTCCGTCTTAAGGGCTAAAGGGTTTTCTGAGGCGGTCATTCAAACTATGTTGCGGGCCCGGAAACCGGCTTTGGCTCAGATTTACTATAGGGTCTGGCATTCTTACTTCATTTGGTGCGCATCTAACGATTATGACGCTTCCAAGTTTAGTATAGCCAAGTTGTTGGCTTTTCTTCAGCAGGGCCTGGACTTAGGCCTGCGTCTGGCCTCCCTCAAGGTTCAAATATCTGCCTTGTCAGTGTGGTTTCAGAGAAAAATTGCGACCTTACCTGATGTGTATACCTTTACTCAGGGTGTGTTGCGTATCCAACCTCCCTATGTCCCGCCTGTGGCTCCTTGGGACTTGTCGGTGGTTTTGGAGGCGCTACAAGATTCTCCGTTTGAACCTCTTGGTTCAGCTGATCTTAAGTGGCTTTCCCTTAAGGTGATGTCTCTGCTGGCTATTGCTTCGGCTAGAAGTGTCGGATTTGGGTGCCTTGTCCTGTAGTACCCCATATCTGATATTTCACCATGACCGGGCGGTTCTTAGGACTTGTCCTGGATATTTACCTAAGGTGGTTGCTTCGTTCCACCTTAACCAGGAGATTGTGGTTCCGGCACTTGTTTATCCTGATCTGTCTCCCAAAGAGCGGTCTTTGGATGTGGTACGGGCTCTCTGTATCTATGTGAAGAGAACTGCTTCTATTAGGAAATCTGATTCTTTCTTTGTGCTGTTTGGATTTCACAAACGGGGCTGGCCTGCTCACAAGCAAACTTTGGCCAGATGGATTAGAATGGTGATTGCACATGCTTATGTGAGGGCTGGTTTCTAAGCTCCTGCTCACATTATGGCCCATTCTGCTCGGTCTGGGGGACCTTCTTGGGCGGCCCGCCGTGGTGCGACCCTTGAACAATTGTGCAAGGCGGCTACCTGGTCCTCCGTGAACACGGGGATCCGGTCTGAAGATCGACAGTGTCTAGGTCGACAATGTTTAGGTTGACCACTATAGGTCGACAGTCACTAGGTCGACATGGATGGAAGGTCGACAGGGTTTCTAGGTCGACATGTGCTAGGTCGACAGGTCTAAAGGTCGACATGAGTTTTTCACATTTTTTTTCTTTTTTTAAAATTTTTCATACTTAACGATCCACGTGGACTACGATTGGAACGGTAAAGTGTGCCGAGCGAAGCGGTAGCGGAGCGAAGGCACCATGCCCGAAGCATGGCGAGCGAAGCGAGCCATGCGAGGGGACGCGGTGCACTAATTTGGGATCCCGGTCACTCTACGAAGAAAACAACACCCCAAAAAAAAATCCTCATGTCGACCTTTAGACCTGTCGACCTAGCACATGTCGACATAGAAACCCTGTCGACCTTCCATCCATGTCGACCTAGTGACTGTCGACCTATAGTGGTCGACCTAAACATTGTCGACCTAGACACTGTCGATTTGATGAACCACACCCGTGAACACGTTCAAAAGGTTCTATGCCTTTGATACTGCCGCTTTCCAGGATGCTTCCTTTGGACGCCGGGTTCTTGTGCCCGCTACAGTGCGTCCCCTCCCATAAGGAACTACTTTAGGACATCCCCTATGTCTTTCCTTGTGGAGCCCAGTGTACCCCGCAGCAGAAAACTAGTTTTATGGTAAGAACTTACCTTTGTAAAACTCTTTCTGCGAGGTACACTGGGCTCCACAAGGCGCCCAACCTGAAGCACTTAGCTTCTTTGGGTTGGTATGGCATTAGCCGCTGACACTTCTCCTGTCATGAGAGTGTGGTGTATGTGGCTACTAACCGTTGTTGTCTCTTTTCCTGCTACTGCACTGGGCTGGTTACGTAAAAACTGAGCTCCTGTGCAGGGAGGTGGGGTTATAGAAGAGGCAGCGTTATGCATTCTGGGAACAGTCAAAGCTTTTGAGCCTGTTGGTGCCTCTGATCAAGATCCTACTCTACACCCCTATGTCTTTCCTTGTGGAGCCCAGTGTACCTCGCAGAATGAGTTTTAACAAAGGTAATTTCTTACCATAAAACTCGTTTTTTGTCTTTATTGAGGTGGACCACCATCAGAAGGACACAACAGTTGAACAGAGATTGCCTAAAAGGACCTCTTACTGGTATGTAGGAACTTCCTAGCGCCTGTATAATTGCACACCTTTTTTGCTTTTATACTACCAGTGTAGCATAGTGCAAAAGCAACTGTGGTACAGAATTTCCTACTTCTATTTTTATGTGTTCAATAATTCAACAATATCAAAAGGGTTAAACTATGCTAAGTATATATCAATAAAAATGTACTCTGTATCATAAAGAGTTGACTTTCTACTCCCATGAACAAGTACACGTGAAACTCAGAAAATTAGAATATCATGCAAAAGTTCATTTATTTCATTAATTCAACTTAAAAGGTGAAACTAATATACACTGCTCAAAAAAATAAAGGGAATACTTAGACAACACAATGTAACTCCAAGTCAATCACACTTCTGAGAAATCAAACTGTCCACTTAGGAAGCAACACTGATTGACAAGCAATTTGACATGCTGTTGTGCAAATGGAATAGACAACAGGTGGGAATTATAGGTAATTAGCAAGACACCCCCAATAAAGGAGTTGTTCTGCAGGTGGTGACCACAGACCACTCCTCAGCTCCTATGCTTTCTGGCTGATGTTTTGGTCACTTTTGAAAGCTGGCGGTGCTTTCACTCTAGTGGTAGCATGAGACGGAGTCTACAACCCACACAAGTGGCTCAGGTAGTGCAGCTCATCCAGGATGGCACATCAATGCGAGCTGTGGCAAGAAGGTTTGCTGTGTCTGTCAGCGTAGTGTCCAGAGCATGGAGGCGCTACCAGGAGACAGGCCAGTACATCAGGAGACATGGAGGAGGCCGTAGGAGGGCAACAACCCAACAGCAGTACCGCTACCTGCGCCTTTGTGCAAGGTGGAACAGGAGGAGCACTGCCAGAGCCCTGCAAAATGAACACAAGCAAGTCACAAATGTGCATGTGTCTACTCAAACGATCAGAAACAGACTCCATGAGGGTGGTATGAGGGCCCGACGTCCACAGGTGGGGGTTGTGCTTACAGCCCAACACCATGCAGGAAGTTTGGCATTTGCCAGAGAACACCAAGATTAGCAAATTCGCCACTGGCGCCTGTGCTCTTCACAGATGAAAGCAGGTACTCACTGAGCACATGTGACAGACGTGACAGAGTCTGGAGACGCCAAGGAGAACGTTCTGCTGCCTGCAATATCCTCCAGCATGACCGGTTTGGCAGTGGGTCAGTAATGGTGTGGGGTGGCATTTCTTTGGGGGGCCGCACAGCCCTCCATGTGCTTGCCAGAGGTAGCCTGACTGCCATTAGGTACCGAGATGAGATCCTCAGACCCCCTGTGAGACCATATGCTTGTGCGGTTGGCCCTGGGTTCCTCCTAATGCAAGACAATGCTAGACCTCATGTGGCTGGAGTGTGTCAGCAATTCCTGCAAGACGAAGGCATTGATGCTATGGACTGGCCCCCACCGTTCCCCAGACCTGAATCCAATTGAGCACATCTGGGACATCATGTCTCGCTCCATCCACCAACGCCACGTTGCACCACAGACTGTCCAGGAGTTGGCGGATGCTTTAGTCCAGGTCTGGGAGGAGATCCCTCAGGAGACCATCCGCCACCTCATCAGGAGCATGCCCAGGCGTTGTAGGGAGGTCATACAGGCACGTGGAGGCCACACACACTACTGAGCCTCATTTTGACTTGTTTTAAGGATATTACATCAAAGTTGGATCAGCCTGCAGTGTGTTTTTCCACTTTAATTTTGAGTGTAACTCCAAATCCAGACCTCCATGGGTTAATAAATTTGATTTCCATTGATAATTTTTGTGTGATTTTGTTGTCAGCACATTCAACTATGTAAAGAACAATGTATTTAATAAGAATATGTCATTCATTCAGATCTAGGATGTGTTATTTTAGTGTTCCCTTTATTTTTTTGAGCAGTGTATTATATAGACTCATTACATGCAAAGTGAGATATTTCAAACCTTTATTTGTTGTAATTTTGATATTTGTGGTTTACATCTTAAGAAAACCCCTAATCCCATATCTCAGAAAATTAGAATATTACATAAAATCAATGATAAAAGGATTTTAAATACAAAAAATGTCGGCTCTCTGAAAAGTATAATCCTGCATATGTACTCAGTACTTGGTTTGGGCCCCTTTTGCATGAATTACTGACTCAATGCGGCGGGCATGGATTCTATCAGCCTGTGGCACTGCTGAGGTATTATGGAAGACCAGGATGCTTCAATAGCGGCCCTCAGCTATTCTGCATTGTTCGGTCTCATGTCTCTCATCTTTCTCTTGGCGATGCCCCATAGATTCATTATGGGGTTCAGGTCAGGCGAGTTTGCTGGCCAATCCAGCACAGTGATCCCACGGTCATTGAACCAGGTTTTGGTACTTTTGGCAATGTGAGCAGGTGCCAAGTCCTGCTTGAAAATGAAGTCAGCATCTCCATAAAGCTTGTCTACTGAAGGAAGCATGAAGTGATCTAAAATGTCCTGATAGACGACTGCGTTGACTCTGGACATAATAAAGTACAATGGACTAACACCAGCAGATGACATGGCTCCCCAAATCAACAGACTGTGGAAACTTCACACTGGACTTCAAGCATCTTGGATTGTGTGCCTCTCCATTCTTCTTCCATACTCTGGGACCTTGGTTTCCAAATGAGATGCAAAATTTGCTCTCATCAGAAAAGAGGACTTTGGACCACTGAGCAACAGACAAGTTCTTTTTGCTTTTGCCCAGGTAAGACACTTCTGACGTTGTTTTTTGTTCAGGAGCAGCTTGACAGGACGAATACGACATTTGAAGCCCATGTCCAGGGTCCGTCTGTGTGTGGTGGCTCTTGATGCACTAACTCCAGCCTCAGTCCACTCCTTGTGAAGCTCCCCCACACTTGCCTGACCTGAGAATCTATGGGGCATTGCCAAGAGAAAGATGAGAGACATAAGACCGAACAAGAGCAGAAGGCCGCTATTGAAACATCCTGGTCTTCTATAACACCTCAGCAGTGCCATAGGCTGATAGATTGCATGCCACGCCGCATTGAGGCAGTAATTCATGCAAAAGGGGCCCAAACCAAGTACTGAGTACATATGCATGTTTATACTTTTCAGAGGGCCGACATTTCTGTATTTAAAATCCTTTTATCATTGATTTTATGTACAGTAATATTCTAATTTTCTGAGATTTTGGATTAGGGTTTTTCTTAAGATGTAAACCACAAACATCAAAATTCTAACAAATAAAGGCTTGAAATATTTCACTTTGCATGTAATGAGCCTATATAATATATTAGTTTCACCTTTTAAGCTGAATTACTGAAATAAATGAACTTTTGCACGATATTCTAATTTTATGAGTTTCACCTGTAGTCTGCTAACAAGCACAATCCAGCAGCCCATAGATTAAATGATTGTGTTTTATTTATACAGTATTTATATGGCTCTCATCTCACTCATTGATGTCAAACACAGGACTGCAAAAAATATATGCTGAATACAGCTCAAATCATTCTTACTTTAACAAGGTCATCAGTGTTGCCTGGTTGATCGCCTCAAAAATAGTCTACTTACCGGTCACAGCTGGTCTCCATAACTCCATCTGGGTGGGGAGATGTATTGTAAGGATCACCAAAGCCTTATCTGGCAAAGTTCATGGGCTGCTCTGTCTACAATGAGAGGCAGGCTGCCTATCTCACACAGGTGTATCACTGTTTTGGGCGCCCCATGTAGGATGAGGCTGATCCCCAATAGGGTATAGTTTAATGTCAAAAAAATAGAAAATCATGCACTTGGGTCTCAAAAATTCAAGTGCTAAATATAATATTAAGCGCACTATAATGGAAACTACCGAGGAGGAAAGGGATCTAGTCATCACTATTCCAGGTGACTTAACCACTTGCCTGGCTTTCTCGCATGTGATGCGACCGAAGGCAGGAGTACATTACCTGGCCAAGTCGCATCACATGCGACACGCTGCCCTGCGGTATCCCTGTCTTTTTTTTAAAAAAAGGGCTTTTTTCAGGGTGGGGGGGGTTATACAACATGGATTTTTTGTTACTAAGAGGGTGTGGGGGTACTATTATTAGGCTTTAAGACCACTGGGGCTCTATTGCCATGTGTGTGTGTGTGTGTGTGTGTGTGTGTGTGTGTGTGTGTGTGTGTGTGTGTGTGTGTGTGGAGTTATTTTATAATAGGGCCTAATGACACGGGATGAGGGGGGGGGGCACCATTTAAGGTGTGTACACACGGTGAGATTCGGGCTTAACCCCGATTCTCACTGTGCGACAGGTACTAGGTCAGTATCGCAAGCCTAGATGACTGTGCTTGCAATACTGACTATGTGCGATTTTGGCTAAGTGTCAATTTTGACAATACTTTTATATTAGATAGTCAAAATTGACTTGCCTGTACAGTCTATCTAGGCTTGCAATACCGACCTCGCGGGACCGCGCATCGGTATCACAAGGTGACTTTCACATTGCAATCTGCACTAAATTTTCTTGCGATTTTGATTATATAGTCAAAATCGAAAGAAAAAATCGTACCGTGTGTACACACCTTTATATATATATATATATATATATATATATATATTTAAATAAAATATTTGAACATATTATTAAAAATACTTTTTAAACTTTAATAAGTAATAAAAAAAAATGACAATTTCTGAGCGATTTTGTAGGGAAAAATTGTCAGTTACAGATGGAACCAACCCGTTCCTTCCTGGCAAGGCGCACCGCCAGGAACGAACGGACGCGTATGCTTCGTAGACACGCACAGGCCCCATTCAAAGTGAATAAGAGCATCTCTGTGCGCTCGGCGGTTAGGCATGCCTGCAATGCAGCCACTTAAAGGCAAGTAAAGAGGAAGGCAAGTCAGATGCTTGGTTGCATAGGGAGAGGACTCAGCAGCAGAAAGAAAATAGAAGTTCAATACCTACCGGTAATTCCTTTTCTCCTAGTCCGTAGTGGATACTGGGGTCTTGTACTTTAGTACCATGGGTATAGATCGGGTCCACTGGAGCCTGGCACTTTAAAAACCTTTATTGTGTGTATGTGTGTGCTGGCTCCTCCCCTCTATGCCCCTCCTACCAGACTCAGTGTAGGAAAACTGTGCCCAAAGAGACGGACATAATATGAGAGAAGAAACAATCCAACAGCGGTGAGGCAACAAGCCAACACACAACCAGAAACGAAAGGAGGGTGCTAACCAGAACAGAGGACAGCAACATCAAACTAACCAGAATAGCACAGCTATCCCAACAACATAATGGGACCACAACGCCGGTCCAACTAAATACTTAAACAGGTAAGCAGTAACGAAGCACTGAGGCGGGTGCCTAGTATCCACTACGGACTAGGAGAAAAGGAATTACCGGTAGGTATTAAATTCCTATTTTCTCTTACATCCTAGTGGATACTGGGGTCTTGTACTTTAGTACCATGGGGAAGTTCCAAAGCTCCCAAACGGGTGGGAGAGTGCCAAGACCCCTGTAAAACCGCCTGTCCAAACTGAAGGTCATCCTTGGCCAAGGTATCGGACCTATAACAAACGTGTTTGAACCAGACCAAGTAGCAGCTCGGCACAACTGTAAGGCCGAGACATCCCGGGCAGCTGCCCAGGAAGAGCCCACAGACCTCATTGAGTGGACCTGAATAGACGTCGGCAAAGGCAGAGCCACCGAAGGATAGGCCTGTTGAATGGTCAACCTGAGCCAGCGAGCAAAAGATTGCTTAGAAGCCGGCCTACTAATCTTTGAGGCATCATAAAGGACAAACAGCGAGTTAGATTTCCAATGACGGGCCGTCCTTTTGACATAAATCTTCAGAACCCTGACCACATCCAAAGACTCAGGACCAACGGAAGCATCAGACAAAACTGGAACCACAATAGGCTGATTCACATGAAAAGCTGACTATAGAAACTACGGGTCATGCAGTGAGAATAGAGGGGATGGCGGTAGTAAACGAAATGGGGGAGGAATAGGGGGGAAGGAAAGAGCAGCCGGTAAGGGTATTAACATGGGTACTAAAAAAGGTTTTATCAAAACACTAACTAATAACGATTACGGGTCATCAATGCTGTATAAAGTGAAAGATGTCCCTAGCACAAGGGGAAATACTTATCTTAATTGTATGTATGTAAACGCTAGAAGCCTTACAGGTAAAAAGGGCGCACTAGAAATACTCGCAGCAAGCAAACAGTATATTATAGGCATTACTGAAACTTGGTGGGACGAATCTCATGATTGGACAGTCAATCTAGAGCGTTATACGCTGTTTAGGGGAGACAGATCAAATAAACGGGGTGGATGGGTATGTCTTTACGTAAAGCCGTTTTTAAAACCTGATATACGGGAAGATATTCAGGAGGGGACTGTAGACACTATTGAGACGTTATGGGTAGAAATTGCAAGCGGGGGTAAAGGAATAAAAAAGTTAGTACTGGGTTTATGCTATAGGCCGCCTGGTATTAATGTGTCTGATAAGGAATTGTTACTGAAGCAAATTGAAAGAGCAGCAGGAGTAGGAGACATAGTAGTTATGGGAGATTTAACTACCCAGAGATAAACTGGATAAACGATTCATGTGATACTGCTAGGGGTAACATGTTTTTAAACACACTAAATAATAACTACTTAGTTCAACTAATCGAGGAACCTACTAGGTACAATGCAATCTTAGACCTGGTATTAACAAACAATGGGGAATTGGTATCAAATATTATAATAGGGGAGCCCATAGGAAACAGCAACCACAATATGGTCACATTCAATATCAGTTTTCATAAGCAGTCCTATACTGGCTCAACTAGGACTCTAAACTTTAGCAAAGCCAACTTTGACATGATGAGGGAAGCTTTAAGGGATATTGAATGGGAAATTTTGTTTCAAGGAAAAAATACTACGGAGAAATGGGATGTATTAAAATCACTGCTAGTTAAAAAAATTCTCGAATTTATTCCCACGGGCAGCAAAAAAAAGGAATAAAAATCCCAAACCAATGTGGCTTAACAAAAAGATAAAGGAACTTATGGGCAAGAAAAGGCGAGCATTCAAAAAATACAAATCTGATGGGAATGCGGAGTCATTTTAGCACTATAAGGACTGTAACAAAATATGCAAAAAAGAAATAAGAGCGGCTAAAGTAGAAACTGAAAAACTAGTAGCAAAGAAAGAAAAGCGAATCCCAAAAAATTATTTAAATAAATCAACAGCAAGAGATTAAAGATGGAGAGTATAGGCCCTTTAATAGACAAGTTGGGAGTCTTATAGGCCCTACACACTGGCCGATTTTCTGAAAGATATGAACGATCTCGTTCATAAATGAACGAGAACTCGTTCATATCTTTCAGTGTGGAGACTCCAGCTATGAACGATGCGCGGCCCCGCACTCGTTCATCGCTGGTCTCCCGTCGGCTGTGCATGCAGGCCAATATGGACGATCTCGTCCATATTTGCCTGCACTTCAATGCAGCCGCGTGACGGGGGGAGTGAAGAAACTTTACTCCCCCCGTCACTGCCCCCCCCCCCCCCCCGCCGCCGGGTCGCTCGTCGGCCGTATCGGCCGTCGGGCACCTCGGCGGCGCATCGTAAAATGTGTAGGGCCCCTTAGTCAAAAATGATAATGACATAGCGGACAAATGAAATGAGTTTTTTTCAACGGTGTTTACAAGAGAGGACCAAATTCAGGGACTAACACACAATCTCAATAATGATAATGTCCCACTGATAAGTGCTTATTTAAGTGAGGAGGTAGTCTGTGACCGATTAAAAAAATTTAAAGATTAATAAGTCACTGGGTCTCGATGGAATTGACCCAAGGGTTCTAATGGAGCTTCACTCTGAACTTGCAAGACCGCTATTTTTGATCTTTAAAGATTCAGTTATATCAGGGATGGTTCCCAAAGACTGGTGTATAGCGGAAGTAGTGCCAATATTCAAAAAGGGAAGTAAAACTGAACCGGGTAATTATAGACCAGTTAGTCTTACATCCATAGTGGGGAAAGTATTGGAAGGTATTTTAAGGGATAGTATTCAGAAGTTCCTTGAAGTCAATAAAGGCATTAAAACGAATCAATATGGATTTGTGAAGGACAGATCATGTCAAACCAACTTACTTGGCTTTTATGAAACAGTAAGTGCGCACCTTGATCAGGGTAAGGAGGTGGATGTAATATTTTTAGACTTTGCCAAAGCTTTCGACACTGTACCACACATGCTACTTATCTATAAGCTACAAGAAATAGGGCTAGGGAGCACAATATGCACTTGGGTCAAAAATTGGTTAGATAATAGGGAACAGCGCGGTGTGGTTAATGGATCATTTTCAAATTGGACTGAAGTGCTAAGTGGTGTGCCACAAGGGTCTGTACTAGGACCACTGATGTTCAATATTTTCATTAACGACCTAACAGAAGGTCTAGAGAGGATGGTGTCAATATTTGCAGATGATACCAAATTGTGTAAAGTTATAAATACGGGGAAGATGCTGAGTCTCTTCAGAACGACTTAGTTAAATTAGAAAACTTAGTCAAATGGAGAATGCGCTTCAATACAGACAAGTGTAAGGTAATGCACTGTGGTAGCAAGAACAAAAATTACACCTACATACTAAATGAGGTAACATTAGGGGATTCTGTACTGGAAAAGGACTTAGGTGTTCACATAGATAGCAAACAGAGCAGCAGTACCCAAAGTAGGATTGCAGCAAAGAAGGCTAATAAGATATTAGCATGCATAAAACGGGGAATTGATGCAAGGGGTGAGAGTGTTATACTCCCATTATATAAATCACTAGTGAGGCCACATCTTGAATACGGTTTGCAATTTTGAGCACCATACTACAAAATGGATATTCTGGAGCTAGAAAAGGTTCAAAGGCGGGCGACCAAACTAATTAAGGGCATGGAGACGCTGGAATACGAGGAAAGGCTTGCAAGGCTAGGCATGTTTACACTGGAAAAGAGGAGACTAAGGGGGTAATTCTGAGTTGATCGCAGCAGGAACTTTGTTAGCAGTTGGGCAAAACCATGTGCACTGCAGGGGAGGCAGATATAAAGTGCAGAAAGAGTTAGATTTGGATGGGTTATTTTGTTTCTGTGCAGGGTAAATATTGGCTGCTTTATTTTTACACTCTCTCTCTGCACATGTTATATCTGCCTCCCCTGCAGTGCACATGGTTTTGCCCAACTGCTAACAAAGTTCCTGCTGCGATCAACTCAGAATTACCCCCTAAGAGGGGACATGACCAACATCTACAAATATATAAGGGGACAATACACAGAGCTTGCGCGGGACCTGTTTTTTGGTAAGATCAGCACAGAGGACACGTGGACACTCGCTTAGGTTAGAGAGGAGATTCCACACAATGTGGTGAAAAGGTTTTTTCACAGTAAGGACAATACATGTATGGAATTCCCTGCCTGAGGGAGTTGTAATGGCGGACTCAGTCAACACCTTTAAGAATGGGTTAGATAAATTCCTATTGGATAAGGATATCCAGCGTTATGGTGCGTAGTTGCGCACTGCAGTTACTATGAAAAGAAGAATAAAACACAACGGCTGACATCAGCATCTGACAAAATTTAGACCAAAATAATCCTGCATAGGAGACCACAAATAGGTTGATTTTGATGGACAAATTGTCTTTTTTTCAAACTTAGATACTATGTTACTTTTGGCAAAAACTGAGGACGGTTCCTAAGTTCTGCCCTGTCTTCATGAAATAAGGGCTCTTACACGATAAGGCCCCCAATTCAGATACACGCCTGGCAGATGCCATTGCCAATAACATCACCGTCTTCCAGGTGAGAAATTTTAACTCCACCCTATGTAAGGGTTCAAACCAGTCTGATTGGAGTAAGAATTGAGGTCCCACGGAGCCGTGGGAGGTACAAAGGGCGGTTGCATATGAAGAACTCCCTTTAGGAAAGTCTGCACTTCTGGCAACAAGGCATGCTGTCTCTGGAAAAAAATAGAGAGAGCAGAAATCTGGACTTTGATGGAGCCCAACCGTAGGCCCATATCCACTCCCGCTTGCAGGAAAAGTAGAAAACAACCAATCTGAAATTCCACGGGAGAAACCATTCTACCCTCACACTAGGAAACATACTTTTTCCAGATACAATGGTAATGTTTTGACATAACCATCTTCCTGGCCTGGACCATGGTGGAAATTACCCTGGAGGGAAGACCTTTTCTAGCTAGAATTTCCCTCTCAACTTCCAAGCCATCAAACGTAGCCGCTGTAAGTCTGGATAGACGAACGGACCCTGTTGAAGAAGATCGTCTCGGAGCAGTAGAGGGCAGGGATCCTCCAGAGCCATGGTTAGGAGGTCAGAGTACCAAGCCCGTTGAGGCCAATCCGGGGCAATTAGAATTGTCTGAACACTTTCCCTTCTTAGTCTTTTGAGAAACCTTGGAATTAGTGGTAGAGGAGGGAGCAGGTACACAAACTGGTACATCCACGGCGTCGTCAGCGCATCCACTGCAACCGCCTACGGATCCCTCGTCCTGGAACAGTAACGGCATAGCTTCTTGTTGAGTCGAGAAGCCATCAGATCTATCTGTGGACATTTCACTCCTGAAGAAGCTGGCTGTCAACACCAGCGAAACGCGTTGAGAGGATATTGCTGGACATTTCACAAATATCCCCTCTTTGAAACTGGAGAACTTTCTCTCAAACTTTACCCGGACGGCACCAATTGGACTCTCTCCTTTGGACATTACCACTTACAATGAGATTGGAGACATCCCTACCTGCATGGAAAAGCTTGCACTTTGTGCTTAAAAGGGACCTATTGAACTCTACCACTCACTTGCAATTATATTCGTGGACTATATTCTGGAGGGAATCCTAGCCTGGGGTATGATATATTTCTCCTAAGGGGATTGGTGAATGTTCTTAGACCTATGAATTTATCTATTGAGGTGATTTTATGTGAAAGACATCTTATGTTTTTAGACAGTATTCTAATTAAATTGATTATATATTAATTCAACTTAAACCTACCATCCTTATTGATTATTAATTAATTTTTATTTAATCTATTAGAGGGATATACCCCTTTTATCAGCAACAGAGCGCAGGTGTTTTTTGTTCTATCTGTGGACATCCCCAGCAGTGAATTAACTGTTGAAACACTTGGGGATGTAGGCCCCATTCCCATGGATGGAGGTCGTGCCTGCTGAGGAAGTCTGCTTCCCAGTTGTTCACTCCTGGGATGAATATAACTGAGATGGTCCTTGCGTTGACCTCCGCCCAGAGGAGGATTTTTGATAACCCTCTCATCGCCGCTCTGCTTCTTGTTCCCCCTTGTCGGTCTATGTAAGCCACCGCCATGGCGTGGTCCGACTGAACCTGGATCGCCTGATCCTTTAGGAGATGAGAAGCCTGCAGGAGAGCATTGTAAATTACCCGGAGTTCCAAGATGTTTATCAGCAGAGCAGATTCCTGTCTTGACCATATCCCTTGAAACTGGGCCCCTTGGGTCACAGCCCCCCATCCCCGGCAGCTGGCATCAGTTGTCAGTAGAATCCACGTGTGGATATTGAAACTCCTGCCATCTACCAGGTGAGGAACCTGTAGCCTCCATAATAGAGAAATCCGTGCTTTCGGAGACACGGTCACTTCCTGATGCATGTGAAGGTGAGACCCCGACCATTTGTCCAGCAGATCCAGCTGAAATGGACGTGCATGAAATCTGCCATATTGGATTGCCTCGTAAGCAGCCACCATTTTGCCCAATAATCGTTTGCAAAGATGTATGGATACCCTGCGAGGACTGAACACCAAGCGAGCCACAGCCTGGATAGTCAAGGCCTTGTCCATCAGGAAAAACACCTTTTGAGACACTGTATCCAGAATCATTCCCAGGAACTGAAGATGTTGGGTCGGTTCCAGGTGAGATTTCTGAAAATTCAGGATCCACCCATGATCCGTAAGCAGGCGAGTCATCAGATTGATGCTGCACAGCAGACGCTCCCTGGATACAGCCTTTATTAGGATATCGTCCAAGTAGGTGACTATGTTTACTCCCATCATGCGCAGTTTCAGCATCATCTCCACCATGACCTTGGTGAAGACCCTCGGAGCTGTGGATAATCCAACGGGTAAGGCCTGACACTGGAAATGTTCATCCAATATGGCAAACCTAAGGCAAGCTTGATGAGGGGTCCACATGGGAATGTGTAGGTAAGCATCCTTGACATCCAGAGACAACAGGAACTCCCCCTCCTCCAGAGCAAACACCACCACTCGCAGGGATTCCATCTTGAATTTGAACACCCGCAGATACAGGATTAGAGACTTCAGGATCAAGATGGGGCGCACCGAACCGTCCAGTTTGGGAATGACAAAAAGACTGGAGTAAAAACCCTGGTTGCGTAATGGAGGAGGTAATGGAACCACCACCCCTGCCTGCAAAAGTTTTTGAATAGCCTCTTGCAAGGTAACTTTTGCTGCGGGTAAAGCTGGGAAGCCCGACTTGAAGAATCTGTGAGGAGGTAGTGTTTGAAATTCCAGCCAGTAACCTTGGGAAATTAGGTCCCTCACCAAAGGATCCCGGAAGGACTCCGCTCACACGTGGGCAAAGTGTTGAAGGCGAGCACCTACCTGAAAGTCGCCTTGCTGCTGGGGACAACCGTCACGCGGAAGGCTTAGCGGCAGGGGGTCCGGTGGTCTGGTCCAGGGAGATAGCAGTTGGTATGGGACTCAGCCCCTGCACCTTGCCACATGAAAGGACTACAAGGAGGGTCCGGTGTAAGAATGCCTAGCAGGCGATGCAGCTAATGGCAGATGGGTAGACCTACCCACCATTGCTTGCGAGATCAATTTATTTAATTTGTCTCCAAACAAGGCATCACCTGTAAAGGGAAGATTTTCTACACCCTTTTTGGAATCAGTGGCTGCTGACTACTGACGTAACCGCAGAGCTTTGCGCACCGAAACAGCCATAGCAAAAGTGCGGCCATTAATCCTACACAACTCCTTAATAGCCTCACTCATGTATATGTTGCAGCAGAGTAATGACCTCATCCCAGGGGAAAGAGAGTTTAAACCGTCAAGAACATTATCAGACCACTTGACTACCGCCCTGGAATCTACTCACAATTAATTGTGAGGCGTTGTGCTGCGCCTGCCACCGTATATATTGCCTTGAGTGTGGTCTCAATTTTACGGTCAGCTGGCTCTTTTACGGATATAACCCCTGGCATCGGCAGTACCAATTTCTTAGACAGTCTGGATACAGACGTATCGACTGACGGGGGTTTTCCCATACTTTCCTGTCCTCAGCTGGAAGGGGAAAAGTAGATAAAAACCTCTGAGGAATTTTACATTTTTTTGTCAGGGTTTAACCAAGCCTCCCTGGCCAGGGAGTTTAATTCTTTAGACACAGGAAAAGTTGCTGAGGTCTTAGGTCTAACATTAAAATACAACTCCTCATCTGGTTCTGCCTCCTGATCCGGTATGTGAAGGACCTCTCTTACAGCAAAAATAAGAGCCTCTACCCCAGGGGATAGAGAGCTGTCCTCTTACATATCATCATCATCTACATCAGGCTGATCAGAATCAGACTGGAGCACCAGCAGTGAGCGTTTATGTGAAACCACTAGAGGGGGCTGAGAAGCCTTCCTGGTATCTGCTGCATTAGCCACACAATCAATAATAGGATTTTAATTACCTACTGGTAAATCCTTTTCTCGTAGTCCGTAGAGGATGCTGGGGTTCCATTTAGTACCATGGGATATAGACGGGTCCCTTGGAAGCTATGGGCACTTTAAGAGTTTAATAGTGTGGGCTGGCTCCTCCTTCTATGCCCCTCCTACCAGACTCAGTCTAGAAACTGTGCCTGAGGAGACGGACATACTTCGAGAGAAGGAAATACATAGATAGTGGTGAGATTCACACCAGCTCACACATAACAAAAGGAAAGCCAAGCTAACCAACTTGAAACGATTCAGCAACGGCTGAACAACAGTACTTAACCGAAGTAACAATGCAGTACTTATCTAAGTAACAATGCAGGAAAACGAAGCACTGGGCGGGCGCCCATCATCCTCTACGGACTACGAGAAAAGGATTTACCGGTAGGTAATTAAAATCCTATTTTCTCTTACGTCCTAGAGGATGCTGGGGTTCCATTTAGCACCATGGGGGATGTACCAAAGCTCCCAGTACGGAAGGGAGAGTGCGGAGGCTCCTGCAGAACAGTTTGATCAAACTGAAAGTCCTCAGAGGCCAAAGTATCGAACTTGTAGAACTTAGCAAACGTGTTCGACCCTGACCAAGTAGCTGCCCGGCAAAGCCGAGATACCCCGGGCATCCCAGGAAGAACCCACTTTATGAGTAGAGTGGGCCTTAGCAGAATTTGGACATGGCAAGCCTGCCGTAGAATAAGCATGCTGGATAGTGAACCTAATCCAGTGAGAAATCGTCTGCTTAGAAGCAGGACACCCAACCTTGTTGGGAGCATAAAAGGACAAACAGAGCGTCCGACTTCCTGTGACGAGAAGTCCTCTTCACATAAATCTTCAAAGCCCTCACAACATCCAAGGACTTTGATGTGATTGAGGAGTCAGTAGCCACTGGCACCACAATAGGTTGGTTGATATGAAAAGCCGACACAACCTTTGGAAGAAATTGCTGACGCGTTCTGAGCTCAGCCCTATCTTCATGGAAAATCAAGTAGGGGCTCTTGTAGGACAATGCCCCCAAATCTGACACACGCCTAGTAGATGCCAATGCCAACAGTGTGACAGCCTTCCAAGTAAGAAACTTGACCTCAACCTCCTGTAGAGGTTCGAACCAATCCGATTGCAATAACTGCAGCACCACATTAAGATGGATGTGCAGAACCCCTTTCAAGAAAGTCTGAACCTCAGGGAGAGCAGCCAATTGTTTCTGGAAGAAAATGGACAGGGCCGAAATCTGGACTTTTATGGAGTCCAAAGCGTAGGCCCACATCCACACCTGTTTGCATAAAGAGGAGAAACCGTCCAAGTTGAAACTCCACTGTAGGAAACTTCTTGGATTCACACCAAGACACATACTTTTTCCAAATCTGATGGTAATGTTTAGACGTTACTCCCTTCCTAGCCTGAATGCCCTTCCGAGATAAAATCAGGCGTTCAACCTCCATGCCGTCAAATGTAGCCACGGTAAGTCTTGATAAGCAAACGGCCCCTGTTGCAGAAGGTCCTCGCGAAGAGGAAGAGGCCTCGGATCCTCCAGCAGTAATTCCAGAAGATCTGCGTACCAAGCCCTTCTTGGCGAGTCTGGAGCAATGAGGATCGCCTGAACTCTTGTTCTTTTTATTAGTTTGAGAATCCTTGGGATGAGCGGAAGTGGAGGGAACACATACACTGACTGGAACACCCATGGAGTTACCAGGGCATCCACCGCCACTGCCTGTGGGTCTCTTTACCTGGAACAGTACCATCTGAAGCTTCTTGTAGAGGCTGAAGGCCATCATGCCGATTTGAGGTACGCCCCAAAGACTCCTCGAACACCTCCAGGTGGAGGCAAAATTCTCCTGGATAGAGATCGTGTCTGCTGCGAAAATCCGCTTCCCAATTGTCCACTCCCGGAATGAAGATCGCTGACAGCGCCACTGCGTGCTTTTCTGCCCTGACATTGCGGCTCTGCTCTTCGTTCTGCCCTGTCGGTTTATGTAGGACACCGTCGTTACTTTGTCTGACTAAACCTGAATGGCCAGATCTTTTAGAAGATGTGCCGCTTGTAGAAGCCTTAGTTCCAGAATGTTTATCGGAAGGATGGATTCCAGACTTGACCACTTTCCTGTTATGAGCCACGGCTGTGGCTCATTCCTGTTTTGCAGTTTTGTTCTGTATTTCATGTTATACTTCTGTTTATGTTTCCCGTGGGTGTCATGGGGTGCTCGGAGCTCACCCTTAAGGAGGGGATACTGTTATGAACCACAGGTAGTGGTTCATTCCTATTTTATGTTTGTAAAGTTGTCTTGCATGCCAGGATTTCCTGTTGCTCTGTTTTAGAATACTCTTGTCTGCTGCCGCTGGTCTGTGTAATTGCAGCTTGTTCCCTTGTGTTCAGCCTCACCTGGCTGCTAATTGCATCTGGTCAGTTTGGAATCATGCAACAAGGCAGCTGCATGGGATTATTAATTAGGCCTCTCTGTTATATGCTGGCTGTTTGCAATTCACAGATGCTGGTGATATTCCTGGGTTTTCAGTCTGCTTGAGTTCTGAGCTTGGTTCCTGCTAGTTCCTGAGCTTCCTGTGTCGATTCCTGTGTCAGTCCCTGTGTCGATTCCTATGTCTGATCCCGTGTCCTGCCGTGAGGCGTTCCTGTCCTGAGGTCCAGTATCTTTGCCTGTGCAAGTTTCTGGCTTCTTGGTGTCCACCGGTCTGTCGTTTGGGATTCTGCCTGTCCTCCAGTTCTGAGAGTCTGTGTCAGCAGCATTGGGAGTTCCTGTCCGTTTGCCAGTATTCGTACCGGTTCCGTGAGTAGCGGCACGGCCGCGTCCGTTGGCTTAGGCCGCTGTATTCCCTTATTATTTCTGTCACTGGTGTTTTGCAGAGGGTTCTGCTTATGCTGTCACCGCCGGTACACAAAAGTATTGTGTCGGCGTGTGGTCAGCATTTCCTTTGTTGTTCTTTTCCTTTGGCGGCAAGCCGCACATACTTTGGTTTTAGGTTTGTTAGTAGCCCCTGGCCTTGTTGTTTAGTCAGAGGGCCCCTTGTTATCACCCTGTCTCGGTTCACTCTTTGTCTCTCATTAAGACCTGAGGGGGCATCGAAGTTGGGCAGACGTAATCCGCCCTTCAAACGCGGCTGCCATGGGCTCAAGCAACCATAGTCTCGCAAGAGTGTACTGACAGCACGGGTGAGACAACGGAGATAGGGCGCCAGGGGCTATTCCCTTTCCATTCCCCTTTCCCAGCATTCCGTGCTGGTGCTCTGGACTCGCTTCATAACATCTCCCTTGTTCTGAGCACCAGGAACCTAACATTATCACCAGCCATACCACAAAAAAGAAATAAAACTTTTTTTCTTTTTTGGCCCAGTCCAGTGTCTAGTCTAGAATCCAGTCCTGTCTAGAATTCAGTGTTTAGAATCCAGTCCGGTGTTTAGAATCCAGTCCGGTGTTTAGAATCCAGTCCGGTGTTTAAAAAAAAAAAAAAAAAAGTCTTGTTTTGTTTAGCAAAATTTAGTCTTGCCTTGCCCTGTCTTGCCTTGCCTTGTCTTGCCTTGTCTTGTCTTGTCTAGTTTTAAATCCTCCTATGTCTACTATGCAAGCCCTGCAGGCATCTCTCGCAGCCCTGAACTCTGTATTCAGTGCTTTGAGACCAGAGCGACTAGAAGTTTTGCAGCAATCCCTAAAGCAACTGCAAAACCTTCTGACTAAAATCTTGCTCATTTTGCCAGAAGTCGTTGAGAGTACATCTATCTCTAAAGAGACTCTTGCTCACAGTATGGTGACAAGAGAATCCTCTGGTTTAATTGAAGAGAAAAGGTTTAAAAGTTTTCTGCGGCCCAGGCTCTCAGAAGAGGAGCGTCTGCGTCGCAGAAACTTAAACTTATGCCTATATTGTGGGGGTTTAGGCCATTATCTGCAGACCTGTGAGTTGCGCAAGCCAAAGTGTGGTGACGAGTCTTGCCCTCTGGCCAAGTTGAGTCATGATACAAGACCTACTCCTGTCTCTACTGTGGCAGAGGTACTTGTCACACAACCCACACAAAAAAGCTCTCTGTCCTATAATTGGGGTCCTTGGGCAAGGGAGCCCCATTATAGATTCAGGAATCAAAAGAGAATGTTTCTCTCCTCTCTTGAGGTTCCTGTGGAAGCGGAGTTGCAAGCCCCTGGAGTGGTGCCTGATGCCCAGGTTCCTGGAGTGGTGCCTGATGCCCAGGTTCCTGGAGTGGTGCCTGATGCCCAGGTTCCTGGAGTGGTGCCTGATGCCCAGGTTCCTGGAGTGGTGCCCGATGCCCAGGTTCCTGGAGTGGTGCCCGATGCCCAGGTTCCTGGAGTGGTGCCCGATGCCCAGGTTCCTGGAGTGGTGCCCGATGCCCAGGTTCCTGGAGTGGTGCCCGTAGCCCAGGGTCCTGGAGTGGTGCCCGTAGCCCAGGGTCCTGGAGTGGTGCCCGTAGCCCAGGGTCCTGGAGTGGTGCCCGTAGCCCAGGGTCCTGGAGTGGTGCCCGTAGCCCAGGGTCCTGGAGTGGTGCCCGTAGCCCAGAGTGCTGGAGCGGTGCCCGATGCCCAGAGTGCTGGAGCGGTACCCGATGCCCAGAGTGCTGGAGCGGTACCCGATGCCCAGAGTGCTGGAGCGGTACCCGATGCCCAGAGTGCTGGAGCGGTACCCGATGCCCAGGGTGCTGGAGCGGTACCCGATGCCCTAGCTTATAGAGGGACATCAAATATTATAGTTCAGGTGTCCATATCGGAAGGGGTCTCAGAAGCTGTTACCCCAGGTAGGGACTTGAAAAGCGCAACCCTAGAAAGCGTCTCTAAAACCATAGTTCTTGAGGGGAACTCGAGAAGCAAAACCCCAGAAGGGATCTTTGAAGTAATATCCCCAAGTGGGGTCTCGAGAGACGCAGCCCCAAAGAAGGGTCTAGAAGTCGCTTCCCCAGGAAAGAAATTAAGAAGCATAGCATTAGTGGAGGATCTGAACGTTATTGCTTCAGCAAAAGTCCCGGAAGTCATAGTCCCGGGAGAACTTTCGATAATTATCGACTCAGAGAGGGAGGCCGATGGCCCGATCCCAGTCAGGGAGGCCAACGGCCCGGTCCCAGTAAAAGAATCCAAGGTGCTGGCCCCAGCGGGGTTCTCGGAGGCCACTGCCCCAGCGGGGTTCCCGGAGGCCACTGCCCCAGCGGGGTTCCCGGAGGCCACTGTCCCAGCGGGGTTCCCGGAGGCCACTGTCCCAGCGGGGTTCCCGGAGGCCACTGTCCCAGCGGGGTTCCCGGAGGCCACTGTCCCAGCGGGGTTCCCGGAGGCCACTGCCCCGAGGGGTTCCCGGAGGCCACTGCCCCAGCGGGGTTCCCGGAAGTCACTGCCCCAGCGGGGTTCAGAAAGTCACTGCCCCGGGTGGGGTTCAGAAAGTCACTGCCCCGGGTGGGGTTCAGAAAGTCACTGCCCCGGGTGGGGTTCAGAAAGTCTCAGCCCCGGGTGGGGTTCAGAGAGTCTCAGCCTCGAGTAAGGTCAATAGTGACCAGGTCCTAGCAAAGCACTCCAGTCAGTCAGATGAGAAGGAAACAGATCCTGACTCTGATATCTCAACATCCATAACCTTTGATGGGGACTTCGCCCAATTTCTGGCGCTTTTCAAACACTATTACACTATTATGTTGTCTAGACCATTTCTGGGCATCACTTCAGAAAACCTTGGGCTCTATCTGATTTATTCTTTTAGAGGAGAGCCTTCTGAGTGGGCAACCAGCCTAATGAAAGCTGAAGATCCCATTCTTCAGGATCCCCTAGCATTCTGTGATGCAATTGTTAAAAGATACGGTTCCAAAGAAATTGGTTCAGGTTCCTCTAAGTCACCCGTCTTGTCTGCTGAGAGTCCACCAAATACTGTAAACTCTGCACAAGAGTCCCAGCCCGATGTTTTGACTGCAGGATGTGCTTTTTTGACTTCTTCTTCTTCTAATAATAGTACTTTACCAGAAAGTTCAGCTCCCAAGGGTAAGAGACCTGTCTCTGATTTGAACGCAGCCTTGCTGGGTGGTACCATCAGTTCAGACAATGTTTGGGGAATTACCTTGGTCAGACCTAAAGAGCTTTGTAAAAAGAAGAAGAAGAAAAAGAAATAATTTTTGACTCTTGCCTTGATAAAAAAAAAAAAAGATTTTTTTTTCCCTTGTCTTGTGTCCAGTGGCCACCATCAAGGGGAGGGCACTGTTACAAGTTGTTGCTACAACTTGTTTTTTGTTTTCTTGTCTGTTAGACCAGTGTGTCAGGTTTTTTTTTTTTTTTTGTATCCCTTGTTCTGGATAGTCTGAATTTTGGGGTCTTTTGACCCCTCCTCAAGGGGGGGGTAATGTTACTCATTCCTGTTTTGCAGTTTTGTTCTGTATTTCATGTTATACTTCTGTTTATGTTTCCCGTGGGTGCCATGGGGTGCTCGGAGCTCACCCTTAAGGAGGGGATACTGTTATGAACCACAGGTAGTGGTTCATTCCTATTTTATGTTTATAAAGTTGTCTTGCATGCCAGGATTTCCTGTTGCTCTGTTTTAGAATACTCTTGTCTGCTGCCGCTGGTGAGTCTGTGTAATTGCAGCTTGTTCCCTTGTGTTCAGCCTCACCTGGCTGCTAATTGCATCTGGTCAGTTTGGAATCATGCAACAAGGCAGCTGCATGGGATTATTAATTAGGCCTCTCTGTTATATGCTGGCTGTTTGCAATTCACAGATGCTGGTGATATTCCTGGGTTTTCAGTCTGCTTGAGTTCTGAGCTTGGTTCCTGCTAGTTCCTGAGCTTCCTGTGTCGATTCCTGTGTCAGTCCCTGTGTCGATTCCTATGTCTGATCCCGTGTCCTGCCGTGAGGCGTTCCTGTCCTGAGGTCCAGTACCTTTGCCTGTGCAAGTTTCTGGCTTCTTGGTGTCCACCGGTCTGTCGTTTGGGATTCTGCCTGTCCTCCAGTTCTGAGAGTCTGTGTCAGCAGCATTGGGAGTTCCTGTCCGTATGCCAGTATTCTTACCGGTTCCGTGAGTAGCGGCACGGCCGCGTCCGTTGGCTTAGGCCGCTGTATTCCCTTATTATTTCTGTCACTGGTGTTTTGCAGAGGGTTCTGCTTATGCTGTCACCGCCGGTACACAAAAGTATTGTGTCGGCGTGTGGTCAGCATTTCCTTTGTTGTTCTTTTCCTTTGGCGGCAAGCCGCACATACTTTGGTTTTAGGTTTGTTAGTAGCCCCTGGCCTTGTTGTTTAGTCAGAGGGCCCCTTGTTATCACCCTGTCTCGGTTCACTCTTTGTCTCTCATTAAGACCTGAGGGGGCATCGAAGTTGGGCAGACGTAATCCGCCCTTCAAACGCGGCTGCCATGGGCTCAAGCAACCATAGTCTCGCAAGAGTGTACTGACAGCACGGGTGAGACAACGGAGATAGGGCGCCAGGGGCTATTCCCTTTCCATTCCCCTTTCCCAGCATTCCGTCCTGGTGCTCTGGACTCGCTTCATAACATCTCCCTTGTTCTGAGCACCAGGAACCTAACACTTTCCTTGGAAGTTTTCCCCTTGGGTGACTGCTCCCCAACCTCTGAGACTTGCATCCGTGGTTAGAAGGATCCAATTCTGAATCCCAAACCTTCGGCCCTCGAGAAGGTGAGAAGTTTGTAGCCACCAGAGAAGTGAAATTCTGGCTTTTGGCGACAGGTATATACGCTGGTGCATGTGAAGATGAGATCCCGACCATTTGTCCAGGAGATCCAGTTGGAAGGACCGTGCATGAAATCTTCCATACTGTAGAGCCTCATAAGAGGCAATCATCTTCCCCAGAAGGCGAATGCACTGATGAACCGATACCCGGGGCAGGCTTTAGGACATCCCGGACCATTGACTGGATCACCAACGCTTTCTCCACCGGGAGAAACACCCTCTGTACTTCGTGTCGAGGATCATCCCCAGGAAGGACAGTCTCCTTGTCGGTTCTAAATGTGACTTTGGAAGGTTCAGGATTCACTCGTGATCCTGGAATAGTCGAGTGGAGAGAGCAATGCTCTGTAACAGCTTCTTCCTGGAAGATGCCTTTATCAGCAGATCGTCCAGATATGTAATAATGTTTACTCCCTGCTTGCGGAGGAGTAGCATCATCTCTGCCATGACCTTGGTGAACATCCTCGGTGCTGTGGAGAGGCCAAATGACAGCACCTGGAACTGATAGTGACAGTCTAGCAGAGCAAATCTCAGATAAGCCTGTTGAGGCGGCCAGATAGGAATGTGAAGGTACGCATCTTTGATATCCAGGGATACCAGGAATTCACCCTCCTCCAGACCTGAGATCACCGCTCTCAGAGACTCCATCTTGAATTTGAATTCCCTCAAGTAGGGATTTAATGACTTAAGGTTTAATATCAGCCTTACTGAACCGTCTGGCTTCGGTACCACAAACAGGTTTGAATAATAACCCTTGTTTGTTAGGTGAGGTGGAACTGGAACAATGACATTTGTCTGTACCAATTTTCGGATGGCTTCCTGTAGGATAGCACTTTCTGTCAGCGAAGCTGGTAAGCCTGATTTGAAGAATCTGTGAGGTAGTTCTTGAAACTCCAGTCTGTACCCATGGGCAACGATGTTTTGTACCCAGGGGTCTAGGCATGATGATGCCCAGACGTGACTGAAATCCCCTAGTCTTGCTCCCACCTGCCCGATCCCCAGGCTGGGAGGTCCACCGTCATGCAGAAGATTTGGAGGAAGCTGAACCTGGCTTCTGCTCCTGGGAACCTGTTGGTGCAGGTTTTCTATATTTCCCCCGACCACCTCTAAAGAAAGTGGAAGGGGGTTTGGACTTTTTAACTTTTGCGGTCTGAAAGGACTGCATCGTAGACGTAGGATAAGATTTCCTAGCCGGTGGCGCTGCTGAGGGAAGGAAAGTTGACTTACCTGCAGTTGCCGTGGAGATCCACGCGTCCAACGAGTCCCCAGAACCTGACCTGTGAAGGGTAGGTTTTCCACACTCCTCTTGGATTCTGCATCCACAGACCATTGGCGCAGCCAGAGTCCTCTGTGTGCCGAGACAGCCATGGAAGAAGCCCTTGCATTAAGGTGGCCAAGGTCCTTCATGGGCTCCACCATGAAACCTGCAGAATCCTGTATGTGATGTAAGAATAAGTCAATGTCACTCCTATCCACAGTATCTAAATCCTCTAGTAATGTGTCTGACCACTTTACTATGGCTTTAGAAATCCACGCACAAGCAATCGTGGGCCTTAAAGCCACGCCTGTAGCTGTGTATAATGATTTGAGCGTAGTCTCAATCTTACGGTCAGCCGGATCTTTCAAACCAGGGACAGGTAAAACCACCTTTTTAGACAACCTAAATACAGAAGTGTCTACTATAGGCGGGTTTTCCCACTTTTTCCTGTCCTCTTCAGGGAAGGGAAAGCAATGAGAACCCTTTTTGGGATTTGGAATTTTTTCTCTGTTTTTTCCAGGATTTTTCAAACAATGCGTTTAACTCCTTAGAAGCAGGGAAGGTAAGGGAGGATTTCTTATTGTCGGTAAAGTAAGCCTCCTCTACCTGCTCAGGTACTTTTTCAGTAATGTGTAAAATGTCCCTAATGGCCTCAATCATGAGTTGCACCCCCTTAGCAAGGGATGCATCTCTCCCCTGCATATCCCCATCACCGTCCCCTGTATCAGAGTCGGTATCTGTGTCAGCTTGCATTATCTGGGCAAGAGCACACTTTTTAGGGTATGTAATAGAGGCCTTAGATGAGGTAGTAGGAGCTGAGTACTGCAAAACTGCTACAGATTGTTGTAAAGCCTGTATTACATTCTCATTATGTGATATCCTAGATGAAATCTGGGATATCATTCCCCTTATAGAATCCACCCATGGGGGTTCAGACTCAGAAGGCTGAGAAGGTACACCGCACGGCAGTCCTGAGTACATGGAATAGACTCATCAGGAGCAGATACGCACTCTGCAGCACAAGATACAGAATACCTAGACATGTTAATGTGAGATATTAACAGACACACACACACACACACACACACACACACACACACACACACACACACACACAGGAAAATATCAGACACAGTTTTCCCCAGAGTACCTTCAGAGAGTCACTGAGTATAAGGAGCCAGCCACACAGCGCCCCAGTAGGCAGGTAATATACTAAACTGCCGGCGCTGACTGAGTATCCTTAATAGGATAAACAGTTCCAATAATACACTCTCCCCTGGCTATAACACCCTGGTACCGCAGAGGATAGCTGGAGTTATGTGGAGGATCAGCGCTCCCTGTTAGCGTTCTGTTGCTGTGATCTGCAGGGAGAAAATGGCACTGGTGAGTGCTGGATCCGCTCTGAGGAGAAGCCCCGCCCCTTGTAATGGTGCATCTTCCCGCACTTATTGTATTATACTGGCCTGAGGTAATTTGCAGCTAACAGTTGGATAAGTCCCTGGTAGCCTTCTGTGACCAGTGTAGGGTTATTGCGCTGGCTCAGGACGCCCCCTCACAGCACCGTACACAGTGTACCTCTGAGCCCTCCGGAGCGCAGCCTGTCAGAGCTGCGCTACCACCCTTGTGCCGTCACTCTTCTTTCTTCTGGCTTTGTTAGGGAGTGGCGGCAGTGCTGCGGGAGTGAGCGGTCGCCTCGTGGGTTTGCGATCTGCAACCTCAGGCGCTCAGTGTCCTGTCAGCGGAGATAGAGAGCCATTAACTTCTAGAGTTGGTTTCTACCCCCCTAAGTCCCACGAAGCAGGGAGGCTGTAACCAGCAGCCTTCCTGTACCTAACACTCTTAGAAAAACAATAAAACTAGAAAAACTCGTAGGAGCTCCCCTAGCTGTGACTGGCTCCTCCGGGCACATTTTCTAAACGGAGTCTGGTAGGAGGGGCATAGAGGTAGGAGCCACCCCACACCATTAAACTCTTAAAGTGCTCATGGCTCCCAAGGGACCCATCTATACCCCATGGTACTAAATGGAACCCCAGCATCCTCTAGGACGTACTATGTACCCCATCTGTCTCACCCCTGTCTGTCTACCCCTCCCCTTTAGAATGTAAGCTCTCACGAGCAGGGCCCTCTTCCCTCATGTACTTACCCTTTTCTTACTTTAATAATCTTCAGCTGCACCAAATCCAGCAGTCTTCTGCCACCTGATACTTATTCCAGTGTCATCTGCTGATGTAGCTATGTTTATTTACCCTGTACTTGTCCTATATTGTCGTCAACTGTAAGTTCCTGTTTTCCTGTTTGATTTTTTGTTTATGTACTCTGTAATTGGGTGCTGCGGAACCCTTGTGGCGCCATATAAATAAAGGATAATAATAATAATAATAATAATAATAAAAGAGAAAGAGTGTTTTAACACCTGTCTCTCTCTTTTAGCTGCAGCCAATTCTGAATTTACATTCTGAATCATGCTTTTAAAGCTATCTAACCAATCAGGTGCCTGTGAGCTGGGTCCCTGCGGTGATAAGGAACATTGCTCACACATGAGTGACCCCACTGAAGACGGGGTAGAGTTACAAGCAGCACACATAACCATGTCAACAGACATCTTACACAATAGTAATACAGCGCAGCCCACTGACCAACACCTCCACACAGACATTAGAGAGCCCCTGGAGTGACACTGAGGAGCGGACACCAGCACACAGAACACAGCAGCACAATGTGTTGAAGTATGTGTATGACTTGATATAAGTGCAGCGGCACTACCGCTGGCGTGCTCCCCCC
Source organism: Pseudophryne corroboree (assembly GCF_028390025.1). Classification (NCBI taxonomy): domain Eukaryota; kingdom Metazoa; phylum Chordata; class Amphibia; order Anura; family Myobatrachidae; genus Pseudophryne; species Pseudophryne corroboree. Next base: position 480,628,292 of record NC_086445.1, on the reverse strand, counting down.
TTTCTATGACCCCTGGTACCAGTTTGCAGTCTGTAGCAGGGTGGGTCCTGGAGCAGCAGCGTGCATGCTTGAAGATCCCCCGCTGCTGACCCCGCCCCTTGTAATGGCGCGTGTTCCCTATGACAGTTTATACTGGCCACATATAACGAACAGCATAATATGCATTGTACAGTACACACAAAGCACTGAGACAGTGAGCACTTCAGGGCTTAGCAGCCCTGAGCCAGTTTGTCCGCGGCAGACACCACAGCTCCAGGCCCGTGACCTCCGGGTGACTTGGCGCCAAAACTGCCCCGGGGATCCGCTAGCCGGGACCCCGGTGTAACACTCACCGCACCTTGTAACTTCGGCATCTGTTAGAGGGTGGCTGCTAACTGCTGGCGTGGGCACACATACTAACGATGTGTGATCAGCACCTCAGAAGCTCAGTGTCCTGTCAGCTGCGATTACGAGCCATTAACCCTCAGGAGGTTGGTTTAGTCCCCCCTCTAAGACCCATGAAGCAGGTAGCCTGATTGCCAGAGAGATCCTTGGGCACATTTTTCTAAACTGAGTCTGGTAGGAGGAGCATAGAGGGGAGGAGCCAGCACACACATACACACACTAAAGTTTTTTTTAAAGTGCCAAGCTCCAGTGGACCCGATCTATACCCCACGGTTCTAAAGTACAAGGACCCAAGTATCCACTTGGACATAAGAGAAAGAAGTAATAATGCCAATGTCATCTAGAATACTGTCTTCAGTTCTGGAGGCCCTATCTTCAGAAGGATATTAATACATTATAGACTGTACAATAAAAGGCAACTAAAATGGTGCATGGCCTACATCACAAGACTTACCCGGAAAGAAAGAAAAGATCTTAATACAATTCAAAGGAAAAAAAGGATTAGAACACGAAGACGTGCTGAAACTGGAGAGGGTAGGTTCAGGGGAAATATGAGTTCACGGAATGGGTAGCGGACAAGTGAAATAGCCTCCTGTCAGAGGCAGTGGCGGAACTACCGCCAGTGCAAGCAGTGCCTTGCACTTGGGCCCGCCACTGTCCAGGGGCCCAAAGCAGCGCGGCATGTAATGAGTCAAACTGACTTATTACATGCCGCTGTGTGCTGCGGGCAACCGCCGCCCGCAGCACACAGCCGCCCGTTGAGAGGAGTGCAGCGGCCACGGGGGAGAAGGAGGAGGAGGGAGGTGGAGGAGGGAGCTGCAGCTGCGCTGTGTAATTGGTGGAGGCGCTGCTGCTGCTGTCCCTTTCCTTCACCATAGGCTGTCCTCCGCCACTGTGAATGCTGGGAAGCGCATCCCAGCATTCACAACGGCGGAGGACAGCCTATGGTGAAGGACGGGGACAGCTGCACCAGTGCCTCCACCAATTACACAGCACTGCTGCGGCTCCCTCCTCCACCTCCCTCCTCCTTCTTCTCCCCTGCCCGGGATCTCTGCCAGAAGAAGCTGCACCGAGGAGCCTGACTGCCAGCGGAGACAGTAAATATAATTCCTTTTTTTTCTTTCTTTCTTTCTTTCTTTCTTTCTTTCTTTCTTTCTTTCTTTCTTTTCTGTCTGCCATTATGTGTAAAAAGGGGACGCTGTCTGCCGTTGTGTAAAAAGGAGACGCTGTCTGCAGTTATGTGTAAAAAGGGGGATGCTGTTTGCCGTTATGTGTAAAAAGGGGGATGCTGTTTGCCGTTATGTGTAAAAAGGGGGACGCTGTCTGCCGTAATGTGTAAAAAGGGGGATGCTGTCTGCCGTAATGTGTAAAAAAGGAACGCTGTCTGCCGTAATGTGTAAAAAGAGGGATACTGTCTGCCGTTATGTTTAAAAAGGGAGATGCTGTCTGCCGTTATGTTTAAAAAGGGGGATGCTGTCTGCCGTTATGTGTAAAAAGGGGGATGCTGTCTGCCGTAATGTGTAAAAAGGGGGATGCTGTCTGCCGTAATGTGTAAAAAGGGGGATGCTGTCTGCCGTAATGTGTAAAAATGGGACGCTGTCTGCCGTAATGTGTAAAAATGGGACGCTGTCTGCCGTAATGTGTAAAAAGGGGACGCTGTCTGCCTTAATGTGTAAAAAGGGGACGCTGTCTGCCATAATGTGTAAAAAGGGGACGCTGTCTGCCGTAATGTGTAAAAAGGGGTATCTGTCTGCTGTAATGTGTAAAAAGGGGAATCTGTCCGCCGTAAGGTGTAAAAGGGGCTCTACCTGGTGTAGTGATGCTACTGTGCGGCGTAATTTGAATAATGGAGACTACTGTGCACTGTTATATGAATTGGTATTATTTTGTGGCCACACCCCTTCCCCATGAAGTCACGCCCCTATATTTTGGCGCATGCTTACGGTGCGCACTGCCCCTGTTTTACATCATGGAGGAAGGCTCCGATGCCGTTTCTTGCACACAGTGCTAAAATGTCTAGTTACTGCACTGTTGCTAGGTATCCATTTCTCCAGGCCTGAGCAGGTCACCCTCACCAGATCCTCTCCAGGGGTGAGGGGGTGGACTTGGATGGGATGAGGGGGGACCAAAGCATTTGTTGCACCTTGGCCCACCGCCCGCTAGTTCCGCCACTGGTCAGAGGTGGTAGAGGCTAAGACAGTAGAGCAATTTAAACATGCTTGGAATAGACATAAGGATATCCTTAGAAAGAAATAAGTGTAACCCTGGAACTGATGATGGGTTACCGTGAACTAGTCGAGTGTGCCTCCACCCAAGCTATTTGGATGATTTTCCAGGCGAGCTTGAGAACGCCTATATATTATAGTTTATATATCCCAATACTATCTATATTATATCTCTGTTTCCCTTGACAGTCCCCACTAGTATGACTGAGTGATTAATGAAATTACCTTCTTTCCTTTTTTATTTTAGATTACAACTCCACGAAAAAGACTATTTCACTGGTAAGTATATATGGGTTTACTTAATAACAATTCAAATAGAGTACATTGAACACATCGTACCTTTCATATGCGTTGAAGGTAGTCATCAATTTTGAATTGTTCATCACAGTTGATCTCTATTGACATAAATTAACTGCATGCAATACAAAAAAACTGTAACTATCCAATAGTCTATAAGACTATTGACCCGGGTTGATAAAAATATTATTTTTATATATTTATAGCTTATATCATACAAATTATACTATGGTGCACCATCAGCTATATTCCCAATAACTGCCTAACTATATAATCATACATTGAATATCTGGACTATCAGTCTGATACCACGGGAGAAAGTGATAATAGGAGCAGAGTAATTAAGGCACTTGAGAAGGGCTGATGAAAATTATATTCCTAGTGATGCTCCCGGGTGATGGAAGGTCCCTTGTCAAATTATGGAGTGACTGTGCTTCAGTCTGTGGGATTTCTCTTTGTGGTAGATATAAACTTGTTTCCTTCCACTTAGGATCTGGTAGAAGTTAGATATAGTGTAGTGAGATATGATACTACTATAGATGATCTTCTCTCTATACAAACTGAGTAGATTAGAGGATTCTTATTCAATTGTGTGTAACAATATAGAATAAATGCCAGTCTGCGTTGCTTTAAGTATTGTCAGGCAAATTACTTGGACTATGGTGAGTGGAATTTAGAGTAATTAAATATCCACACGTCTCTCATGCCTCAGATCCAGTTAGTCACCGTATGTAAATAACTTGCTAGGAATGTAGCAGCTGACAGTCACTGTGATGCCTCAGGATACTCTATACAGGCCAGTTCCAAAGTAGTAACACTACCCCCTCTAATCTTCATTCAGTAGTTACATAGTCCAAAACGTATAGCTGAATGGCTTTTCACCCGGGGGTAATAATTTTCAATCAGGAGTATACCTGGCCTGACTGCCTTTATTATTTAAGACATATAACGATAGCCTTTTGACAAATAATGCCAGCATGGATGAGGTTTATATACACACTGAGACAGTGCTGATGCCTTACAGTATTACAGTGCTCCTGACAGCTTAATGGATGGGTTGTATAGGTTATGTACAATTAAGGTAGCCACTTCAGGATGCTCTCTATAGCACTTCCCCTGATTCCTCCTCTGATAAACTGATGCACTGATTGGGAAATCAATGTCGGGCCTCCCGACCAAACATGAGATAATATGGGGTGTACCCGGTGGTCTCATTTCGGGTACAGTTGTACGCATGGACCAATGGGGCCACATGACCAGTGCCGATATTTTTAAGTGGTGTCGGGAAAAGGGGGTGGACCCCCTATGTAGTTTTGGATTATGGGGAAATCTGTCTGGGGTGAGTGACGAAGCAACTTTACGAGTGGTGGCTAACATGTATGATGTTAGTCAGCCCTGCCTAGTAGATAGGTGGAGAGGATCTAATGGTGATACATTTGCTTTTTTGGTCAGCAACCGGCATTCATTAGATCGAACCTTAATACCAATCTGAGTGGTAGTGGGAGATGCTCCCGGTTGGAAGATTCAAGTGATATGGCCAGATGGGAATGACTGTATGGATGAAGAAGCAACCTCTGGGGGAGACTCCGGGACAGGTGCGCATGCCATCGGGAAGTGTATGACTACAGTTGGGGTGGAAGCAGGAGGTTCAGAGAATAAAGATGGAACCGTGGGAACCGGGGTTGATGTAGTGGTGGATAAGATGGTCAGCCAGCTAGAACGATGGCACTATGAAGGGGGCTATCGTCGATTGAGGATGTTCTCCGGGATTATTCCTGTGCCGGTGGGTGAAGAAACCTATGACACCTGGCGGGAGACGGCTGTTCAACATTCGGAAGAATGGCAGTGTCCGGAACATGTAAAAAGACAACGAATAGTGGAAAGTCTCCGAGGTCCAGCAATGGGGGTGATTCAGGCTACTAGGAGGAGCAAGCCAACAGCTACCTTAAAAGATTATATTGAGGCCCTGGACTTTTCCTTTGGTACCCTAGAAGATGTAGGGGATTTGATGGCAAGACTACACCGAACTTACCAAGAGCCCGGAGAAACGTTGACCCAGTACATATATAGGGTTGATAGATTGATCTACAAAATTGTAGACAAAGGTGGAATAACTAAAGCCTCCGTAGATGAGAGTCGCATGAGGCAAGTGCTAAAAGGGGCGTTGACCAACAACCCAGTGGCCCAACGATTAAGATGCGTTCGGACTTCGGGGCCTCCACCCACGTTAAATGAATTAGTGAAAGAGGTCAAGCTGGAGGAAGTCCAAATAGAAAATAGAGAGAGTACTATCAAGAAAGTAAAAGTGGTATTGCCCACTCCGGCCTCCTCTACCGCAGATGATAGATTATTTAAATTGCTCGAAGAGCAGAACAAGAAAATAGATCAATTGATTGCCCTACAGACCCACGCCAACTCTAGTCAGTATTGGCCTCCACGAACAGAAAGAAGAATGACTCGAGGAGGGGGAGGTCGACCCCCTATTACTTGTTATAGTTGTGGACAGATAGGTCATCGATCATTTGAGTGTACCAATCTCGGGTCAGGACGACGAGGGAATTATTCTAACCCTACTAATTCTGAAAGGGTTGGGATTAATCAAGTGGAAAACTCCAATGGGAGTACTGTGACCCCCTCACAGACTCCCCAATTCTAAATATTTATGCAATGGGGAGTGCCCAGTGGGCTCTTCATGCCCTCAAGTGCCCTGGTATTCATGCTGCTCCCCCAGCTCCATTGTTCACAGATATGATAACAGCACTATAAATTAATTTACTGTAACTGCTCAATATAAATCCTATGGTTAATATATATATATATATATATATATATGGACTTTCATATTAATAAATCTAATACATGGGACATATGGCTCTGATACCCTAAAGGGTTACATAAGGATCAAATAGGGTTTGAGGTAACAATATGGTTAAAAAAGGGGCAGACTAGATAGACCAAGTGGTTCTTAACTGCCGTCAAATTTTATGTTTCTATGTAAATACCGTTGGTCCCAAGCTCACACTGTACCCTCCTTCTCATCACCAATCCCCTCCTACTGCTTCGCCATCACCATACTTGCCATTTGCAATCATGCCAAATCCACTGCGGAAAGTCTCCAATTTTAAAATGCTGGGTTCAATGTAATTTTTGCTTACTTTCACTCCTGCTCTGACTTGAGCCTAAAATAGAAATGTTTTTATTTTTAAATATGTTATAACTGTCTGATGTAAAAAGTATATGCAAATTATAATAAACACAAAAAGTCCACTCACAACATTGTAAAATGACCAAATACAAAACACAAACATAAGCAGGACACAAAGTATATCAGACAAAACTGAGACCGCAATAACAGAATAGTGAAGGAAAAAGAAAAAGTTTCTTATTCCATACTTACCAAGAAGCCTGGAGAGAAGACAGAGCTGACAGCTTTGGGGTGGGGCTGAGCTCTCATGTCACTAGGCCATGTCCCAGTCTTGGCAACATGCAGCATTTTACGGGGCAGAGGCAGGGCTCAAATGATGCAATTCACATAATTTTGACTCATCCCGTAACTACACAGAGATGTGTCCACTTACATCTAGCCTCCCTGCATGTTAAACAGCCCTTCTAGTCACGTCATGCCGAGCCTCATAGTGCCAAGCGTCTTTACTGTACATGCAATTGCTTCCTTTAAAATGCAAAACAATGCGAATATGACAGAATGCAGCTTATACTGATTAAAATCATATGCAGCATATCTACATTTTGTGTCCGTCAGTGGCTGTATATCCTAGAAAACACTGTAAACGCAGCATTTCATATGCAGATACAGCCGCAGACGCACAACGAATATAGGCATGCCACATATCATTTTAATCAGCAGAGTCTGCTTGTGCGTCTTAGTCGCATAGCAATGCGAAAAAGACAGATTTTCTGCAAAAAAGACTCCCAACGCTAACGGAGTTGCACGGGACCTGTCAGCTCACTTACGCCAGGCATCTCCCACATGCGTATTGAGGAAAGTTGTATGAGGATACATCTGTACACAAATTTCTATGCATTATACCTCCAGAACTACAGCAAAACAAGTTCCCAGTCAGTACTCTCAGAAGAAAGCTGTAGTATTGGAGTATAAAGTGCTGATGGATCTCAGCGTCTGTACTTTAAACTTGAAATACAATGTAAATTTAGACAAACTAATATCCAATTAACACTCGCTATGCAATACTATTAAAAACAGTACGTTTATTTCAAATAAAAGCTAAATAAACACACAAAAAGAACCCAATGTATTACTAGCTCTAAAGTAGTGAGGACAACTCTCTTGGACAACTCCTTAGTTCCTGGGGTAGAAGCTGAGATTTTGCCAACGTTATTTATATTAGTTATGTCCAAATTTATAGAAACTTTACATTTTTAAAATTATGGAACTTTGAAAAGAAATGATTCAGAGGTGGACACTAATTCATGCACGGCTGTGTTTTGTAGCTGCGAGAATATGCAAATACTAGTTATAGCCTATGCCTTGTGTACTCATGTGCGCTGGACAGTGCAAGCATTGAGACGCTCAAAGCCATGGATAGTGCAAATCTACCAGTGGACACAAACACTTCACCAGTGGTGCACCATTGCAATCAACATTAACACTTACAACGCCCTATGGCTGGCACAGTGTCTCCCTATGAATTTTCTCTAAACACGCCATCTGTAGCTGAAGCTCTGCATTTGAGAACACAGTCGCAGCAACAGAACTGACATTTCCCTGAACCTCCCATATAATATGCCCTTGAGAAAGTCTTTTTTTGCGTTCACTTTAGGTTGGCTCCCAGAAAAGCCCATGGCTTTCGATTGCATGCGCAAATGGTAGAGCTTCCGCAAGCAACTGTGACACTCAGTGGTACACATGAGCTGTAGGGGTTTCCAGGACTATTTTTGTGCATATGCAGTAGATAATTATTGCTCAACTGTGCAAACATTGGCACTGTGTCCACCTGTGAATCAGGCCACTAGTGTGCGACATTTCAAATTACAGCAAACAAGTGCAGGTGAAAACAACGACAACATATTTCCAGAAAATTGTGCTTACCTCTTGACATGCTTTGTCCCAATCCATACGTAAAATGTATGTTATGAAGACTAGGACTTGCAAAAAGACAGGAAACATCATACCACACCAAAATCCTTTATAGAGAAAATATGATATAAACATTCTGATTATTTAAGATTACTGCAGTAAATAAGTGACAAGAATATTCTGGCAATATCTGGAAAAAAGGAGAGTTTGGTAGACTTACCATGGCTAACTCTCTTTCTGCGAGGTACACTGGGTTCCACAGGGAAAACATCGGGTGTAGAGTGGATCTTGATCCAGAGGCACCAACAAGCTAAAGCTTTAGGCTGTCCCAGGATGGATTGGGGCCTCCTCTGTAACCCCGCCTCCAGGCACTGTGAGCTCAGTTTCATTAACCAGTCCAATGTAGGAGCAGGTAAGAGAGAAGGCAGATGTTAGTCACATAGAACCACATTCTCACGACAGGAGAAGGGACCAGCGGCTAATGCCATACAAACCCATAAAAGCTAGGTTCTTCAGGGTGGGCGCCCTGTGGAACCCAGTGTACCTCACAGAAAGAGAATTAACCATACCAAGTCTACCATAACTATCCTTTTCTGCAGCAGGGTACACTGTGTTCCACAGGGAAAACATCGAGTGATGTCTAAAAGCAGTTCTTCAAGGAAGGGGACGCGCCTTAGCGGGTATGAGAACCCGGAATCCAAAGGAAGCATCCTGGGAGGCGGAAGTAACAAAAGCATAGAACCTAATGAACGTGTTCACTAAAGACCACGTAGACGCCTTGAACAATTATTTTGCGGACGCGCCACGGTGGGTCGCCCAAGAAGGTCCAACAGGTGCATTAACTCATACTATCAAAGTGGGGTATAAATAGAAGCCCAGAGTTACACTCCAACATATGCTCCTGAGGAAGCTGGGTTGTTTGCACCAGCAAAATGCGTTGAGCCTGGAGGAGACAGACATCATTTGGACTCCTATCATCTTTCTACCGTGGTGTTTATTGGACTGCATTATTCTTTGGACTGCCGATATTGCTGGCAGATGGCGTTCTGCCCATTGAAGGATTTTTGACATTACCAACATTGCCATGCGGCTTCGAGTGTCGCCTTGAAGGTTGATGTATACCACTGTGGTGGCGTTGTCTGACCATACTTGAACAGGCCTGTTCTGTACCAGAGGCAGGGCGAGAGTTAACGCATTGAATACCGCCCGCAGTTCCAGAATGTTTACCGGGAGGAGGGACTCCTCCTTGGTACAACGACCCTGGAAAGAGTGTTGCTTCAACACCGCACACCATCCCCATAGACTGGCATCCGTTGTCAGCAGGACCCAGTCAGGGATCCAGAAGGGACAGCCCCTGCTCAAGTGCTGGTCCTGGAGCCACCAGGTCAGCGACTTGACGAACCTCCGGAGTCCAGGTAATCATGTGAGATCTGATCCGATGAGGTAGTCCGTCCCACTTGGAAAGGACTAACCGCTGCTGAGGGCAGGAAAGAAAATAGGATTTTAATTACCTACCGGTAAATCCTTTTCTCGTAATCCGTAGAGGATTCTGGGGTCCACATTAGTACCATGGGGTATAGACGGGTCCCTTGGGAGCCATGGGCACTTTAAGAGTTTAATAGTGTGGGCTGGCTCCTCCCTCTATGCCCCTCCTACCAGTCTAGAAACTGTGCCCGAGGAGACGGACATACTTTGAGAGAAGGAAATACACAGATAGTGTTGAAAGTCACACCCACTCACACATAACAACAGAAAGCCAAGTTAACCAGCTTGAAACAATTCAGCAATGGCTGAACAACAGTACTTAACCAAGTAACAACGCAGTACTTAACTAAGTAACAAATGCAGGAAAACGAGTCGCTGGGCGGGCGCCCAGCATCCTCTACAGACTACGAGAAAAGGATATACCGGTAGGTAATTAAAATCCTGTTTTCTCTTACGTCCTAGAGGATACTGGGGTCCACATTAGTACCATGGGTATGTACCAAAGCTCCCAGTACGGGAGGGAGAGCGTGAGAGTGCGGAGGCTCCTGCAGAACCGATTGACCAAACTTTAGGTCCTCAGAGCCCAAAGTATCGAACTTGTAGAACTTAGCAAACGTGTTCGATCCTGACCAAGTAGCCGCTTTGCAAAGTTGTAAAGCCAAGACACCCTGGGCAGCCGCCCAGAAGAACCCACTTTACGAGTAGAGTGGGTCTTAACAGATTTTGGACACGGCAAGCCTGCCATAGAATAAGCATGCTGCATAGTAAACCTGATCCAGCGGGAAATCGTCTGCTTAGAAGCAGGACACCCAACCTTGTTGGGATCATAAAGGACAAACAGAGCGTCCGACTTTCTGTGACGAGAAGTTCTGTTCACATAAATCTTCAAAGCCCTTAAAACATCCAAAGATTTTGAAGTAATTGAGGAGTCAGTAGCCACTGGCACCACAATAGGTTGGTTTATATGAAAAGCTGACACAACCTTCAGAAGAAATTGCTGACGCGTCCTGAGCTCAGCTCTATCTTCATGGAAAATAAAGTAGGGGCTCTTGCAGGACAATGCCCCCGATTCCGACACACGTCTAGCAGATGCCAATGCCAATAGTGTGACCACCTTCCAAGTAAGAAACTTGACATCAACCTCCTGTAAAGGTTCAAACCAATCCGACTGCAGGAACTGCAGCACCACATTAAGATCCCAAGGTGCCGTAGGAGGCACAAAGGGAGGCTGGATGTGCAGAACCCCTTTCAAGAAAGTCTAAACCTCAGGGAGGACCAATTGTTTCTGGAAGAAAATGGACAGGGCCGATATCTGGACTTTAATGGAGCCCAAACGCAGGCACGCATCCACACCTGCTTGCAGAAAGAGGAGAAACCGCCCTAGTTGAAACTCCACTGTAGGAAACTTCTTGGATTCACACCAAGACACATACTTTTTCCAGATTCGATGGTAGTGTTTAGACATTACTCCTTTCCTAGCCTGTATCAGAGTAGGAATAACTTTGTTCGGAATGCCCTTCCAAGCTAAGATCTGGCGTTCAACCACCATGCCATCAAATGTAGCTGTGGTAAGTCTTGATAAGCGAACGGCCCCTGTTGCAGAAGGTCCTCTCGAAGAGGAAGAGGCCTCGGATCTTCCAGCAGTAACTCCAGAAGATCTGCGTACCAAGCCCTTCTTGGCCAGTCCAGAGCAATGAGGATCGCCTGAACTCTTGTTCTTTTGATTAGTTTGAGAATTCTTCGGATGAGTGGAAGTGGAGGGAACACACACTGACTGGAACACCGGCGGAGTTACCAGGGCGTCCACCACCACTGCTTGTCGGTCTCTCGACCTGGAACAGTACCTCCAAAGCATCTTGTTGAGGCGGGAGGCCATCATGTCTTTTTGAGGTACGCCCCAAAGACTTGTCACCTCTTTGAACACCTCTGAGTGGAGGCCCGACTTTCCTGGTTGGAGATCGTGTCTGCTGAGGAAGTCCGCTTCCCAGTTGTCCACACCCGGAATGAAGATTGCTGACAGCTCCACCGCGTGCTTTTCCGCCCAGAGGATGATTCTTGTTACCTCTGACATTGCAGCTCTGCTCTTCATTCCGCCTTGTCGATTTATGTAGGCCACAGTCGTTACATTGTCCTACTGAACCTGAATGGCCTGATCTTTCAGAAGATGTGCCGCTTGTAGAAAACCATAGTACACAGCCCTTAGTTCCAGAATATTTATTGCAAAGATGGATTCCAGACTTGACCACCTTCCTTGGAAGTTTTCCCCTTGGGTGACTGCTCCCCAACCTCTGAGACTTGCATCTGTGGTTAGGAGGATCCAATTCTGAATCCTGAACCTGCGGCCCTCTAGTAGGTGAGAGCTTTGCAGCCACCAGAGGAGCGAGATTCTGGCTTTCAGTGACAGACGAACCCTCTGGTGCATGTGAAGATGAGATCCCGACCATTCGTCCAGGAGATCTAGTTGGAAAGACCGTGCATGAAATCTTCCGTACTGTAGAGCCTTGTAGGAGGCAACCATCTTCCCCTGAAGGGCGAATGCACTGATGAACTGATACCTGGGCTGACTTCAGGACATCCCTGACCATTGTTTGTATCACCAACGCTTTCTCCTCCGGCAGAAACACCCTCTGTACTTCCGTGTCGAGGATCATCCCCAGGAAGGACAGTCTCCTTGTCGGCTCCAGATGTGACTTTGGAAGATTCAGAATCCATCCATGATCCTGGAGTAGTTGAGAGAGTAATGCTCTGCAACAGCTTCCCCCTGGAAGACGCTTTTATCAGCAGATTGTCCAGATAAAGAATTATGTTCACACCCTGCTTGCGGAGGAGTAGCATCATCTCCACCATGACCTTGGTGGTGAAAACCCTCGGTGCCGTGGAGAGGCCTAACAGAAGTGCCTGGAACTGATAGTGACTGTCCAGCAGCACAAATCTTAGATAAGCCTGGTGAGGCGACCAGATCGGAATGTGAAGGTGCGCATCCTTGATATCCAGGTATACAGTACTAGAAATTCCCCCTCCTCCAGACCTGAGATCACCGCTCTCAGAGACTACATCTTGAATTTGAATTCCCTCAAATAAGGGTTCAACGACTTTAGGTTCAAGATTGGCCTGACCGAACCATCCGGTTTCGGTACCACAAACAGGTTTGAGTAATAACCCTTGTTTGCTAGGTGAGGTGGAACTGGAACAATGACATTTTACTTTAGCAATTTTTGAATGGCTTCCTGTAGGATAGCACTGTCTGTCAGCAAAGCTGGTAAGCCTGATTTCAAGAACCTGTGAGGTGGGAATTCTTGAAACTCCAGTCTGTACCCATGGGTAAGGGGTCTAGGCCTGATGACGCCCAGACATGACTGAAATTCCTTAGTTTTGCTCCCACCTGCCCGATCTCCAGGCTGGGAGGTCCACTGTCATGCTGAGGATTTTGAGGAAGCAGAACCAGGTTTCTGTTCCTGTGAACCTGTTGGTGCAGGTTTTCTGGATTTCCCCCGACCTCCTCTAAAGAAAGTGGAAGGGGGTTTGGACTTTTTAACTTTCGCGGTCCAAAAGGACTGCATTGTAGACGTAGGACTGCCTAGTAGGCAGTGTTGTTGAGGGAAGAAATGTTGACGTATCCGCAGTTGCAGTGGAGATTCACGCATCTAACGCTTCCCCAAACAGAGCCTGACCTGTGAAGGGTAGATTCTCCACACTCTTCATGGATTCCGCATCCGCAGACCATTGGCGCAGCCAGAGTCCCCTGCGTGCCAAGGCAGCCATGGAAGAATCCCTCACGTTAAGATGGCCAAGGTCCTTCATGGCCTCCACGATGAAACCTGCAGAGTCCGGTATGTGAGGTAAGAACAATTCAATGTCACTTCTATCCATAGAATCTAATTCCTCTAGTAATGTGCCTGACCACTTTACTATGGCTTTAGAAATCCACGCACAAGCAATAGTGGGTCTTAACGCTATGCGAGTAGCTGTGTATAATGATTTGAGTGTAGTCTCAATCTTACGGTCAGCCGGCTCTTTTAAAGCAGTGGACCCGGGGACAGGTAAAACCACTTTTTTAGACAACCTAGAAACAGAAGCGTCTACTACAGGCAGGATTTCCCACTTGTTCCTGTCCTCCTCAGGGAAAGGAAAAGCAATGAGAACCCTTTTTGGGATCTGGAATTTTTTCTCTGGGTTTTTCCCAGGATTTTTCAAACAATGCGTTTAATTCCTTAGACGCAGGGAATGTAAGGGAGGATTTCTTATTGTCAGTAAAGTAAGCCTCCCTTGTTTGCTCAGGTACCTTATTAGTAATGTGTGAAATGTCCCTAATAGCCTCAATCATGAGTTGCACCCCCTTAGCAAGGGATGCTTCCCCCCAGTATAGCCCCATCACTGTCCCCAGTATCAGAGTCGGTATCCGTGTCAGCTTGCATTATCTGGGCAAGAGCACGCTTCTTAGGGTAAACAATTGGGGTCTTTGAGTGGGAGCTGAATACGAAAAAACCTCAACAGACTTTCTCAAAACCTCTGTTTCAGTCTCATTTTGAGCTATCCATGGGGGTTCGGATTCAGAAGGCTGAGACAGTATATTACAGTCCTGAGTACATGGAATAGACTCTTTAGGAGAAGGAGGGTCATTCCAAGTTGATCGCTCGCTAGCAGTTTTTAGCAGCCGTGCAAACGCTTTGCCGCCGCCCACTGGGAGTGTATTTTCGCTTTGCAGAAGTGCGAACGCTTGTGCAGCAGAGCGCCTGCAAAGACTTTTTGTGCAAAACAAGACCAGCCCTGTAGTTACTCTTCGTGTGCGTTGATTCTAACAACGGTGGGACGGCTTTTGACGTCACACACCCGCCCAGCGCTTGCCCAGCCATGCCTGCGTTTTTCCCCGACATGTCTGCATTTTTCTAAGCACTCCCTAAAAATGGTCGGTTGCCACCCAGTAATGCTCACTTATGTCAATCTTCCTGCTTTGTGCCGTGCGACTTAAAGCTTCACTAGAACCAGTGCAAAACCACAAAGGCCTTAGTACCCGTACGTCACGCGTGCTCATTGCGGTGCATACGCATGCGCAGAAATGCTGATTTTTAGCCTGATCGCTGTGCTGCGAACAACGGCAGCTAGCGATCAACTCGGAATGACCCCCAAGATACACACTCTGCAGCACAAGATACAGAGTTCCTAGACATGTTTATGTGAGCTATACAAACACACACACAGGAAAATGCAGACACAGTTTCCCCCAGAGTACCTTCAGAGAGACACAGAGTATATGGAGCCAGCCACACAGCGCCCCAGTAGGCAGTTTATACAGTAAACAGCCGGCGCTGACTGAATAACCTTAATAGAGCTATTACTACTCTTTCCCCCTGTCTATAACACCCTGGTACGGCAGAGGTATGCTGGAGTTATGTGGAGGGCAGCGCTCCCTGTCAGTGTCTCTTCAGTGTGATCTGCAGGGAGAAAATGGCGCTGGTGAGTGCTGGATCCACTCTGAGGAAGAAGCCCCGCCCCCTGTAATGGTGCGTCTTCCCGCTTTCAATGATTATACTGGTTTGAGGTGATTTGGCCGCTAACAGTGGGATTAGCCCCTGTTAGCATATGTGACCAGTGTAGGGTACTTGCGCTGGCCCAGGGCGCCCCACACAGCGCCGCACATCAAGTACCGCTGAGACCTCTGGAGCGCAGCCTGTCAGAGCTGCGCTCCTACCCTTGTGCCGCCGGCGACCCGCTTACCGGGGCGCCAGCGTCATACTCACCACTCCATCTTCTGGCTCTGTTAGGGGGTGGTGGCCGTGCTGCGGGAGTGAGCGGTCGCCTTGTGGGCTTGCGATCAGCACCCTCAGGAGCTCAGTGTCCTGTCAGCGGAGATAGAGAACCATTAACTTATAGAGTTGGTTCCTACTCCCCCTCTAAGTCCCACGAAACAGGGAGGCTGTTGCCAGCAGCCTTCCTGTACCTAACTTTTAGAAAAAACAATAAAACTAGAAAAACTCCTAGGAGCTCCCTTAGCTGTGACCGGTTCCACAGGGACATTTTTCTAAACTGAGTCTGGTAGGAGGGGCATAGAGGGAGGAGCTAGCCCATTCTATTAAACTCTTAAAGTGCCCATGGCTTCCAAGGAACCAGTCTATACCCCCATGGTTAATGTGAACCCCAGCATTCTCTAGGACGTAAGAGAAATTGAGCGTACTCTACCATGTTGAATGCCGACACCATCAGGCCAAGTACTTGCATCGCCGAGTGTATCGACACTCTGGGGCGACAGAGGAAGCATCTTATCCTGTCCTGAAGATTCAGGACTTTCTCCGGAGACAGGAACAGACGTTGACTGTGTGTGTCCAGGAGTGCCCCCAGGTGCACCATGCTCTGAGCTGGGACCAGCCAGGATTTCTTCCAATTGATGAGCCATCAGTGGATTTGTAGGAAGCTTACCGTCAGTTGTAGATGACTGAGGAGGACATCGTGGGAGTTTGCCAGGATCAGCAAGTCGTCCAGATACGGCAGGATCCTGACTCCCTGGCGACGGAGATGTGCCATCATTGAAGATCCGAGGAGCCGTAGCCAGTCCAAATGGCAAAGCCTTCAACTGATAGTGTAGGTTGCCAATAGCAAACCGCAGATACTGCTGATGTGA
This sequence comes from Pseudophryne corroboree, assembly GCF_028390025.1. Lineage (NCBI taxonomy): Eukaryota > Metazoa > Chordata > Amphibia > Anura > Myobatrachidae > Pseudophryne > Pseudophryne corroboree. Next base: position 480,612,229 of record NC_086445.1, on the reverse strand, counting down.
CTTGGCAATAGGTATATGCAGGTACGCATCCTGAATATCCAGGGATACCATATAGTCTCCGGGTTCCATTGCCAGCACAATTGAGTGCAGCGTTTCCATACGGAACTTGGACACTCTCACAAACTTGTTTAGTGATTTGAGGTTGAGTATAGGCCAGAATGACCCATTGGGTTTCAGGACTAGAAACAGAGTCGAGTAGTAACCACTTCCCCTTTGGGACTAAGGTATCGGCACTACCACTCCTGTATCCAGGAGGGAACTTACAACCTGCTGCAGAGTTTGCGCCTTTAGTGGAACTGAAGGGATGACCGTGGTGCAAAGCTGGAGAGGGGGACGTCTCTTGAAAGAGACTACGTACCCGTGAGAGACAACTTCTAGCACCAATACGTCTGAAGTGATCTTTCACCAGACCTGGATGAACTACAGAAGTTGGCCTCCCACCCTGGGGTCCCCCAGGGGGAGGCCCGCCATATTCTGCGGCATGCTTGTCTTGTTTAGAAGCACGCCGACGGGCCGCCCAGGACTGCTGTGCCTTGGGCTTAGTGGTTTTGGAAGCATAAGATTGTCTCGAGTATGTCTGACCTTTTGCTTTCCCTTGAGGTCGAAAGGAACGAAAAGTGGTACCTTTTGCCTTATGTGCAGAAGGATTAGTATTTGGGAGAAAGGCAGTCTTAGCAGCCGCCAGTTCAGACACAATTTTTTTAAGCCTACCCCAAACAAGATGTCTCCCTTAAAAGGAGTACCTCCAAAGTCTTTTTGGAGTCCAGGTCCACCTTCCATGACCACAACCACAGAATGCGGCGTGCCAGGACAGACGTAGTCGACGCCTTGGCCGCCAACACACCCGCCTTAGAGGATGCCTCTTGAATATAATAAAAGGCGGTGGTGATGTGAGACAGATATTGTCTGGCATTGTCAGATATATCCTAGGGCAGCTCTTCCTCTAATGCCCGAACCCATGCTTCAATACCTTTGGCAGCCCAAGAGATAGCAATAGTCGGTCTATGTACAGCACCTGTAAGGGAGTAAATAGATTTCAGGCATCCTTCCGCACACTTATCTGTCGGTTCTTTCAGTGAAGTGACAGTGGTGACAGGCAGAGTGGATGACACCACTAGGTGGGTGACATGAGAATCCCCCGGCGGTGAATTTTCCCACTTGTTACATAACTCTGCTGGGAGAGTATAGCGAACTAAGGCCCGTTTGGAGAGAGGGAATTTCTTCCCTGGATTAGACCAGGGTTCCTGCCTGATGTCTACCAAATGGTCAGAATGGGGTAACAGATTTTTACCTACCTTCTGCCGTTTAAACATATCAGTTTTCTTGATGACAGTAGTGGAATCCTCATCATCAGTGATTTGTAGGATTTGCTTAATAGCAACCACTAGAGTAGGGATGACAACTTGCAATGTAGAATCCTCGTCAGAAACGCCTGATTCAGTATCTTGCAGGACAGTATGTTCCCACTCCTCTTCAGATGAAACATCTGAGAGATTTGTGGCTTGAGAGGAGGAAGCAGCCTGCTTAGATGACCCAGAGACACGAAACTGACCTGAGGTACATTTTTGTCTGACCAAGAAATGAGTCAACTGCTGCAACTGGTTAGACAGGTTGTTCGTCCAAGGCGGATTGACCATAGGGACTATTTGAGGCTGTAATGGTACAGGTGGTCCCATAGGGGGCGTTAGGCATTCCCCTAGAGTACCCAGTAGGTTTGAGAACGCGGTCCAGGGTGTCTCTTGATTGGTAAGAGGAGCCGCGGACTGACTAGGGGGTGTATGGCACGTAGTACATAGACCATCATACACAGCTTGCCCCTCTGGTAAATCCTTGGCGCATGCTCTGCATGATGCAGGAGCGTCCACAGGCTTACTGCCCTGTTAGACATTGTACACAAATGCAACACAGAGCGGTTTAGTACGATGAAGCCAGATAGAGTATAGTACCTGAGAATAAATCCGATAGTATGCGACTGAGTCCCAAGTACACAACACCTGCGAAAAAATCCGGTAATGTGACTGACTACACAGTAGAATACGACCCTGACGCACCTAGTCCCTTAGGGTACAGAATATAGTGATAAATCTCTGAGAAACACTGAAAGTAAAACCGCACAGCAGATACAGGCACACACAGTCACATTAGCAATGCAGATAATTATTATATTACAATAAAACTGCACTTAACTAATATACATATATATATATATATATATATATATATATTGTGACAAGGATCACAAACACGGGAACTCAGATAAACCAGCAGGTCACCACATAGCAAGTTAAATCCATATGCAGTCGGTATCACAGGCAGTAGCATACAGGCACTCTCAGCATAGCAGACTCTTGATAGGCTCCAGTGGTCCCTAGTCTAACCCACACAACCCAGCCTATCACTTGGGTAGATATTCCACCGTCAAGAGCCAGGTGACTCTGCCCTGGAAACCCTTTTATCAGGAAATACCAGGTGCTGCTGATCACACACCTGGGATTCTGCTACTGCTTCCAAAACCTGGTCTGGATCCTCCACATTACTTTCACATGGAAAAATGCTGTCTCTGCCACACTCCTCCCCCCTTAGCTTCAATCACCCTGGTGAAGCTACACTTTTTTCAGGCGAGCTCCCTGCCTCGCCCACCCCTACCTGTGTCATCCGCCCAGGTACACAGCCTTCCACTACCTTCCAGAGGCCACCCACCTTGCCTACTTCCTCCTCTCCTAGCTTGACCATGGGGTTGCTTGGAGGAACAGGACCTACAAACCTCCTGGAAAGGGCATCGGTATTGAGGTGCTGTTTCCCTGAACGATGCCACACCTCAAACTTACATGGCTGTAAAGCCGAAAACCAACGGGTCACACGAGCATTCACCTCTTTGTATGCATCCACTGTAAGGGTGCATGGTCTCTGAACAACAAAAACTCTCGTCCCAATAAATAATACCTTAATGACTCAACAGCCGATTTAATAGCCAAGCACTCCTGCTCTACAGTTGAGTACCTGCGCTCTCTGTGCAATAATTTACGGCTAAGGTAGAGGATGGGCTTCTCCTCTCCATCTACCTCATGGAGATAGGACTTCTCCTAATCCTGTCCCAGAGGCATCCGTTTGTAACACACATTGCTTTTTAAAGTCAGGAGCTTTCAAGACAGGCTCAGTAGATAAAGCTCGTCTTAAATCCTGCCAAGCAGTTTCCACTGGTCCAGACCACGTTATCTTGTCTGGGAATTGTTTTTTAAGACATTCGGTTAGTGGATCCGCTCTAGCGGCGAAATCTCGAATGAACCTGCGATAATATCCGACCAAACCGAGAAATGTCCTAAGTTGTGATTTACATTTAGGTCTAGACCAGGTGAGGACTGCTTCTACCTTACTAGGCTGAGGTTTAACCTGTCCTCTGCCCACAATGTACCCCAAATACTTGGCCTCAATCATGCCAATGGCACATTTCTCAGGGTTGGCGGTAAACCCGTGTGACCGTAGAGACTATAAAACGGCTTCTACATTTGGTAGGTGTGACTCCCAGTCAGAGCTGAAAATAACAATGTCATCTAATTATGCAGTTGCATATTCCCTGTGGGGCCACAGCAACTTATTCATAGCTCTCTGGAAGTTTGCTGGGGCACCATGTAAACCAAATGGGAGCATTTTATGTTGGAATAAGCCTTCTGGGGTAGAGAAGGCTGTTTTTGCCTTAGCAGCTTCTGTTAACAGAATCTGCCAATAACCTTTTTGTCAAATCAAGTGTAGTGAGATATTGACTATTGGCTAAATTTTCTACCAACTCATCAACCCGGGGCATAGGGTAAGAATCAAACCGGGACACTTGATTTAATTTACGGAAGTCATTGCAGAACCGTAAGGCACCTGAAAGCTTCGGTACTAGGACAATTGGATTATTCCACTCACTGGTGGATTGCTCTATAACCCCTAGGCGTAACATCTCTCCCACCTGCTGCTTTATCGCTTCGGGTATGCGATATGATCTCTGTTTAATGACCACCCCGGGTGGAGTCACAACATCATGTTGGATGAGCTGTCTTTCCCGGAATGGCAGAAAACACATTTTGGTAGCGTTTTACCACTTCCCGTTTCTATTCAGGAGTAAGTGTTCAGGAGTAAGGGTTTTAACAGATTTACATGGTAGACTTGTACCTCCCTCCTTCTACCCTCCTGTCGGAACCTGTAATTGACCGGTGCCACTGCCTCAAAGATCTCATAAGGACCCCGCCATTGTGCATACATCTTGCTTTCTGTGGTGGGCACCAGCAGTAACACTTTGTCTCCCGGATTAAAGGACCGGTTGACTGAGGTGACGACATACCTCTGTTTCTGACGTTGTTGGGCCCTTTCCATGTGTTCGCTCAGTAGTGGCGCAATCTGCCATAGACGGCCGTATAACTGGGCCACAAACTTAACGACGTTAGGGTCCTGGCATGGTTGTTCTTCCCACCCTTCTTTTAAGAGATCTAGAATTCTTCTGGGCTCTCTCCCATAGAGGCGCTCAAAGGGGATAAACCCTGTAGAGGATTGGGGTACCTCTCTGACCGCAAACATCAAGTAAGGTAGGAGCAGATCCCAATCTCATTTTACTTGTGACACTGCTCTCTTTATCATTTGCTTAAGGGTTATATTAAATCTTTCTACCAGGCCATCTGTCTGCGGGTGGTACCCCGAGGTGGTAATCCTGTTTACGTTTAGCAACCAACATAAATCTTTCATGAGTTTAGACACGAAAGGTGTACCTTGGTCCGTTAAGACCTCTTTTGGTATTCCTAAGCGGGTATACATGGTTAGTAGTTCTCTGGTAATAGCGCCAGATTTCATATTGCGCAGGGGTATAGCCTCTGGGTACCTGGTGGCATAATCAACTACCACCAATATGTATTGGTACCCTCAAGCAAATTTTTCCACTGGCCCTATCAGATCAATACCAATCCGCTCAAAAGGTACGGAAATGACAGGGAGGGGTACCAGTGGAGCTCTAAACTCTGGCAGAGGGGCTGTCCTCTGGCAGACTGGGCATTCCTGACAATACCTCTTAACGGAAGCATAGATGCTGGCCAAAAGAACCTTAACTGGATGCGTTGGAGTGTTTTCTCCTACCCTAGATGGCAACCCCACAAATGTGTATGGGCAGCTAGTTCTAACACCAACTGCTCCAGTTTTTGGGGAACCAAGAGCTGAGCTACCTTTTTACCCTTGTAAAGTAGCGACACGATATAGCAAATCATTTTTCTAAACAAAATATGGTACACCCTCTGATGTTAAAGCATCAACTATCCTGCAGTTAACTACTTTAAAAGTCTCAAAGGCGTGTACCAAATTGCTGTCATTGCATTGATCTCTCCCAAAGTCCTGCAGTGATATCTTCTCACCAACTGGGTTCCAATAGGCCTCGGACTCAGTCTCTTGAGGTGGTCTGGGACCGGCAGCCTCTCTCCCGGATGCTAAACTTTGGTAGTCTCTGGCTTCTGAGTTGTTTCGGTGGTTGACGGTTGTTATGCACACCAGTGCCTGCAGGAAAGTACTGGTGTCAGGACTGTTATGCACTCCAGTGCCTGCAGGAATGTACTGGTGTTTGAACTGTTATGCAAAACAAATGGACTTACAGACAGACTGGGGAATATGACATAACGTACACAGAAGGTGATAGGGTAACAAAATACACACAAAGTGAACAGAGAAGCCCAGAGGCTAAGGAAATGGGTATCTCCCTTGTATTAGAACTGCTCAGATGAGAAAAGCAAGATGTTGTGTTTTAATACGTAGAGAACCCGAAATGCTGTTGCTAAGGGCAACAGCAAAACCCTAAAGGATTACCAACGGGTGTGGCAGTAAACTCCTTGGTCAGAGATGGAATGATAGACACAAGGAGAGTCTCCACAATCCTAATTCTCACTTGCAGTGCACAGGTTCAGCTTACTGCCACTAAACTGACCCCTGACACCTAGCAAAGTGAGACAGGATTAGACAGGCAAGTCTTAGAATACAGCCGCAAACTTGCTAAGTTCACAGAGTAGTAACAGAACCCCAGCAAGCTAAACGACTGACTCCAGTCTTACTGCTAGGTCTGGATTGGCAGAGTGTAATACCAAATCCCCAGGCCTATTTGCAGTAAGCAACAAACAAATACAAAGCTACACAGTACTGGCTAACTTTCAGAAACTGACTAACCAACAAAGATTCAGCAGCATCTGCTTACCCTGAGAAGAGGCCTTATAAAGCAGGTGCTGTCCACGCCCCACTCAGACCTCACAGACTGTGAGCACAAAAACCAGCACCGGATCCCCTGCCATGCACAGAGCCTATAACCACTGCACAGCAAAAGACCCGAACCGGAGTATCAGCTGCGCTCAGGTCACTCCGCTAGCACTTGTCTCCCGGTTGCCATGACGACGTGGCAGCACAGGGCAGGAGACCCTAACAGTACCCCCCCTCTGACGAGGGGTCAAAGAACCCCTACCACCGGGTTTATCGGGGAACTGCGAGAAGAAAGAGCGTATCAGTCTGGGGGCATGAAGATCACAACTGCGCACCCACGACCGCTCCTCCGGGCCATACCCCTTCCAGTGCACCAAAAATGACAGCCGACCCCGAACCACCTTGGAGTCAAGAATCCTTTCAACAACAAACTCCCTCTGGCCACGTATCAGAAGAGGGGAAGGTCTTCCACTGGAAGAAGGATTACTAATCGCCCGTTTTAAAAGGGAACAATGAAATGTTTTATTGATACCCAAAGAACGGGGCAGATCTAACTGAAATGCCACCGGATTGATAACCCTGGTGATCTTATAAGGGCCGATGAACCGGGGGCCTAACTTATGAGATGGCTGTCTCAACTTCAAATTCTTGGTAGACAACCAGACGAAGTCTCCTAATTTGAAGCTGCAGGGTCTTTTCCGCTTATCAAAAACCCTTTTGGTCACTAATGACACAGACACAAGGGCTTTCTTCACTTTCCGCCAAATACCTCTAAGGACCGAAACCACAGAGGAACCACCAGGCGTGGAGTCCAGGGGGTCAAAAGAATTGGCCTTAGGATGATGCCCATACACACAAAGGAAGGGAGAGATCCCTGTAGCAGAGTGAGCCGCGTTGTTATAGGCAAACTCCGCCATGGACAGATGAGCAACCCAGTCAGTCTGACACTTGGAGACATAACACCTGAGGAACTGCTCCAAGGACTGGTTCACCCTTTCAGTCTGCCCATTAGACTGCGGATGGTAGCCCGACGACAAGCTGACAGAAATCTGGAGATCGGAACAAAATGCCCTCCAGAATTTGGCCACAAACTGGGATCCGCGGTCAGAGACCACATCAAGTGGCAACCCGTGGAGACGCACAACATGCAGCATAAATAATTCAGACAGGCGTCTGGCCGATGGCAGCCCAACCAGTGGAACGAAGTGCGCCATCTTCGAAAACCTGTCAACGACAACCCATATGGCTGTCATCCCCGAGGATTTGGGCAAGTCCACCACAAAATCCATTGAAATGTGGGTCCATGGCTTAGATGGGATAGAGAGTGGATGTAATGGGCCAACAGGAACCCCCCTAGGAGTCTTATTTCGGGCACAGATGTCACATGCCCGAACCCACTGATCCACATCCTTAGCCACCGAGGGCCACCACACCGCCCTAGATAGCAACTCCCGAGTTCTGGCAATACCCGGGTGACCTGCAGACTTCTTGGCATGGAATTCCAGGAACACTCGCTGTCTTAACCTAGGAGGCACAAACAAAAGACCTACCGGAAGGTCTGGAGGAGCCTGCTCCTGTGCTCTAAGGACTAATGATAAGAGGTCCTGGGTAATGCCCACTTTAATACATGATGGGGAAACAATGGGCAACTGCTCCTCGGTGGTCTCCTGGATTGGAGCAAAACTCCGCGAGAGCGCATCAGCCTTGATGTTTTTTGACCCAGGGCGATATGTTATCAAAAAATTTAAGCGAGCAAAAAACAAAGCCCATCGTGCCTGCCTGGCATTGAGACGCTTCGCTGACTCTAAATATGCCAGATTCTTATGGTCAGTGAGAATTGAGACCACAAACTTAGCCCCCTCAAGCCAGTGTCTCCACTCCTCGAGTGCATCCTTAATAGCCAACAATTCCCGGTTACCCACGTCATAATTCATCTCGGCAGGCGAAAATTTACGGGAAAAGTAAGCACAGGGATGAAGGCGATTATCAGACACTCCCATCTGAGAAAGCACTGCCCCAATACCCATCTCAGAGGCATCCACCTCCACCACAAAAGGACGCTCTGGATCTGGGTGTCGCAGCACCTTGGCCGAAACAAATGCCCTTTTGAGACGGGCAAAAGCCGCTTTAGCCTCACAAGACCAGTGAGCAACATCCGCCCCTTTCTTAGTGAGTGCCACCAAGGGCGCCACTATAGACGAAAATCCAGCGATAAATCGTCTATAAAAATTCGCAAAGCCCAGGAAACGCTGAAGCGCCTTCAAACTAGTGGGCTGCACCCAATCCAGGACTGCCTGTACCTTGGAACCCTCCATTTGGAAACCTTCTGGGGAGATAATATATCCTAGAAATGCGATTTGCTGAACTTCAAATTCGCACTTCTCCAGCTTCACCCCAAGCCGGTGGTCTCTGAGTTTCTGGAGGACTAAGCGTACATGCTTCCGATGTTCCTCCAGGGAATGGGAGAAGATTAGGATGTCATCTAAGTATACAACTAAGAATCTATCCAAATATTCCCTGAGCACATCATTCATGAAATCCTGGAAGACTGCCGGGGCATTACAGAGCCCAAAAGGCATCACCAAATATTCATAATGCCCTGAGTGGGTATTAAAGGCAGTCTTCCATTCATCCCCCTCTCTTATTCGGATTAGATTGTACGCACCGCGTAGGTCAATCTTAGAAAAAATGGTGGCAGTACGAAGCTGGTCAAACAAGACCGAAATGAGAGGCAGTGGGTATGAGTTTTTAATCGTGATACGGTTCAATTCCCTGAAGTCGATGCAGGGTCGCAACGAACCGTCCTTTTTACCCACGAAGAAGAACCCCGACCCAACTGGAGACTGTGAAGGTCTGATAAATCCCTTAGCCAAGTTCTCCTGAATGTACTCTGCCATAGCCTGAGTCTCAGGACGTGACAGGGAGTACAACCTGCTCTTGGGAAGCTTAGCATTTGGCAACAAATCAATGGCACAGTCATAGGGGCGATGGGGAGGTAGTACCTCTGCAACTTTTTTGGAGAACACGTCCGCAAAATCTGCATAACACCCTGGCAATCCTGGCAAACTTAGCTGCGAGAGCCTGACTGGAAGGCTCAAGCAACTCCTGAAACAATCAGTACCCCAACTAAGAATCTCCCCAGAGACCCAGTCAAATTGAGGATTGTGGGCCCTTAACCAGGGTAACCCCAACACCAATGGGGCAAAAGTACAGACAGTCACATAAAAGGACAATTTTTCAGAGTGTGTGGCTCCAATAAACAAAGAAATCTGGCTAGTGCAAGAGGTAATTTTACCTTGGGATAATGGTTCCCCGTTTAACCCACAAATCTCAATTTCCGATGCCAAGGGTACTAAGGGAACAGAGTGTTTCAGGGCGAATTGGCGGTCCATAAAAACCCCGTCGGCCCCACTGTCCACAAAGGCCTCAGTCTTGACAGTTTGACCGAGGATCTTCAAGGTCACCGGAATGATAAAAGTCTTCTTGGGAAATTCTGACTTCTGGCCTGACAGGATATTTCCCATCACCCTCAGGCCCTGAAGTTTTCCGGCTTTTCTGGGCATGATACTACCACATGACCTTTATTCCCACAGTACAAACACAACCCCTGCTGTCTCCTCCGCGTCTTCTCACGCGAGGAGAGGCGGGTAGCCCCAATCTGCATAGGCTCCTCGGAAAATTCCTCAGAGTCTGAGGATCCCTTGGGAAGGAAGGAAATCTCAGTCTCCCTTTCAAGCCTACGCTCTCTCAGCCGTCTATCCACCCGGATGGATAACTGCATGAGCTGATCCAAGCTATCAGGCAAGGGATATTGTACCAGTTGGTCCTTTATCTGGTTAGAAAGACCTCTTCGGTACTGGTGTCTCAGGGCTGGGTCATTCCACTGGGTATCATGGGCCAACCTCCGAAACTCCGTACAGTAAACCTCAACTGGCCTTCGCCCTTGCTTAAGGATCGAAATCTGAGCCTCAGCTGAGGCCGTCTTGTCAGGGTCATCATACAACATGCCCAGTGCCGTAAAAAAAGCATCAACACTTTTAAGCGACGGACAGTCAGGCTGCAACCCATATGCCCAGACCTGTGGGTCTCCTTGTAGCAAGGAAATCACTATGCCCACCCGCTGAATCTCCGACCCAGAAGACTGAGGCCTAAGCCGGAAGTATAGCTTGCAGCTCTCCTTGAAACAAAAGAACTGCGAGCGATCTCCAGAAAAACGATCCGGGAGATTTACTTTCGGCTCCTTAACCCCTGCAGGTGCTGCTGCTGCGGGAGCTCCGCCAGCAGCCTGGGAGGTGTGCATTTTAATGGACAAATCATTAAATTGTCGAGTCAGGACCTGCACCTGATCGACCACCTGTTGCAACGTATTTTGAGGGGTATGCTCCATATTCCCACAAAATTTCAACAGGAGTATTAGGCTGCTGAATATGTTATGCACACCAGTGCCTGCAGGAAAGTACTGGTGTCAGGACTGTTATGCACTCCAGTGCCTGCAGGAATGTACTGGTGTTTGAACTGTTATGCAAAACAAATGGACTTACAGACAGACTGGGGAATATGACATAACGTACACAGAAGGTGATAGGGTAACAAAATACACACAAAGTGAACAGAGAAGCCCAGAGGCTAAGGAACTGGGTATCTCCCTTGTATTAGAACTGCTCAGATGAGAAAAGCAAGATGTTGTGTTTTAATACGTAGAGAACCCGAAATGCTGTTGCTAAGAGCAACAGCAAAACCCTAAAGGATTACCAACGGGTGTGGCAGTAAACTCCTTGGTCAGAGATGGAATGATAGACACAAGGAGAGTCTCCACAATCCTAATTCTCACTTGCAGTGCACAGGTTCAGCTTACTGCCACTAAACTGACCCCTGACACCTAGCAAAGTGAGACAGGATTAGACAGGCAAGTCTTAGAATACAGCCGCAAACTTGCTAAGTTCACAGAGTAGTAACAGAACCCCAGCAAGCTAAACGACTGACTCCAGTCTTACTGCTAGGTCTAGATTGGCAGAGTGTAATACCAAATCCCCAGGCCTATTTGCAGTAAGCAACAAACAAATACAAAGCTACACAGTACTGGCTAACTTTCAGAAACTGACTAACCAACAAAGATTCAGCAGCATCTGCTTACCCTGAGAAGAGGCCTTATAAAGCAGGTGCTGTCCACGCCCCACTCAGACCTCACAGACTGTGAGCACAAAAACCAGCACCGGATCCCCTGCCATGCACAGAGCCTATAACCACTGCACAGCAAAAGACCCGAACCGGAGTATCAGCTGCGCTCAGGTCACTCCGCTAGCACTTGTCTCCCGGTTGCCATGACGACGTGGCAGCACAGGGCAGGAGACCCTAACAGTACCCCCCCTCTGACGAGGGGTCAAAGAACCCCTACCACCGGGTTTATCGGGGAACTGCGAGAAGAAAGAGCGTATCAGTCTGGGGGCATGAAGATCACAACTGCGCACCCACGACCGCTCCTCCGGGCCATACCCCTTCCAGTGCACCAAAAATGACAGCCGACCCCGAACCACCTTGGAGTCAAGAATCCTTTCAACAACAAACTCCCTCTGGCCACGTATCAGAAGAGGGGAAGGTCTTCCACTGGAAGAAGGATTACTAATCGCCCGTTTTAAAAGGGAACAATGAAATGTTTTATTGATACCCAAAGAACGGGGCAGATCTAACTGAAATGCCACCGGATTGATAACCCTGGTGATCTTATAAGGGCCGATGAACCGGGGGCCTAACTTATGAGATGGCTGTCTCAACTTCAAATTCTTGGTAGACAACCAGACGAAGTCTCCTAATTTGAAGCTGCAGGGTCTTTTCCGCTTATCAAAAACCCTTTTGGTCACTAATGACACAGACACAAGGGCTTTCTTCACTTTCCGCCAAATACCTCTAAGGACCGAAACCACAGAGGAACCACCAGGCGTGGAGTCCAGGGGGTCAAAAGAATTGGCCTTAGGATGATGCCCATACACACAAAGGAAGGGAGAGATCCCTGTAGCAGAGTGAGCCGCGTTGTTATAGGCAAACTCCGCCATGGACAGATGAGCAACCCAGTCAGTCTGACACTTGGAGACATAACACCTGAGGAACTGCTCCAAGGACTGGTTCACCCTTTCAGTCTGCCCATTAGACTGCGGATGGTAGCCCGACGACAAGCTGACAGAAATCTGGAGATCGGAACAAAATGCCCTCCAGAATTTGGCCACAAACTGGGATCCGCGGTCAGAGACCACATCAAGTGGCAACCCGTGGAGACGCACAACATGCAGCATAAATAATTCAGACAGGCGTCTGGCCGATGGCAGCCCAACCAGTGGAACGAAGTGCGCCATCTTCGAAAACCTGTCAACGACAACCCATATGGCTGTCATCCCCGAGGATTTGGGCAAGTCCACCACAAAATCCATTGAAATGTGGGTCCATGGCTTAGATGGGATAGAGAGTGGATGTAATGGGCCAACAGGAACCCCCCTAGGAGTCTTATTTCGGGCACAGATGTCACATGCCCGAACCCACTGATCCACATCCTTAGCCACCGAGGGCCACCACACCGCCCTAGATAGCAACTCCCGAGTTCTGGCAATACCCGGGTGACCTGCAGACTTCTTGGCATGGAATTCCAGGAACACTCGCTGTCTTAACCTAGGAGGCACAAACAAAAGACCTACCGGAAGGTCTGGAGGAGCCTGCTCCTGTGCTCTAAGGACTAATGATAAGAGGTCCTGGGTAATGCCCACTTTAATACATGATGGGGAAACAATGGGCAACTGCTCCTCGGTGGTCTCCTGGATTGGAGCAAAACTCCGCGAGAGCGCATCAGCCTTGATGTTTTTTGACCCAGGGCGATATGTTATCAAAAAATTAAAGCGAGCAAAAAACAAAGCCCATCGTGCCTGCCTGGCATTGAGACGCTTCGCTGACTCTAAATATGCCAGATTCTTATGGTCAGTGAGAATTGAGACCACAAACTTAGCCCCCTCAAGCCAGTGTCTCCACTCCTCGAGTGCATCCTTAATAGCCAACAATTCCCGGTTACCCACGTCATAATTCATCTCGGCAGGCGAAAATTTACGGGAAAAGTAAGCACAGGGATGAAGGCGATTATCAGACACTCCCATCTGAGAAAGCACTGCCCCAATACCCATCTCAGAGGCATCCACCTCCACCACAAAAGGACGCTCTGGATCTGGGTGTCGCAGCACCTTGGCCGAAACAAATGCCCTTTTGAGACGGGCAAAAGCCGCTTTAGCCTCACAAGACCAGTGAGCAACATCCGCCCCTTTCTTAGTGAGTGCCACCAAGGGCGCCACTATAGACGAAAATCCAGCGATAAATCGTCTATAAAAATTCGCAAAGCCCAGGAAACGCTGAAGCGCCTTCAAATTAGTGGGCTGCACCCAATCCAGGACTGCCTGTACCTTGGAACCCTCCATTTGGAAACCTTCTGGGGAGATAATATATCCTAGAAATGCGATTTGCTGAACTTCAAATTCGCACTTCTCCAGCTTCACCCCAAGCCGGTGGTCTCTGAGTTTCTGGAGGACTAAGCGTACATGCTTCCGATGTTCCTCCAGGGAATGGGAGAAGATTAGGATGTCATCTAAGTATACAACTAAGAATCTATCCAAATATTCCCTGAGCACATCATTCATGAAATCCTGTAAGACTGCCGGGGCATTACAGAGCCCAAAAGGCATCACCAAATATTCATAATGCCCTGAGTGGGTATTAAAGGCAGTCTTCCATTCATCCCCCTCTCTTATTCGGATTAGATTGTACGCACCGCGTAGGTCAATCTTAGAAAAAATGGTGGCAGTACGAAGCTGGTCAAACAAGACCGAAATGAGAGGCAGTGGGTATGAGTTTTTAATCGTGATACGGTTCAATTCCCTGAAGTCGATGCAGGGTCGCAACGAACCGTCCTTTTTACCCACGAAGAAGAACCCCGACCCAACTGGAGACTGTGAAGGTCTGATAAATCCCTTAGCCAAGTTCTCCTGAATGTACTCTGCCATAGCCTGAGTCTCAGGACGTGACAGGGAGTACAACCTGCTCTTGGGAAGCTTAGCATTTGGCAACAAATCAATGGCACAGTCATAGGGGCGATGGGGAGGTAGTACCTCTGCAACTTTTTTGGAGAACACGTCCGCAAAATCTGCATAACACCCTGGCAATCCTGGCAAACTTAGCTGCGAGAGCCTGACTGGAAGGCTCAAGCAACTCCTGAAACAATCAGTACCCCAACTAAGAATCTCCCCAGAGACCCAGTCAAATTGAGGATTGTGGGCCCTTAACCAGGGTAACCCCAACACCAATGGGGCAAAAGTACAGACAGTCACATAAAAGGACAATTTTTCAGAGTGTGTGGCTCCAATAAACAAAGAAATCTGGCTAGTGCAAGAGGTAATTTTACCTTGGGATAATGGTTCCCCGTTTAACCCACAAATCTCAATTTCCGATGCCAAGGGTACTAAGGGAACAGAGTGTTTCAGGGCGAATTGGCGGTCCATAAAAACCCCGTCGGCCCCACTGTCCACAAAGGCCTCAGTCTTGACAGTTTGACCGAGGATCTTCAAGGTCACCGGAATGATAAAAGTCTTCTTGGGAAATTCTGACTTCTGGCCTGACAGGATATTTCCCATCACCCTCAGGCCCTGAAGTTTTCCGGCTTTTCTGGGCATGATACTACCACATGACCTTTATTCCCACAGTACAAACACAACCCCTGCTGTCTCCTCCGCGTCTTCTCACGCGAGGAGAGGCGGGTAGCCCCAATCTGCATAGGCTCCTCGGAAAATTCCTCAGAGTCTGAGGATCCCTTGGGAAGGAAGGAAATCTCAGTCTCCCTTTCAAGCCTACGCTCTCTCAGCCGTCTATCCACCCGGATGGATAACTGCATGAGCTGATCCAAGCTATCAGGCAAGGGATATTGTACCAGTTGGTCCTTTATCTGGTTAGAAAGACCTCTTCGGTACTGGTGTCTCAGGGCTGGGTCATTCCACTGGGTATCATGGGCCAACCTCCGAAACTCCGTACAGTAAACCTCAACTGGCCTTCGCCCTTGCTTAAGGATCGAAATCTGAGCCTCAGCTGAGGCCGTCTTGTCAGGGTCATCATACAACATGCCCAGTGCCGTAAAAAAAGCATCAACACTTTTAAGCGACGGACAGTCAGGCTGCAACCCATATGCCCAGACCTGTGGGTCTCCTTGTAGCAAGGAAATCACTATGCCCACCCGCTGAATCTCCGACCCAGAAGACTGAGGCCTAAGCCGGAAGTATAGCTTGCAGCTCTCCTTGAAACAAAAGAACTGCGAGCGATCTCCAGAAAAACGATCCGGGAGATTTACTTTCGGCTCCTTAACCCCTGCAGGTGCTGCTGCTGCGGGAGCTCCGCCAGCAGCCTGGGAGGTGTGCATTTTAATGGACAAATCATTAAATTGTCGAGTCAGGACCTGCACCTGATCGACCACCTGTTGCAACGTATTTTGAGGGGTATGCTCCATATTCCCACAAAATTTCAACAGGAGTATTAGGCTGCTGAATATGTTATGCACACCAGTGCCTGCAGGAAAGTACTGGTGTCAGGACTGTTATGCACTCCAGTGCCTGCAGGAATGTACTGGTGTTTGAACTGTTATGCAAAACAAATGGACTTACAGACAGACTGGGGAATATGACATAACGTACACAGAAGGTGATAGGGTAACAAAATACACACAAAGTGAACAGAGAAGCCCAGAGGCTAAGGAACTGGGTATCTCCCTTGTATTAGAACTGCTCAGATGAGAAAAGCAAGATGTTGTGTTTTAATACGTAGAGAACCCGAAATGCTGTTGCTAAGAGCAACAGCAAAACCCTAAAGGATTACCAACGGGTGTGGCAGTAAACTCCTTGGTCAGAGATGGAATGATAGACACAAGGAGAGTCTCCACAATCCTAATTCTCACTTGCAGTGCACAGGTTCAGCTTACTGCCACTAAACTGACCCCTGACACCTAGCAAAGTGAGACAGGATTAGACAGGCAAGTCTTAGAATACAGCCGCAAACTTGCTAAGTTCACAGAGTAGTAACAGAACCCCAGCAAGCTAAACGACTGACTCCAGTCTTACTGCTAGGTCTGGATTGGCAGAGTGTAATACCAAATCCCCAGGCCTATTTGCAGTAAGCAACAAACAAATACAAAGCTACACAGTACTGGCTAACTTTCAGAAACTGACTAACCAACAAAGATTCAGCAGCATCTGCTTACCCTGAGAAGAGGCCTTATAAAGCAGGTGCTGTCCACGCCCCACTCAGACCTCACAGACTGTGAGCACAAAAACCAGCACCGGATCCCCTGCCATGCACAGAGCCTATAACCACTGCACAGCAAAAGACCCGAACCGGAGTATCAGCTGCGCTCAGGTCACTCCGCTAGCACTTGTCTCCCGGTTGCCATGACGACGTGGCAGCACAGGGCAGGAGACCCTAACAACGGTTTGTTGGTAGCATGCCAGGTAACCAGCTCCTGCAGCAATGGAAAGTCCCGGCCCAGTATCAACGGATACGGGGGTCTGGAGATCACCGCCGCTACCACCTTTAATGACCGACCTTGAACGGTCGGGGTAACTAGACACGTGGGCACTCCTCCACATCGCCATGGACGCACAACACTGTGACAGAAGGCAGGACCTTGTCAGCTCCCGGAGGAACCATGTTGGCCGCGACAATGGCAAGCTCACTGCCGGTATCCAAACCCGGTTTGCCACCTGTACCTGGAACAGGGAGGACTCTGCTTGGGATACCCCCGCCGCCACTATGCTGACCAACAGCCGAGCCATTTTCACCGCACTGCAATCCATCAGCTCGCCCTGTTTCGGGCAGTCCCGCTGCACATGACCAGGCTTGCCGCTTTCAAAGCACACCAAGGGAGGCGGAGACTTTAGTTTAACTACTAGGACCTGAGTTCTGGGTTTAGGTGGTGGCCCGTATCCTGACCTGGCTTTATTCAGCTTTCCAAGCATCAGGTGCCGCTCAATCACCACTTTCCGCTCTAGCTCAGATTTTTTAAGCGCTTTTAACTCATCGCACAACATTTGAATTTGAGTTTGTTGCCCCTCATGTAACATCTGAATCTGGGTTTGTTGCCCCTCATGTAACATTTGAATCTGGGTTTGTTGCCCAACAGCAGGTCACCACATAGCAAGTTAAAGCCATATGCAGTCGGTATTACAGGCAGTAGCATACAGGCACTCTCAGCATAGCAGACTCTTGATAGGCTCCAGTGGTCCCTAGTCTAACCCACACAACCCGGCCTATCACTTGGGTAGCTATTCCACCGTCAAGAGCCAGGTGACTCTGCCCTGGAAACCCTTATGTCAGGAAATCCCAGGTGCTGCTGATCACATACCTGGGATTCTGCTACTGCTTCCAAAACCTGGTCTGGATCCTCATTACTTTCACATGGAAAAATGCTGTCTCTGCCACAATAAATATATATATATATATATATATATATATATATATATATATATATATAAAACACAGCACGGCCCTTGACTGGGGGTATATATCAGAATACTCGTACAATATATTCTGTAATCGGTACACTTTTTCTTAACTCTGTCTGCATAAAGACATGTAGAATACTCAAGTGTTTGTAAAGTCACAGCGCTGTATACAGGCGGCTTTACAAGAGAGACCTTGCCCTGCAGTCCCGGAGACCAGCAGCAGCTATACCTAAGATGGCACCCAGCGTCTCAGTGAGGGAGAGTGTGAGGAAGCTCCAGGGCGGGAAAATCTGCAGTAGATTTCACCCTGGGCCGGGGAGGGGCTACAGGTCCAGCCCCGACTCCCCTATGCTGGGCCTCACTGCCGGTACTACGGAGCCTTATTAACAGGAGCATTAGTACACCCGACCTGTATTCCTATGCCCTGGTGGATATAGTGGGGTCCCTGCTCAGTGACAATGTCCACGCCATCGTCGCAGGCCGTCTCGCTAGACATGCGATCGGAACGAGATTAAATGGCAGGTCTTGCCTGGGGGACGCTCTTACCTACTCCCTGTAGCAGCCACGTGAACCAGGAGAGCGTCTGCGACCATGTGCCTAAAGCCGGAGAGTCTCTGCTGCCAGTACCTGGGAACAGGCCACGGGAGTATGCAACGCCGCTTGGGAGGTGATGGAGCTGCAGCGCTGAAGTGTCACCATGACATACAGCACTGACAGCCCAGTTTTGAAGACATTTTCTGTCAGAAAAAGCTTTTTCAGAGATACCCAGTGCATCCCTCCTGTTATGGTGACCTGCTGCTACAGCACCAACTAAAAAACAATGCATCCTGGGACAGCCTAAAGCTTTAGCCTGTTGGTGCCTCTGGTTCAAGATCCACTCTACACCCAATATTTTCCCTGTGGAACACAGTGTACCCTGCTGCAGAAATATCTTTGTATAGTTTGTATTCTAATAATTTACAATCTGTAAAAGGGGCATTCTGGCTTCTGTTATTATAGATATCACATGACCATATTCCCAGCATTCATCACATTCAAAACAATGGTTACTATATGTTAAAATTCACATTTACAGTCATATACTCACAGATATCGCCTACTTACCTTTCGGTCCCGATCTAGCCCGCTATCAACATAATATGGGGACCTAAATTCATCAAGCTTGGAAAATGCAACATTTTTGGAGCATGAACGCACGAAACTTCGAGTTTGTTCCAGCACCCCTGCTCCTTTCCCACCCTTTGTTGCAAAAAGGATTCAATCGGATCCCTCGATCCCTGTCAACTGGAAGTCACTTATGTATGAACAACGCATCCGCAGTAGCAGTGCTAGTCAGACTCAGCAATGCTACATTTTACGGCTACTAGCGGTAATCGGAATCGCAGGGACAGCTGATCTTCAAATCTGCTGTCCTCGCACCGCAGCAATGTTGAATTGTTCCAGTGATTTTGTCTCCACCACTGCTACTCATAGTTAGTTGGATACTTAATTAACTTAACCCTGATAAACTGGACAATCTACTGACAATTCTTGGCCGCACTGCCTACCTGGCCGCACTGTCTTCAGAAGTTATTGGCTGTGTGGCACTACATATAGTGGAGTTGGTCTCAGCCCAAGTACCACCTGGTGTATATTTTACGGCTACACCAATTCAGCTTTTTGTTACTCTGGGCCTGAGGTTTGCACAGAACTCAGGGCCTAATCCAGAACCCGTCGCTGATGTCCAAAAATTGATATGAAGCAATTTTTGCATATCTGCAGAATGCAGTTTAAGACCTGGAGGGGGGGTTGGAATGGGGCGCCGACGCTCCGTTTAAAGAGCACGGTCCAGACAATGGAGATGTATCCGTACTGTTGCTGGGGCGGCACACACATCCGCTGCAACAAAAAACATGGGGGTAGCCATCTGCCTTCGCAGCTAGGCTGCGTAGGAAGAGGGCTACTCGAAACATGCGAAAGCATCGCCGACGTGCAATGCTTTCACATGTCTGCGGGGGGGACCCAGCATGCAAGGCGGACCTGCCCTGTGCTGGGCGTCCCACTGCATGCCACACAATTTGATCGTACAGACTCATATCTACGATCAGGTATCAATTAACCACTCATACATTAAGAGATCAGCGCATGCACAGATGCAGCCCTGCACATATGCAGATCTCGGTGTGTGAGATCACATGCAATGTCCCCAAGTTGCAACATGGCTGACATGCTGTGACCAATCGGGGGTAGGATGGGGTGGCAATGGGGACCATTTTGCAAAACGGAGGCATGTTATCCCGTTTTGTATGTGTGCCGATGCCAGGGTCTTAGTCTCCCAACGCAGAATTCCTCGCCCCAGCAGGGGAGTTTGTCAAAGTCAAAAATATTACATAGAGAGACCATATAAACTGCACACATATAAGTCGCTATACTTGCAAATATGCGCAGCGAGCACAGCAATATATGGAAACACACGCATTTGCTCGGACATGGCACAGAGATGGATTCGGCACTTGTTTCATACAGTACATGGTTATAATAATGAACAGCACCAGACATCATGGAGATTTAGAATTGGCTAATGAATTAATGTCATGGATGTGTATCATTCGAACCGAACCAGATAAACACATCATGTTTGGTATTGAAGCAAGCAGAATGAGGTGT
The DNA here is from genome assembly GCF_028390025.1 of Pseudophryne corroboree. NCBI lineage: Eukaryota > Metazoa > Chordata > Amphibia > Anura > Myobatrachidae > Pseudophryne > Pseudophryne corroboree. The sequence goes on along the minus strand of NC_086445.1, from coordinate 480,591,872 downwards.
GGGTTAGTTTGAGGCCTGTTGTGTTGTTGTGGGACATTGCAGCGGATAGATATGATTATATGTATAAAAGCTAAGATCATATTGTTAGAACAATGGATGCTCAAGACAACCTTTTACTAAGTTTTCAGGGCTGAACCTGATTAGCATATACAAAGGAGAAAGAAAGACCCCTCCCCCAGGTACTGGTCAAACAGGAAGGTAGTGGTCAGGTGTGGCCTCAGAGAACAGATGTAATGTAGCTACACTCACAGACACACACACAGCTACCTGGCACCAAGCAGCATGGCGGCTGAATCCCCAGGACATCCTCCAAACTAAAGGCTAAGTATTGAACCTCACATGGCTAGATAAGGAAACAGACAGATTGCTTTCTGGTTTAAATAGGATATTGTAACTTGGTTGTGTGATTGTTGGGTGTTTGTGGATACTCTGTGAAGTCCGTGATGAATTGGAACAGTATACAATCTGTAGCATAGTATTTGTGGTATTTGTTTGCCTATGGAGATTTAAAATAGATTGTGCTGGTTAGTTATAATATATATCCTGTTAATCACAAATACCACCATGCAGTTACGTTTGTGTTAATTACATTGTGATCTGGTCTTGTGATGAATATGCTCTGGTTATTGAGATACTGAAGTTGTTTGGGATGTGAAATTATGAGATGGTTCTAGGAAGTTGGATTACATTGTGAAAGGTGATTTAGATGGTTTGGAATTGTAAAATCAGAACATATGCATTGTTTTGAGGCTTGGACATTTTGGAATAAAGTGCCATGTGTTTGGACCTGCAAATCTAAAATGGCTGCTGCTGGATGTCTTCCCCTCCCCCTTTCAGCCATGTGGTGTGGTCTTTGGAATCAAGTGGAGTTTTCTCAAAATGGAGTCTAGCTTCCATCCCATGCTGTATTCAGCATTGACTAACTGCGCAGCGATTGTCTCTCACATGTGTAGTTTTATCTGCAACCATGTTGTCTCTTATTTAATGTTATCATGAGCCATTTCTCTCTATCTCTCTCTTCTTCTCTTCCCCTTCCATTTTCCCATAAATAGTAATTGTATTGTATTTCTTGTGTAGTTATCTGGTTAGGTAGTCTCTGTTATATTGTAGTGTATCATTTGTACTGTGATTTTCTTTTACAAGTATATTAGATATAATACAGTTAATAGGCTTTGGACCCTAAACCAGTATCTGTGTATTTCCTATAGTGTTAAGTGTTCACTTGAGCGTCGGTGACGCACAAGCAGCTTTGTAGTTAGTCAGGTTACACAAGGTTGCACTTACACCCTGTATTCACATTAAGGTATTCTGTGTATTTCATTGTTAAAAGGTTTAGACATAAAGGTATAGCGTTGTGAGCGTCTGCGCCGCTGGTGACCTCCTCGTGGTCTCGAGCGTATGCTACGCCATAGCGAATCATTACTCTAGTCATAACCAATAAAGTGTCCTGTGATCACTGGGCCGTGAGCGAACGTGACGCTTGAGCGTCTCGCCTACGGCTGAGCGATCGTTACGCAACCAGCGTACCCGTACGGTACTTCTTAAGTAAACAGCGTACAGTGTTCTTAGACTTCATAAAGGGTTGATTATACGACAAAAGTATTTAGCATTGTCAATTGGGGGACTCGTCCTATCCTTCACATATCTCTGCTAGGTAATATCAGCAGACATTATCCATCAGCAAAGGGCGGGATCATATTCCTTGCAGTGCTGATTGGATAAGCGTCTGTTTCGCTTAGTAAAGGGTGCTGAGGGAATCCGGGACCGGAGGTAAGAACAGTACGCTATTGTCTTTGAAAATCTGGTTTTTATTTCAATTTGGTGCCAACTACACACTCAGGCCTAGAATAACTTTAGGAGTTTTGAATGATGACTTTCTTTGTGACAAGAGGCCGCATGGTCTGTCCACCATTTTGTGTGACCCTCATGGAGGTGGAAGGGGGAGGAGCAGCGGCCATTTTGGGAAGGTCAAATTTTTTTTTTTCTGAGCGGCTGGTTTTCAGTTGACTCAGGAAACAATCAGCCATCCACTGTCAAAAAAGAAATCATCATTTAATGAGTTTTTTTTTTATGCATTTATTTAATCTATATCATAGTCAATCATAAGTAATAGTGATTGGTACTTATATGTAATTTCATATGCGTGTGCTTACATCAATGTATGTTATTAGATTAAATTTAGAATTGCATTTTCATCTGTGTAAGTTTCACATCTCACCTTCCTGTTTGCCATTTGCATTGATAACGTGCTGAGAAAAAACAAGCACACAGCATAGAAGATACTGTGTGGTGTTTGGTAAGCGTTTATATAGTGAAATATCGCTTATAGTAAGGCGATACAGAAGCCACAAGACAATAGCACACATTTGTTCAGTTTCCAAAATTTAGTTTAAATACCTTACTTTACTGTAACGCCTCTGGGGAGAGCTATCAGACTACGGGAAATGATTTTTCTGATCAGAAAACTATAAGAATGATAGTGGGTTGAAAACGGTATGAGTGTATTGAATCCCGCTTTGTGGACTTTGTGATCTATGTGATAAAACGGTATTGAATTCCGCTTTGTGGACTTTGTGATCTGTGTGATCTATGTGGAACGTGATGAGCACGATCTGAGTGAAAACGTGCAACAGAGTGTGATAAAGTTTTCGTTGTATTACGCTCTGGCTGTTTTGGAGCACAGTAGGGAGACTCCAATGATCCTACCATTTATGGGCAACAAGTGTCTATAAGTGGTACGATTGGACCGCACGGTTGTATGTGTGACCAATAACGCAACGTGATATGAGGTCGTATATCCATGCGTAAATCTTGCCCTCATACGTGTTGTAGGGAGCACATGCAAGCGTGATTTGTGTAAAGAAAAAGGAAGGGAATTTTCTCAGGAAAATCTCTAGAGATAGGGCCTGCAACGGCTACACGTGTCTGCTAGAAGGCGGAACGGGGATACCCGGAGCAGAAGAAGTTCAGTGGAAGAGCTTTAAGGATTTCCAACGAAGTTCTGTGTTTGGTGCATTTTAGGAAGTTTTTCTGTGTTAAAAAGGTCCACAATGGCAGCCAAGTGCACAACACAGAGACGGTCGGAGGTCAGGATTCAGACTCCAGAGGCTTGCAGACCCCGAGGGTCTGCTCGGTTAGTAATGTGGGGGAAATATGGTCCCCACACTGAGACCTTTTGTGATGAATGGACACGAATGACTGCGGGGGATAAGGCACCATTTCCCGGGATAGGTAGTTTTGACTTAGAGGTGTTGCATAATTTAAGGCAAAGGATCAGTCTCATAAAATCCTGGAAACAACGAGTTAAACATGATGATTGTTTGCAGTTATGGCAACAGGAAAGTGAAATGCAAAGAAATGTAACTTACATATCTAACTTTCATCTTGAGAGGAGAGACATGGCATTGAAGAGGATTATGGTTGCAGAGAAATGGCACAATGTTGTACGATAAAAATGCACTTAGTAACTGTATTAAGAATGAAAGTGTTAAATGTAATAATGTTTATGAAAATGAAAGTGTAAAAATTACAAATGTTAACCTGTGCAAGTCGCACCCCATGTTAAACTTCCCTCAGGATTACCAACAAGAAAGTGAGCCCAGAATGATGTCGGCACCTCTTAAAGAAGCCATCCTACAAGACATCCAGGTGGACGCGACCAAATTGGTAAAGGCAATAATCAAACCCCCTAACGGAGGGTCAGGTGAGGTCGTGTCCACAGGTACGTACAATGTTTTATATCACGCACAAACAAATGTACCCCATATTATAAGACCAAAACAAGGTGATGTGATTGAGTTTAGTCCTGTCAGGGTGATCACAGTCCCCAATGGGAAGACTGATGATCAGGGAACCATTCCCGTCAAGGACAGTGCAATGCGCCATCCCTGGTCCCGGACAGAATTGAGATCAATCATGTCTGATTACCCAGATCCTAGGAAAGATCTAACTGTATGATCAAAGATTCACAGAAGGTATATCAACTCCGTAGACAACGACATAATCATGGTATCCAAGGAATCAGGTAGGTACAGGGAAAGCGGTTGATGGTGATGAGCATCCAAGCGTTTGAGGAGGCATCAAATCAACCAAAACCCCAGGCCATTGGCACATGGAGGAACTTAAGGATTTGTGATCTGTGTAAAAGAGAAGGGCATTATGCCAGCAACTGCAACAGCCCACATAAAATCAGACCCCCTAGACATGAAAATGAGCAAAAGTTATGACACACCAAATTATAATCAGGGATCATATAGGAAGAATTTTGGGCCACACCCATAATATATAGTCAGGAAAGGTGATCATTAGAACTGATGGTAAGCCTGAGGTAACGGTTAATAAATTGGGAGGTCATTCACTGAAGACACCGGAATGACCAGGTGAAACGTTGTAAATGTATCTGTGAAATGTTTTTTTTTCTCTCTCTCTCTATCCCCATCTCTGACGATTATTGGTAAGAATTCAAACATTGCATATCCACTTGGTCCTTGCAGAAGTCTACCAAACCCCAGCATGACCTATCCGCCACAATGTATTTCTGGCCAGATACAGACAGTGGAGTAATGCAGGTGCTGGTGGGGAGGGACTGCTCAAGGAGACCATTAGACACATAGATATGACAGCCTAATAAGTCTGACAATGTTTTTCTAATGCTAACAATGTTTTCTTAATGTTGACAATGTTTAAAAAAAAATGTTTTGTTTCTCTTTTCTTATTGATGGTTATTGTCGAGTTATGTAATGTATATATGCACATGAATTGTTCTCTATCTCTTTTTTTTTTTTTTTTGTTGTCTCTCTCTTCCCACTCATGTTTCCATGGTTTAAAGATGCTATGTCACCCCTCAGTTGGACCAATGGTAATGCCAGATTTTTGCTCCTTACAGAAAGATCGTCGGTTGGGAAGGAATATTGCATCACCAGAATGTTCGTTTGGAAGACTGAGAGACAGCACCTTTGAGAGGACAGCAGAACAAGAAGAACAACAAGACGAGAGAACTTATTATCGTAACAAGTTCTCTCCCCCTCAAACTGTTTTCTTATACCCCCTTTACAAATTTCTTCTTTTCTCCTCCTGTAAGATGGACTTGCCCCAAGAGACTGTGATATGGATTTTCCCGTTAACCATGATGTTGACCAGAGCAGTCTGTTTCGGTGAGAGTACCAGTGAGGTCGAGAAAGGATCCAGAAAGGTCCTGATGACTGAGACGGAGGTGTAAATTTCCAATAGCAACCCAATCACCAAGCAAAGGCGAGTACCGGGCACGATCTAACAACCATGTTATTTGTAAACAATTGTGAAGGATTGTTAGTTCAAAAAGAAAACTGTATCTGTAGGCTCTGTGACAATGGTTGAGGATGGATGCATAAAGAAATGCCAATCCAGTTTTAATATCCATATGGACCGGCATCCATTGAGTGACTATCACTCCTTAGTGGGTAGTGTGTTAAATAAAACAGATTGTTGGGTATGCTCTCAAGTACCTCAGGGTCATAGTAAATCAGGGCTAGTACCATTTCCTTTAACGGTAGGGGAGGTACTTGAGCTAAAGGGTGGGAGACCGGTGGACAGGAGGTTTAATATCTCCAGCCCTCCTAGTTTGAAGCTCCACCAATACCATGTGGATAGGTCCCTATTATGTTTTAACATCTCCAATCCCCGAAAGCCGGGAAATTGGGAAGTGTCATGGAGCAACCTAACCATGACCTTTTCGCATAGAGCAGATAGGATGCCTACAGATACAGAGCTTGTACGCCACATAGCCAGTAGAGGAAAATCTTTCCGGTATAGGTATACCTTAGGAAATAGGATTACGAGAGTTGGAGAAGTATCACCAGGATACTGTGCACATATCGTACAAACTGATACGTGTACTAAACAGATGGGAGAATTAGGGTTAGGAGAGTTCACATGGAAAATGTGTAACATGGTAATGACATATTCCGTCCCATATGTTCTCCCCGATGATGCATATTTCATATGCGGGAGAAAGGCGTATGAGCGGCTTGCCCCAAACTCTGAAGGATTGTGTTGTATTGGAAAAGTACTACCTGAGGTAATGAGTCTAAGGAGTGAGGAAACTGTAATTAACCTGGATTTGGTATATGACCCAATGATAGAAACCATGATGTGATGAAAATGCGATTATACGGTCCGTTTCTTTCACCTGTTTTTCTGCTTTTCTCCAAGATACAAAGACCCCTTGGACGAGGAAGTTAACGAGACGCTATACAGACAACAGACAAGAACCAAAGATGAAGTTTTGACGACCTATGATATGGACACTTGATGAACTTTGCCATGGATCCCCAGTTTCCCTAGTATTTTAAACTCACGCTAGCCCAACATTTTTTGTAAATCTGATGGCACTGACAAAGCTATTTGCTCATGCCCAAAGAGCAATACAGCGCAAAGAAGACGACTCTCAACAGATACCGAACAAAACTTCAACAACAGATGTACATTTCCCTGACATAGAATATCATTGCATTTTCCATAAGTGTTCTTTATCTTCATCTCTACAACCCTCAGGTAATGACACACATAGTCGATAGGGAATACAGGCACAGATATCAGCAACCACATACCTCCCCCATTCATGTATCATCAACTAAAATGTGCTCCCCCATTTTGTTACAACCACAGCCGAAATGAGCTCGGTAAAGTTTGACAGCCCATCCACAGACCCTTAGTACGGGATAAGAAGGAATTCAAATGTATACTTCGCAATACCTCGAAGCTTGATGTACAACACGTACGGCACGATGATACATGACCCCCCAAACATGGATTCATACACACATGCTTCTGCTATCTCACTAGGTCATACCCTCTTCACACCTTCTCCTCTCTCCTCCCTTACCCAACCATGGAAATGTATTAACCCCTGACATATATTTTTCTCTTTTTGAAATGTTTTAGGAAGTGGCAGTTATTGGTGACTGCCAAAGGGTGGACTGTCAAAGTCAAAAATATTACATAGAGAGACCATATAAACTGCACACATATAAGTCGCTATACTTGCAAATATGCGCAGCGAGCACAGCAATATATGGAAACACACGCATTTGCTCGGACATGGCACAGAGATGGATTCGGCACTTGTTTCATACAGTACATGGTTATAATAATGAACAGCACCAGACATCATGGAGATTTAGAATTGGCTAATGAATTAATGTCATGGATGTGTATCATTCGAACCGAACCAGATAAACACATCATGTTTGGTATTGAAGCAAGCAGAATGAGGTGTGGGTTAGTTTGAGGCCTGTTGTGTTGTTGTGGGACATTGCAGCGGATAGATATGATTATATGTATAAAAGCTAAGATCATATTGTTAGAACAATGGATGCTCAAGACAACCTTTTACTAAGTTTTCAGGGCTGAACCTGATTAGCATATACAAAGGAGAAAGAAAGACCCCTCCCCCAGGTACTGGTCAAACAGGAAGGTAGTGGTCAGGTGTGGCCTCAGAGAACAGATGTAATGTAGCTACACTCACAGACACACACACAGCTACCTGGCACCAAGCAGCATGGCGGCTGAATCCCCAGGACATCCTCCAAACTAAAGGCTAAGTATTGAACCTCACATGGCTAGATAAGGAAACAGACAGATTGCTTTCTGGTTTAAATAGGATATTGTAACTTGGTTGTGTGATTGTTGGGTGTTTGTGGATACTCTGTGAAGTCCGTGATGAATTGGAACAGTATACAATCTGTAGCATAGTATTTGTGGTATTTGTTTGCCTATGGAGATTTAAAATAGATTGTGCTGGTTAGTTATAATATATATCCTGTTAATCACAAATACCACCATGCAGTTACGTTTGTGTTAATTACATTGTGATCTGGTCTTGTGATGAATATGCTCTGGTTATTGAGATACTGAAGTTGTTTGGGATGTGAAATTATGAGATGGTTCTAGGAAGTTGGATTACATTGTGAAAGGTGATTTAGATGGTTTGGAATTGTAAAATCAGAACATATGCATTGTTTTGAGGCTTGGACATTTTGGAATAAAGTGCCATGTGTTTGGACCTGCAAATCTAAAATGGCTGCTGCTGGATGTCTTCCCCTCCCCCTTTCAGCCATGTGGTGTGGTCTTTGGAATCAAGTGGAGTTTTCTCAAAATGGAGTCTAGCTTCCATCCCATGCTGTATTCAGCATTGACTAACTGCGCAGCGATTGTCTCTCACATGTGTAGTTTTATCTGCAACCATGTTGTCTCTTATTTAATGTTATCATGAGCCATTTCTCTCTATCTCTCTCTTCTTCTCTTCCCCTTCCATTTTCCCATAAATAGTAATTGTATTGTATTTCTTGTGTAGTTATCTGGTTAGGTAGTCTCTGTTATATTGTAGTGTATCATTTGTACTGTGATTTTCTTTTACAAGTATATTAGATATAATACAGTTAATAGGCTTTGGACCCTAAACCAGTATCTGTGTATTTCCTATAGTGTTAAGTGTTCACTTGAGCGTCGGTGACGCACAAGCAGCTTTGTAGTCAGGTTACACAAGGTTGCACTTACACCCTGTATTCACATTAAGGTATTCTGTGTATTTCATTGTTAAAAGGTTTAGACATAAAGGTATAGCGTTGTGAGCGTCTGCGCCGCTGGTGACCTCCTCGTGGTCTCGAGCGTATGCTACGCCATAGCGAATCATTACTCTAGTCATAACCAATAAAGTGTCCTGTGATCACTGGGCCGTGAGCGAACGTGACGCTTGAGCGTCTCGCCTACGGCTGAGCGATCGTTACGCAACCAGCGTACCCGTACGGTACTTCTTAAGTAAACAGCGTACAGTGTTCTTAGACTTCATAAAGGGTTGATTATACGACAAAAGTATTTAGCATTGTCAAGTTCCAGTGGACATTTTGAGTAAGCTTACGCTTACTCAGATGGCTGTGACCATCGCGACCTGTGAGCTGATGCTGCCTCTTCAAACGAAGCACTCTTATCTGCGATGCTGGCAGTAGGAGTATTTTTTTTCAGGTGCCTCATGTTAGGGACCCATCTGATGAAGCTCACCACGTTGTAGTGTTTATCAAGATTATTTTGTCTATCAGTATTCTTAGTGCTTGGAGTTTACACCTGCATTTTCTTTTTCCTGCAAATACTTGTGGTGCAAGATCCCTGTCACAAAACAGAGGCTTTTAGCACTACCCAACCACCTGGGTTACCTCCGCCACAGACCCTGGCACTGTCCGCCGTCAGAGCGGTCATCTGGCGTCCAGTGTAGCCACTTGTGCACTGAAGCCTCCATGCCTGCATTTACCCAGCTGGCGGCCATAGGGTTCCTCTGTGACCCAGCACGACAGTGTTCCTGCAGATGATCTCCTTGGATTGCGCCATGACAGTTCCTGGTCAGCTGATCGTCTCAGGCCCAATCTGGAATCACTTCCTCATCATGTGTTTCTCTCATCCAGTCAGCAGAGAGCAAGGGGTATAAATTCCAAGTCCCAGCATTGGCAAGCTGTCTGTGCTTTGTTGTCTTTCAGCCTGTTGTGAGCTCCAGAATCTCCTGCTGTTAATAGACAGAGAGCAGTTCCCATCTCCAGCACTACTTGACTCTATGGGTGTTCTTAAAGGGCCGCTACTGCATTAACACAGCAGCATATCCAGGTTCACTGGCAAGCCATTCCCAGTGTTCCCTGAGGGACTGGTCTGCTTACCATCAAGGCATTAGTACTTTGCTGGAAAGCCAATCCCAGCATTCTGAAAACCTGTGTAAATGCTGATTTACTTACAGGACTAAAAGCAATACTTTAATACACTCAATACACTTTAAAATCGAGCCGCTGCGGCCGCTGTATTCAATCCTTAACCTACGTACTTTTTACTCTGTTAGCGTACAAAGTCCTGTACCGTGCACACACTTTGCGTACACACACCGCGACGGACGTACAAAGTACACGCAGTGCATGCACACACACCGACACACTGAGAGCACAATACAGCTTCACGTGTGGCTAAAATACACTTATAAACTTAGCAGGGAAAGAGACATGACACCAATTCTACCTAAGATGTTGGGATCCGACCCGCCAACATATAATTGATAAAAGGGGGTTACAATAGATATACAATTACAATAAGAGAAAAGAGGCTACAATACAATGGTACATAGGTTTGGTATCGCCAGCGCCACACGGTCCGGTGCTCAGTCAATCAGCAAGATGACCTTCAGAGAGAGATTGGTTGGTTTGAATAGGTGGGCGATGTCTGTTCCAGGTGTGCTTGCAGTTGGTCTCTACTGGGTTCCCGCCGAGTATCAGAGTACAGTAAACACAGTATAATAGTAATATTCTGTTCCTGTGCATAATTATGTGCAGGAACGTGCTATCTTCTGCAAACTGCTACCGGAATGTTGCCCTTATAATACCCTACAGTTGGATACCAAACACCACCTCATAACCTAATGCTGTCCCCTCATATCCTGTAAAGGTGAATCCCTTTGTTGTTGTACCTTTTAAACAAGTAAAACTTGCTGATGTGGTGCGTGTGGGCTATGTGTACATTGTGCACTATGTGGATTAAATATGAGATAATAAGATTTTAAACCTACAGGTAAATCTTTTTCTCCTAGTCCGTAGAGGATGCTGGGGACTCCGTAAGGACCATGGGGATAGACGGGCTCCGCAGGAGACATGGGCACTAAGAAAGAACTTTAGGTATGGGTGTGCACTGGCTCCTCCCTCTATGCCCCTCCTCCAGACCTCAGTTAAAGAAACTGTGCCCAGAGGAGACGGGCAGTACGAGGAAAGGATTTTTGTTAATCCAAGGGCAAGATTCATACCAGCCAACACCATCCACACCGTATAACTTGGGATATACGAACCAGTTAACAGTATGAAACAACACAGCATCAGTCCGAGACTGAGGAAAACTGTAACATAACCCTTATGTAAGCAAAAACTATATAAAAGTCTTGCAGAAGTAGTCCGCACTTGGGACGGGCGCCCAGCATCCTCTACGGACTAGGAGAAAAAGATTTACCGGTAGGTTTAAAATCTTATTTTATCTTACGTCCTAGAGGATGCTGGGGACTCCGTAAGGACCATGGGGATTATACCAAAGCTCCCAAACGGGCGGGAGAGTGCGGATGACTCTGCAGCACCGATTGAGCAAACATGAGGTCCTCCTCAGCCAGGGTATCAAACTTGTAGAATTTTGCAAAAGTGTTTGAACCCGACCAAGTAGCAGCTCGGCATAGCTGCAATGCCGAAACCCCTTGGGCAGCCGCCCAAGAAGAGCCCACTTTCCTGGTGGAATGGGCCTTTATTGATTTTGGTACCGGCAATCCAGCCGTAGAATGAGCCTGCTGAATCGTGTTACAGATCCAGCGAGCAATAGTCTGCTTGGAAGCAGGAGCGCCAACCTTGTCGGCTGCATACAGGATAAACAGTGCTTCTGTTTTCCTGACCCTAGCCGTTCTGGCCACGTAAATTTTCAAAGCCCTGACCACATCAAGGGACTCGGAATCCTCCAAGTCTCGCGTAGCCACAGGCACCACAATAGGTTGGTTCATATGAAAAGACGAAACCACCTTTGGCAAGAATTGAGGACGGGTCCGCAATTCCGCTCTATCCATATGGAACACTAAATAGGGGCTTTTATGGGACAAAGCCGCCAACTCCGACACTCGCCTAGCCGAAGCCAAGGCTAACAACATGACCACTTTCCAAGTGAGATATTTTAACTCCACCGTTTTATGTGGTTCAAACCAGTGCGACTTAAGGAAACTCAACACCACGTTCAGGTCCCAAGGTGCCACTGGAGGTACAAAAGGAGGCTGAATATGCAGCACTCCCTTCACAAAAGTCTGTACTTCTGGGAGAGAAGCCAATTCCTTCTGAAAGAAAATGGATAGGGCCGAAATCTGAACCTTAATGGAGCCTAATTTTAGGCCCAAATTCACTCCAGTCTGTAGGAAGTGAAGGAAACGGCCCAGATGAAATTCTTCCGTAGGAGCATTCCTGGCCTCACACCAAGAAACATACTTCCGCCATATACGGTGATAATGCTTAGCTGTCACGTCCTTCCTAGCCTTTATCAGAGTAGGAATGACCTCATCCGGAATGCCCTTTTCCGCTAGGATCCAGAGTTCAAACGCCATGCCGTCAAACGCAGCCGCGGTAAGTCTTGGAACAGACAGGGCCCCTGTTGTAGCAGGTCCTGTCGTAGAGGAAGAGGCCACGGATCTTCTGTGAGCATTTCCTGCAGATCCGGATACCAGGCCCTTCGTGGCCAATCTGGAACAATGAGAATTGTCTGTACTCCTCTTTTTCTTATTATTCTCAACACCTTGGGGATGAGAGGAAGAGGAGGAAACACATAGACCGACTGGAACACCCACGGTGTCACAAGGGCGTCCACTGCCACCGCCTGAGGGTCTCTTGACCTGGCGCAATACCTCTGTAGTTTTTTGTTGAGGCGGGACGCCATCATGTCTATCTGGGGCAGTCCCCACTGACTTGCAATCTGTGCGAAGACTTCCTGATGAAGTCCCCACTCTCCTGGATGCAGGTCGTGCCTGCTGAGGAAGTCTGCTTCCCAGTTGTCCACTCCCGGAATGAACACTGCTGACAGTGCGCTTACATGATTTTCCGCCCAGCGAAGAATCCTGGTGGCTTCCACCATTGCCACTCTGCTCCTTGTGCCACCTTGGCGGTTTACATGAGCCACCGCGGTGATGTTGTCTGACTGGATCAGAACCGGTAGGTCGCGAAGCAAAGTCTCCGCTTGACGAAGGGTGTTGTATATGGCCCTCAGCTCCAGGACGTTGATGTGAAGACAAGTCTCTTGACTTGACCAAAGACCTTGGAAGTTTCTTCCCTGTGTGACTGCTCCCCAACCTCGGAGGCTCGCGTCCGTGGTTACCAGAATCCAGTCCTGAATGGCGAACCTGCGACCCTCTAGAAGGTGAGCACTCTGTAGCCACCACAGGAGAGACACCCTGGCCCTGGGGGACAGGGTGATCAACTGATGAATCTGTAGATGTGACCCGGACCACTTGTCCAGTAGGTCCCATTGGAAGGTCCTCGCATGGAACCTGCCGAAGGGAATGGCCTCGTAAGATGCCACCATCTTTCCCAGGACTCGAGTGCAGTGATGCACTGACACCTGTTTTGGCCTCAATAGGTCCCTGACCAGAGTCATGAGTTCCTGGGCCTTTTCTATCGGAAGATAAACCCTTTTCTGGTCTGTATCCAGAATCATGCCTAAGAAGGTCAAACGAGTCGTAGGAACTAACTGCGACTTCGGGATATTGAGAATCCAGCCGTGTTGTTGTAAAACCTTCAGTGAAAGTGACATGCTGTTCAACAACTGCTCTCGTGATCTCGCTTTTATGAGGAGATCGTCCAAGTATGGGATAATTGTGACACCCTGCTTGCGCAGGAGCACCATCATTTCCGCCATTACCTTGGTGAAAATCCTCGGGGCCGTGGAAAGCCCAAACGGCAACGTCTGAAATTGGTAATGACAATCCTGTACCGCAAATCTCAGGTACGCCTGATGAGGAGGATATATGGGAACATGAAGGTATGCATCCTTTATGTCCAGGGATACCATAAAATCCCCCCCTTCTAGGCTGGCGATGACCGCTCTGAGCGATTCCATCTTGAACTTGAACCTGTTCAAGTATAGGTTCAAGGATTTTAAATTTAAAATGGGTCTGACTGAACCGTCCGGTTTCGGAACTACCAATAGGGTTGAGTAATACCCCCTCCCTTGTTGAAGCAGGGTAACTTTGACCACCACCTGTTCAAGACACAATTTGTGAATTGCATTTAAAATTATCTCCCTTTCTGGGGGAGAAGCAGATAGGGCCGATTTGAAAAACCGGCGAGGAGGCACCTCTTCGAATTCCAGCTTGTAACCCTGGGAAACAATTTCTATTGCCCAGGGATCCACCTGTGAGTTAACCCAGATGTGGCTGAAAAGTCGAAGAGCCCCAGCGTCATGCGGTTGTTATGATTCCAGCACTCCTGACCGGAGGAGATTTTATGACAAGGACCAGAGCGCTGGAATGGAATGCAGGTAACGGGAGCAGGGAAGACTAGTTGCCCCTGGCGCCCTAACTCTATTGTCTCACCCGTGCTATCGGAAATCCCCTGCGAGACTATGGTTTCTTGAGCCCCTGGCAGCCACGTTTTGAAGGGCGGATTATGTCTGCCCAACTCCGGTGCCCCCCGGTCTTAGTGAGAGACAAAGGGAAATCCGAGGCAGGATGATAACAAGAGGACCTCTGACTGACAACAGGCCAGGGGCAACAAGCTAACTAACAAAAACAGAAGTATGTGCGGAAACCCGCCAGGGAAAAGGACAACCAAAATCCACTTGTCCAATACTCCTACCCAGCACCGCCGGATACCAGAGTGGACCTGTGGAAGCGGAACCCTCCGCAGAATGCTCCAAAACACAAATAATAAATAATAAAGCGGACAAGCCGCAACACACGGCAAGGCCGCGACTCACGAACACCACTGGATGTTATATGGTGATTAGTCAGGACTCCAGGAACTTCCGAGTTCAGGACTTCCGAATACTGGAATGACCGGATACAGCAAGACTGGAACAGACTCTCAGCAAACAGAAACAGCATGCAGGAAGCTATTACCGGCGTCTGTGAGAAGCCCTGGGAGTGTATTTAACAAGGAGTCCTCCAATCAGCTGCCAAAAGGCTGATTAGAATAAATGCCGTGCAGCTGCCTTGCTGCATGGCCAGAGAGCAGGAAAATACATTAACTCTTAAAACCTAGCAACGGGGAACACGGTCCGCCAGTGGCGTCCCCGTTGCTAGGGTCCGTGCGGCTCAGCGCGCCCGGCGTCCAGCGTTGCCAGGGAGCCGGCGGCTGTCCGCGTACGGCGTCCCTGGTTGCTAGGCGCCGGGCCGCACCGACGAGCGGACCCCGGCGCCTAACAGCGGTGGATTGTGTAGAGGCCGGGGAGGACTTCTGCTCCTGGGAACTAGCTGTGGTTGGCAGCTTTTTTCCTCTGCCCTTACCTCTGGCAAGAAAGGACGATCCTCGTACTCTCTTGTTTTTATTTGACCGAAAGGACTGCATTTGATAATGTGGCGCTTTCTTAGGCTGTGCGGGAATATAAGGCAAAAAATGTGATTTACCTGCCGTAGTTGTGGAGACCAGGTCCGAGAGACCTTCCCCAAACAATTCCTCACCCCTGTAAGGTAAAACCTCCATATGCCTCTTTGAGTCGGCATCACCTGTCCATTGCCGGGTCCATAGGACTCGTCTAGCAGAAATCAACATAGCGTTGACTCTAGAACCCAGTAGGCCGGTGTCTCTTTCAGCTTCTCTCATATATAAGACAGCATCTTTAATATGACCCAGGGTCAATAAAATGGTATCCTTATCCAGGGTATCAAATTCCGCCGATAAGGTATCTGTCCACGCTGCTACATCGCTATAAACCCAAGCCGACGCTATCGCCGGTCTGAGTAAGGTACCAGAATGTGTGTAAATGGACTTTAAGGTAGCCTCCTGCTTGCGATCAGCAGGATCCCTGAGGGTAGCCATATCTTGGGATGGCAGTGCTACCTTTTTGGATAAGCGTGTCAACGCTTTGCCTACCCTTGGGGAGGATTCCCAACGTATCCTGTCCTTAGTCGGGAAAGGATACGCCATAAGAATCCTTTTGGGAATCTGCAGTTTTTTGTCTGGAGATTCCCAAGCTTTTTTAAATAACTCGTTCAGCTCAGGTTTCTTTTCCTTATACATGTGTACCCTCGTGTCAGGGACAGGGGGTTCCTCTGTGATATGCAAAACATCCTTTATTGCAATAATCATATATTGAATACTTTTAGCCAACTTTAGCTGTAACTTTGCATCATCGTAGTCGACACTGAGGTCAGAATCCGTGTCGGTATTAGTGTCTACTATTTGGGATAGTGGGCACTTTTGAGACCCCGAGGGTCCCTGCGACATAGGGGCAGGGAGGGCTTGACTCTCTGCATAAACCCTGGACTCAGCTTTGTCCAACCTTTTGTGCAATAAATTCACATTAGCACTTAAAACATTCCACATATCCACCCAGTCAGGTGTCGGTGTTGCCGACGGAGACACCACATTAATTTGCTCCACCTCCTCGCTAGGAAAGCCTTCTACCTCAGACATGCCGACACACGCGTACCGACACACCACACACTCAGGGAATCCTCTTATCCGAAGACAGTTCCCCCACAAGGCCCTTAGGAGAGACAGAGAGAGAGTATGCCAGCACACACCCAGCGCTAATGACCCAGGAAAAAAACACAGTATGTTTACCCCGATTGCGCTGTTATAATGTATTTGCGCCAAATTATGTGCCCCCCCTTCTTTAAAACCCTCTTTCACCGTGGTAAGCAGGGGAGAGTCCGGGGAGCTTCCTCTCAGCGGTGTGCTGTGGAGAAAATGGCGCTGGTGAGTGCTGAGGAACAAGCTCCGCCCTCTCAGCGGCGGGCTTCGGTCCCGCTGAAAATTTTCAAAACTGGCGGGGGTCTCATCTATACAGTGCCCTGCCTGTATAATACCTTTATTAGCCAGAATGGAGGTCCTTATTGCTGCCCAGGGCGCCCCCCTGCGCCCTGCACCCTTACAGTGACTGCCGTGTGTGTGCTGTGTGGGGCAATGGCGCACAGCGTTACCGCTGTGCGTTACCTCACTGAAGAACTGAAGTCTTCTTTCTTCACATACTCACCCGGCTTCTATCTTCCGGCTCTGCGAGGAGGACGGCGGCGCGGCTCTGGGACGAACGGCGGGGTGAGACCTGCGTTCCGTTCCCTCTGGAGCTAATGGTCTCCACTAGCCTAAGAAACAGAGCCTGACATTAAAGTAGGTCTGTTTCTCTCCCCTCAGTCCCACGATGCAGGGAGTCTGTTGCCAGCAGATTCCCTGAAACTAAAAACCTAACAAAATACTTTCTTTTCAGGAAAACTCAGGAGAGCTCCCTGTAATGCACCCAGTCTCCTCTGGGCACTGTAATAAACTGAGGTCTGGGGGGTATCGCTACTACTCTTGGTGGTTGAGCCGTGCCTACCTGGGTGTCCTGTATGGTGGCTGCTAGAGAGAGTGCCAATATCGTGCTGGGCTCATCTTTCTGCTCACAATCCTGGGGAAAATTTAAAATGGGATACAGCTGGCAAGGGTTAGGGTTAACACATTGATCAATCACTTTCCTATCCTTTACCAATGCACCATTTCTCCCCATCAACATATGGTGGTGGTGGTGCGCTCGCAATCGCTTTCGCGCTAGGTTTGGAACTTGCTGTGCGAGCTAGTTCCTTCTGCACCTCCCCCTCTTGCTACCACAGGTTTAAACAATCGGTATGTCTGACCCTTTGTTTTCTAGATTTAATCAGACATATTCTAATCCTTATGTTCTGTAACACCTCTGATTCAAAGCTGCCCATCCTAGGGAATGAGGCCCCATCATCAGCAGTCATACGTACCCATTCATTACAAAAAGCCTCCATGTGTGAACCATATTTCTCACACATAATAAACCTTACTGACCCCCTGGGCCGCAATTCTCCAGCCTGGACCCTGCATACTGAACGTCTCTCACTTGAGCAACTGGCTCCCATAATTGTGGGTCTTTTCCCACAAACACCAAAATACTCAATGCAAGCAGACGGTGAAAGTTACTCGAGCGCCTTTCACGCGCTCTCGCCCACGCTGGCCAGTGCAATGATACATTGTCGATAGTGGATCGCAATGTACCCAACTTAGGGCTCCTATAAGACCTTACAGCACCAAAATTTATTTCGGTGGAGGTTCTGTTGCAATATTTTCCTGAGAGAGGCAGCGAAAAATTCCTTTTCAGTATCTTTTCACTGGAATTTTTGTAGGGTGAAAAAAAACAGTTGCCTAATAACTATTGCTTCACCTTTTCCAATGGAAGTCCACCAGGGAGATTTCATGACGTTATCAAAGAAAAACCCCTTTGTTTACACAATCACGTTTGCGTATGCTTTCTACAGCGCATATAACACAATGGTATCACGTTGTGCTGTGTAGAACACACGGACGTGCGGTTCAATCGCAAAGCCTATAGATACTAGTTATCTATATGCCCTATGATCGCGGGAGTCGAGCTGCGATCCTCATCCGGAGCATAACAAAAACTATATGGGGTCACAATTCTCAATTCACAATTCCCTACCACGCTGCTGTGCAAGTCTCCTCACGACTTGCGTATATCCACAATATGTTCACGTAAGGTAGCGTTCCATACACCACCGGGCCTCTACTAACCCAGTGTTCCCACGAGACCCGAATTTCCGGGGTTCAGCTCCACTCACTCCGCTTTCAATCACTCAAATACACCTTGTTTTTCTTTTCTGTACAGAAAATTTCCACTCCCTTAGGTTGGTTACTTTACGCCAGAGGTACTTACAGTTTTAAATTAAATTTTTAAGGTAACCTGTTTTTGAAATTGGATAGTTATGTGCTATTGTATTAAATGTATACTATCCCGCCTTTTAATTGAACAAACTATCGTGTTATTTATACTTAGCGTCCGTACTCCTACGCAACCTTACATAAACACGCGACCGTGCGTGACTTTTACGCCACGTGTGCAACCCTGCGCCACGTATTTTGTCCGTACCTTGTGTACAAATGTGCGTCCGCAATTCAACAAGCCACACAATCTCTATAAATGTGAGCAATACAAACTATAATCGCTCACAAATACAACCCACACTTGTTCTGTATAAACCTTTACGACTAGGCCAGAACTACGTTTTGTGTCTTTATAATTACACCCTTAATACATTTATTTCAAATTTATCTATATAGCAAACAAATGTATCCGATTTCACACAGATTTATAATAACTAATAACCTATGCCAACAATATGTGGGAGAGTATGCAAAATATCGGTACCCTTTGGCGCCAAAAAAATTACACAGATTTTTTAAATAGCTTTTTTCCTATTTACCTCCGGGTTCTATCAGCACCTCTGCAGACCAGACAGAGCAGACGCAATCTAACAGCACAAAAATAGGGTTTCAAAACATACAAGCAACCAGGAAAAGGTTTTACTTAAAGATGTATATCCACCCTTTGCTGATAGATTAAAGTCTGCTATGATCTGCTAGTCTATGAGCGTGTGAAAAACCGGATCGGCCCCCCAATTGTAAATGCTGATTTACTTACAGGACTAAAAGCAATACTTTAATACACTCAATACACTTTAAAATCGAACCGCTGCGGCCGCTGTATTCAATCCTTAACCTACGTACTTTTTACTCAGTTAGCGTACAAAGGCCTGTACCGTGCACGCACTTTGCGTACACACGCCGCGACGGACGTACAAACTACACGCAGTGCATACACACACACCGACACGCTGAAAGCACAATGCAGCTTCACGTGTGGCTAAAATACACTTATAACCTTAGCAGGGAAAGAGACACGACACCAATTGTATTTAAGATGTTGGGATCCGACCAGCCAACATATAATTGATAAAAGGGGTTACAACAGATATACAATTACAATAAGAGAAAAGAGGCTACAATACAATGGTACATATGTTTGGTTTCGCCAGCGCCACATGGTCCGGTGCTCAGTCAATCAGCAAGATGACCTTCAGAGAGAGATTGAGTGACCGGCTAGGCAGCTTAGCTTTTATACAGTTGGTAAAAACACAATACAATGGAAACTGTAACCTCTTCATCCATAGGTCAAAGGGCTGGTCATTTACAGTACAGGAGGAGTCATAGGTTGGTTTGAATAGATGGGCGATGTCTGTTCCAGGTGTGCTTGCAGTTGGTCTCCACTGGGTTCCCACCGAATATCAGAGTACAGTAAACACAGTATAATAGTAATATTCTGTTCTTGCACATAATTATGCGCAGGAACGTGCTATCTTCTGCAAACTGCTACCGGAATGTTGCCCTTAATATACCCTACAGTTGGATACCAAACACCACCTCATAACCTAATGCTGTCCCCTCATATCCTGTAAAGGTGAATCCCTTTGTTGTTGTACCTTTTAAACAAGTATAACTTGCTGGTGTGGTGCGTGTGGGCTATGTGTACATTGTGCACTATGTGGATTAAATATGAGATATGTCTTTGTGACTTTTCCATGCGAGTACCAACTGTCAAAGTCAAAAATATTACATAGAAAGAACATACAGACTCCACACATTATGAGTCGCTATGCTTGCAAATACGCGCAGCAATATATGGTAACATATGCATTTACACAGACATGCCACAGAGATAGATTCGACACATATTTCAAACAGCACATAATTATAACATATCAAGCGCCAGACATCATAATGTTTTAAATGTATTTAATGGAGTAACGTCATGTATGTGTATTATTGGAACGAAGCAAGATGGACATGTCGTATTTGGTATTAAAGCAACCATATTAATGTGTATATTAATTTGATGCCTGTTATTAAGTTGTAGCTCATTGCAGCAAGTAGATATGATGAAATGTATGAAAGCTAAAGTCACTCTTATTTGAACAATAGACATTCCAAGCATGTGATGGACAGGAAACTCAGGCCAGCCCTTTTGATGTCTTCAAGGCTTGCATATGAACTGACCAATGACTCATCATCACTGGCTGTGGCTGTAAGTGAATTAGATTGTATTAACTGCTTACTGTATAAATTGTAACCATGTAACTATATATATATATATCTATATATATATATATATATACTGTACATTGTGATATATTGAATACATATCCTTTTAATAACAAATATATATACATCAATGAGCTTTGGAACGCAGATAATGTGTGGGTGTATTGTTTTCTCTTATGGGATGCAGTGTTTTGCGATGTATAGCTCACATTCATAGCACATGGTAATAAGATGCGCAGGCGTCCACAATATATATTAGAGCCGGCATTTTAAATATTTGTTAGAAAGCAATTTGGCATTTCCAGATGGGGGCTCGTCCGGGATATCACGTTCTTAATTATGCTCTGTACATTACAAACGCGACGCTGTGGTCGATCAGCTAACGGTGGATGCATCGTGATGCTGACAAATCACATCCGTGTGTTCTGTCATGTTATTAGTAAGGCGCTGATATGAAATTCAAGGGACAGTGTGTTTCTCACAATATTTAAGATGCTAAAGAGTATTTTTATTGTTGCAAAACAAAGTTCAAATAAGTCATATTGTGTTTGATTCAGATTGGATTGTTTATCTGCTAAGTAGAATTTAATGTACATTTAAAAGTTGCTGCATAGCCATGATATAGCTGTGTTAGCATGCTGAGAAAATGTGTATATTTTTAAACTCAGGCCTAAAGTAACATTGGTGCCTGTATAGAGTGTGATTTCTTTGTGACAAAAGAGCCGCATGGTCTGTCCTCCATTTTGGACTAACCACATGGCCTGTCCACCATCTTGTGTAAACCTCATGGATGTGGAAGGGGGAGAAGCAGTGACCATTTTAGGAAGGTCACTTTCTAAATAGCTGATTTTCAGTCTGCTCAGAACAACCAGTTTCCTTTGTCACAAAGTTTCCACATATCTACAAAATTCAGCACCATTTATGAGTTACCAATGAATTTATTTAACCCATGCCATAGTCAATTACAAATAGTTTCAATTAGGCCTAGTGGGAGTAAATGGTGATATAAGTGAATGTTTTTTGTCTCTTCTTGTCTGTGTGTAATAACCTTATGTCAACTGGGGGGTTGCACACAGAAAAAAAAAGTTTTTTTTTCTTTCTTTTCTTCCAAGACTTGTGGAGTATAGCCATTGAAATGCAAATTAACTTGTGTGACTACTTTTTTTTAGTACAGGCAAGGCAAATATCTTTGATATGCAAATTAGAGGCCCTGAGAGAAACTAGTCATTCAGTGTGCCCACAAATACATATGAAGGGGTTTCATAGAAGTGCAGTATATAGTGTGTGTGTGTGTGTGTGTGTGTGTGTGTGTGTATGTATATATATATATATAATATATGTAATATTATAGTATATATAATATTATTGTAATTATGTGTATATTTATATCAGTGTATGTTCTGCAAGACAGCTATCCAATCTGAATCATAGCATTTAAATCATAGGCTATTGCAGTCATTATAGATCTGTGTGAAATCGGATACATTTGTTTGCTCATATAGATAAATTTGAAATAAATGTATTTAAGGGTGTAATTATAACACAAAAAGCAGTTCTGGCCTGATTGTTAAGGTTTATACAGAATAAGTGTGGGTTGTGTTAAGTGAGCGATTATAGTTAGTATTGCTCACATTTATAGAGACTGTGTGGTTTGTTGAATTGCGGACGTACGTTGTACACGTGGTACGGACAAAGTACAGGAGCACACATAGCGTAAAGGCACGCACGGTCGCGTGTTTACGCAAGGTTGCGTAGGATTGCGGGCGCATAATACAAATCACACGATAGTTGTTCAATTAAAGGCGGAATAGTATACGTTTAATACGACAGCACATAACTGTCCGATTTCAAAAGCAGATTAGTGTAAGACTTTGTTTAAATGGTACTGCCTCTGGGTTAAAACCACCAACCTAGGGGAGTGGAATTTTCTGTACAGAAAAGAAAAACAAGGTGTATTTGAGTGAGTGAAAGCGGAGTGAGTGGAGCTGAAACCCGGAAATTCGGGTCCCATGGAAACACTGGGTTATTAGAGGCCTGGTGGCGTAGGGTTCGCTACCTTGCGTGATCAGAACTAGGTGGTCTAGGTGATCTAGGTGTCCCAAAATCTAGGTGGTCTAGAGTGGTCTAGGTGGTCTACAGCAATCGTAGGGCATATAGATAACTAGTATCTATAGGCTGTGCGATTGAATCATACGTCCGTGTGTTCTACACAGCACGTGATACCATTGTGTCATATGCGCTGTGGAAAAGCATACGCAGACGTGATTGTATAGACAAAGAGGTTTTTCTTTGATAATGTCGGGAAATCTCCCTGGTGGGCTTCCACTGGAAAGGGTGAACAATAGTTATCTAATTTCTCTGTTTTGCACCCTACAAAAATTCCAGTGAAAAGATACCAAAAAGGAATTTTTCGCTGCCTCTCTCAGGAAAATATTCCAACAGAACCTCCACCGAAAGAAGTTACGGTGCTGTAAGGTCTTATAGGAGCCCTAAGTTGGGTACATTGCGATCCACTATCGACAGTGTATCGTTGTACTGCCCAGCGTGGGCGAAAGCGCGTGAAAGGCGCTCGCATCTGCTTGCATTGAGTATTTTGGTGTTTGTGGGAACGGTCGAGAAGGCAAGACCCACAAATATGGGAGCCAGTTGCTCAAGTGAGAGACGTTTATGCAGGGTTCAGGTTGGAGAATTGAGGCCAAAAGGGTCAGTAAGGTTTATTATGCGTGGGAAATATGGTTCACACACGGAGGCTTTTTGCAATGAATGGGTACGTATGACTGCTGATGATAGGGCATCATTCCCTGGGGTTGGTGAGTTTGATCCTAAGGTATTGCAGGTGGTATGTCTAACCAAAGTCATATAAGACAAGAACGTAAATATAAGAACTGTTTGAACTTGTAGCAACAATAAACAAGTAGGAAAAAAAAGAGAAAGCAAGTACACCGCCATATGTAGATGTGGAAGCAGTTACGGCCAGCATACAAACTATAGAAAATAATAAAAATATGAAAAATATGAATGTAACCTATATATGTACTAATGAATGTCGAAGTTTTATCTAGGAGGAGAAGGCGACCTGATAGGTTTCAGCCATTTCTCATGCACTCAGAGGAGTATCCAACCGGTAAAAGAAGAGCAGTAGCCTGCGGGGGAAGTGGCTGAGACCAGTGGAACTGGTAAGTATGGTATCATTCGTGTACATATATAGTAAAACCCAACAATAAATTAAAAATCAAGAAAGTAACGTCAGAAATGGTGAAAAACCTGTCCGCACATTAGTATTTGCCAGTAGGAAAGCGGACAGAGACAGGGTAACCCCCGGGTATTTCTTTTAGTTACCATATAAGAAGTATTCATTCCTAGTAATGCCCCTAGTCAAGATGAGCTTGGAAATGTTTGTTGGACCATGTACAGACCCTTAATAGATGAGAAGGATTGAATGAATACTTTGCATGACCTAGAAGCTTATTACAGGGTTTTTTTGTCTTTTGCAGTAATAGAAAACTCTCCGTCTGGATAAGATCACTGGTAAACACTAATTCGGCAAATGGAAGGTGGCTGTCTCTGTGCTAATGGACGGGCTCAATAAGGCATTGAGGGTCAGGGTGCAGACTTCTTTGCCAAATTGGAAAGGGGTCACAGTAGCTAATCTTCGAGAGTACGTTATTGAACATCACAAGAATATTGCTAGGCACAGAGAACAACAGGAGGAGAGGTTGAGGACGGTAGGTATACAGGCACATACAGGAAAGACCCATCAGTCCAAACCCCAGATCCCTAATGGTAAGTCAAGGTCAATAATATGTTACACTTGTAGGAAGGAAGGGCATTTTGCCAGAGATTGTAGGAGTAGTAGGACACATAGTCAATATAGACCCCCTAGACAGAAAACACAAGCCACATTATTAAACACATAGGGGTAAATTAACTAAGATTCGTATTTTCCCGTTTCAGGTCAAAGTTCAATCACGAATGACATCGAAAGTGTAAAACTGCAACTTTTTGAATTGATTACGACTAATTTACTAAGCTGCCGTATTTTGTCTTTTCGGGTTTTCCGATGTCGATGTCATTGGTTTTTTTTTTCAGTTTTTTACGGCAGTGATTAGCAAAACACTGCCGACTTTTTAAAAATGAATCTCGGCCGGATCTGTGTGATCCGTGCTGGGGTTCATTTTTTTTTTTTTTTTTAAATTAAACAGTGTAAAATCATAAAAAAAATGGCATGGGGTCCCCCCTCCTAAGCATAACCAGCCTCGGGCTCTTTGAGCCGATCCTGGTTGCAGAAATATGTGGAAAAAAATGACAGGGGTTCCCCCATATTTAAGCAACCAGCATCGTGAAAGTAAAGATTTATTACATACATCCACACAAACATACATACATACTTACCTTATGTTCACACGAGGGTCTGTCCTCTTCTCCAGTAGAATCCAAGGGGTACCTGTTGAATAAATTCTACTCACCAGATCCCGGGTCCCAGGGTCCTCGGGGCAACCATTTGTAATCCAGGTACTTGAATAAAATAACAAAACGGAGAGCCGAGCCACGAACTGAAAGGGGCCCCATGTTTTCACATGGGACTCCTTTCCCCGAATGCCAGAAACCCACTCTGACTGATGTCTAAGTGGGTTTCTTCAGCCAATCAGGGAGCGCTACGTTGTGGCATCCTCCTGATCGGCTGTGTGCTCCTGTACTGAGTGACAGGCGGCACACGGCAGTGTTACAAAGTAGCGCCTATGCGCTCCATTGTAACCAATGGTGGGAACTTTCTGCCCTGCGGTTGACCTAAAGTGACGTCACCGCTGAGCAGAAAGTTCCCACCATTGGTTACAATGGAGCGCATAGGCGCTACATTGTAACACTGCCGTGTGCCGCCTGTCAGACAGTACAGGAGCACACAGCCGATCAGGAGGGTGCTACAACGTAGCGCTCCCTGATTGGCTGAAGAAACCCACTTAGACATCAGTCAGAGTGGGTTTCTGGCATTCGGGGAAAGGAGTCCCATGTGAAAACATGGGGCCCCTTTCAGTTCATGGCTCGGCTCTCCGTTTTGTTATTTTATTCAAGTACCTGGATTACAAATGGTTGCCCCGAGGACCCTGGGACCCGGGATCTGGTGAGTAGAATTTTTTCAATAGGTACCCCTTGGATTCTACTGGAGAAGAGGACAGACCCTCGTGTGAACATAAGGTAAGTATGTATGTATGTTTGTGTGCATGTATGTAATAAATCTTTACTTTCACGGTGTGTGTGTCTTGTCTTTTTTTGGGTATTTTTTTAGTAATAGTACTACAGGTACCAGCGGGCCCGTTTTTCCGCCGCATGCTGGTACTTGTGGTTCTCCAAGTACCAGCATGCGGGGGAGGCTTGCTGGGCCTTGTAGTACTGCTACTAAAAACAATATCTTTTCATTATCACAAAAGGCTATCAGCCCCCCCATCCGCAGCCCATTGGATGGGGGGACAGCCTCGGGCTTCACCCCTGGCCCTTGGGTGGCTGGGGGGGGGGACCCCTTGATTGAAGGGGTCCCCACTCCCCCAGGGTACCCCGGCCAGGGGTGACTAGTTGGATTTTTGATGCCACGGCCGCAGGGCACTATATAAAAGTGACCCCCGGCTGTGGCATTATCTGTCCAGCTAGTGGAGCCCGGTGCTGGTTTTAAAAATACGGGGGACCCCTACTCTTTTTGTCCCCCGTATTTTTGGAACCAGGACCAGGCGCAGAGCCCGATGCTGGTTGCTTAAATATGGGGGAACCCCTGTCATTTTATTCCCCATATTTCTGCAACCAGGATCGGCTCAAAGAGCCCGAGGCTGGTTATGCTTAGGAGGGGGGACCCCACGCAATTTTTTTCGAGAAAATAATCACTTTCCCACCCCTTCCCACTGATATACATGCACGGATCTCATGGATCCGTGCATGCCTATACAATCACGGTAAAAAAAAGCAGGTCTGTTTTTTTTAAGCACTTTTTTACGAGTTGTAATTTTTCACGGCAGTGTTTGGTTTTTTTTTGCTTTGCACTTCTTAGTAAATTACCGAGATTCATAGTTAAACAGCCGCGTTTTGACCGATGGTGTATTCATTCGTAATTTTTTTGTTGGACTTCCAAAAAATTACGAATGCCCTCATCACTGCCGTGATTATTGCTTAGTAAATTACCGAGATGACACTTTGATGAAAAAACGGCATCTCGGTCAAAATCGGGACCTTAGTAAATTTACCCCATAGATGGGACCAAGGGACATATAGTAAGGAATCACAAGCCATATAGAAAACACAGATTTGGCTAATGGGAAGAACAAAACAAATGCAACATTACCCTTTGACAAAACTTGCTGGGGTTAAGATGGGGCCTCTAAACTTTTGCTTATTTTTCCTAGCAGAAATGGCCCCTGATTAACTTAACAGGAGCTTTGTTAGATATGATATACATATAATGTGCTCCCGCTCAGGAAGTACAAAGTATGTTAGACACCCACGAAGACTAATGTTAAATTTATCTGTTCTAGATTCATGTCCATCACAGGTAGAGGAAATTATCTCACAGATACCGGGTTCCCTATGAACTTAGGATGGACAGGACACTGGATTGATGGCTGGGATAGTCCCAATAGCGATACAACAAACACAGAATTTTTTTAAGGGGAGTAGACCAAGTAGAGAGTCACTTCCCCGAAATGCCCAATCCAGTTGTCAAATTTTTAAAAAATCTTCTCCACCTCTACAAACTCATCTGTCACCAACCTCTATTCTGTTTCTCCACAGTTTCCTCTTCATCTTTTGCGTTCACACAGGGTGGTACAATACATGGACCCGATTACAGTTCAAACACTACATGCCTAATTGGTCCTTCAGAGTTCTGCCTGAACCCAGTATATCTCACCAGCACGATAACACCAGTATTACTGCAGTGTGCCTTGTCATGCACAAAGGGTGGAGGAAGGATGAGAATACTGGTGAAGGGAGATTTTGTATAGACACTGATATGCCTGTTGGTGAACCTGACATTTTTCTTTTTCATTTTCTCCTTCTTTCTCTCCTCTAGAGATGTTTTTTTTTTTGAGTTATGCTTATGATACTCTACATTGCAAACACACAACAGTTAAATTAAGATACAAATTTGTGTTCCCTACAGGAAAAGGAGGTCTGGAAGTCGAAGGGGTATGGTTAGGAGTCCCCAGGACTCTGGAGAGATGGACAAGGTAAGCCAGTGGCCCCCAGAGCATATCTCCCAAGCCTAGCTGAGGCGGCATACTCACCTAGGGTAAGGAAGGTATGTGCAAGCTGGTAAGAGCCTACTGGAGTGCACCAGGGTACTCTTCTCATGCATGTAAGAAAGCAATGACATGTCTTACTTGCTTGAGGAAGAATATTGGTAAGGCAATACCAACAAAGGCATCCCATATCCCTCCTGCAGATGGACCTTTTCAGGTAATACAAATCGACTTCGTACAGTTAACACCCCTTAGGAATTATTGTTATGTATTGATGTGCACTGATGTTTTCTCAAACTGGGTAGAGGCATTTCTTGCCGCCACGGATGCTGCTTTGTTTATCGCAAAGAAAAAATTGCGCAGAAATTTGTGTGTAGATAATGGTACACCTAGGAATAGGAGCAAAGCTTGAAACTGGACTATTGTGATCATAGATACTGCCACTAGTATTATGTAGCATCGGAACCACTCCCAGATCTTCACTTAACAAATCACCCTGTTCGAAATTTTTGTTTTGTTTTTGGTTTTTGTGTCTTTTTGTTTTTTTGGAAGACAACCTCATGTCATGATTGATCTGCACAATGATCAGAAATACACCAATGAGGTGGCAGTACAGTACCTTATTGAGATGAGCCAACATTTGAGAACTTGACAAAAGAACTTGAAACTGTTGATTCCTGGTATGCCAAATACTGTCTTGATTGTGAACCAAGAGACTGTGTGATTGTTTTTGCGCTCAGGTTGCCTAATAGACAGGTGGGAAGGACCATACCAAGTTTTGTTGAGAGCACTATCCCAGTGAAAGTAGCCGAGAGAGAGACTTGGGTCCACGATTCCCATTGCAGGAAAGTCGGTAGTCCGGAAGGAACTCGTAAATGGAGTGAGATCGCAAAAGTATCACCAGAGAGTCTGTTCCGTGAAGACTGAGAGGAGGCACTGTTGAACACTACCTGAGCGTACTAAAGTATTACAGAAAGACCAGTCATTGTAATTGATTTGCTATGAACAAGAGTTGTTTTGTTCTATTTCTCTTTTGTCTCTTTCTCGCTGACAAACATTTTTTTTCAGGACATTCTAATTTTTGTGAGGTTTTCCATGAGGAGTCGAGTGTGGGACTGGAACTGGTTCTGGAGGAAGGAGTGATTTCCTTATAGGATCCCAGGATTAGCCGACCAGTTTGTTAAAGCCACAGAAAAATCAAAGGTCTAGTAGTTACGGAGTTCGGAGGTAACGTGATAGGCTATTGTCTGAGGAATACTGTATTTTGTAGTTATTGTGACTCCATATTTGAAGATGAGAGCATCCAGAGATGTCAGTCTAGCAATAAGGTGACAGACATCCCTTGAGTGATTACCACTCACTAGTGGGTAAGGTCTTAAACCAAGTGGAATGTTGGATGTGCTCACAGGTACCTCTAAGACGAAAAGATGCAGGATTAGTGCTATATTTTTTTTAGCGATAGCTGAGGTACTTGAATTACACGGAAGGGTGAGGGGACCAGTGGACAAAGAATATAATATAACTAGACCCCCTAGCCTTAAGATCCACCAGTACCATAGATAAATCCTTGGTATGTTTAAATCTCACCAATTTCAGGAAATTGGGATGTAATCAGGAACAATTAGACAATGGCTATTCACACATAGCAGATAAAGAGCTCATTAATATGTGTGGAAGAAAGGTTTATGAGTGGCTCTCCCCGAACTCCGAAGGTTTATGTTATTTAGGAAGGACACTACTTATAACCCTTGTTCAATGATTAAACAGACCTAGCATACGTTCCAGAAATGGAAACAATGTGCAGAAAATGATAGGAATATGTAAATCATGAAAATTTTATGTCACTTTCACAATTTGTTTGTGTTTTCTTCATCTACCCAGCAGAACCTCAATCGAATCCGAACATCAGTGTACGAAGATGTAGGTTCATGTATGTGTGAAATGTTCATTCAAATCAGACATTATAGGCCAAAGCACTGTCCCAGCATACTCTATAGGTTGAATGTTGTCCCACACCCAACCAGTGGTCCCGTGACCGCCGAGTGCATATAGAGGATGTCTCGTCCTCCTCCCTGTCTTCCCCAAATATAGTCAAATGTCTGATTTGCGAAATGAATACATACTTGTGTCTAGGTCACCGATTATTGTCTGAAATATTTTTCTTATGTTAATAATTTATGGCAGTTATTGTTTACTGCCAAAGGGTGGACTGTCAAAGTAAAAAATATTACATAGAGAGAACATACAGACTCCACACATTATGAGTTGCTATGCTTGCAAGTAGGCGCAGCGAGCACAGCAATATATGGTAACATATGCATTTACACAGACATGCCACAGAGATAGATTCGACACATATTTCAAACAGCACATAATTATAACATATCAAGCGCCAGACATCATAATGTTTTAAATGTATTTAATGGAATAACGTCATGTATGTGTATTATTGGAACGAAGCAAGATGGACATGTCGTATTTGGTATTAAAGCAACCATATTAATGTGTATATCAATTTGATGCCTGTTATTAAGTTGTAGCTCATTGCAACAAGTAGATATGATTAAATGTATGAAAGCTAAAGTCACTATTATTAGAACAATGGACATTACAAGCATGTGATGGACAGGAAACTCATGCCAGCCCTTTTGATGTCTTCAAGGTTTGCATATGAACTGACCAATGACTCATCATGAATGAGAAAGTTCCCTCCCCTAGGCTAGACACAAGAGATCTGTGCACGCCCCCAACTCTCAGTGTATTGCTGAAGAGACACACAGAAGCGTGCTTTTTCCCCTGGGTCCTGAGCGAGATGGAGTGTTGGTAATATTTTGCTTCTGTTAGCTGGAGTTGAGACACAGCTGAAGATGGAGGAACTGGAGCGATTATAAAGTACATTGAGGGAGATGGTGATGTATTACTGGCTGTGGCTGTATGTGAATTAGATTGTATTAACTGCTTACTGTATAAATTGTAACCATGTAACAATATATATATATATATATATATATATATATATATAATGTACATTGTGATATATTGAATACATATCCTTTTAATAACAAATATATATACATCAATGAGCTTTGGAACTCAGATAATGTGTGGGTGTATTGTTTTCTCTTATGGGATGCAGTGTTTTGCGATGTATAGCTCACAAACATAGCACATGGTAATAAGATGCGCAGGCGTCCACAATATACATTAGAGTGGGCATTTTAAATATTTGTTGGAAAGCAATTTGGCATTTACACAATGCTACCGTAATTACCCATACCACGCGCTAATACGCAGGATCGCATGAGCGGTCATACGCAACATGCGAATATGTGCACGCACGGCAGAACAAGTACGCGCACGGAGGCCATATGTGTTGAGTTTGTACGTGATGTGTGTACTGTAATATTTTCCGACTTCGACATCTGCCTTGCTGGAAACCAATCCCAGCAATCTGAAAACCTGCCTTGCTGGAAAGCCAATCCCAGCATTCCGAAAACCTGGCTTGCTGGAAAGCCAATCCCAGCATTCTGAAAAACCTGCCTTGCTGGAAAGCCAATCCCAGCATTCTGAAAACCTGCCTTGCTGGAAAGCCAATCCCAGCATTCTGAAAACCTGCCTTGCTGGAAAGCCAATCCCAGCAGTCTGAAAACTGCCTTGCTGGAAAGCCAATCCCAGCATTCTGTAAACCTGCCTTGCTGGAAAGCCAATCCCAGTATTCTGAAAACCTGCCATGCTGGTTCAGCCAATGCCAGCATTCTGAAAACCTGCCTTGCTGGTCCAGCCAATGCCAGCATTAAGAAAACCTGCCTTGCTAGTTCAGTCAATCCCAGTATTCTGAAAACCTGCTTCACTGGTCAAGACAAGCCCAGCGTTCTGTTTAAGCAGCTCCTGAACATTCATCCACCCAGTCGCTGGTTACCTTATCCCAGTGACATTCCGTTACTGGTGACACTCCAGCTATCTATTGCACTGGTGGGTCTCCTCACCAATGTTCCAGTACCCACATAGCTGGTCACCTTCTGCTTCCTCTCTCAGTCTTCTCAGCCAACTGCCACGTATGCATGTGAAGATCTTATATTAAGCCTGCACAATTCTGTCCTCAACTCTTAAGTTCAGACCCAGTGTCTAGTCCTAGTCCGGATTCACAAATAACCACAGCCTACTACGTGCAGAGGTGTAGCTAGGTGTAATGGTGCCCGGAGCAAGGGTATGTTTTGGCGCACCCTCCCCTAGACCTTGTGGAGCTCAGGGCAAAAGTTTCCTTTGGGTGCCCCCATGTCTAAATAAGGGACAGTGCAAGCCGAAAACAGACAACAAAAATATAGGGGTGTTGCCACAGAATAGTACCAATTCACATAACACCGCACAGTAGAGTCCCTTAAACACGTTCCGCCACACAGTATAGCCTCTTATACATGTTAACAGAAAAAAGTTTGTATGCGCTGAGCAGGGACGTGCAAATATAACCCTGATAATGGCAGCCACCTGGTAAGGAGGTAGCCGGCCTCCTTAAAATGAAACAACTGAAACAAATCACCAGATCGGCGCACAATATCAGTGATGTTGATAAAAAACAATTTATTACATAAAAACAAACTGATTAAAAGACCACAACAATACACAAAGCGTAAATGTGAGGTATTATAAACCTCTAATACAAACATGGAGTGTATAAATATATGAAAGGGACGCTGACAGATGGGAGAGCCAGTCTCTATAGAAAAGAATTAGTCTCTCACATATGTTCCATATCTGACAGTTCAAATAAAAATGAATATTGCCAAATTGTATAGTTAGCATCTATGACCATATGAAAGTGACCAGATTTAAATAGCTATTTCCTTGGAGCACATATGAATGATAGACCAACCGATTGCTGTTACTCACTGAGCCGTTGTAATCTCTTACTGCACGGGATGGGTAGTTGAAATCCGCTTATTATCACCCTGTGCATGGGTGAGACATCCGTCAGCGGTATGTTTAGATGAAAACCATTCCCTTCAGTACGGCACCGAGTGAGTGCGCCGGACCGTCGTGCAAATACCCCAGCTCAACTGAGCGGTGCCCAGCCGGGCAAGGTGTAGCAGTGTTCCAAGTGCAGGGGAAGTGTAAGTGAGATGATTAAATCGCAGGCTGAAGCATTCACCGGCAGCTTGTAACAGGCGGTTGGTGACGATGTCTATTATGCTCCTTAGGACACTTAGGTCAAAAGCGGCCCTTTCTTCTGTACCCTCAACGCGTTTCTCCGCACCTCAGGTGGCTTCTTTAAGAGGCAGAGTGTTCTTCTCTGAGCACTATTTTAATTCTTTTATACCTTGTCCCATTGTAATCATTAGGAACAGGTGTGTATGGAGGCTCAACAGGTGCATGGAAATCTTAGCCTTCATGCACAAGTACACGTGTCACAGAGTTTCTCATTAAACGTGGTCAAATTAAAAAAACATTTATAGATAATAAGATTCAATCATATAGCTCTCAGTTTATCATAAAAAAAACATATATAAAAGACCATTTCTGTTATGCGGACAGAATCATTATAATACCATAGAGTTACAGCTATACTAAAAATCCTTCTAGTAACTATGTAATTATAATTTAACAATCTCCAACACCTGAGTGGGGGAAAGAAATATATGGGCATGTGTGCACAAATGGTGGATTAGGTACTCAGTACTATTGTTAGCATAATTATAGTGGACATTAAGTTTATTATATCTTAATTTTATTCTTTATTTATGAACCTTTATTATAAGAAATTTTGTCATAAATGACACATGCGAAAAAACATATCTGCATGTCACATCCCTTAATATTGCTATCTTTAGGCACTCAAATCTTAGTGTTATAACATAGGACAATATAAACTACAAAGAGACTTAGTATATAAACATACAAAAAGAGAGATATGCATATTTTTATAGATTTAGAGACTAGTACCTTCATAATATTAACATGAAACTATTGTATTCATTCCTATATTCCCTATCTAAAAATGAGAATGGTTATGTGGGTCAGTGGCCAGACTGATGTGCAGAAAAGGAATCTGGCGTGTCACTAGCAGTATAGCGGCAGCGCCAGGTCCGCTCGCAGTCATGGTCTCAAGCCCAGCAGAACCACTCCATGGACAAAAAAAGTATAGATTAAGAAGGAGAACAACAAAACATAAAAGAAAGAGGATCTAGGGACCGATCTTAATAAATAATCTACACTTCAGTGAGAGAAATAAAGTTGAATAGGCTGAAACTGCTATATATGGTTAAATAAATTCAAGATCTATGGTTTTGTTCAACCCATGAGGTTTCAAAGTTTGTAGTTTCCAAATCCATGAAGCTTCTTGACGACATAAAGTTCTAAATCTATCTCCACCTCTAGGGGTAATCTTAATCTGTTCAAAACCAATTAGTTGGAGACAAGCAGGATTACTAGAATGGATTTCTGCATAGTGACGTGAAACACTATGATTCATATATCCCTTAAGGATATTCCTCCTGTGTTCCATAAAATGCAGCTTCAGTGCCCTAGTAGTTCGCCCTACATAGTACATCTGACACGAACAACGTAGCAGATAGACTACGAAATCTGTACTACAGTTAATAAAGGATTGTATCTTAAATTCTGTTTTTGAGCCAAACGGAGAAATATGTTTGATTTTATTAACCACATGAGTGCATGTAGTGCATCTATTGTGGTTGCATCTAAAAAAGCCCACAACTTTTGAGCCCACTAATGTGGGTTGTTCGCTCATTTCAGTATTTACAGGAGATCTCTTAAAGAAACTCGGAGCTAATATATTCCTAAGATTTTTAGCTTTTTTAAAAATAATCGTGGGATTTGCAGGGAGAGTGATACTTAATATTGGATCAGTCAACAGTAATTTATAGTTACGTTTAATTATACAAGAGATTTTATTTGCTTTTACATTAAATTTTGATTTGAAAGCCAAATTATATTGATTAATTTTTTGAGTTTTATTATCACTGTTAGTATTTTTACTTTTATTTTTATTATTATTATTAGTAGACCTAGGTTCCCCAATAACTGTTTCAATAGGTGGAGGGATATCTTGTGCTATAATAGTACATAAACCTTCATTCTCATTTGGGTCCACATTAGATGGTTGTGTATTGATAGTTTCTAAGATACTCCTCCTATCTAATGTTTGTGAATAGGCTATGGCCTCTTCTAATACATCCTCAGGGTAGTCACGTTTTCTCAGGGAGGTGATAAGTTCTTCAGCTTGTTCAGCAAAAGTACAGTCTAATGTGCAGTTACGTCTAATCCTAAACAGTTGACTTTTTGGTACATTATTAAGCCAGCCCTTTTTATGGTTGCTCGTATACGGGATATAACTGCAGGTGTCAACAGGTTTTTTATAGGATGACACCATCAGTTTTTCCTCTACCGCCTCCACCGTTACGTCCAGAAAATTAATTCGTGAAGGGTGGTGTGTGCAAGTGAAGGACAAACCATACTCATTGGTGTTTAAAAAATCCACAAAATTAATAACTGTGTTATCGTCCCCTTTCCAAATAAAAAACAGGTCATCGATATAGCGACAATAGAGGACCAGGTTCGCAGAGTATGGGCCCTCCCAGATCAATGTCTGTTCGAGGTCACCCATATAGATGTTAGCAAAGCTCGGTGCGAACCTGGTCCCCATCGCTGTACCGAGGACCTGTAAGTAGTGACAGTGATCAAATAAAAAGTGATTATGTGTCAAAATAAAATAAATAGCCGAAGTGATAAAATTGCGCTTCATCTCTGAGTCCATTCCGGATTTTATAAGAGCCTTATCAACAGCTTGCACACCTCTATCATGTGGGATATTGGTGTACAATGCTTGTACATCACAAGTGATCAGTTTGTAATCTTGGGTCCATTTATGACCTTCCACAAGTTTGATAAATTCAGTAGTATCACGGATATGAGATCTCAGAGATGTCGCGCATGGTTGTAAAAAGTGATCAACGTAATAGGATAAATTAGACGTAAGAACCCCTATCCCCGAAATAATAGGTCGCCCCGGGGGTTCGTGAAGTGTTTTGTGGATTTTGGGAAGGTGATAGTAAGTCGGGACGATTGGGTGGAGGGGGTAGAGGAAGTTAAACTCCTCCTGAGCAATCACACCATCACTTTTAGCAGTTTCCAATAGGGTTTTTAGTTCCAGCTGGTATTTACGGGAGGGATCCTGAGCCAACACTTGATAAAATGTTACATCAAGTAGTTGGCGTCTAGCCTCTTTTAAATAGTCACAAGTGTCTTGAATCACTAATCCCCCCCCCCTTATCGGCAGGCTTAATCGTGATTGTCGTATCAGTGGCCAACTGTTTAAGGATCTTCCTTTCTTCACTAGTTAGATTATACAAACAGGGGGGTATTTTACTGTCACATAGCAACCGAAAATCATGTGAGGATTTATTATAGAAAGTTTCAATAGCGCTTGTCTTATGTTGTAACGGATAAAATTGGGATTTATTTTTAAATCTAGATTGTGAAGTATTATGAATATCAAACGTGAGGATCTCTGATGTGAACTGAGATTCACTCACTGCGCTTTCTATGAGTAACTCATTTAGTATATTAAGACCTGATTGATCATCTCTATCTAGGATGACTTGTGTTCCAACTCCAGAATTCTTTTTAGTGGAAGCAAAAAACCTCTCTCTACATAGACTCCTAACATACCTATTGAGTTCTATAAAAAGTTCAAAGAAATTTGGCTTTGAAGTAGGGGCAAAGTTCATTCCCTTAGCTAATATCTTAATCTCCGACTGGTTTAAGGGTTTGGAAGAGAGGTTAAAAACCGCATCGGCACCTAATGGAACCTCTGATTCTTTCTTCCTCCCCCTCTGTCCCCCTCGTCTTCCTCTTCTTGTTCTCTTGCCCTTTTTGGAGTCCCTGACAGGGGTTCGTATCGGTTGTGATGTTGGAAGTGAGAGAGGGGAACATGGTTCCCTAATCTCTGATTTGGGTCTAAAAAAGACTCCTGATGAGATTTAGACTCATAATTGGATTTAGTATAATAATTAGGGTATCTTTTCTCCCATTTAGTATGGCGAACTTCCCTCCACCCAGGTGATGATGAGGGATATGTGCGGGGTTTTCTCATTTGATTTCTACCACGATAAAAGTACCGTTCAGTGGACCTAGGGGAATTAAATTCATCCCTACCCATGTCTTTTGTTCGAGCATTAATCTGAGATTTCCCTTGTTTGGGTTTTGAAGGGGTATAGGATTTATCACGTCTCTGGTTTTTAGAGAAACTTCTTACACGATCTGATTGGTAATCCAATAGATCTCTTGTAAATTTATTTTCTTTTCTCTCAATAATCTCTCGTACATGTTACTCTGCAGCTTCTAATGCAGAGAGAGGTGCTAAAGCAGCAGCAGCTGGTTCAGAGAGAGATGCTACAGCATCAATGTAGAGAGTGGTGTTACAACAGCCAGAAAAAAGGGAGGTGTTGCAGCAGCCAGGGCAGAGAGAGGTGCTGCAGCAGCGGGTACAGAAAGAGGTGCTGCAGCAGCTGGGACAGAAAGAGGTTCTGCAGCAATGGGGGCAGAGAGTGATGCTGAAGGACAGAAGTAACCCTGCTGTACAGCTACAAGCAGTGAGACATATAAAGAAGGCGGCAGAGGTGTCAGTGCCTCCAGCTATCGCCTCTGGCTTGCACTGTTCCCTACCTAGTCTCCGAGTCTAAGTCATTGTGCACTCCTCTGCTTCTCCTCCTCCTGCTCTGTGGCTGCCTGTACAGTGGCCTGCGGTATAGCAGGTGACGGGTGGGAAGGTGGGTCAGGCGATGGCGCCCCCTATAACTTTTTCAGCGCCCGAAGCTCGTGCTCCACCGGAGCCACCCTCGCTACACCCCTGACTACATGGTAGAAGCTTGTTATACTAGCTGCTTTCCATATGGATGTCATTTCATTGGTTTGCCCAGTAGGGAATAAGTGATGATTCCATAGAGGTATTAGTGGTGAAGGATAGTATGATAGATGGAGACATTGCTGATGATGGGCCTAATTCTGAATTGGTAGCAAAGCAAAAAAAAAAAAAAAAGAGCGACTTTGAGACAAACTATTTAGCAATGCAGAGTGTGCAAATACATGTATTTATTTGTTTTGCCTGCAGCGTAAAAACTGGCTGCTTTGCATGTAGCCCACAAATGCGGGACAACTTTATTTTTACACTGCAATTTAGATTTGAGCTCAACTTTCTCAAATCTAAATCTCTCTGAACATTTTACATCTGCACCACCTGCAGTGCAACATTGTTTGACCAAGGTGGAAAGTTATTTGTCTATTTAACTTTCCTTCTAACTCAGAATCAGACCTGCTGTCTGTAAGGTTAGTGCTACTATACAATGTGCCATTTTTGCTATCTATTATTATTACAGGTTGAGTATCCCATATCAAAATATTCCGAAATACGGAATATTCCGAAATACGGACTTTTTTGAGTGAGAGTGAGATAGGGAAACCTTTGTTTTCTATTGGCTCAATGTACACAAACTTTGTTTAATACACAAAGTTATTAAAAATATTGTATTAAATGACCTTTAGGCTGTGTGTATGAGGTGTATATGAAACATAAATGAGTTGTGTGAATGTAGACACACTTTGTTTAATGCAC
The DNA here is from genome assembly GCF_028390025.1 of Pseudophryne corroboree. Lineage (NCBI taxonomy): Eukaryota > Metazoa > Chordata > Amphibia > Anura > Myobatrachidae > Pseudophryne > Pseudophryne corroboree. The sequence goes on along the minus strand of NC_086445.1, from coordinate 480,553,398 downwards.
AAAGTTATAAAAAATATTGGCTAAAATGACCTTCAGGCTGTGTGTATAAGGTGTATATGTAACATAAATGCATTCTGTGCTTAGACTTAGGTCCCATCACCATGATATCTCATTATGGTATGCAATTATTCCAAAATACGGAAAAATCCGATATCCAAAATACTTCTGGTCCCAAGCGTTTTGGATAAGGGATACTCAACCTGTACTACATTATTATTATTATTATTATACATACCAACATTAAGTAGTTTGGAATCTGGAAAGACTAGCCTCTTCTGAAAAGGCAATATAGTAGTGTCAGATTGAGGGATATAGTTATGACACACTGTTAATGTGCTACCAACTTAACTCCTCCAAATATACCCATGTACAGATGTGTGCTCATACATCTTTTCTGCAGTCGTGCCAAACAGCCCCTCTTGGCACGACAGGTTGCCTGAGAATCTTCTAGCATCAGGCGTCTTTATTGCAGAAAATGCATATTTGTGGGTCACTCTGACCCGATCACTTTCTGCAGTTTATCACAGCGTAGCGATCGGGTCGGGACTGCGCATGTGCCGGCGCATGCGTTCCCCAGCAATCGCCTCTGCCTGATTGACAGGCAGAGGTAGTCGCTGGGCGGGAGTGGGCGGCACAGCGGCGTTTGGCCGCTGTGTTAAATTTAGCACAGCTACGATCAACTTGGAATGACTCCCTTAGTCACAACACTATGCAACTAGGACGCACGAAGAGACTGTGCTGATTAATTTGTTACATGCATAATATAGTAATGAATAGTCTCTACTATTTTATTCATGAATTGTGAACAAACTTGCATAAACCTGGCCTTTGTTTGTTATTTTCACTGTTTATATTAAAAGGAAATTCTAAAGGCTTTTTACTTCAGCGCGACAAAGAGTGGAATTACACTGAAAACAAAATTAAGCAGATTGTAGCATGATATTTCTAAAAATGTAAATATCACCAGCAAGGCCAGGTCACAGCTGGAGCAGAACGGGAAAATACTCTTATTTTGACCAGTTTTTCCATGTACACAGTTATATAAATGTGCCCCATTGTATGCTAAAGCAACTACTGTCCATACCTACTACTCCAAGCTTCGCTGCAAACATCAGTGATATTCCTATCGGTAAGCCCAGAAGGTAATACCCAACAGCATTTGTAATTGCTCCAATCTTTTGCTTTCCAGCTCCTCGTAATATTCCACCACAGGAGTTCTAGAAGAAAAGATAATGTGTGAACTTAGAATAGTCAAGTATAGGTAAACAAGTGACATACAGTAGATGTATATATACATACAGTACTTACAGATACAACATCAAATAGCTGAAATGTAGCAAAAAGGAGCATAAGACGGGAAACCAATGCAGCAATTTCTCTATAAATGAAATAACATTTTATTACAACTCACTATAAAACCAACAACGAAAAGCTTTTTTTTTCCATCAATACTCTATACATTTGATAAACCAAAGTTTTAAAATAGCATTATTAGGGAAAATAAATGATATGCATCTCCAACGTACTGCAAGCGACAATAATTTATTAAAACAGCACATACCTGTAAAAAATCCAATATTGACAAGTGGAAAGCAACGTTTTTAACTCGTAGGTTTATATGAATGTAATTATGGTTACTTTGCGTAACTTCAGGGAATAAGGTGGCTGTAAAGTATATCAGTTTACAAGTACCTCCTCTCAGGTTTGTGAGCCCTTCTGGTGTCTCCGCTCCATGGGGACAGGGTTGCACTGTTACAGAAAAAGCCTTTTGCCAGTCAGTATTCCCAGAAGAAACCTGGAGTATTGGAGTATAAAGTGCTGCTGAATCGCTCCATAGCCAGGCAAAGCAGTATCACATTTGTTTTTACTGACGCATGTGTGCACTAACTGCACTTTTTTCAAAGACTGGGAATACTTACTGTAAAAGGACTTTGGTTTTCTATGATGGTGCAATCCTGCAAACATGGACTGAAGACGCTGGAGAGGTTCAGAAACCTGAGATGAGGTACTTATAAACTGACATTGGCGTTTCTATAATGGATGCAATGTGTGCGGTGCACGCAGGCCCATGGGTCCAGGCAGCCCTGTAACTAGGTGTGTGCAGAAGGGGCATTGCCCACAGCGCACACCTAGTTAGAGCGCATTTTCCCCCTGCGCTCCCGCGCCCTCTCTTGACCTGCTCTGAAGCCGCTGCATCCGGGTTACCCGCTGCGGCCGGAGAAGAGCCGCTTCCGCCGGGGGTGGAGAGCCGCTGCCTCCGGGTTACCCGCTGCGGCCGGAGAAGAGCCGCTTCCGCCGGGGGGAGAGCCGCTGCTTCCGCCGTGGGGGGGGGGGAAAGTCACTGCAACCTGGAGAGAGCCGCTGCCTCCGTTATCCACTGCTGACGGGGAAGAGCCGCTGCCTCCAGGAGAGAAGCGCTGCTGCGGGGGAAGAGCTGCTGCCGCCGGGAGGGAGTCGCTGCTGCGGGGGGAGAGCCACTTGCACCAGGTGAGAGAGCTCAGCCACTCAGCTACAGATGTGGTTGAAAATAAAAAGTGGTCGCTGTCTGCCATAATGTGTAATAAGGGGACGCTGTCTGCCATAATGTGTAATAAGGGGACGCTGTCTGCCATAATGTGTAATAAGGGGACGCTGTCTGCTGTAATGTGTAAGAAGGGGACGCTGTCTGCCGTAATGTGTAAGAAGGGGACGCTGTCTGCCGTAATGTGTAAGAAGGGGACGCTGTCTGCCGTAATGCGCTGTCTGCCGTAATGTGTAAGAAGGGGACGCTGTCTGCCGTAATGTGTAAGAAGGGGACGCTGTCTGCAGTAATGTGTAAGAAGGGGACGCTGTCTGCCGTAACGTGTAAGAAGGGGACGCTGTCTGCCGTAACGTGTAAGAAGGGGACGCAGTCTGCCGGAATGTGTAAGAAGGGGACGCTGTCTGCCGTAATGTGTAAGAAGGGGACGCTGTATGCCGTAATGTGTAATAAAGGGAAGCTGTCTGCCGTAATGTGTAAAGAAGGGGATGCTGTCCGCCGTAATGTGTAAAAAAGGGGAATCTGTCCGCCGTAATGTGTAAAAAAGGGGAATCTGTCCGCCATAATGTCTAAAAGGGTCTCTACCTGGTGTAGTGGCGCTACTGTGCGGCATAATAATGGAGACTACTGTGCACCGTTATATGAATTGGTATTATTTTGTGGCCACACCGCTTCCCCATGAAGCCACGCCTCTATATTTTTTGCGCACGTCTACGGCGCGCACTGCCCCTGTTTTGCATGGGGGGGGAGGGGGCGCCGATGCCTTTTCTTGCACACAGCGCTAAAATGTCTAGTTACGGCACTGGGTCCAGGGGGGCCCACACTGCACCCACTTTTTATTACTTACCATTTAAGAGCCCCGCGTTAACACTGCAACTGCACAAAATTCACTGGCAAAGTGGGCGCACACACATGCGCAGTAGTAATTAGTCTCCGCAACATGGTGGGTGCCATGTTTCTGGAGACCTGTGCATGCGCAGTAGGCTCTGGAACAATGTCAGAGTCTACTGCTCTGTGGAGAGGACGGGGCCCTGTTAAAACTAGAGATGAGCGGGTTCGGTTTCTCTGAATCCGAACCCGCCAGAACTTCATGTTTTTTTTCACGGGTCCGAGCGACTCGGATCTTCCCGCCTTGCTCGGTTAACCCGAGCGCGCCCGAACGTCATCATGACGCTGTCGGATTCTCGCGAGGCTCGGATTCTATCGCGAGACTCGGATTCTATATAAGGAGCCGCGCGTCGCCGCCATTTTCACACGTGCATTGAGATTGATAGGGAGAGGACGTGGCTGGCGTCCTCTCCGTTTAGAATAGATTAGAGAGACACTTGATTTACTAATTTTGGGGAGCATTAGGAGTACTCAGTACAGTGCAGAGTTTTGCTGATAGTGACCAGTGACCACCAGTTTTATTTATAATCCGTTCTCTGCCTGAAAAAAGCGATACACAGCACACAGTGACTCAGTCACATACCATATCTGTGTGCACTGCTCAGGCTCAGGCCAGTGTGCTGCATCATCTATTATCTATATATAATATTATATATATCTGTCTGACTGCTCAGCTCACACAGCTTATAATTGTGGGGGAGACTGGGGAGCACTACTGCAGTGCCAGTTATAGGTTATAGCAGGAGCCAGGAGTACATAATATATTATATAGTGAGTGACCACCAGACACACAGTGCAGTTTATTTAATATATCCGTTCTCTGCCTGAAAAAAGCGATACACACAGTGACTCAGTCAGTCACATACCATATCTGTGTGCACTGCTCAGGCTCAGGCCAGTGTGCTGCATCATCTATATATATTATATATCTGTCTGACTGCTCAGCTCACACAGCTTATAATTGTGGGGGAGACTGGGGAGCACTACTGCAGTGCCAGTTATAGGTTATAGCAGGAGCCAGGAGTACATAATATTATATTAAAATTAAACAGTGCACACTTTTGCTGCAGGAGTGCCACTGCCAGTGTGACTAGTGACCAGTGACCTGACCACCAGTATATATAATATTAGTAGTATACTATCTCTTTATCAACCAGTCTATATTAGCAGCAGACACAGTACAGTGCGGTAGTTCACGGCTGTGGCTACCTCTGTGTCGGCACTCGGCAGCCCGTCCATAATTGTATATACCACCTAACCGTGGTTTTTTTTTCTTTCTTTATACATACATACTAGTTACGAGTATACTATCTCTTTATCAACCAGTCTATATATTAGCAGCAGACACAGTACAGTGCGGTAGTTCACGGCTGTGGCTACCTCTGTGTCGGCACTCGGCAGCCCGTCCATAATTGTATATACCACCTAACCGTGGTTTTTTTTTCTTTCTTTATACATACATACTAGTTACGAGTATACTATCTCTTTATCAACCAGTCTATATTAGCAGCAGACACAGTACAGTGCGGTAGTTCACGGCTGTGGCTACCTCTGTGTCGGCACTCGGCAGCCCGTCCATAATTGTATACTAGTATCCAATCCATCCATCTCCATTGTTTACCTGAGGTGCCTTTTAGTTGTGCCTATTAAAATATGGAGAACAAAAATGTTGAGGTTCCAAAATTAGGGAAAGATCAAGATCCACTTCCACCTCGTGCTGAAGCTGCTGCCACTAGTCATGGCCGAGACGATGAAATGCCAGCAACGTCGTCTGCCAAGGCCGATGCCCAATGTCATAGTACAGAGCATGTCAAATCCAAAACACCAAATATCAGTAAAAAAAGGACTCCAAAACCTAAAATAAAATTGTCGGAGGAGAAGCGTAAACTTGCCAATATGCCATTTACCACACGGAGTGGCAAGGAACGGCTGAGGCCCTGGCCTATGTTCATGGCTAGTGGTTCAGCTTCACATGAGGATGGAAGCACTCAGCCTCTCGCTAGAAAAATGAAAAGACTCAAGCTGGCAAAAGCAGCACAGCAAAGAACTGTGCATTCTTCGAAATCCCAAATCCACAAGGAGAGTCCAATTGTGTCGGTTGCGATGCCTGACCTTCCCAACACTGGACGTGAAGAGCATGCGCCTTCCACCATTTGCACGCCCCCTGCAAGTGCTGGAAGGAGCACCCGCAGTCCAGTTCCTGATAGTCAGATTGAAGATGTCAGTGTTGAAGTACACCAGGATGAGGAGGATATGGGTGTTGCTGGCGCTGGGGAGGAAATTGACCAGGAGGATTCTGATGGTGAGGTGGTTTGTTTAAGTCAGGCACCCGGGGAGACACCTGTTGTCCGTGGGAGGAATATGGCCGTTGACATGCCAGGTGAAAATACCAAAAAAATCAGCTCTTCGGTGTGGAGGTATTTCACCAGAAATGCGGACAACAGGTGTCAAGCCGTGTGTTCCCTTTGTCAAGCTGTAATAAGTAGGGGTAAGGACGTTAACCACCTCGGAACATCCTCCCTTATACGTCACCTGCAGCGCATTCATAATAAGTCAGTGACAAGTTCAAAAACTTTGGGTGACAGCGGAAGCAGTCCACTGACCAGTAAATCCCTTCCTCTTGTAACCAAGCTCACGCAAACCACCCCACCAACTCCCTCAGTGTCAATTTCCTCCTTCCCCAGGAATGCCAATAGTCCTGCAGGCCATGTCACTGGCAATTCTGACGAGTCCTCTCCTGCCTGGGATTCCTCCGATGCATCCTTGCGTGTAACGCCTACTGCTGCTGGCGCTGCTGTTGTTGCCGCTGGGAGTCGATGGTCATCCCAGAGGGGAAGTCGTAAGCCCACTTGTACTACTTCCAGTAAGCAATTGACTGTTCAACAGTCCTTTGCGAGGAAGATGAAATATCACAGCAGTCATCCTACTGCAAAGCGGATAACTGAGTCCTTGACAACTATGTTGGTGTTAGACGTGCGTCCGGTATCCGCCGTTAGTTCACAGGGAACTAGACAATTTATTGAGGCAGTGTGCCCCCGTTACCAAATACCATCTAGGTTCCACTTCTCTAGGCAGGCGATACCGAGAATGTACACGGACGTCAGAAAAAGACTCACCAGTCTCCTAAAAAATGCAGTTGTACCCAATGTCCACTTAACCACGGACATGTGGACAAGTGGAGCAGGGCAGGGTCAGGACTATATGACTGTGACAGCCCACTGGGTAGATGTATGGACTCCCGCCGCAAGAACAGCAGCGGCGGCACCAGTAGCAGCATCTCGCAAACGCCAACTCTTTCCTAGGCAGGCTACGCTTTGTATCACCGCTTTCCAGAATACGCACACAGCTGAAAACCTCTTACGGCAACTGAGGAAGATCATCGCGGAATGGCTTACCCCAATTGGACTCTCCTGTGGATTTGTGGCATCGGACAACGCCAGCAATATTGTGTGTGCATTAAATATGGGCAAATTCCAGCACGTCCCATGTTTTGCACATACCTTGAATTTGGTGGTGCAGAATTTTTAAAAAAACGACAGGGGCGTGCAAGAGATGCTGTCGGTGGCCAGAAAAATTGCGGGACACTTTCGGCGTACAGGCACCACGTACAGAAGACTGGAGCACCACCAAAAACTACTGAACCTGCCCTGCCATCATCTGAAGCAAGAAGTGGTAACGAGGTGGAATTCAACCCTCTATATGCTTCAGAGGTTGGAGGAGCAGCAAAAGGCCATTCAAGCCTATACAATTGAGCACGATATAGTAGGTGGAATGCACCTGTCTCAAGTGCAGTGGAGAATGATTTCAACGTTGTGCAAGGTTCTGATGCCCTTTGAACTTGCCACACGTGAAGTCAGTTCAGACACTGCCAGCCTGAGTCAGGTCATTCCCCTCATCAGGCTTTTGCAGAAGAAGCTGGAGGCATTGAAGAAGGAGCTAAAAGGGAGCGATTCCGCTAGGCATGTGGGACTTGTGGATGCAGCCCTTAATTCGCTTAACAAGGATTCACGGGTGGTCAATCTGTTGAAATCAGAGCACTACATTTTGGCCACCGTGCTCGATCCTAGATTTAAAGCCTACCTTGGATCTCTCTTTCCGGCAGACACAGGTCTGCTGGGGTTGAAAGACCTGCTGGTGACAAAATTGTCAAGTCAAGCGGAACGCGACCTGTCAACATCTCCTCCTTCACATTCTCCCGCAACTGGGGGTGCGAGGAAAAGGCTCAGAATTCCGAGCCCACCCGCTGGCGGTGATGCAGGGCAGTCTGGAGCGACTGCTGATGCTGACATCTGGTCCGGACTGAAGGACCTGACAACGATTACGGACATGTCGTCTACTGTCACTGCATATGATTCTCTCAACATTGATAGAATGGTGGAGGATTATATGAGTGACCGCATCCAAGTAGGCACGTCACACAGTCCGTACTTATACTGGCAGGAAAAAGAGGCAATTTGGAGGCCCTTGCACAAACTGGCTTTATTCTACCTAAGTTGCCCTCCCACAAGTGTGTACTCCGAAAGAGTGTTTAGTGCCGCCGCTCACCTTGTCAGCAATCGGCGTACGAGGTTACATCCAGAAAATGTGGAGAAGATGATGTTCATTAAAATGAATTATAATCAATTCCTCCGCGGAGACATTGACCAGCAGCAATTGCCTCCACAAAGTACACAGGGAGCTGAGATGGTGGATTCCAGTGGGGACGAATTGATAATCTGTGAGGAGGGGGATGTACACGGTGATATATCGGAGGGTGAAGATGAGGTGGACATCTTGCCTCTGTAGATCCAGTTTGTGCAAGGAGAGATTAATTGCTTCTTTTTTGGGGGGGGTCCAAACCAACCCGTCATATCAGTCACAGTCGTGTGGCAGACCCTGTCACTGAAATGATGGGTTGGTTAAAGTGTGCATGTCCTGTTTTGTTTATACAACATAAGGGTGGGTGGGAGGGCCCAAGGACAATTCCATCTTGCACCTCTTTTTTCTTTTCTTTTTCTTTGCATCATGTGCTGATTGGGGAGGGTTTTTTGGAAGGGACATCCTGCGTGACACTGCAGTGCCACTCCTAGATGGGCCCGGTGTTTGTGTCGGCCACTAGGGTCGCTAATCTTACTCACACAGTCAGCTACCTCATTGCGCCTCTTTTTTTCTTTGCGTCATGTGCTGTTTGGGGAGGGTTTTTTGGAAGGGACATCCTGCGTGACACTGCAGTGCCACTCCTAGATGGGCCCGGTGTTTGTGTCGGCCACTAGGGTCGCTAATCTTACTCACACAGCTACCTCATTGCGCCTCTTTTTTTCTTTGCGTCATGTGCTGTTTGGGGAGGGTTTTTTGGAAGGGACATCCTGCGTGACACTGCAGTGCCACTCCTAGATGGGCCCGGTGTTTGTGTCGGCCACTAGGGTCGCTAATCTTACTCACACAGCTACCTCATTGCGCCTCTTTTTTTCTTTGCGTCATGTGCTGTTTGGGGAGGGTTTTTTGGAAGGGCCATCCTGCGTGACACTGCAGTGCCACTCCTAGATGGGCCCGGTGTTTGTGTCGGCCACTAGGGTCGCTAATCTTACTCACACAGCTACCTCATTGCGCCTCTTTTTTTCTTTGCGTCATGTGCTGTTTGGGGAGGGTTTTTTGGAAGGGACATCCTGCGTGACACTGCAGTGCCACTCCTAGATGGGCCCGGTGTTTGTGTCGGCCACTAGGGTCGCTTATCTTACTCACACAGCGACCTCGGTGCAAATTTTAGGACTAAAAATAATATTGTGAGGTGTGAGGTATTCAGAATAGACTGAAAATGAGTGTAAATTATGGTTTTTGAGGTTAATAATACTTTGGGATCAAAATGACCCCCAAATTCTATGATTTAAGCTGTTTTTTAGTGTTTTTTGAAAAAAACACCCGAATCCAAAACACACCCGAATCCGACAAAAAAAATTCGGTGAGGTTTTGCCAAAACGCGTTCGAACCCAAAACACGGCCGCGGAACCGAACCCAAAACCAAAACACAAAACCCGAAAAATTTCAGGCGCTCATCTCTAGTTAAAACGCCCCTGTAAACTGATATATTTTGGCCATCACATAACCCCTATATTATATGAAATTATGCAAAGGAAGCAGTAGTACATTTCTATAAACTTAATCATTTAGAAGTAGAGATGAGCGGGTTCGGTTTTACTCGGTTTTACTCGGATTTACTCGGTTCTCAAAACGGCATCTAATTGGCTCACGGATGTCACGTGTTTTGGATAGCCAATAAGAAACATCCGGATAAAACCGAACTGGCGTTAATTCTGGCGTTACATCCGAACCCGCTCATCTCTAGTTAGAAGTGTTTCTACTTGTCAGTAGTGTATTATATGTTATATTGTGTTTAGGTGCTGTTTCAATAAATTATCACTTGCACTACATTGGACCTACTTATAATTTCTTTAAGCGCAGGTTTGCAATTTATTTCTATAATAATTCCTTAAGATTGACAAAGCGGTATTTCAGCATCTACAGACGCAGCCATGGCCAACTCAGAATCAGGGCAAACACACGTTCTCTTTAGCAATACAAATGTACAAACCTGTCATCGGTAAAAATATAGGCAATCACATTTTTTAGTGCAGCCAGCAGAGAACTAGACAGCAAAGCACAAAACCCTATGAAACAGAAAAACTGGATTAGAAAGGAATATCAATGGTATTTTATACTCTCTAAACACTTTATATTGTACATACATAGACCTCATGAAACTACATTTTTGCACTGAACATGTTCATAGCTCTACAATATTATTGGCATTGCAAATATAAAGAGAACCTGTACATTTTGGTGAAAACTCATCATGTATGTTTAAAACAGAAATGACAAAGAAAATGTTCTTCTAGGCTTGCTCTGCCTGGGGAAAGGGCAGAGTGGCAGCGCATACTTTATCCAAAAGTCATTACTTCCCTTCTGTTAGGTCACATGCTGATCAGTACTCCTCCAGGGTAGTTTCCTTTCGGTTCATTGCTCCACTTCCATAGCAAGCATTGGTGGTAGTAATAATAATAATGTTTATTTTTATAATGCTTCTCTACAAAAGGACTTGTAGCAGGCAGACACCTTGAGTGCAGGGACGTTTCAACAAAGGAAGCCACCCAGTAGTGATCTTAGATCACTATGCAGCCTACTAATCCAAGTTAGGCCTTTTGCATACAGTTTTTATTCCTTTATTCTTTACAACAACAAAAAATGCATGTACAAAGCAATTTTACTCAAAATCAAAATGCACGGAACAAATGTGATCAGCAGATGTGAGTGACACAACACTGCAGAATACAAATGGAGGGATTGCCAGATAAGGGGATCCCGGAAAAGTACCATTATAGGCATTTTAAGTAGAATTCAATAACATAAGATAAAAAATAATCAAAACAATAAATATCAAATGTACAATCCTGCACCAACATCTACATATGAATAAAAGGCAATCTTGCATCTCAACACAATATATTTCACAGTTACCTATACACAAAAGAGTAACTGTGTAGGATGTTTTGGCTTGCTCCACATCTCCAGCTCCTAAAGCACTTCCTATCCTCACACTTGCAGCCACACCGAATCCAGCAGGAATCTGTGGGTAAAAGAGTTCATTTTCTTTCACTAACAGCACATTAATTCATTTTAATAAACCAACTAAGAACAGATAAGAACCACTTAACCACAATAGGAACAGAGGTTGAGTCCATCAACCATAACAGTTTTCATATTTATGCTAGATGTCCAAAAAACCCTGATAACTTTTTATATTACATACTGTAAAAGAAATTTGGCGCAAACGGGTGGAATACTCTACATTGAGGGCACACAATTGAAAAAAAAAAAATATATATATATATAGAAAGAGATTAGGACGGCGGCACTCAGGAAATAAAACACAACCACAGCCACTTGTGTAGGCCAACACACAAGTGTGTTGTCCTACACAAGTGGCTGTGGTTGTGTTTTATTTCCTGAGTGCCGCCGTCCTAATCTCTTTCTACATAACAGTGTGAGCTGTATTTGCGGAAGGCAACGGGGACAGTATTTCCAGTAACAGTGAGTGCCGGACTTTTTGCATATTATATATATATATATATATATATATATATATATATATATTTATTTTTTCTTCCCCTCTCACCAGCTCATGTTTATTTTACACAACCACTGAAATGTTCTCTATAGAACATTACCTGGAAAATGAAGCTTTTCTTTATGCTATAGGGCATATGGATGATAGGTAGACAGTAAATAGGTTGACCCCATGGTTGATTCTATATCGGAGTGGGAGAAGGGACCTACTGATGTACCTAGGGGAGGAGACACGTCACCTGGGGGAGGAGCTACTGCCGAACAGGGTACCCGAAAAGTACGCTCGCCACGCTTCGGGCTTGGTGGCTCGCTCCGCTCCGCTTTGCTCGCCACCTGATTACTAAAGGTAATAGTTGGTGGCGTGGATAGTAGAGCAACTGTACCGCTGGCCTAGCTCCTCCCCCTTGTGTCGTGACTCCTCCCCCTGATGGAAAAGGTCCCTTAGCCCACTTGGATCTAGCTTCAACCTTGACCCCATATGGTTAACATGCACTAGGCTGACAGGTACAAAACGGTCAAAAGTTTGACATGTAAAATGTTGACAGTGCTTAAGGTCGACAGGTTCAAAGGATCAACATGACAATGATCACACATATGGTCAACACAAGTTTTGTTTTCTTTTCTATTTTTTCATCCTTTCTCATCCATTTAAAGATTTTACAGATAATTACTTGTGAAGGAAACAAATATAGCAGAAACTCACCCCTGCGTAGAACCCATCCATTATGGTATTGCCAAGTAATGTCACTGCATTATAAGGGATCCGTTCCAGTTGCCGGCTTTCGGGATCCCGACGGTTAGGATACCGACGCCAGAATCTCGACGGCCCACAATGCTGCCAGCCGGAATCCCGGCGCAACAGTACAGATCATGTGGCGACAGCGCATCGAGCCACTGAGCCCGCAAGGGGACTCTTTGTGCTCACCCCGCTGCTGGCACTTTGGCAGGCGAGATGCCGCTGTCAAGATACGGACAGCCGGCCTCCCGTTCGCCGGTAAGACATAATGTTATTATTTTTATTTTATTTTGTTTTTGACACAAGGTACAGCATGGTGGTAAATTATTGAAGTAATCACTTGAATCAACTGCACTGACCTCATATAAGGATTAGAAGACTTAACTAAAGACAAGAAAATATATATACAGATGTAGCCACTTTTATCTTAACTGGCTGAGGCGTTTGTCCCGATAGAGCATACGCAGCGTCCCGGGGTGTAGGGAGGCGCGCCAAGTCACAGAGAGGCGTACCTAATCGCACGGAAAGCGTTTGGCGTTACCTTTACATGTAATACCTGTGATCATCCACCAGATGTCGCTTTTTACAATCACCACTGCGCATGCGTGTGGTCTCCCGTAAAATACAATACTGAAATATATAATAAGGACTACTTTACTAAGGCGTCTCATTACACTGCATACAGGCCCTCATTCCGAGTTGATCGGTCGCAAGGCGAATTTAGCAGAGTTACACACGCTAAGCCGCCGCCTACTGGGAGTGAATCTTAGCTTCTTAAAATTGCGACCGATGTATTCGCAATAATGCGATTACTAACTACTTAGCAGTTTCAGAGTAGCTCCAGACTTACTCTGCCTGTGCGATCATTTCAGTGCTTGTCGTTCCTGGTTGACGTCACAAACACACCCAGCGTTCGCCCAGGCACTCCCACCGTTTCTCCGGCCACTCCTGCGTTTTTTCCGGAAACGGTAGCGTTTTCAGCCACACGCCCCTGAAACGCCGTGTTTCCGCCCAGTAACACCCATTTCCTGTCAATCACATTACGATCGCCGGAGCGAAGAAAAAGCCGTGAGTAAAAATACTTTCTTCATAGTAAAGTTACTTGGCGCAGTCGCAGTGCGAACATTGCGCATGCGTACTAAGCGGATTTTCACTGCGATGCGATGAAAAAGAACGAGCGAACAACTCGGAATGAGGGCCACAGTAAATACTTAGTACGCTGCATTATTTAATACAGTAAATACTCATTACGCTGCGTTATTTAATACAGTATATACGGTACAGATGCAAATAGTACAGCATACAGTATATGATCCATCTACAGTACTTTATGAATATGTGAGCGTCCAAGTCCAGCAAACAAAACAACATAAAACCAGTAGTGTATACTGTCGCAAATGGACGTGTTAGAAGTTCACTACTGCCTCTTGAGATTAGGAATTTTGTACAGTATGTTAGCGTCCTAATCCCGTAGCCATTACAGCATAATCAAAACCAATGGATTTATTCATCTGTCTACGGCGAAGTGGTGAAGTGTTCCGCTTCCTATACTCATAGTCCCCGGTTCGATTCCTATAGTATGAATGCATGTTAGTTTTTTCCAGACACCTTATTATTATTTTTATTCACATAAACCAGGGCAAAGCTGCAGGAGCGGTTCTACTGTTGAGGTTCTATGCTCCGTACAGTACACATACAATTCTGTAGCAGGGTAGACTCAATAGAAATGGCTACCACCTATGACTCCTTGCCCCATGGAGGCCCTAGGCTACAGAGCAAGCAGCAGTCCAGATTTTGCAGGCTATGGGGCAATGCTGAAGGAGCGTCACAATCCCCTAGCTAAAATACACAGGGGCGATAGGAATAAGTGAGATCTATGCACATTACGGTACACCGGACTCGATCGCATAGCACACTGGCAAAATGGCCTCTGCCCCTGAACCCCCACCATGTGGCAGGCAGCGCTCGGATATGGAGTGAGAGATAGTATAAGTTTTGCAGGCTACGGTGCAATGCTGAAGGAGCGTCACAATCCCCGAGCCAAAATACACAGGGGCGATAGAGATAAGTGAGGTCTATGCACATTACGTTACGCCGGGCTCGATCGCATAGCAAACTGACAAAACACAAGTTTTACATAAAGCAGGGCAAAGCTGCAGGAGAGTTTCCACTGTCAAGGTTCTATGCACTGTACGGTACACATACAATTCTATAGCAGGGCAAACTCAATTGAAATGGCTACCGCCTGTGACTCCTAGTTCCATGGAGGCCCTCGGCTATGGAGCAAGTAACAGCACAGATTTTGCAGGCTACGTGGCAATGCTGAAGGAGCGTCAGAATCCCCTAGCTAAAATACACAGGGGTGATAGGGATAAGCGAGGTCAATGCACATAACGATACACCGCAAAGTTCCCCATGGTTTTGATTATGCCTTTTCTTTGAACACGGTATTTTCCACTGCCTCGCCCTTCCCCCCTGGGAGCCTGCAAAGAACATGCAGTAGACAGGGAGGGAGTTACGATCAGGTTACAAGACATGTGCAACAGTATACTACTGTATGTAGGAAAATCCCCCGCCCACTCTGATTTATGTGAAACCTGTGTGCACCCTTCCATTGAATGTATAACAAAGAAAATAAATAATAATAAAGTGAATGTTACAGGAGCACATTAAAAAAAAGGTTGGCACTTCTTTCCCATTGGTGTTGGTTTATGCCTTAGGGGACTCGGACGCTAATACTTGTATTTCAAGAGCACGGTATTTTCCACTGCCTCTCCCTACCCCCATTGCCCTTCCCCCCTGGGAGCCTGCACAGGTCATGCAGTGGACAGGGAGGGAGTTCAGGTTAGGTACAATACACAAATGCTGACGATCTACAGTACTGTGTTGCTCAGTTAGTTGCGTCGGAATACACTAATTTATACTCATTACCGCTGTGTATTTGTATATAGCGGAATGAATCGCTGCTGCATATTTACTTTGATTTATGTGAAACCTGTGTGCACCCTTTCATTGAATGTATAACAAAGAAAAAATAATAATAAAGTGAATGTCACGGGAACATATAAAAAAAAAGGTTGGCACTTTGGGACTCTCAGCATGGGAGGTGGGAGCCTTCATCGCTAGGTTGGTATGGAAGGGGAGACAATTAGCTACCGGAGGGTACCAACCCCAAGTTTCTGTGACCCCCACAAGGCTCATGGCAAGCGTCGGAACCCATGGTGGGTCTGAATTAACGGGCCCATTATAGTCTATGGGAAAATGGGTCCACTTTGCGTACTGATATCTCTGGTTCTGGGTGTCCCAGAGACTCAGGACCGGTACCATACAAAAGAGGAGACACTTGGCTTTCGGGGCAGACCAACCACTAGTTTATGTGACACTGGAAAGGGAAAGCAACCGTGTTTCGGGTCCCCTCCAGTTGTCCGCCTAGCTTGCACAGGATGCAGGGTTTCTGGCTAGATAGGAAATACTGTACAGAAATGCTAAGCATGGTAATTTGACATCCAGGAACATAGGGAGGAGTTTTTATCTCTCTCCATTATACTTACAAAAATTACACTTGCCACTGTACGTTACAAGCTGTTCGTGCTAATTAGTACACTAGTAGAACATACTGTACAGAGATACTAAGTACAGTGATTTGGCATCCACGAATTAGGGAGGAGCTTTAATCTCTCCATTGTAATCTTTCTAAGTATAATGGAGAGAGATAAAAGCTCCTCCCTAAATTCCTGGATGCCAAATTACTGTCCTTAGTATCTCTGTACTCTATGTTCTACTAGTGTACTAATTAGCACGAACAGCTTGTAACGTAGAGTGGCAAGTTTAATCTTTCTATGTATAATGGAGAGAGATAAAAGCTCCTCAGTAAGTTCCTAGATGCCAAATCACCGTCCTTAGTATCTCTGTACAGTATGTTCTACTAGTGTATTAACTAGCACGAACAGCTTGTAACGTACAGTTGCAAGTTTAATCTTTCTATGTATAATGGAGAGAGATAAAAGCTCCTCTGAAAGTTCCTAGATGCCAAATCACCATACTTAGTATCTCTGTACAGTATGTTCTACTAGTGTACTAATTAGCATGAACAGCTGTTTTACCGGATGCCAAATCACCGTACTTAGTATCTCTGTACAGTATGTTCTATTAGGGTACTAATTAGCACGAACAGCTTGTAACGTACAGCGGCAAGTTTATTCTTTCTATGTATAATGGAGAGAGATAAAAGTTCCTCCCTAAGTTCCTGGATGCCAAATCACCGTCCTTAGTATCTCTGTACAGTATGTTCTATTAGGGTACTAATTAGCTGTTCGTGCTAATTAGTACCCTAATAGAAAATACTATACAGATATACTAAGGACGGTGATTTGGCATCCAGGAATTTGCTGAGGAGCTTTTATCTCTCTCCATTATACATAGAAAGATTAAACTTGCCGCTGTACGTTACAAGCTGTTCTTGCTGATTAGTACCCTAATAGAACATACTGTACAGAGATACTAAGTACGGTGATTTGGCAGCCAGTTAAAAGCTGTTCGTGCTAAATAGTACACTAGTAGAACATACTGTACAGAGATACTAAGGACAGTGACTTGGCATCCAGGAACTTACTGAGTATCTTTTATCTCTCCATTATACATAGAAAGATTAAACTTGCCACTGTACGTTACAAGCTGTTCGTGCTAATTAGTAGACTAGAAGAACATAATGGGGACTTGGACTCATACAGTACTTGCATTTCAAAAGCACAGTATTTTCCACCGCCTCCCGCTAGCCCATCGCCCTTCCCCCCTGGGATCCTGCACAGGTCATGCAGTAGACAGGGAGGGAGTTATTCACATAAACCAGGGCAAAGATGCAGGAGCAGTTGTACTGTTAAGGTTCTATGCACCTGTCAAAGTCGGAAAAATATCATGCTACACGTTGCCATATATTCACCCCATGCGCTTGCCCGCTGCACGTACACATCCTCTCCCGTGCGTGCGCATATTCGCAGTTGCGTGACGGCGCCTCCTCGGCCATGCGCTCGAGCGCGTGGTATGTGCATTTACGGTAGAGTTTGTGTGCGTCTAGAGGGCGACTCAAATGTTACATAGTAAATCCAAATAGTATGTTTTATAGGTAATGTTCCCCTTAATAATAACTGAAAGTTTGTTTATTGTAACTGGTCGCTGGACAGAGGAATTCCTCTTTGCATGATACGAAGGGTCAGACAGGGTTTGAGCAGTGGTGTTTGGTACCTAACTAAAGAACATTTTATTAGAAACAATCCGGTGCTGGTTAGGTAAAGATTAATTGCTCCTGCATATAGTTATGTCTATTAGTAGTTTCTGGACATTTGCTATATTTGCGGTTCATTATCCATGCGGCGGGAATCCTGAGATTCCCTCCCACCTGAGCAGTTCGATATAGTCACAGCCCACCTGTTCAAACTAACCTATGACCTTTTGTTATAATGCGGGGAGACATTCCTGTGTCCAATGAACAATGAGATTATAGGTCCCTTTGTAGTGTACTGTACGCAGTGTATATAAGAACAGCCAGCCTGGCCAGCTCAGTCTTCTCTCCACAACGGTTTTCATCATTGACTAACTAGAGAGCTGGTACTAGGACTGCGCAGCGATCGTTCCCAGTGTGTAAGTTATTCTCTGTAACCAACTTATTCTCTGTTTGTATTTGCCATACTATCTCTCTCTCTCTGTTATTGTTAAACTGTTGTATATTGTATATGTGTAGTTATTCTGCTTAGATATTGATGTTAGCCTGTAGTGTATGAACTGTTAACTGTTTTCCCCTTTTCACATAGCTAGATATTGTTAGTAAAGGTGTTGGAACCTTAGCAAGGTATTGTGTGTTTATTACATTACTGAGGGTACTCGGAGCGTCTCAATCGCTCAAGCAGCTTTTGTATTAACAAGGTTAAGCAGCGTTATATCGCTACAGTATTTCAGTAGCAAGGTTTACAGTACAAACTCAATCTTTCAGTGTGTTGCATACAAGGTTTACTGAGTGTCATCCCGTGAGCGTCTGCACAGCTCGTGTTCCCCTCGTGGTCACGAGCGTCCGCTACGCTGGTAGCGTAGCATTACGGTAGTCGGCCGCCTATAGCGTGCTCGACACCAAGCGTTAAGCTGTGAGCGAGCGTGCCGCATGTGCGTCTTGACCACGGCTAAGCGTCTGCTACACTAAGTGCGTACCCTTACGGTACCCCATACGCCAATTGCGTACTCTTACCCACATATAGTGAATGTTATAAGATAAATATTTAGCTTTATCAATTGGCGGCTCGTCCGTCCTCCACATATCCGCACTAGCAAACACAGACTTTATCTGTCAGCAAGGGCGGGAAGGCAGTATCCCTTTGTATCCGTATTGGTGGTGAGGGATACAGTAGTGCTGACTAGATAAGCATCTGCATCGCTACGCTGTAGGAGTGCTGGTGGAATCCGGAACCGCAAGGTAAAAACAAAACGCTATTGTCTTTTAAAACTGTTTATCTCTGTTTTGCGTACGCAACACACGCACACACCTGCATTTCTTTTTATTTGTGTATTTTCACACCTCACCTTCCTGCTTGCCACATATCATTGATAATGTGCTGAGAAAGATTTGTTGCTATTGGTAGTTAAAAGTAAAATTAATACGTTAAGGAGTCATTTGTAAAACACGCACACGGCTTGCCTAAGATACAAGGAAGTTCTGTGTGGTGTTCAGTAAATGATTACAGTTAAAGATCATTTACTTTGATATAAACGTGTTAGTTGTATTTCTGTGGATATACCTGGCTTGCGTACACGTGTCTCTAACAAAGGGCGGGACTAGCGTACGCGATGCAAGGGCCGACGCATGGAGCGTATATTACGCAACGGAGTGTCTGGGTACGCCCACATAATACAAATCACGATAGTATTGTTTTAGTAGGCGATACGGAGGCAACGCGATAATAGCGCAAATCAATCTCAGTGTCCAAAATTTTAAGCTAATAGATCCTTCTCTAGTTGTAACTCCTTTCGGGATTAGACTGTGATACCGAATGAAAGGAATTTTTGCGCAGAAACGAAAGTAAAGAGTATATGAGGTGAAAGAGTGTGTATACATATATATAAGTTTCTAAATTTTGGGTGGAACCACAGGAAATCATCGAGTTCTCGTGAGGTATATACGTGTAAGTGACGGCACGGTGGCTTGGGAGGCATCCCTTGTTAAACATATTTAAAGAAGAGGATTAGAGTATAGCAGACCAGGAGGTCTCGGACCAAGAGGTCCAGGTACAGCAGACTAGGAAGTCCGCTATAGATAAAGAGTAAAGAAGCACAACACCAGGAAGGGTTGGTGCGGTACCCATATAGGCCATTAAGCTCTGGCTGAAGGAATTCGCAGCCGCAATTTTCGATTCCACTGGTCGCTCCGCACATAAGATTAGTTGCTTATGTGCAGAACGATTGTACCGCACGTAATTGTGTGCATTAGTTAGTAACTTGACCCAGTACCATTTGCGTACGCAAGAGTGGTCATAAACGCTATTTGTACATTTTAACGTGATTTGTGTAATTTTTTTATTTTAAGGGAGGTTCGCTGGTCACTCGGGAATTCTCTAACAACCAATAGTTACTGGGAAGGGTTAAGTGCTCTTCGGATCACATCCACATGTTCCAGTAAATAAAGGTTCATAGGGGCCCTAGGTTGGGTACAGCAGCTCTGAGTCAGTGATTGCAGTACTGGCCAACGTGGGCGAGGAGTGAGTGGAGGTACTCGGTAAACTTCCGCCGCCGGCCTACCCCGGACATCTTGGTTTTTGTAAGGGTTCGCTGAAGACCCTGATTTGAAGGTCAGAGGTAGTGAAAGCAACACCTGCAAAGATGGGGTCAGTTGTTCAGGTAGGGGGCGATCAACCTCGGTTCAGGTTGACTTAGTAAACCGACCAATCGGGTCGGCAAGGTATATCATGTGTGAGAAATACGGTTCACACACAGAGGTTTTGTGCGATGAATGGGAAAGAATGACTGTGCATGACGGGGAAAAGTTCCCACGGGTAGGCAGTTTTAGTCCCGAGGTGTTACAAAATCTAAGGAGAAGGATATGTCTCATTAAATCTGCAAAGAAACGGATCAAACATTATGATTATTTACAGTTATGGCAACAGGAAGGTGAAATACAGAGAGGATTGGCTCAAGCGGCTGGATCTAACCCTATCAGAAAACTGATAGCCACCGCGCCACCACCACCATACATAACGGGAGAGAAGGTGGTTACAGAGAATGGCACACTGGTGTATGATAAACATGCACTTAGTAACTGTATAAATGTTAAGAATAATGTAACTAAGATTGTTGATGCTAATACTAACCCGTGCAAGCTGTACCCTGTTTTAATCTTTCCCCAGGATTGTGACCAAGAGGATGAGCCCACAACAATATCGGCACTCTCTCTAGCAGCCACCATAGCAGAAACAACAGTGGGCACGTCCCAACCAGTAAGAGCAGTATCAAAGGCCCCTAGTGGAGGGACAGGTGAGGTCGTATCAACTGGTAAGTACGGCACTGTACAATATGCTGAAACCATTGCACCACATGTTGTAGAATCTACTCAGAATGATGTTATTGAACTTAATCCCGTTAGAGTAATTGCAGTACCAAATGGGAAAACTGACACTTCAGGAGTCACTCCTGTCAGACACATCGCCATGCACTGCCCCTTTTCCCGAACGGAATTAAGATCAATGGTGTCTGAATTCCCTGATCCTAGGAAAGATCTAGTTGCAAGCCAGAAGTACATTAGAGAGCTAGGAAATACTGTGGAGCCCAATAACAAAGACTGGCAGATATTGCTGAGGGCATGTTTACCCTCCAATGTCGACTCAGCGAGATTTATAGCTGACTGTAAATTAGACGAAGAGGTACCCCTTACGGATGTGTACAACCAATATAATGTAAATAGAATAAATTTACAGTTAAGAGAGTATTTCCCAGCTGTTGCCAAATGGAACAAAATTTTCTCCATCAAACAAAAAGAGGGAGAAACAGCTGCTGATTATTTTCATCGGGCACTACAGGAAATGGCTAAGTATACAGGAATAGAAGACATTAAGACAAATGTGAATCATAGAGAAGTAGCAGTATCTGTGTTAATGGATGGTTTAAAGGAAGTATTGAGGACGAGGGTACAGACCACCCAACCATGTTGGCGAGGTTTGTCGGTGGCTACTTTGAGAGAGGCCGCTATTGATCATGATCGAAACATCACCAGACACAGGGAGTCACAGAGTGATAAGTTAATGGGCGTAAGTATACAGGCCCTGACCACAAGGCCACCTCAGTATAAGTCCCCGACCCCTGTGGGTAAGTCAAATGTGGTAACTTGTTATTACTGTCACAAAGAGGGACATTTTGCACGAGACTGTAGATCGAAAAATGCACAAAAATCATATCAGACAACGACATGACACACGAAATTGGGATCAAGGACCGCAGAGACTGAGTTATGAGCCACACGCAGGGGAAACAAAAAGGTATCCCCCAAGAAGAGACTGGCAAGTCTCTGATAGTTCCCATTTACCCCCTTCACAGGTAATAGCTGCCAGCGCAATGCATGGAGGCCACCACATACAATAGGGGTGGGGCCACACCTGTAGTCTGCAGCCAGTGAAATGAATTGCGAGCCTTGGAAATGAACCTGAGGTCACAATTGATGTAGCTGGTAAATCTCTAAATTTCATTGTAGATACGGGGGCGGCCAAGTCAGTGATAAATTCGACCGTGGGCTTGAGAACCACTGGTAAAACAATTCCAGCCATGGGAGTAACAGGAGTAGTACAGCACTACCCTTTAAGCAAACCTGCAGAGATTACGATAGGGCCTTTGCATACCAAGCATTCTTTTCTGCTGGCTGCATCGGCTCCGACTAATCTCCTAGGGAGAGATTTACTGTGCAAAATGGGATGTGTCATATATTGTACTCCTGAAGGTGTGTTCTTGGACATATCCGAAAACCACGCTCAGGAAGTGCAGGATATGCTAGACTCCCCAACAAGATTAATGTCCCACACTGTTGTTGTAAATAGGTGTCCGTCCAAGGTAGAGGAAATGATTTCCCAGATACCGGAATCACTTTGGACCAAGGATGGACAAGACACTGGATTAATGGCAAACGTAGCCCCAGTAGTTGTACAAGTAAAAGATGGTAGGATAGCTCCAAAAATCCCACAATACCCTCTGAAGCCAGAGGTGGAGTTAGGAATTTTCCCTGTAATAGAGCGCTTGCTACAACAGGGCATTCTGGTAAGAACATCCAGCACTGCCAATAGTCCCATCTTCCCTGTTAAAAAGAGTGGGGGGAGGGGTTACAGATTAGTGCAGGATCTAAGAGGGATCAACAAAATAGTTGAGAGTCAATTCCCCGTGGTGCCAAATCCAGCTGTCATCCTTATGCAAATCCCTCCCACTGCCAAATTTTTCACTGTGATTGACCTCTGCTCCGCCTTCTTCTCGGTACCTCTGCACCCTGACAGTCAATACTTATTCGCATTTACATACAGAGGAGTTCAGTACACCTGGACTCGATTACCACAAGGTTTCATTGACAGTCCAAGTATTTTCTCTCAGGCCTTGCATGATTGTTTACAGTCTTTCCAACCTGAGAGTGGATCAGTATTACTACAGTACGTGGATGATTTACTGCTGTGTTCTGATTCACTAGAAGCGTCCCTGAGAGATACGAAACAACTCCTGTTTCATCTTTCAGACACAGGACACAAGGTTTCCAAAGATAAGTTACAATTATGCCAGACCAGGGTGAAGTATTTGGGACACTGCCTAACACAAGGACTGAGACACCTTACCGCTGATAGAATTCAAGCAATTCGTGACATGACCCTGCCACAAACCCAGCAACAGATTAGAACGTTTTTAGGAATGTGTGGGTATTTCCGTAACTGGATCCCAGGTTTTTCCATACTAGCCTTGCCTTTACAGGAGATGGTCTCCTCAAACAAACCTGATCGGATTTCGCACACAGACGAGTCTGAGATGGCATTTGAGAGACTTAAACAGTGCCTAACGCAGGCACCAGCATTAGGCATGCCAGATTTTGGAAAACCCTTTGAGCTGTACGGAACAGAGAGTGCTGGGTGCGCGGCAGGTGTCTTAACCCAGAAGCATGGTGATGCCAGCAGGCCGGTAGCCTACTATAGCGCTCAGCTAGACACGGTAGCGCGATCCCTCCCCACATGCTTGCGAAGCGTTGCAGCAATAGCATTGCTAGTAAGTAAAAGCGAAGATGTTGTGCTAGGACACAACCTCACAATTCATACACCACATGCAGTGTCAGCTTTACTGAATTCTGCCCAAACCAGACACGTCTCATCAGCGCGGTTTACAAGATGGGAATTGGCATTGATGGCCCCCGTAAACATCACCATAAGGAGATGCAGCGCACTAAATCCTGCAACATATCTCCCAGGTGTGCCTGGACAGCCACAAAGGGTGGAGGATGAGAGTGATGGTGAAGGAGGATTTAGTAAGGACAGCGACACACATGATTGTATGGAATATTTGGCCCAAAATTTCACGGCAAGGCCTGACATCAGTGACAACCCACTGGAAGATGTAGATTTTACTTTCTACACTGACGGTAGTTGTCACAGACAGACGGACTCGGGAGACTTGTGTACTGGATACGCAGTCGTAGATGACCAAGGTACCATAGAAGCGGAACCGCTAGGCCCACCACACTCAGCACAAGTTGCTGAACTGGTTGCCCTAACCAGAGCATGCGAACTGGCTAAAGGCAAGTCAGCCAATATCTACACAGATTCTAGGTACGCCTTCGGAGTAGTCCATGATTTCGGGGCCCTATGGCGCCTCAGAAATTTCATGACGGCAGCCGGCACACCAGTAGCGCATGCAGCCCACATCAAAAGACTTCTAACAGCGATACAGGAACCCGACAGAGTGGCTGTTATCAAGTGTAAAGCTCACACGTATAGCCAAGACCCGGTATCACTTGGTAACAGCCAAGCAGACGAAGCTGCTAAATCAGCAGCTGGTAACCCCATACAAACAGACAGTACACAACTGATGGTATTTGATACTGTAAACACACAGAAATTATATGAAATGCAAAATTTGTGTTCACCACAAGAAAAGGCAGTTTGGAGGTCAAAAGGATATGGCCAGGAGTCCTCAGGACTCTGGACAGATGGACAGGGTAAGCCAGTGGCACCCAGAGCATACCTTCCAAGTCTAGCGGAGGCGGCACATGGGCTGACTCATCTAGGCAAAGAAGGAATGCGTAAGTTGGTAAGAGCTTATTGGTGCGCCCCAGGATTTTCTTCCCATGCGGGTAAAAGAGCGATGACATGTCTCACCTGCTTGAGGAAGAATATCGGAAAGGCAATACCGACAGAGCCATCCCATATCCCTCCGACAGATGGCCCTTTTCAGGTAATACAAATTGATTTCATACAATTGCCACCTTGTAGAAATTTAAAATATGTATTGGTTTGTATTGACGTGTTCTCAAATTGGGTTGAAGCATTTCCCGCGGCCACAAATACCGCTGTGTTTACTGCAAAGAAAATTGTGCAGGAATTTGTGTGCAGGTATGGTATCCCTAGAATCATTGAGAGTGATAGGGGTACCCATTTTACAGGTGAAGTCTTTCAAACAATGTGTAAGTTGATGGGAATTAATAGTAAGCTGCACACTCCGTACCGCCCCCAGGCGAGTGCGAAAGTGGAAAGAGTAAACAGCACTATTAAAAACAAATTAAGCAAGGTAATGGCTGAAACAGGATTGTTGTGGCCCGAAACTTTGCCAATCGTATTATACAGCATCAGAACCACTCCCAGGTCCCCTCTTAATCTGTCTCCTTTTGAAATTCTGTTTGGTCGACAACCCCATGTTATGATTAACCCCCAGGATGATTTGAAATGTAACAATGAAGTAACCGTAAAGTATATGGTTAAAATGAGTAAGCAATTGAGGAATCAGAATGATAATCTAAAGTTGGTGATTCCTGATTTACCAGACAGTAACTGTCATGACATTGAACCTGGGGATTATGTAATGATACGGAATTTTCTATGCTCAGGTTGCCTTATTGACAGATGGGAAGGACCATATCAAGTCTTATTGACCAGCACAACAGCATTGAAGGTTGCAGAGAGAGAGACTTGGGTCCATTCGTCTCATTGTAAAAAGGTTGCTGACCCAGTGAGGTCCCGTGATAAAGAACAGACGGTAGAGGTTATATCACTAGAGTGTCTGTTCCGGGAAGATTGAGACGACACCTGAGCGCTGAGAATAATAAGATCGGAGGCGTTTGTCGAACCAGATTTCTTTTCCCCATTTGTTATTTTCTCCAGTTCCCATCTCCCTCCTATTTCCCTTCCCCCTTCTTATTTTTCTCCTTTTACTCCTCTAAGATGGACTTGCTTCAAGAGACTGTGATCCGGATTTTCCTGTTGACCATGATGTTGACCAGAGCAGTCTGTTTCGGTGAGAGTACCATGGAGGTCGAGAAAGGATCGGGAATGGGTTCTGATGACCAGGATGGAGGCGTAAATTTCCAAGAGCGACATAATCTCAGAGTAAAGGCGAGTATCAGAAAACGATCTGGTAGCATTGACAATAGAAGGAATTGTGAAGGATTGTTAGCCGAAGAGAACTGCATCTGTAGGCATTGTGACAATATAGTTGAGGATGGGTGCATCAAGAAATGTCAGTCCAGTTTTAATGTCCACATGGACCGGCATCCATTGAGTGACTATCACTCCTTAGTGGGTAAAGTGTTAAATCAGACAGACTGTTGGGTATGCTCTCAAGTACCTCAAGGTCATAGCAAATCAGGACTAGTACCATTCCCTTTAACTGTAGGAGAGGTACTTGAGTTAAGTGGTGGGAGGCCGGTGGACAAGAGGTTTAATATCTCTAGTCCTCCTAGTTTGAAGCTCCACCAGTATCATGTGGATAGGTCTTTAGTATGCTTTAACATTTCCAATCCCCGAAAGCCGGGATATTGGGAAGTGTCATGGAGTAATCAAACTATGACATTTTCATATAGAGCCGATAGAATGCCCATAGACACAGAACTTATACGCCAGATCGCCAACAGTGGAA
Source organism: Pseudophryne corroboree (assembly GCF_028390025.1). Taxonomy (NCBI): domain Eukaryota; kingdom Metazoa; phylum Chordata; class Amphibia; order Anura; family Myobatrachidae; genus Pseudophryne; species Pseudophryne corroboree. The sequence continues at coordinate 480,527,038 of NC_086445.1, read as the reverse complement.
AATATTTCCGGTATAGGTATACTCTAGGAAGTAGGACCATGCGAGTTGGAGAAGTATCACCAGGATACTGAGCACATATCGTACAACCTAATACGTGTACTAGACAGATGGGAGAGTTAGGGTTAGGAGATTTCACATGGAAAATTTGTAACATGGTAATGTCATACTCCGTGCCATATGTTCTCCCCGATGATGCATATTTCATATGTGGGAGAAAGGCGTATAAGTGGCTTGCCCCAAACTCAGAGGGATTGTGTTACATTGGAAAAGTACTGCCTGAAGTAATGACTGTAACCCATAACAAAATGAAAGATATTCACCGCAGTGCCCAAGCTCCTTATACTCACACTCATTACGAGCACATCGTTAAAAGGCACCTGATAGAGAGGACAGAGCACTCGCCCTCTGATCTGATCCATGAATCCACCGGGATTCAATTCCTACTCGCGTTAGATATCACTCGTACCGCCAGAGGAGTGATAAATTATAAATATATATCTGCGCTAGCGAACTTGTTAGACAATATCACCGAAATGTATGACGACACGTTCAGGTACACTGGGAAAGAGTTACAAGCCTACAAAACAGAACTGGTTCAGCATAGGATGATTCTCAATTACCTCACAGCTGTGACAGGCGGGTATTGTGTTACCCTAGCAACTCAGTATGGAATAAAGTGCTGCACGTACATTACAAACAGCACGGAGGACCCGGTCGAGGTCATAGACCAAAAGATGGATGACATTTTACAATTAAAGTGGGAGTTTCGAAGGAAACACAATCTCACATTCGCTGCTGTGGGTAATGAGCTGACCAGTTGGGTGTCATGGTTGAACCCACGAAACTGGTTCTCTGGTTTAGGAGAATGGACCCAAGGTATTATAATGGATGTAGGAAAATTTCTCTTGTGTATTCTGGGAGTTGTCATATTGGTTGGCCTGATATTTAGATGCGTTCGGACTTTAACGAAGTGTAAAGGTAGTACCAGAGTGATGAGTCTGAGGAGCGAAGACACTGTAATAACAACAACTAATTTGATTTATGACCCAACGATAGAGACAATGTTGTGATGAAAATGTGATTCCACGGTCCGTTTCTTTCACCCGTTTCTCCTTTGTTTTCCTCCAAGGTACAAAGACATCCGCTTGGAAGAAGAATTTAACAACCTCTTTTATACAGACCATTGATGAACTATGCTACAAGCCCCCAATATCCCTAGTGACTTTAACCTTTACGATAGCCCAATACTTTAGAGACTGTAATTTTATGGACAATGGAACAACTTTTGCTCGCTATTTATAGCAAAAGCACCGAGAGACATCAGACAACATGTACATCAAGACAAGACATCAGACAAGACCTCAATCGGCGACTGTTTATTTAAACTCACATAGTTTACGACTGCATTTATAACGATTGTTTCTTATCCTCATCTCTACAACCTCCAGGTAATGACACACATAGTCGATAGGGAATATAGACACATATATCAGCATTCACATGTTCCCCCCCTTCATGTATCATCAACTAAATGTGCTCCCCATTTGTTGCAACCAAAAGCCGAAAAAAGCTCGGTAGAGTTTGACAGCCCATCCACAGATCCCTGACACGGGATAAGAAGGATTCAAATGTATACTTCGCAATACCTCAAAGCTTGATTTAAAACACGTACGGCACGATGATACATGACCCCTCAAACATGGATTCATACACACATGCTTCTACTATCTCACTAGGTCATACCTTTTTCCCACCTTCTCCTCTCCTCCCTTCACCCAATCATAAAAAAGGTATTTACATGATGACATATATTTTTCTGTTTTGTTTTGGAAGTGGCAGTTATTGATGACTGCCAAAGGGTGGACTGTCAAAGTCGGAAAAATATCATGCTACACGTTGCCATATATTCACCCCATGCGCTTGCCCGCTGCACGTACACATTCTCTCCCGTGCGTGCGCATATTCGCAGTTGCGTGACGGCGCCTCCTCTGCCATGCGCTAGAGCGCGTGGTATGTGCATTTATGGTAGAGTTTGTGTGCGTCTAGAGGGCGACTCAAATGTTACATAGTAAATCCAAATAGTATGTTTTATAGGTAATGTTCCCCTTAATAATAACTGAAAGTTTGTTTATTGTAACTGGTCGCTGGACAGAGGAGTTCCTCTTTGCATGATACGAAGGGTCAGACAGGGTTTGAGCAGTGGTGTTTGGTACCTAACTAAAGAACATTTTATTAGAAACAATCCGGTGCTGGTTAGGTAAAGATTAATCGCTCCTGCGTATAGTTATGTCTATTAGTAGTTTCTGGACATTTGCTATATTTGCGGTTCATTATCCATGCGGCGGGAATCCTGAGATTCCCTCCCACCTGAGCAGTTCGATATAGTCACAGCCCACCTGTTCAAACTAACCTATGACCTTTTGTTATAATGCGGGGAGACATTCCTGTGTCCAATGAACAATGAGATTATAGGTCCCTTTGTAGTGTACTGTACGCAGTGTATATAAGAACAGCCAGCCTGGCCAGCTCAGTCTTCTCTCCACAACGGTTTTCATCATTGACTAACTAGAGAGCTGGTACTAGGACTGCGCAGTGATAGTTCCCAGTGTGTAAGTTATTCTCTGTAACCAACTTATTCTCTGTTTGTATTTGCCATACTATCTCTCTCTCTCTGTTATTGTTAAACTGTTGTATATTGTATATGTGTAGTTATTCTGCTTAGATATTGATGTTAGCCTGTAGTGTATGAACTGTTAACGGTTTTCCCCTTTTCACATAGCTAGATATTGTTAGTAAAGGTGTTGGAACCTTAGCAAGGTATTGTGTGTTTATTACATTACTGAGGGTACTCGGAGCGTCTCAATCGCTCAAGCAGCTTTTGTATTAACAAGGTTAAGCAGCGTTATATCGCTACAGTATTTCAGTAGCAAGGTTTACAGTACAAACTCAATCTTTCAGTGTGTTGCATACAAGGTTTACTGAGTGTCATCCCGTGAGCGTCTGCGCCGCTCGTGTTCCCTTCGTGGTCACGAGCGTCCGCTACGCTGGTAGCGTAGCATTACGGTAGTCGGCCGCCTATAGCGTGCTCGACACCAAGCGTTAAGCTGTGAGCGAGCGTGCAGCATGTGCGTCTCGACCACGGCTAAGCGTCTGCTACACTAAGTGCGTACCCTTATGGTACCCCATACGCCAATTGCGTACTGAGTCTCTTACCCACATATAGTAAATGTTATAAGATAAATATTTAGTTTTATCACACCATACGGTACACATACAATTCTTTAGCAGGGCAGACTCAATTGAAATGGCTACCGCCTGTGACTCCTCGCCCAATGGAGGCCCTCGGCTATGGAGCAAGTAACAGCACAGATTTGGTAGGTCACGGGGCAATGCTGAAGGAGCGTCAGAATCCCCTAGCTAAAATACACAGGGGTGATACGGATAAGTGAGGTCATTGCACATAACGATATACCGCAAAATTCCCCATGGTTTTGATTATGCCTTTTCTTAGAACACGGTATTTTCCACTGCCTCACCCTACCCCCATCCCACTTTCCCCTTCCCCCCTGGGAGCCTGCAAAGTACATGCAGTAGACAGGGAGGGAGTTCCGATCAGGTTACAAGACATGTGCAACAGTATACTACTGTATGTAGGAAAATCCCCCGCCCACTCTGATTTATGTGAAACCTGTGTGCACCCTTCCATTGAATGTATAACAAAGAAAAAAAATAATAATAAAGTGAATGTTACAGGAACACATTAAAAAAAGGTTGGCACTTCCTTCCCATTGGTGTTGGTTTATGCCTTAGGGGACTCGGACGCTAATACTTGTATTTCAAAAGCACAGTATTTTCCACCGCCTCTCCCTACCCCCATCGCCCTTCCCCCCTGGGAGCCTGCACAGGTCATGCAGTGGACAGGGAGGGAGTTCAGGTCAGGTACAATACACAAATGCCAACGATCTACAGTACTGTGTTGCTCAGTTAGTTGCGTCGGAATACACTAATTTATACTCATTACCGCTGTGTATTTGTATATAGCGGAATGAATCGCTGCTGCAGATTTACTTTGATTTATGTGAAACCTGTGTGCACCCTTTCATTGAATGTATAATAAAGAAAAAATAATAATAAGGTGAATGTCACGGGAACACATAAAAAAAAAGGTTGGCACTTTGGGACTCTCAGCATGGGAGGTGGGAGCCTTCATCGCTAGGTTGGTATGGAAGGGGAGACAATTAGCTACCGGAGGGTACCAACCCCAAGTTTATGTGACCCCCACAAGGCTCATGGCAAGCGTCGGAACCCATGGTGGGTCTGAATTAACGGGCCCATTATAGTCTATGGGAAAATGGGTCCACTTTGCGTACTGATATCTCTGGTTCTGGGTGTCCCAGAGACTCAGGACTGGTACCATACAAAAGAGGAGACTCTTGGGGTTCGGGGCAGACCAACCACTAGTTTATGTAACACTGGAAAGGGAAACGGGAAGCAACCGTGTTTTGGGTCCCCTCCAGTTGTCCGCCTAGCTTGCACAGGATGCAGGGTTTCTGGCTAGATAGGAAATACTGTACAGAAATGCTAAGCATGGTAATTTGACATCCAGGAACATAGGGAGGAGTTTTTATCTCTCTCCATTATATTAGAAAAATTACACTTGCCACTGTACGTTACATGCTGTTCGTGCTAATTAGTACACTAGTAGAACATACTGTACAGAGATACTAAGTACAGTGATTTGTCATCCAGGAATTTAGGGAGGAGCTATAATCTCTCTCCATTGTGATCTTTCTAAGTATAATGGAGAGAGATAAAAGCTTCTCCCTAAGTTCCTGGGTACCAAATTACCGTCCTTAGTATCTCTGTACTCTATGTTCTATTAGGGTACTAATTAGCACGAACAGCTTGTAACGTACAGCAGCAAGTTTAATCTTTCTATGTATAATGGAGAGAGATAAAAGCTCCTCAGTAAGTTCCTGGATGCCAAATCACCGTACTTAGTATCTCTGTACAGTATGTTCTCTTAGGGTACTAATTAGCTGTGTGTGCTTGTTCACGGGAACACATAAAAAAAAAAGGTTGGCACTTCCTTCCCATTGGTGTTGGTTTATGCCTTAGGGGACTCAGACGCTCGCATTTGTAAAGCACGGTATGTTCCACCACCTCCTGCTAGCCCATCGCCCTTCCCCCCTGGGAGCCTGCACAGATCATGCAGTGGACAGGGAGGGAATTCAGGTCTAGTGCAATACACAAACGCCGAAGATCTGCAGTACTGTTTTGCTCACTCAGAATACACTCATTTCTACTCATTACCGCTGTGTAGATGCATTTAGCTTAAAGAATCGCTCCTGCAGATCTACTCTGATTTATGTGAAACTTGTGTGCATCCTTCCATTGGATGTATTAGAGAGAAAAAAAATATTAAAGAGAATGTCACGGGAACACATAAAAAAAAAGGTTGGCACTTCCTTCCCATTGGTGTAGGTTTATGCCATAGGGGACTCGGACGCTCATATAATTACATTTCAAAGGCACGGTATTTTCCATCGTCTCCCCCTACCCCCATCGCCTTTCCCCCCTGGGAGCCTGCACAGATCATGCAGTAGACAGGGAGGGAATTCAGGTCCTGTGCAATACACAAACGCCGAAGATCTACTGTACTGTTTTGCTCAATTCGTTGCGTCAGAATACACTCATTTCTACTCATTGCCGCTGTGTAATTGCATTTAGCGTAAAGAATCGCTCCTGCAGATGTACTCTGATCTATATGTAACTTGTGTGCACCTTTCCATTGACTGTCTTACAATGAAAATAAAATAATACAGTATATTATTACAATTTAAAAAAAAAAAGGCACATCAGGTCTCGAACCCTGGACCCCCAGCGTGGGAGGTGGGAGCCTTCATCGCTAGCCCACAACGCCTCATGAGAGATTCCCAATGTCATGTGTAAAAGTGCAGCAAACAGCGCCCGGCCCCCTCCCCATTGGTGTTGGTTTATGCCTTAGGGGACTCAGACGCTCGCATTTGTAAAGCACGGTATTTTCCACCGCCTCCCGCTAGCCCACCATTCCCATTATGCCTTAGGGAACTCAGACGCTCATGTACTGTACATGTATTTTAAAAGCACAGTGTAGGTCACCATCTTTTTCCACCGCCTCCCGTTACGCCTACAGTATTAACATTACAGTCGTCACTGACCAATTGCCAGAGCTGTAGATCAATCCGCCACTATACTGTACGATCGAAAGTACTGGATTAGTGGAGCATTAGCCACCCAGTGGTTGAGATGTGTAATGCATGCTGAGTATCTAGAATCGCCTCAATGCGCCTGCCTGTGATTAAACTCAGCTATCGCCTTAGCGTGACTAAACGTCCGTCTTGGCGGAGAATCGGTCAAGATAAAGGTGGCTACATCTGTATAAAGGTTGCCATTAACAACTATAAAAACCTAGAGAGTGAAGTTGCTTTTATAAGATTAAGAGATTTTCTCAGTGTATAACACTGCCTGCTTCAAGGACAACATAAAGGACTTACCACGCAAGCAAGAGTGGCCAACTGTAGGATTATGGCCTGTGCACCAAGCTCCACAACATTAATGAGACCTAAAGAGAAATGAAAACAGGATTTTAATACCTACCGGTAAATCCTTTTCTCCTAGTCCGTAGAGGATGCTGGTGTCCATTTCATGACCATGGGGTATAGACGGTTCCGCATGAGCCATGGGCACTTTAAGACTTTTCAAGGGTGTGAACTGGCTCCTCCCTCTATGCCCCTCCTCCAGACCTCAGTTATAGGAACTGTGCCCAGGGAGACGGACATTTCGAGGAAAGGATTTACTTTTATACTAATGGTGAGATTCATACCAGCTCACACCTCAACCATGCCGAACAACATGGCATTCAACATAACACACGCCAACAGGCATGAACCATTTACAGCAACATGCTGAAAACAACCCCAACTCAGACACCCACCTTGCAGATGCCAAGGCCAAAGCATACCCACTTTTCAAGTGAGAAACTTCAATTCTATCTCCTGCAGAGGTTCAAACCAATCTGACTGAAGGATCTGCAACACCCCATTAAGGTCCCATGGTGCCACTGGAGGCACAAATGGAGGCTGGATGTGCAGAACCCCTTTCACGAACGTCTGAACTTCTGGAAAGGAGGCCAATTGTTTTTGAAAGAAAACTGATAAGGCTGAAACCTGGACCTTGATTGACCCCAATCTAAGGCCCGCATCCACACCAGCCTGCAGAAAATGGAGAAAACGTCCCAACTCAAACTCTTCCGTAGTAGCATTCTTGGATTCACACCAAGACACATATTTTCTCCAAATATGGTGGTAATGTTTGGACGTTACTCCTTTCCTGGCCTGAATAAGAGTGGGGATGACTTCCTTGGGAATACCCTTTCAGGCTAGGATCTGGCGCTCAACAGCCATGCCATCAAACATAGCCGCGGTAAGTCTTGATACACACACGGCCCCTGCTGTAGTAGGTCCTCTCGAGGAGGAAGAGGCCGAGGATCTTCTATGAGCAACTCCTGAAGATCTGGATACCAAGCCATCCTTGGCCAGTCTGGGGCAATGAAGATTGCTCGAACTCTTGTTCTTCTTATTATTTTGAGAACTTTTGGAATCAGTGGAAGTGGAGGGAAAACATATACCGACCGAAACACCCACTGGGTCACCAGTGCATCCACTGCTATTGCTTGAGGGTCTCTCGACCTGGAACAATATCTCTGAAGCTTTTTGTTTAGACAAGATGCCATCATGTCTACTTGAGGAACTCCCCAAAGACTTGTCACCTCTGCGAAGACTTCTTGGTGGAGGCCCCACTCTCCTGTATGGAGATCGTGTCTGCTGAGGAAGTCTGCTTCCCAGTTGTTCACTCCCGGAATGAAAATAGCTGACAGAGCTCTTACATGTCTTTCTGCCCAGAGGAGAATCCTTGTCACCTCTGCCATTGCCGCTCTGCTTTTCGTTTCGCCTTGCCTGTTTATGTACGCGACTGCTGTTACATTGTCCGACTGGATCTGCACGGTATGATCTTGAAGATGTACCGCTTGTAGAAGGCCGTTGTAAATGGCTCTCAATTCCAGAACGTTTATGTGAAGGCAGGCTTCCTGACTTGACCATTTTCCTTGGAAGCTTTTCCCCCTGTGTGACAGCTCCCCTGCCTCGGAGACTTGCATCTGTGGTTATTAGGACCCAGTCGTGAATACCAAACCTGCGTCCCTCTAGTAGGTGAGAACTTTGTAGCCACCACAGGAGCGAAATCCTGGCTTTGGGGGACAGAATTATTCCGGTGCATGTGTAGGTGGGATCCGGACCACTTGTCCAACAGGTCCCACTGGAATACTCTACCATTTTCCCCAACAACCGAATGCATTGATGGATCGACACGCTTGTTGGTTTCAATATTTGTTTGACCATTTTCTGGATTTCCAGAGCCTTTTCCACTGGAAGAAATACTCTCCATACTTCTGTGTCCAGAATCATCCTTAAAAAGGACAATCTTGTCGTCGGTTTCAACTGCGACTTTGGAAAATTCATGATCCAACCGTGTTGTTGGAGTACTGACAGGGAGAGTGCGATGTTCTGCACCAACTGTTCCCTGGATCTCACTTTTATCAGGAGATCGTCCAGATAAGAAATTATATTGACTCCTTTTTGCAGAAGGAGGACCATCATCTCCGCCATCACCTTGGTGAATACCCTCGGTGCCATGGAGAGTCCAAACGGCAATGTCTGGAACTGGTTATGGCAATCCTGTACTGCGAATCTCAGATAAGCTTGGTGAGGAGGATAAATGGGAACATGCAAGTAAGCATCCTTTATGTCTACTGACACCACGAAGTCCCCCTTCTCCAGACTGGAAATCACTCCCTCAGGGCTTCCATCTTGAACTTGAACCTTTTCAGGTAGAGATTCAGATTTTTCAGGTTTAAAATCGGTCTGACCGAGCCGTCCGGCTTCGGAACTACGAAGGGGCTTGAATAAAAACCTTCTCCTTGCTGTGACAAGGGTACCAGGACAATGACCTGATCCTGACATAATTTTTGAATTGCCGTTGTTACTGCCTCTCTTTCTGGAAGAGAAGCTGGCAAGGTCGATTTGAAAAATCGGCATGGGGGACGTCTTGAAACTCTAGTTTGTACCCATGGGACACTAATTGTAATACCCATGGGTCCAGGCCAGATTGAATCCAAATTTGACAGAAAGTTTCAGACGTGCTCCCACCCGAGCGGACTCCCGCAAGGGAGCCCCAGCGTCATGCTGCAGATTTGGCAGAAGCAGGGCTGGACTTCTGCTCCTGCGATCCGGGAGACGCTGCGGATTTCTTTCCTTTTCCTATTCCCCTACCTGCAAAAAAGGGTGAACCTTTGGCCTTTTTGTATTTGTTGGCACTGCATGTGAGAGTGATGTGTCTTTTTCGCCGGTGTAGGAGCAAAAGGCAAGAATGTCGACTTACCTGCGGTAGCCGCCGAGACTAACGCATCCAGCCCATCACCAAACAAGGCCTCACCTTTATACGGGAGAACCTCCATATTTCTTTTGGAATCTGCATCAGCATTCCACTGGCGAATCCACAACGCCCTCCGAGCCGATACTGCCATGGTAGCGGTTCTTGATCCCAAGAGACCAATATATTTCATGGTTTCTAGTACGTACGCAGCAGCGTCTTTGATATGACCTAACGTTAGGAGTTTCTCGTCTCCATCTATTGTGTCAATGTCTAATGACAAGTTTTCTGACCACTTCTCAATAGCACTACTCACCCACACACAGACAATGGTAGGCCTGAGTAGTGTACCATTAGCCACATCAATAGATCACCTCACTCACTTGCACCTGTCGGCTCCTTAAGTGAAGACATTCCAGGCGCAGGGAGAAACACCTTTTCTCTTTTATGACAGGGCCCTGTCTAAAATGCGGGGTGACTCCCACCTTTTGGAAAAAGGTAAGCTGCCTGAATTCCTTTTGGGAATCTGAAATTTCTTTTCAGGTTAAATCAGACTCCCTCCAAGAGACTGTTCAACTCCTGAGGTGGAGGGAAAATTACATTACTTCTTGTCGAAGTCAAAAATATTACATAGAAAGAACATACAAACTCTACACACATATAAGTCGCTATACTTGCAAATACGCGCAGCGAGCACAGCAATATATGGTAACACATGCATTTACACGGAAATGCCACAGAGATGGATTCGACACTTATTTCATACAGTACATAATTATAATAATATCAAGCGCCAGACATCATAATGATTTAAAATTATATAATGAAGTAATGTCATGTATGGGTATTATTTGAATGAAGCAAGATAGGCCTGTCATATTTGGTATTAAATCAAGCAGATTAATGTGTAGATTCATTTGATACTTGTTATTAAGTTGTAGGACACTGCAACAAATAGTTATGATTAAATGTATGAAAGCTAAAATCACTCTTATTAGGACAGTGGACAGGAAGCTCAGGCCAGCCCCTTTTGATGTCTTCAAGGCTGAACCTGTTTAGCATACGAACAGACTAGTGACTCATCATGAATGAGAAAGTTCCCTCCCCCAAAACTAGATAACACATTGCTGATCACATAGGAGGCAGTTGCTGTTTTTTCCCCAGACGATGATGGAGATGCTGTCTGCCCAGTTCCTGCATGATTTTACAGAGAGAGAGAGTGATATGGAGGGACAAATTTATATGAGAAAGATATGGTAATTGTATCGCTGTAACTGTATGTAACTGTATGTATTAACTGCTTACTGTATGAGTTGTAACCATGTAACTATAGGTATACTGTACATTGTAATATATTGAATCCATATCCTTTTAATAACAAATATATACATCAATGAGCTTTGGAACTCAGATAATGTGTGGGTGTATTGTTTTCTCTTATGGTATGCAGTGTTTCGCTATGTATAGCGCACATTCATGGCACATGGTAATAAGAGGTGCAGGCGTTAACAATATATATTAGAGCGGGCATTTTAAATATTTGTTAGAAAGCAATTTGGTATTTACATTCTTTACTAAAGTAAACCCTCTCCTTGTGGTAAACGAGGGGCTTCGTAACTTCTAACACAACCTTTATAGCTAAAACATGTTTTGAATTATTTTTTGCTAATTTAGGACCTATTCCCCAGAATCACTAGTGTCAACACAGGAAACAGAGTCCGTGTTGGTATCAGTTTGTACTACTTGTGCAAATTTATATGTGACCCAGAGGGGTCCCTGTGGATGAAAGGCAGAACTATTAAAAATCACGTCTTCAACAGATTATATTCAGTTTTCCGTATGAGATTCAGTAGTGATTCACACTATCATGTAACCTTTCACCGAGTCAGGCTCTTGGTGTCATATTACACCTCTGTGTCTCTAACATGTCTTCCACAGAGGAAGAGATTCCCTGCCACAGACATGTCACACACGTGCACAACCACACCACAGACACTCCGGGATTTATAGGGGACAGACCCACAGTAAAATCTGTCAGAGGGACACAGATTGGATTTGCCAGTTCACAACCCAGCGCCAGTAACACAATGTCTGTGAACACAAAATGCCCACTGACATGCAGCGCTTTTATAATGCTAATCACACAATTATATAGCACCAAATTCACTGTGGCCCCCCCTGTTTTGCACCCTGATACTTGTTCAGTAGTGGAGGAGGAACAGCGTTGTCTCTGCAGCCTGAGGAGAGAGAGAAAATGGCGCTGAGCAGTGAGCTGGTTGACTGAGGAGGAAGCTCCACTCTTCAATGGTGTGTTTCTCCTCAGCTTTTATGAGGTAATTTTTTATACTGGCGGGGGTAGGACTGTGCCTCAGCAACTTATGCCCCTTATTTATGCCAGTTTCCATAGGTTTCATGCTGCCCAGGGTACCCTTCCCCCGCGCCCTACAATGCCTGTGTATGTGTAGGCAACATGGCGCGCTGCGCTCCCACCAGCCGCGCGGTACCGTTAGCCGTCACTTTCTTGATTGAAGATCTGTCTTCTAACACTCACCTGTCTTCTGACTTCTGGCTCTGTGAGGGGGGTGACGGCGTGCTGTGGGAGTGAACATCTAGGCACGACTAGCGTTCAGTTCCCTTCAGGAGCTAATGGTGTCCTGTCAGCCAGAAGCAGAGCCATGAAACTCTTTAGGAAGTTGGTTCCTACCTCTGCCCCCTCAGTCCCACAAAGCAGGGAGACTGTTGCCAGCAGTTCTCCCTGAAAATAAAAAACCTAACATAAGTCTTTTCAGAGAAACTCAGTAGAGCTCCTCTAGAGTGCATCCAGTCTGCCTGGGCACATTTCTAAAACTGAGGTCTGGAGGAGGAGCATAGAGGGAGGAGCCAGTTCACACCCTTGAAAAGTCTTAAAGTACCCATGGCTCCTGCGGAAGTCTATACCCCATGGTCATGAAATGGAACCCAGCATCCTCTAGGACGTATGAGAAAACAATATAGCACAAAATGCTAAACAAAGTATTAAGGACCACTAAACTCTAAATGAATAATATTTCATTACACCCATCCTGTCATTATTGTTAACAGTTATTTGTACAGCGCACACATATTACACAGCACTTTGCAGGGAACAGTTAGTCAGTCACATCAGTCCCTGTCCCAGTGGAGCTTACAATCTACATTCCCTACCACATGTACACGCATACATTACACACTAGGGTTCATTTTTGTCAAAAGCCAATTTACCTAAATGTGTATTTATGGATTGTGGGAGGAAAATGGAGTACCAGGAGGAAAGCCAAACAAGCACATGTAAAACATACTAATTCCACACAGATAGGGGGCTGGTTGAAAATGACCTCAGTGCTGTGAGGCAACAAAACTGCCACTGTGTATATGCTACAACCTCTGCAATCTTAAGGTAGATGCTAGAATCAAGTGGCCTAAAGGACCTATGACATCAGGGGGAGGAGCCACGTCACCAGGGGGAGGAGCTAGGCCAGCAGGATAGTTCTTCTACTATCCACGCCACCAACTACTACCTTTAGTAACCCGGTGGCAAGCGAAGCAAACCCGCGAGGGTATATTTCGGGTACACTGTTCGGGCATGGCTCCTCCCCCTGGTGACGTGGCTCCTTCCCCTGGTGACGTCAGAGGTCCCTTACCCAACTTGGAATTAGAACTATCCGCAATCTTAAGCCCCATTGTGTATGGCATAAAACAGAAGCACACTTGTAGTGGGAAGAAGGGCAGCAGAACTGTATGCTCACCTGACTAATTAAAATGCCCTCAGCCCTTAAACCAGAAGGGGAGAGGAGAAGACTATTGGTAGAAATAGTACATAGGGACCAACCTGCTATGAATACTCCAATTTCAAAGCTCCACCATTCAATGCAAATACTAAGCATGCTTGGTATGGCCAGGCGTACAAAGGCGCCCCATTCCTGCAAACAATCTCTGGACCAACCTAAAACAGAAATACATTGAGAAAATAAATTATATATATATATATATATATATATATATATATATGATACCAATTTGGGAAAGTGACAAATATAAAACCCACAGTTCAATAACCAAATGTTTTTGCCAAATAAATTGCTATCCAAATGAATAAGCACACATCTACGATAATTTTCCCTTGCCATTCCCTTTCAAAGTACAAAGTGGTAGATTATACAGTTAATTTAGCAAAAGTACTGTTCAAAAAGACAGTGAGATTTCAAGTCACCAAACAATATTAATATTATGGGGGGAAGTCAATTACTGCTGAAATCTTTTACCCGATTTTTGGTCGATGTTCACTATCCGTTTTTGGATGAAAACTCATAGAATCCGGGATCAGCTCCTGGACCCATGTGTTTTTGCAACCAAGAAAGCTAACAGGGGTCATTTAGAACCAATTTTTTTTCTCTTGCCCTGGGTAGATGAAGCAAAAATCCCCAATCAGTGCCGTCTTTTGGGGCTAATTGAATAATCCCCGGAGGGTCAATTAGCCAGCGGTAAATTACTGCGTATAATTGAATTCCCCTGTGTCAAAGTCGAAAAATATAGCGACCTATGATGCCTTGTACTAACCCCAATGCACGTGCCCGCTGCTCGCGCACCGATCCCCCCGTGCGTATGCATCCCCTCAGGTCGCGTAGGGGACGCTCTGACATCGCCTGCGAAGGGAGATGGGTATTTACGGCGGTGTTTGTGTGCGACTAGCGAGCGACTCGATCGCTACATATTTAACCAATATAATGCGTTTTATAGTTAATATTCCCCTTAATAATGTCAGCAAGTATGGTAAGTTTAAAACGGTTCTTGGACCTGAGAAATTCTCCTTTACATGCTGGGAGAGTTCAGATAAAGGTTGGAGGGTAGTATTTGGTGTCCAGCTGTGGGGTATTGAAGAAGTGTTGTGTCTATGACAGTTGGGAGGGATTCGCATAGTTCCTGCTCATGGTTATGCACAGAAGTAGAACATAAGATTAATTGCATTCAGAATAAATTACACAAATGCAGGGTGGGGGACTGGAATTCAGTCACCTCTTTCACACAGACCGAAAACAAATAGCCTTACTTACACTAAGCTTTGAGATTCTATGAAGAGGGCTTATACCTTTGTTTATGAATAGGTCCAGGTTTCTCTCCAGAATAATGAGTGCTGAGATGTCATTGTCTCAACTGAAAGAGGTGACCAGAGGGTAAACAAAGCACAGAGACAGAGTTTGTTTGGAAGATCCAAACAATAGGTTTCCCCAATACAATCAAGAGAGGAATTTAGAATACTGACAAGTCCTAGCCATCGCCCATTTCTTGAACTAACCAATGATCCCAGGTGCAATACATGTCCCACCCCCTAACCAATGAAAAGAGGACACATAGTATCTATTGAAGTATGTCTTGAGCTAGTACATAAATATAGTTTGAAATAGGCTTGGGGACACAAGAGTCTTCTCTCCACAACGGTTTTCATCATTGACTAACCCAGAGCTGGTAACCAGGACATGCGCAGCGAATCACTCCCCAGTGTGTAAGTACTCTCTCTGTGACCATTCTTAATCTCTGATTGTAATTGTGCCACGATCTCTCTCTCTCTCTCTCTCTCATTGTATGTTATTGTTTGCTATTGTGCTGCTATTGTGTATTTATGTGTAGTTATTTTGTTAGATATTGATGTTAGCTTGTAGTGTATGAATTGTCAACTGTATTTCCCCTTTTAATATAACTTAATCCTGTTAGTAAAGAGTTTGGAGCCTCAGCAGGGTGTCTGTGTCTCTCTAGCTAGTACAAAGGGTTTCTGAGTATCTCAATTGCTCAAACAGCTTGCATACTCACAAAGGTTCAGTGTTATACCATTATAGTACCACGGTATTAAGGTTTACAGTGTAAGCATATTCTGTGTTTAAAGTTTATAAAGATTACTGTCTGTGTGTATGCTCGCTGTGGGTATTCCGTACACCCAGCACAGAGTGTGTACTTAATTTGCGTACCACGTGCGAGGTCTTCATACGCAAATAGTGTACGGAGTGCGTAGCATGTGCACGTGGTTTAGCAGCCATTACGGCTACACGGTATTAGTATATAGCTAATGTTAAAAGGTAGATATCTGACTCTATCAATTGGGACCTCGTCCTCCCTCCACATATCCACACTAGTGCAAACAGACTTTATCTGTCAGCAAAGGGCGGGAAAGCAGTGTCCTTTCGTATCCGTATTGGTGGTGAGGGATACAGTGGTGCTGACTAGATAAGCGTCTGTTACGCTACGCTGTAGGAGTGCTGGGGTGGAATCCGGAACCGGAAGGTAGGAAGGTAAGAACAATACGCTATTATCTTTTAAAACTGTTTATTTCTGTTTTGCGTACGCACACACGCATGCACGCACACACCTGTATTTCTTTTCAATTGTGTAGTTTCACGTCTCACTCTCCTGTTTGCCATTTATAATTGATAACGTGCTGAGAAAGAGTGGTTGCTATTGGTAAGTTAAAAGTAAAAATAATACGTTAAGGAGTAATTTGTAAAACACGCACACGGCTTGCCTAAGATACAAGGAAGTTCTGTGTGGTGTTCAGTAGATGATTACAGTTAAAGATCATTTACATTGATATAAACGTGTTAATTGTATTTCTGTGGACATATCTGGCCTGCGTACACGTGTCTCTAACAAGGGACAGGGCGAACGTACGCGACGCAAGGGTCGACGCACGGAGCGTATATTACGCAACGGAAGCGTACGGATACGCCCACGTAATACAAATCACACGATAGTATTGTTTTAGTAGGCAATAAGGAGGAAATGCGATAATAGCGCAAATCAGTCTCAGTGTCCAAAATTTTAAGCTAATAGATCCTTCTCTAGTTGCAACTCCTCTGGACTAGACTGCGATACTGAATGAAAGGGATTTCTGCGCAGAAACGAAAGTAAAGAGTACATGAGGTGAAAGAGTGTGTATATATATATATATAAGTTTCTAATTTTTGGGGTTGAACCACAGGAAATCATCGAGTTCTCGTGAGGTACATACGTGTAAGTGACTGCACGGTGGCTTGGGAGGCATCCCTTGTTAAACATATTAATAAGAGCATTAGAGTATAGCAGACCAGGAGGTCTACTGTAGCACAGACCAGGAGGTCCAGACAGACCAGGAGGTCTAGGTACAGCAGACTAAGAAGTCCGCTATAGATAAAGAGTAAAGGAGCACAACACCAGGAAGGGTTGGTGCGGTACCCATATAGGCCATTAAGCTCTGGCTGAAGGAATTCGCAGCCACAATTTTCGATTCCACTGGTCGCTCCGCACATAAGATTAGTTGCTTATGTGCAGAACGATGTACCGCACGTAATTGTGTGCATTAGTTAGTAACTTGACCCAGTACCATTTGCGTACGCTAGAGGGGTCATAAACGCTATTTGTACATTCTAACATGATTTGTGTAATTTTTTTATTTTAAGGGAGGTTCGCTGGTCACTCGGGAATTCTCTAACAACCAATAGTTACTGGAAAGGGTTAAGTGCTCTTCGGATCACACCCACATGTTCCAGTAAATAGAGGTTCAGGTCGCAGGGGCCCTAGGTTGAGTACGCCAGCGCTAGGGCAGTGTGTGGGCGTATTGGTCGACGTGGGCGAGTGAGTGGAGTACTCGGTAAACTTCCGCCGCCGGCCTACCCCGGACATCTTGGTTTTTGTAAGGGTTCACTGAAAACCCTGATTAAGGTCAGAGGTAGTGCAACACCTGCAAAGATGGGGGCCAGTTGTTCAGGTAGGGGGTGATCAACCTCGGTTCGGGTTGACTTAGTAAACCGGCCAATAGAGTCGGCAAGGATAACGTGTGATACAGACCGGGAAGTCCGAAATGGATCACACACAAAGGTCAATGAATGGGAAAGAATGACTGTGCATGACGGGGAAAAGTTCACACGGGTAGGCAGTTTTAGTCCCGAGGTGTTACAAAATCTAAGGAGAAGGATATGTCTCATTAAATCTGTAAAGAGACGGATCCAACATTATGATTGTTTACAGTTATGGCAACAGGAAGGTGAGAGACAAGGAGGATTGGCTTGCACAGCTGACTCTCACTGTGGTAAGAAAAATATGGCAACGAGAGAAAAAATGGTTACAGAGAGTGGCACACTGGTGTATGATAAAAATGCACTTAGCAACTGTATTAATAATTATGGTAGTAGTAAATGTAACAATGATAAAAGTAAAACTGTTAAATGTACAACTGTTAACCTGTGCAAGTCGCACCCCATGTTAAACTTCCCTCAGGATTACCAGCAAGAAAGTGAGCCCAGCACGATGTCGGCACCTTTTCCAGCAGCCATCACACAAGACATCCAGGTGGACGCGACCAATTCGGTAAAGGCAATAATCAAACCCCCTAACGGAGGGTCAGGTGAGGTCGTGTCCACAGGTACGTACGGTGTTATATATCACGCACAAACAAATGTACCTCATATTGTAGAACCAGCACAAGATGGTGTAATTGAGTTTAATCCTGTCAGGGTGATCACAGTCCCCAATGGGAAGACTGACGCACAGGGAACCATTCCCGTCAGGGACAGTGCAATGCGCCGTCCTTGGTCCCGGATGGAATTGAGGTCAATTATGTCTGAATTTCCTGATCCTAGGAAAGATCTAGTTGCATGTCAAAGGTTCATTAAAGAACTAGGAAACTCCACAGAACCCACCAACAAAGATTGGCGGACAGTGCTGAGGGCATGTTTGCCCTCCAGTGTTGACCCTGCGAAATTTATTACTGATTGTCAATTAGACACGGAAGTACCTCAAACGGAGGAAAACAATCAGGAATGTATTAAACAGATCAACCGACAGTTAGGAGTATATTTCCCAGC
The DNA here is from genome assembly GCF_028390025.1 of Pseudophryne corroboree. Lineage (NCBI taxonomy): Eukaryota > Metazoa > Chordata > Amphibia > Anura > Myobatrachidae > Pseudophryne > Pseudophryne corroboree. The sequence goes on along the minus strand of NC_086445.1, from coordinate 480,508,724 downwards.
CGTTGTCGAGTGGAACGAAATCTTCTCCATAAGACAAAACGAAGGGGAAAGTACTTCTAATTATTTCCATTGGGCATTGCAGGACATGACTAGGTATACAGGTATAGAAAACATCGAAACAAGTGCACCGCACAGAGAAGTAGCAGTATTTGTGTTAATGAATGGTTTGAGGGAGGTATTGAGGACAAGGGTACAGACCACCAACCCAAGCTGGAGAAATATCTCGGTGGCTGCATTAAGAAAGTCCGCTGTTGGGCATGAGCAAAACATCAGCAAGCACAGGGAAACACAGAGAAGTAAGGAGCCTCAGATCCCGGTGGGTAAGTCAAAGGTGATAAGGTGTTATAATTGCCAGAAGGAAGGTCATTATGCAAGAGATTGTAGATCAAGAAATTTACAGAAAGTATATCAACCCCCTAGACAACAACATAACCATGGTATCCAAGGAATCAGGGAAGTACAGGGAAAGCGGTTGATGGTGATGAGCATCCAAGCATTTGAGGAGGCATCAAATCAACCAAGACCTCAGGTCACTGGCACTTGGAGGAAGCCCAGGGTTTGTTATCTTTGTAAAAGAGAAGGGCATTATGCCAGCAACTGTAACAGCCCACATAAAGTCAGACCCCCTAGACAAGAACGCGAGCAGAGTTATGACACACGAAATTGTAATCAGGAATCACCTAGGAAGAAGTTTGGGCCGCACCTGTAATATGCAATCAGGAAAGGTGATCATTAGGACTGATAGTAAACCTGAGGTTACAGGTAAGGATATTGGGAGGTCAGTTCCTTGTAGACACAGGAACGGCCGGGTAAACGTTGTAATTTATCTGTAAATGTTTCTTTTCCCCATCTCTGACGTTCATCGGCAGAACTCAAACATCACATAGCTACTTGGTCTTTGCAGAAGTCTACCTAACCCCAGTGTGACCTACCGACATCGGTGTGTCCTGGCCAGGCATAAAAGGGTGGAGTGTGGAAATACTGGTGGGGAGGGGACTGCGCAAAGATACCAATGGATGTGTTGGTGTGACAGCCTGATGGTGAACAGAAGATCTGACAATGTTTTTTGTTTGTTTGTTGTTTAATGTAACATATGTATGAATTGTTCTCTCTCTCGTTTGTTTTTTTCCCCCCTCTTCTCTCCCATGTTCTCATGTTTTAAAGATGGTATGTCACACATCAGTTAGACAAATGGTAATGCAAGATTTTTGCTCCTTACAGAAAGATCGCAGATTTGGAAGGAATATTGGCCCTCATTCCGAGTTGATCGCTCGCAAGGCGATTTTAGCAGAGTTACACACGCTAAGCCGCCGCCTACTGGGAGTGAATCTTAGCTTCTTAAAATTGCGACCGATGTATTCGCAATATTGCGATTACTAACTACTTAGCAGTTTCAGAGTAGCTTCAGACTTACTCTGCCTGTGCGATCAGTTCAGTGCTTGTCGTTCCTGTTTTGACGTCACAAACACACCCAGCGTTCGCCCAGACACTCCCCCGTTTCCCCGGCCACTCCTGCGTTTTTTCCGGAAACGGTAGCGTTTTTTCCCGCACGCCCATAAAACGGCCTGTTGCCGCCCAGTAACACCCATTTCCTGTCAATCACATTACGATCGCCGGAGCGATGAAAAAGCCGTGAGTAAAAATACTATCTCCATTGTAAAATTACTTGGCGCAGTCGCAGTGCGAATATTGCGCATGCGTACTAAGCGGAATTTCACTGCGATGCGATGAAAAATACCGAGCGATCAACTCGGAATGAGGGCCCTTGTATCACCGGAATGTTCGTTTGGAAGACTGAGAGACAGCACCTTTGAGATGACAGCAGAGCAAGAGGAACAACAAGACTAGAGGACATAAGACATCGTAACATTTTTCTTTCCCCTCAAAGAATTTTTTTGTGCCCCCATTACAAATTTCTCTTTCTCCTCCTGTAAGATGGACTCGCACCAAGAGACTGCAGTCCGTGTTTTCCTGTTGACCATGATGTTGACCAGAGCAGTTTGTATCGGTGAGAGTACCAGTGAGGTCGAGAAAGGATCCGGAATGGGTTTCTGATGACTGAGACGGAGGCGTAAATTTCCAATAGAAACACAATCACCGAGCAAAGGCGAGTACCAGAAAATGATCTAGCAGCCATGTTATTTATAGACATTGTGAAGGATTGTTAGCTGAAGAGAACTGCATCTGTAGGTATTGTGACAATATAGTTGAGGATGGGTGCATCAAGAAATGTCAGTCCAGTTTTAATATCCACATGGACCGGCATCCATTGAGTGACTATCACTCCTTAGTGGGTAAAGTGTTAAACCAGACAGACTGTTGGGTATGCTCTCAAGTACCTCAAGGTCATAGCAAATCAGGACTAGTACCATTCCCTTTAACTATAGGAGAGGTACTTGAGCTAAGTGGTGGGAGGCCGGTGGACAAGAGGTTCAATATCTCTAGTCCTCCTAGTTTGAAGCTCCACCAATATCATGTGGATAGGTCCTTAGTGTGCTTTAACATTTCCAATCCCCGAAAGCCGGGAAATTGGGAAGTGTCATGGAGTAATCAAACCATGACCTTTTCATACAGACCCGATAGAATGCCCATAGACACAGAACTTATACGCCAGATAGCCGACCATGGAAAATATTACCGGTATAGGTATACTCTAGGAAGTAGGACCATGCGAGTTGGAGAAGTATCACCAGGATACTGTGCACATATCGTACAACCTGATATGTGTACTAAACAGATGGGAGAATTAGGGTTAGGAGATTTCACATGGAAAATTTGTAACATGATAATGTCACACTCCGTCCCATATGTTCTCCCCGATGATGCATATTTCATATGCGGGAGGAAGGCGTATAAGTGGCTTGCCCCAAACTCAGAGGGATTGTGCTATATTGGAAAAGTACTGCCTGAAGTAATGACTGTATCCCATACCAAAATGAAAGATATTCACCGCGGTGCCCAAGCTCCTTATACTCACACTCACTACGAGCACGTCGTTAAAAGGCACCTGATAGAGAAGACAGAGCATCCGGCCTCTGACCTGATCCATGAATCCACCGGGATTCAATTTCTCCTCGCAATGGATATTACTCGTACCGCCAGGGGAGTGATAAACTTTAGGTATATATCTGCGCTCGCAAATTTATTAGACAATATCACTGAAATGTATGACGACACGTTCAGGTATACTGGGAGAGAGTTACAAGCCTTCAAAACAGAACTGGTTCAGCATAGGATGATTCTCAATTATCTCACAGCTGTGACAGGCGGGTATTGTGTTACCCTAGCAACTCAATATGGAATAAAATGCTGCACGTACATTCCAAACAGCACTGAGGACCCGGTCGAGGTCATAGACCAAAAGATGGATGACATTTTGCAATTAAAATGGGAGTTTCGAAGGAAACACAATCTCACACTCGCTGCTGTGGGTAATGAGCTGACCAGTTGGGTGTCATGGTTGAACCCACGAAATTGGTTCTCGGGATTAGGAGAATGGGCCCAAGGTATTATTATGGATGTAGGGAAATTTCTTTTGTGTATTCTGGGAGTCGTCATATTGGTCGGACTGATATTTAGATGCGTTCGGGCTTTAACGAAGTGTAAAGGTAGTACTAGAGTGATGAGCCTGAGGAGCGAGGACACTGTAATAACGACAACTAATTTGATTTATGACCCAACGATAGAGACAATGTTGTGATGAAAATGTGATTCCACGGTCCGTTTCTTTCATCCGTTTCTCCTTTGTTTTCCTCCAAGGTACAAAGACATCCGCTTGGAAGAAGAATTTGACAACCTGTTTTATACAGACCATTGATGAACTATGCTACAAGCCCCAATTTCCCTAGTGACTTTAACTTTTACGATAGCCCAATACTTTAGAGACTGTAACTTTATGGACAATGGAACAACTTTTGCTCGCTATTTATAGCAAAAGCACCGAGAGACATTAGACAACATGTACATCAAGACAAGACATCAGACAAGACCTCAATCGGCAAATGCATATTAAACTCACATAGTTTATGACTGCATTTATAATAATTGCTTCTTACCTTCATTTCTACAACCTTCAGGTAATGACACACATAGTCGATAGGGAATATAGACACATATCAGCACTCACATACCCCCCCCCATTCATGTATCATCAACTAAATGTGCTCCCCATTTGTTGCAACCAAAAATCGAAAAGAGCTCGGTAAAGTTTGACAGCCCATCCACAGACCCTTAAAACGGGATAAGAAGGAATTCAAATGTATACTCCGCAATACCTCGAAGCTTGATTTAAAACACGTACGGCACGATGATACATGACCCCTCAAACATGGATTCATACACACACGCTTCTACTATCTCACTAGGTCATACCTTTCCCACCTTCTCCTCTCCTCCCTCTACCCAATCATAAAAAGGTATTCCATGATGACATATATTTTTCTGTTTGAATTGTTAAGTGGCAGTTATTGATGACTGCCAAAGGGTCGACTGTCAAGGTCGAAAAATATAGCGACCTATGATGCCTTGTACTAACCCCAATGCACGTGCCCGCTGCACCGACCCCCCCGTGCGTATGCATCCCCTCAGGTCGCGTAGGGGACGCTCTGACATCGCCTGCGTAGGGAGATGGGTATTTACGGCGGTGTTTGTGTGCGACTAGCGAGCGACTCGATCGCTACATATTTAACCAATATAATGCGTTTTATAGTTAATATTCCCCTTAATAAATGTCAGCAAGTATGGTAAGTTTAAAACGGTTCTTGGACCTGAGAAATTCTCCTTTACATGCTGGGAGGGTTCAGATAAAGGTTGGAGGGTAGTATTTGGTGTCCAGCTGTGGGGTATTGAAGAAGTGTTGTGTCTATGACAGTTGGGAGGGATTCGCATAGTTCCTGCTCATGGTTATGCACAGAAGTAGAACATAAGATTAATTGCATTCAGAATAAATTACACAAATGCAGGGTGGGGGACTGGAATTCAGTCACCTCTTTCACACAGACCGAAAACAAATAGCCTTACTTACACTAAGCTTTGAGATTCTATGAAGAGGGCTTATACCTTTGTTTATGAATAGGTCCAGGTTTCTCTCCAGAATAATGAGTGCTGAGATGTCATTGTCTCAACTGAAAGAGGTGACCAGAGGGTAAACAAAGCACAGAGACAGAGTTTGTTTGGAAGATCCAAACAATAGGTTTCCCCAATACAACCAAGAGAGGAATTTAGAATACTGACAAGTCCTAGCCATTGCCCATTTCTTGAACTAACCAATGATCCCAGGTGCAATACATGTCCCACCCCCTAACCAATGAAAAGAGGACACATAGTATCTATTGAAGTATGTCTTGAGCTAGTACATAAATATAGTTTGAAATAGGCTTGGGGACACAAGAGTCTTCTCTCCACAACGGTTTTCATCATTGACTAACCCAGAGCTGGTAACCAGGACATGTGCAGCGAATCACTCCCCAGTGTGTAAGTACTCTCTCTGTGACCATTCTTAATCTCTGATTGTAATTGTGCCACGATCTCTCTCTCTCTCTCTCATTGTATGTTATTGTTTGCTATTGTGCTGCTATTGTGTATTTATGTGTAGTTATTTTGTTAGATATTGATGTTAGCTTGTAGTGTATGATTTGTCAACTGTATTTACCCTTTTAATATAACTTAATCCTGTTAGTAAAGGTTTTGGAGCCTTAGCAAGGTATTGTGTGTTTATTACATTGCAGAGGGTATTCAGAGCGACTTAATCGCTCAAACAGCATTTACACTAGCAAGGTTAAGCAGCGTTATATCGCTGCAGTATTTCAGTTGTAAGGTTTACAATACAAACTCAATCATAGTGTGTTGCATACAAGGTTTACTGAGTGTCATCCCGTGAGCGTCTGCGCCGCTCGTGTTCCCCTCGCGGTCACAGTGTCCGCTACGCTAGTAGCGTATCATTACGGTAGTCGGCCGCCTATAGCGTGTTCGACACCAAGCGTTAAGCTGTGAGCGAGCGTGCCGCATGTGCGTCTCGACCACGGCTAAGCATCTGCTACGCTAATTGCGTACCCTTACGGTACCCCATACGCCAATTGCGTACTGAGTCTCTTACCCACATATAGTGAATGTTATAAGATAAATATTTAGCTTTATCACCTGTATAAGGTATTTATATAGCGCTACCATTTTAGCAGAACTGTACAGAAAATATACATTATTCACATCAGCATTAGAGCTCACAGTTTATGGGGGAGATGTGTCAAACCATCTAAATAGAACAGTGCAAAAGCAACCAATCAGAGTCTAGGTATCATTTATAAAATGACAGCTAGGGGGAAATTTACTAAGAATTGTTTTGGGCTGTTATCTAATCACTGGAACATTTTGCACTACAAATCGCACATTTACTAACAATCATGTTGTCTTTCATAGTCTTTTGACAGTGTTTCTAGTCATAGGACACACTTGACGGGGCCCTCAACTAGTCATCCCACCCTTAGGATTCCTTGGAAAGTGGTGACCACCCCAATAAAAGGGTTACCCCTCCCAAATATCCCACAGGGCTAGGGTGAAGCACAGGGGTTTCCCACTTTCTGAGGAATCCTAAGGCCGTCAAGTGTGTCCCCTGGCATTTACATTACCTCCCCTCTATTAGGAGTCTGGTGCTGGTTTATGAAAATATGGGGACCCATATGTAATTTTCCTCCCATACGTACCAGGAGCGGCTCAAGAGCCCAGTGCTGATTCATGGAAATACGTGGGACCCCCCCCCCCCCCCTCCCCTGTATTTCTTGAACCAGGGGCCTAATTCAGGCCTGATTGCATAAGCAAAATCATTCTCTAAGGGGAAAACCATGTGCACTGCAGGTGGGGCAGTTATAACGTGCAGAGAGTTAACGCCCATATAGACGGGAGACATGTGTGCACGCATCTCTCCCGCCGCTCAGCACAGCGCAATGTGTGCTGAGCAATGCGGGGGAGGACGGGGACGCGGTGCACTAATTGGGGTTCCCGGTCACTCTACGAAGAAAACGACACCGAAAAAACATAAAAAACTCATGTTGACCTTTTTCCATGTCGACCTTGTTCCTGTCGACCTTTTGGCCATGTCGACCTACGGTGTGTCGACCAATTGGCATCAACCTAAGGTGTGTCGACCTTTTTGTTGTCGACCTGGAGTCCGGATACCGTCTGGCTTAGGGGGTCATTCCGAGTTGATCACTCGCTAGCAACTTTTTTGCAGCGCTGCGATCAGGTTAAAACTCTGCAAAACTGCGCATGCATATGCACCGCAATGCGCAGGCGCGTCGTATGGGTACAAAGAGGATCGGTGCTGGGCGATGGATTTAACGAAGAATCCATTCGCACAGCTGAACGCAAGGTGACTGACAGAAAGAGGGCATTTATGGGTGTCAACTAGTGATGAGCGGGTTCGGTTCCTCGGAATCCGAACCCCCCCGAACTTCAGCCTTTTTACACGGGTCCGAGGCAGGTTCGAACCTTCCCGCCTTGCTCGGCTAACCCGAGCGCGCCCGAACGTCATCATCCCGCTGTCGGATTCTCGCGAGGCTCGAATTCTATCGCGAGACTCGGATTCTATATAAGGAGCCGCGCGTCGCCGCCATTTTCACACGTGCATTGAGATTGATAGGGAGAGGACGTGGCTGGCGTCCTCTCCGTTTATAGAGAAGAGAGTAGAGAGTTAGAGACACTATTTAGTATTTACTAATTTTGGGGAGCATATTAGGACTGGAGTACTACTACTTGCTGATAGTGTGACCAGTGACCATTGACCACCAGTTTAATTAATCCGTTCTCTGCCTGAAAAAAAACGATACACAGTGTGACACAGTCACATACCATATCTGTGCTCAGCCTCAGTGTGCTGCATCATCATATGTAATACTGTATATCTGACTGTGCTGAGTGCTCACTGCTCACACAGCTTAATTGTGGGGGAGACTGGGGAGCAGTTAGAGCAGGAGTACATAAATAATATATTTTAAGTACAGTGCACACTTTTGCTGCCAGAGTGCCACACTGCCAGTGTGACTGACCAGTGACCACACTGACCACCAGTATATTGTGATTGTCTGCTTAGGACGGAGTACTACTTGCTGATAGTGTGACCAGTGACCACCACCAGTTTAATTAATCCGTTCTCTGCCTGAAAAAAAAAACGATACACAGTGTGACACAGTCACATACCATATCTGTGCTCAGCCCAGTGTGCTGCATCATATGTAATACTGTATATCATTATCTGACTGTGCTGAGTGCTCACTGCTCACACAGCTTAATTGTGGGGGAGACTGGGGAGCAGTTATAGCAGGAGTACATATTTTAAGTACAGTGCACACTTTTGCTGCCAGAGTGCCACTGCCAGTGTGACTGACCAGTGACCTCTGACCACCAGTATATTGTGATTGTCTGCTGACCACCAGTATATTGTGATTGTCTGCCTGAAAAAGTTAAACACTCGTCGTGTGGTGTTTTTATAAACGCATTCTGCAGACAGTGTCCAGCAGGTCCGTCATTACATAATATATATACCTGTCCGGCTGCAGTACTAGTGTGATATATATATATATATTTTAATTTTATCTCATTATCATCCAGTCTATATTAGCAGCAGACACAGTACGGTAGTCCACGGCTGTAGCTACCTCTGTGTCGGCAGTCGCTCGTCCATCCATAATTGTATACCACCTACCCGTGGTTTTTTTTTCTATCTTCTTGATACTAGTAGCTTACTTTAGGAGTCTGCAGTGCTGACAGACAGTGTCCAGCAGGTCCGTCATTACATAATATATATACCTGTCCGGCTGCAGTACTAGTGTGATATATATATATATTTAAATTTTATCTCATTATCATCCAGTCTATATTAGCAGCAGACACAGTACGGTAGTCCACGGCTGTAGCTACCTCTGTGTCGTCAGTCGCTCGTTCATCCATAAGTATACTAGTATCCATCCATCTCCATTGTTTACCTGAGGTGCCTTTTAGTTGTGCCTATTAAAATATGGAGAACAAAAATGTTGAGGTTCCAAAAATAGGGAAAGATCAAGATCCACTTCCACCTCGTGCTGAAGCTGCTGCCACTAGTCATGGCCGAGACGATGAAATTCCATCAACGTCGTCTGCCAAGGCCGATGCCCAATGTCATAGTACAGAGCATGTAAAATCCAAAACACCAAATATCAGTAAAAAAAGGTCTCAAAAATCTAAAATAAAATTGTCGGAGGAGAAGCGTAAACTTGCCAATATGCCATTTACCACACGGAGTGGCAAGGAACGGCTGAGGCCCTGGCCTATGTTCATGGCTAGTGGTTCAGCTTCACATGAGGATGGAAGCACTCAGCCTCTCGCTAGAAAAATGAAAAGACTCAAGCTGGCAAAAGCACAGCAAAGAACTGTGCGTTCTTCGAAATCCCAAATCCACAAGGAGAGTCCAATTGTGTCGGTTGCGATGCCTGACCTTCCCAACACTGGACGTGAAGAGCATGCGCCTTCCACCATTTGCACGCCCCCTGCAAGTGCTGGAAGGAGCACCCGCAGTCCAGTTCCTGATAGTCAGATTGAAGATGTCAGTGTTGAAGTACACCAGGATGAGGAGGATATGGGTGTTGCTGGCGCTGGGGAGGAAATTGACAAGGAGGATTCTGATGGTGAGGTGGTTTGTTTAAGTCAGGCACCCGGGGAGACACCTGTTGTCCGTGGGAGGAATAGGGCCATCGACATGCCTGGTGAAAATACCAAAAAAATCAGCTCTTCGGTGTGGAAGTATTTCAACAGAAATGCGGACAACATTTGTCAAGCCGTGTGTTGCCTTTGTCAAGCTGTAATAAGTAGGGGTAAGGACGTTAACCACCTCGGAACATCCTCCCTTATACGTCACCTGCAGCGCATTCATAATAAGTCAGTGACAAGTTCAAAAACTTTGGGCGACAGCGGAAGCAGTCCACTGACCAGTAAATCCCTTCCTCTGGTAACCAAGCTCACGCAAACCACCCCACCAACTCCCTCAGTGTCAATTTCCTCCTTCCCCAGGAATGCCAATAGTCCTGCAGGCCATGTCACTGGCAATTCTGACGAGTCCTCTCCTGCCTGGGATTCCTCCGATGCATCCTTGCGTGTAACGCCTACTGCTGCTGGCGCTGCTGTTGTTGCTGCTGGGAGTCGATGGTCATCCCAGAGGGGAAGTCGTAAGACCACTTTTACTACTTCCACCAAGCAATTGACTGTCCAACAGTCCTTTGCGAGGAAGATGAAATATCACAGCAGTCATCCTGCTGCAAAGCGGATAACTGAGGCCTTGGCATCCTGGGTGGTGAGAAACGTGGTTCCGGTATCCATCATTACTACAGAGCCAACTAGAGACTTGTTGGAGGTACTGTGTCCCCGGTACCAAATACCATCTACGTTCCATTTCTCTAGGCAGGCGATACCGAAAATGTACACAGACCTCAGAAAAAGAGTCACCAGTGTCCTAAAAAATGCAGCTGTACCCAATGTCCACTTAACCACGGACCATGTGGACAAGTGGAGCAGGGCAGGGTCAGGACTATATGACTGTGACAGCCCACTGGGTAGATGTATGGACTCCCGCCGCAAGAACAGCAGCGGCGGCACCAGTAGCAGCATCTCGCAAACGCCAACTCTTTCCTAGGCAGGCTACGCTTTGTATCACCGGTTTCCAGAATACGCACACAGCTGAAAACCTCTTACGGCAACTGAGGAAGATCATCGCGGAATGGCTTACCCCAATTGGACTCTCCTGTGGATTTGTGGCATCGGACAACGCCAGCAATATTGTGTGTGCATTAAATCTGGGCAAATTCCAGGACATCCCATGTTTTGCACATACCTTGAATTTGGTGGTGCAGAATTTTTTAAAAAACGACAGGGGCGTGCAAGAGATGCTGTCGGTGGCCAGAAGAATTGCGGGACACTTTCGGCGTACAGGCACCACGTACAGAAGACTGGAGCACCACCAAAAACGCCTGAACCTGCCCTGCCATCATCTGAAGCAAGAAGTGGTAACGAGGTGGAATTCAACCCTATATATGCTTCAGAGGTTGGAGGAGCAGCAAAAGGCCATTCAAGCCTATACAATTGAGCACGATATAGGAGGTGGAATGCACCTGTCTCAAGCGCAGTGGAGAATGATTTCAACGTTGTGCAAGGTTCTGCTGCCCTTTGAACTTGCCACACGTGAAGTCAGTTTAGACACTGCCAGCCTGAGTCAGGTCATTCCCCTCATCAGGCTTTTGCAGAAGAAGCTGGAGACATTGAAGGAGGAGCTAACACAGAGCGATTCCGCTAGGCATGTGGGACTTGTGGATGGAGCCCTTAATTCGCTTAATAAGGATTCACGGGTGGTCAATCTGTTGAAATCAGAGCACTACATTTTGGCCACCGTGCTCGATCCTAGATTTAAAACCTACCTTGGATATCTCTTTCCGGCAGACACAAGTCTGCTGGGGTTCAAAGACCTGCTGGTGAGAAAATTGTCAAGTCAAGCGGAACGCGACCTGTCAACATCTCCTCCTTCACATTCTCCCGCAACTGGGGGTGCGAGGAAAAGGCTCAGAATTCCGAGCCCACCCGCTGGCGGTGATGCAGGGCAGTCTGGAGCGACTGCTGATGCTGACATCTGGTCCGGACTGAAGGACCTGCCAACGATTACGGACATGTCGTCTACTGGCACTGCATATGATTCTCTCCCCATTGAAAGAATGGTGGAGGATTATATGAGTGACCGCATCCAAGTAGGCACGTCAGACAGTCCGTACTTATACTGGCAGGAAAAAGAGGCAATTTGGAGGCCCTTGCACAAACTGGCTTTATTCTACCTAAGTTGCCCTCCCACAAGTGTGTACTCCGAAAAAGTGTTTAGTGCCGCCGCTCACCTTGTCAGCAATCGGCGTACGAGGTTACTTCCAGAAAATGTGGAGAAGATGATGTTCATTAAAATGAATTATAATCAATTCCTCCGTGGAGACATTGACCAGCAGCAATTGCCTCCACATAGTACACAGGGAGCTGAGATGGTGGATTCCAGTGGGGACGAATTGATAATCTGTGAGGAGGGGGATGTACACGGTGATATATCGGAGGATGATGATGAGGTGGACATCTTGCCTCTGTAGAGCCAGTTTGTGCAAGGAGAGATTAATTGCTTCTTTTTTGGTGGGGGTCCAAACCAACCCGTCATTTCAGTCACAGTCGTGTGGCAGACCCTGTCACTGAAATGATGGGTTGGTTAAAGTGTGCATGTCCTGTTTATACAACATAAGGGTGGGTGGGAGGGCCCAAGGACAATTCCATCTTGCACCTCTTTTTTCTTTAATTTTTCTTTGCGTCATGTGCTGTTTGGGGAGTATTTTTTTGAAGGGCCATCCTGCGTGACACTGCAGTGCCACTCCTAGATGGGCCAGGTGTTTGTGTCGGCCACTTGGGTCGTTGAGCTTAGTCACACAGCTACCTCATTGCGCCTCTTTTTTTCTTTGCGTCATGTGCTGTTTGGGGAGTGTTTTTTGGAAGGGCCATCCTGCGTGACACTGCAGTGACACTCCTAGATGGGCCAGGTGTTTGTGTCGGCCACTTGGGTCGCTTAGCTTAGTCATCCAGCGACCTCGGTGCAAATTTTAGGACTAAAAATAATATTGTGAGGTGTGAGGTCTTCAGAATAGACTGAAAATGAGTGGAAATTATGGTTTTTGAGGTTAATAATACATTGGGATCAAAATGACCCCCAAATTCTATGATTTAAGCTGTTTTTTAGGGTTTTTTGAAAAAAACACCCGAATCCAAAACACACCCGAATCCGACAAAAAAAATTCGGTGAGGTTTTGCCAAAACGCGGTCGAACCCAAAACACGGCCGCGGAACCGAACCCAAAACCAAAACCCGAAAAATTTCAAGTGCACATCTCTAGTGTCAACTGACCGTTTTCTGGGAGTGTTTGAAATAACACAGGTGTGTCCAAGCGTTTGCAGGGCGGGTGTCTGACATCAATTCCGGGACCAAAAAGACTGAAGTGATCGCAGCGGCTGAGTAAATCCAGAGCTACTCAGAAACTGCAACAAACTTTTTTGTGCGTCGGCTGCAAAAGCGTTCGCACACTTGCAAAGCGAAAATACACTCTCCCATGGGCGGCGACTATCTGATCGCAGCACAGCAAAAAGTTGCTAGCGAGCTATCAACTCGGAATGACCACCTTAGGCCCCAAGATTAGCTCACACAGCTTGGTACTGGTTTTGCTTTTAGGGAGGACCCCACACCATTATTTTTCTAAAATTACCTCTTTAAGTAACTTAAAACACAAAGGGGGTAATTCCAAGTTGATCGCAGCAGGATTTTTTTTAGCAGTTGGGCAAAACCATGGGGGTCATTCCGAGTTGTTCGCTCGCTGTTTTGTTTTCGCAACGGAGCGATTAGTCGCTAATGCGCATGCGCAATGTCCGCAGTGCGACTGCGCCAAGTAAATTTGCTATGCAGTTAGGTATTTTACTCACGGCATTACAAGGTTTTTTCTTCGTTCTGGTGATCGTAATGTGATTGACAGGAAGTGGGTGTTTCTGGGCGGAAACTGTCCGTTTTATGGGAGTGTGTGAAAAAACGCTACCGTTTCTGGGAAAAATGCGGGAGTGGCTGGAGAAACGGAGGAGTGTCTGGGCGAACGCTGGGTGGGTTTGTGACGTCAAACCAGGAACGAAGCTGACTGAACTGATCGCAGATGCCGAGTAAGTCTGGAGCTACTCAGAAACTGCTAAGAAGTGTCTATTCGCAATTCTGCTAATCTTTTGATCGCAATTTTGATATGCTAAAATTCACTCCCAGTAGGCGGCGGCTTAGCGTGTGCAAAGCTGCTAAAAGCAGCTTGCGAGCGAACAACTCGGAATGACCCCCCATGTGCACTGCAGGGGAGGCAGATTTAACATGTGCAGAGAGAGTTAGATTTGGGTGTGGTGTGTTCAATCTGCAATCTAATTTGCAGTGTAAAAATAAAGCAGCCAGTATTTACCCTGCACAGAAACAAAATAGCCCACCCAAATCTAACTCTCTCTGCACATGTTATATCTGCCTCCCCTGCAGTGCACATGGGGGGTCATTCCGAGTTGTTCGCTCGGTAAATTTCTTCGCATCGCAGCGATTTTCCGCTTAGTGCGCATGCGCAATGTCCGCACTGCGACTGCGCCAAGTAAATTTGCTATGCAGTTAGGAATTTTACTCACGGTTTTTTCTTCGTTCTGGTGATCGTAATGTGATTGACAGGAAGTGGGTGTTTCTGGGCGGAAACTGGCCGTTTTATGGGTGTGTGTGAAAAAACGCTACCGTTTCAGGAAAAAACGCGGGAGTGGCTGGAGAAACGGAGGAGTGTCTGGGCGAACGCTGGGTGTGTTTGTGACGTCAAACCAGGAACGACAAGCACTGAACTGATCGCAGATGCCGAGTAAGTCTCGAGTTACTCAAAAACTGCACAGAGATGTCTTTTCGCAATATTGCGAGTCTTTCGTTCGCAATTTTAAGAAGCTAAGATTCACTCCCAGTAGGCGGCGGCTTAGCGTGTGCAATGCTGCTAAAAGCAGCTTGCGAGCGAACAACTCGGAATGACCCCCATGGTTTTGCCCAACTGCTAAAAAAATTCCTGCTGCGATCAACTTGGAATTACCCCCAAAATCCTGAATGGATCTCACGGATTTGTGCAGGCTTCACAGCAAACACGCTCTTTACAAGCAAGTGCATTGATTTGGTGTTTTGAGGTGCGATTTTGGTGGGAGTTTGAGAGATTTCACAAAAACAATTCTTAGTAAATTCGCAATTTGAATTGGTACTTGTGTTATTTTGACGATGTTTTTCAGATGGTGATTTGCCGTGATTTGGTCTGCGAAATCGAGTTACACATGCGATTTTCATGTGAATTAATCCTTAATAAATGTATGATTGGCAAAATAGTAGCATTATCACTAAAGGAAACCAAAAATCAACCAAAAAGGTTTTTTAGGAGGCAGATTGGCGGCTAAAAACAACTTCAACACCTGTACACTTTAGAAGGGCACACCCTTCTCCCATTTTTTTAATCCCACGTTGGCAGCAGCAGACCTGCAGAAACCACTGGGAAAATGGCATGGCAGACATTTTCTTTGCGTTTTGCGCATGCGCAGTAGGAAAATCTCCAGTAAAATGGCTGCTGCACCATTTTCTTGGAGACATGTGTATGTGCACTAGACTCTGGGGCGACACTAGGGTCATCTAGTGACCATAATGCTCAGAGGGAGTTATTCCGAGTTGTTCGCTGTTTTCGTTCGCAGTGCAGCGTTTAGGTAAAAAAATCTGCATTTCTGCGCATGCGTATGTGGCGCAATGCGCATGCGCGACGTACTTTCACAATAACCAAAGTAGTTTCACACAAGGTCTAGCGACGCTTTTCAGTCGCACTGCTAGCCGCAGAGTGATTGACAGAAAGTGGGTGTTTCTGGGGGGTAACTGACCGTTTTTCGGGGAGTGTGTGGAAAAATGCAGGCGTGTCAGATACAAACGCAGGCGTGGCTGGCCGAACACAGGGCGTGTTCGTGACATCAAAACAGGAACTAAACAGCCTGAAGTGATCGCAAGCTAGGTCTGGAGCTGCTCAGAAACTGCACAATCTTTTTTTGTAGCCGCGCTGCGATCCTTTCGTTCGCACTTCTGCTAAGCTAAGATACACTCCCAGAGGGCGGCGGCTTAGCGTTTGCACGGCTGCTAAAAGCAGCTAGCGAGCGATCAACTCGGAATGAGGGCCTGAGTCTATTGCTGTGCCGGCTATAGAGGAGGGGGCCCGGTCGGAGACTTCAAACGGGCCTCCTCCTCTCTTGATGCACCCCTGATTATCTACCAGTATGTTTTGGAGCGTAGGAAGAAACTGGAGCCACAGGAGGAAGCCCATGGAAACTTGGAGAGAGCATACAAACTTTGTAGGGCTTTGGGCGGTCATTCCGAGTTGTTCACTCGTTATTATTTTGTCGCAATGGAGCGATTAGTCGCTAATGCGCATGCGCAATGTCCGCAGTGCGACTGCGCCAAGTAAATTTGCTATGCAGTTAGGTATTTTACTCCTGGCATTACGAGGTTTTTTCTTCGTTCTGGTGATCGTAATGTGATTGACAGGAAGTGGGTGTTTCTGGGCAGAAACTGGCCGTTTTATGGGTGTGTGCGAAAAAACGCTACCGTTTCTGGGAGAAATGCGGGAGTGGCTGCAGAAACGGAGGAGTGTCTGGCCGAACGCTGGGTGTGTTTGTGACGTCAAACCAGGAACGAAACTGACTGAACTGATCGCAGATGCCGAGTAAGTGTGGAGCTACTCAGAAACTGCTAAGAAGTGTCTATTCGCAATTTTGCTAATCTTTCGCTCGCAATTTTGATAAGCTAAGATTCACTCCCAGTAGGCAGCGGCTTAGCGTGTGCAAAGCTGCTAAAAGCAGCTTGCGAGCGAACAACTCGGAATGAGGGCCTTGGTCGGGAATTGTACTAATGAACCCACTGCTGTTACACAGAAATGCTAAACACAGGCTCTATATGTCTCCCATGGACCTGGGGCACCAGGTGACTTCTACATGCTCTGTATGACATAAAGCCAAAATTGAGTTATTTATAAACTACTGATTTTCTATTTCGTTTTATTCATACTTACATACCTCCCCATGTTAGAAGATGAAGTTTTCTCAAAATGATATAGGCTAAAAGCACACCAGACAATGCATATTGAGATATTGTGTTTGCACAAGCTGATCCCCTAAAGGAAGCAACCGAAAAATAATTGTAAATAAAACAGTTATATTCCCAAAACATAAGAAAATAAACAAACAAGGTTTTTGCGTCCTTGTAAATGTAAATTGACTTTATGCCAGAAATGTACACTGACTTTATCGGCTGGCTGTGTGACATATGGGGTCGCACAAGTCAGCCATTACAGGATCTACCAAGAGGCCAGGAAATGTCCATCCTCTGACGGAGATCCTGGCTTCGTCCTTTCAATGCCGTAACTAGACATTTTAGCGCTGTGTGCAAGAAGCAGCATCGGCGCCTCATCCCCCCATATTGAAAACAGGGTCAGTGCTCGCCATAGGCACGGGCCAAACATATAGCGGAGTGGCTTAACGGGGAAGGGGCATGACCACAAAATAATAACAATTTCTATTACGCAGCACAGTAGTCTCCATTATTCAAATTGCACCGCTCAGTAGTGCCACTTACACACATTACACCAGGTAGGGCCATTTTTACACATTAAGGCAGCAGTTCTCCCTTTTACACATTACGGCAGGTAGAGTCCCCCTCTTTACACATTACGGCAGCAGAGTCCCCCTTTTTACACTTTACAGCAGCAGAGTCCCCCTTTTTACACGTTATAGCAGTAGAGTCCCCTCTTTACACGTTACTTAAGCACAGTCCCCTCTTTACACATTATGGCAACACGGACCCCTCTATACACATTACGGCAGCATGGTCCCCTATTAAAACACATTACGGCAGCAGAGTACCCATTTTTACACATCACAGCTGCAGAGTACCCATTTTTACACATCACAGCAGCAGGGTCCCCAATTTTACACATTACAGCAGTAGAGTCTGTGGGGGGGGGGGGGGGGGAGAGGAGGGGGGGGGGGGGGTTAGAGAGACAAAGAAAGAGAGAGAGAGTGTGTGTACTTGTGACCTGGTGCAGACCAACAGCAGTCAGATTCTCCTTCCACCAATCCGCCAGCCCAGCTACCTGTTATACAGGAGAATGCGGTGACCCGGCTCAGAGTTGATGTCACTGCCCGCTCCATGCGATCTCTTCTCTCGTCTCCGACGGCTGCTGTGGGTCTCCAAGAAGGAGGAGCCAGGGGTGGGGAGGGGCGGGGAGAAGAGGATCCCCCTCCTCCTCTCATGCCCGAAAAATGTCTCTGTTTGTTCTGGCCGAATGCCGAGCGGAGCGGCATCCTTTAATGAGAAGCTGCCGGCAGCAGGGCTTCCTTGTAGAGCAACAGTGGCAGGGCTTCCTTGCAGAGCGGCAGCCGGCGGGACTGTCAGTGTACCAGCGGCCGTGCGTGTGTGCTGCCAGATGGTGTGCTTCAGTGCATTTGCGCTGTGGGCAAGGCACCATCGGCACACACCTAGTTATGGCCCTGCGCCCTTCCCCCACAACAGCTTCCACACGCCTCCCCACCTTCTGAACGGCAGCAGATTCTCAAACACTGCCAGTCTGCTGCCATCCTGTGTCCTGTGCTGCAGAACCCATGTGCACACACACTGAAAGGGTCCTGCGCATGCGCAAAGTACCGACTATCAGTAATTTGTGGCACAGGACGGCACTCTGTCCACATCTGAATTAGGCCGTTTGTTCCCTGCCTAGCCACAAAGGGGAATATTTTATGCACAAAATAAAAATGACAGCAGTGCTTTGTGATGTTTGCTTTCTGTCAGTCTTTTGTTAAACAATGGCACATATACATGCCTAGGTAAAATGCTTTCGATGATGACTAAGATAAAAGATGTACTAATGATAATTAATGATTACTGTAAAGATGATAATAAATGCAATAGATTGGGTATGACGTCCAATCACTCAACATGCCGATGGTCAGAATCCTGTCTAGCAGAATCCCGGCGTTCAAAACTCAGATGGATTTAGGTAAGTGTTGTAACCCTAACCCACTCCTCCCGTAGCCTAACCATCCCTCCTAGTGCCTAACCCTAACCGCTATACTTACCATCTCAATCCGCTGGGATCTTGCTGAGCACCGGGATATTCACTACATCCCAATGCAATTTGTACAGCCAATGAGACTGTTTTTGATCCAACTGGTGTAAAATTGCTACACATTTACATACTAAAAACAATCTATCCTGACCTAAGTCTAATTGGGTGATATCACATGTAGGCAGCGATAGCGTGGGTGCAGTTGGGCAGAGACCACACAGAACTGTGTGGGCAATCATCAGCCAACCTCACTAATGTAGCTCCATCAGATCTCACATGTCTAACACCCCTTTCACAGCGCACAAATAACCCGGTATCGACCCGGCATATTGTCGGGTCGACACAGGTCGGCGTGCGGTGTGAAAGGGGCACAGCCGAAATCGCGGGTCGCCTGACCTGGCAATTCAACCCGGGAATAAAGCAGTGTTATACCCGGGTTGAATACCGGGTCAGTGGCTGCGTAAACGGGCTCCCGGGTCGATGCGACCCGGGACCCGATTACTACTGCAGGGAGAGGCGGCGCGGAGATGAGCCCATCTCCCAGCGCCGCCTTCACCTCCACCCCCCGCTGCTATGGCAACCCGCCCGGCATATTGCCGGGTCGGGGAAGCCTGCAGCAGCTGCCAATGCCGGAACCCACCCGGGAGGGACCCGTTCCCAATTCCCGGGTGGGGTCCGGCATTGGCAGTGTGAAAGAGGTATAATTATGTTCCTCCCCCAAATCTGACATAGATCTCACAGCCCTATTGTCACTGCAAGGTTAAATATCATAGTAGCAATACATTTAAATGCAGGATTACTTACATTACTCTCAGATTCAGTCCATACATAAAGAAGGCATTCATAGCAATATTAGTAAGATTTACTACAAGGCCAGTAATGACCTGAGGCCATATTATACCCTGGAATACAATGAAAAAGAAACATTTTCTTAGTAAAGCTAATAATAGCAAGCTAATAACAGTAAGCTTGTGAAATTTTGGAAAAAAATAAGTAAAGAAATAAAAAGGTATTGTTATCAGTTACTTATTAAGGCAGGCTTTTTCAACCAGTGTGCAAGGTGTGCCGCGGAGCCAGAGTAGCTTCCTGCACCTCCAGACTGAACTGTTGCCCTGGGCTCTTCTTAGAGGATCAGTCGTGCTCTGGCCATGACCTATACCTTGAAAACGATGTGATATCATAGGTCACAGCCGCCGCGTCTCACCACCCAGCCAGTCCACCCGCCTGCATACACATCTACCAGTTCCCGCCTGCATACACAGCTTTCCTTCCCACCCACATCCACACCTGCCCGACCGCCCGCTGCTCAGTATTCGCAGAACTCCACTATGAACAGCCCCCGCCACTGAGGGACAGGGAAGAGGACAGCTGATAATAATATTTGTTATTTTATTTATCCTGTGGGGAACAATAGGATTTCAATAGGATTTATGTGGGGAGAGTAATCATTTATGGATTTATGGGGGGAACAATGTGAATAATTCATGTAGGGAGCAATAGGATTTTTGTGGGGAGAAATGTGATTGACATATGTGTGGAGCAATAGGATTTATGTGGGGAGCAATGTTATTGTTTTTTCTGTGTAGGCCAATGTATGTGTGTTTTTTTTGTGTGTTTTTTTTACTGTGAGGGCCAATGTGTGTGTTTAGTTTTTTTCTGTGGGGAACTGATGGTGTGCCTTGGGAATTTTAAAATATTGTTTGGTGCGCCGCGAGTAAAAAAAGGTTGAAATCACTGTATTAAGGGGTCTATTTACTAAGCCTTGGATGGAGATAAAGTGGCTGGAGATAAAGTACCAGCCAATCGGCTCCTAAATGCCACGCACAGGCTGTGTTTGAAAAATGACAGTTAGGAGCCGATTGGCTGGTACTTTATCTCCAGCGACTTTATCTCCATCCTAGGCTTAGTAAATAGACCCCTTAGTCTTTAAGACAGAATGCCATATTCATCTACATGCAAAGAATATACTTGGAGGATATCATACAGTTTTTGCCACTATTTTCGAGCATTGCATTAAGTCAAGATTTTATTTGCTAGAATAGTCTCCATCCATCCTCATAAATGATGGTAACAGAGGAGGCACTTATTAAATAGTCCAAATATATCCTCATAGATCTTTGCTGCGGTCATGCCAAACAGCCCCTCTTGGCACACCAGGTCGCATGAGAATCTTCTAGCGTTGGGCGTCTCTTTTGCTTCTATTTTTTTGGAGCCGAAAATGCATCTTAGTCACGATGCAATGCGACTAGAATGCACAAGGAAACGGTGCTCATTAATTTGATATGTGACACTTGTATATCTGTGTGCGAATGAGTCTCTTAATCTGTACATGAAGTGCTACAATGTAGCAGCCACAGTTTTTTCCCAGTATAAGGTCTGCTCCATGGGATCCGGACTGAAAGTCGACAGTAACTAGGTCGACAATGTCTAGGTCGACCACTATTGGTCGACAGTAACTAGGTCGACAGGGTGTCTAGGTCGACAGGGTCTTTAGGTCGACATGTTCTAGGTCGACAGGTCAAAAGGTCGACATGAGTTTTTCACATTTTTTTCTTTTTTTGAACCTTTTCATACTTAACGATCCATGTGGACTACGATTGGAACGGTAATCTGTGCCGAGCGAAGCGGTAGCGGAGCGAAGGCACCATGCCCGAAGCATGGCGAGCGAAGCGAGCCATGCGAGGGGACGCGGTGCACTAATTGGGGTTCCCGGTCACTCTACTAAGAAAACGACACCAAAATAACATTAAAAACTCATGTCGACCTTTTGACCTGTCGACCTAGAACATGTCGACCTAAAGACCCTGTCAACCTAGTTACTTTCGACCAATAGTGGTCGACCTAGACATTGTCGACCTAGTTACTGTCGACTTTCAATACCACACCCCTGCTCCATATAAAGACTCAGTCACACACAATATATGTGTCATATACCAAATTAATCAGAACAGTCTCCTCGTGTGTCCTAGTTGCATTACATTGTGATTAAAGGCCCCAATACATCTATGATGTGATTCCCCAATTTGGCAATCAATGATCGGCGATCTGTCCTGACCGTGAATCCCAATCTCCCAACATGACTGTTGGGGGAACAGGCCATTTCCCCAATCTACTGCTGATGTAAGGGGCCTTAAGACGCAAAAAAAGATGCCCAATGTGAGTTGTACGAGACATGGCAGCTCATTCACACCAGAAATCTTGCATGGCGTATTGATGTATGAGGACACATCAGCACAAAAAAATGAAGATAATTCTGTATACAACACAGTGCTGCACTTTATATTTATTCAATCTCTATCCACTGAGGACTGGACATTCCTCTTTTTTTTCAAATATATTATTAATACAGTTCTCAACTCCATTTCTCAAGTACCACCATCAGGTTATGTTTTGCAGATTTCTTAATCATGCACAGGTGAGATATTCTATTTTGCTGGGTCCCACCTGTTTCCACGGAAATCCTGAAAACATGAGTTGAGGTTGAGCATCTCTGATCTAGAGGGAAACCCTCAATTGTGAAACAAAAAAAGGAACAAAATACTGGGTTGTACCCTTCGGAATTTATAATATTCATTTTTGTGTGTATGTTCCTTTGTTTGCCTCAGGGATGCCTTTACGGTGTTGTAACAGTATGTTGTATTCCATACTATAGGTACACCACCAATTATCCGGCACCTGATAGTCCGGCACCTCTTATAGGGGGTCATTCCGGCCTGATCGCACGCTGCTGTTTTTTTTACAGCGCAGCAATCAGGTCACTACTGCGCATGTGTATGCACCGCAATACGCAGGCGCATCGTATGGGTACAAAGCGGATCGTTGCTGTGGGATGGGTTTTACGAAGAATCCATTTGCACAGCTGATCGCAAAGAGATTTGACAGGAAGAAGGCGTTGGAGTGTTTGGAAAAATGCAGGCGTGTCCAAGCGTTTGCAGGGCGGGTGTCTGACGTCAATTCCGGCCCCGGACAGTCTGAAGTGATCGTAAGGGTTGAGGAAGTTCTGAGCTACTCAGAAACTGCACAAATTTTTTTGTACCGCTCGGCTGCACATACGATCGCACACTTGCACAGCAAATATACACTCCCCAGTGGGTGGCGACTATGCATTTGCACGGCTGCAAAAAGTAGCTAGCAAGCGATCAACTCGGAATGACCCCCTTAATCCAGACATATCAGGTGCAGGGGGAAGTTAGGCTGTGAGTGGGAGTTAGGATGCGGGAGGTCTTATATTAGCAGTAGAAGGCTTAGTTAGGCTGTGGGTGGGGGAGTCTGGCTGCGGGTGGGAAATCAGGCTGCGTGGCCGGAGTTAGGCTGTAGGAGACAATCTGGATAGAATTAGGCTGCAGGAGGGGGGTCAGGAATCTGACGACACCAACGTCTATGATACCACCAATAATCCGGCAAAATTGATATCCTGCACAGTGCTGGAACCGAGGGTGCCGGAATATCAGTGGTGTACCTGTACAATAATTTTTATTTTGTTATGTAATAAATTGTTTTTTTTTTCTTTCATTTAGCAGAAGACTGATTATAATAAACAACTGTTTACAAAATGAAATTTATGGTTAAGCAACAAATAGCAATTAGTGGTCTTTACAAGCAAAGGGAAACAAATTATTTTTGTAAATATGTTACTATTTTTGTAGAAATCAGAGCTCTTGAATTATCTATGTTTTAGCATGCAAAACTTTTTTTGAAGACTATTTCATTGGGAGAACCAGTCTCACAGCCAAAAGAAAAAACAAACCAAAAAAATTAACTATAAATTAGATATTGTAGAAAGTTTTTAATTAAAAACAATATAGAATATTTTCTGCCGAGCCAAGGGTTTCTGAAATATATGAACAATCATAGAGCTTTGTAGTTGCCAAAGATGTGTTAAATGAGCCACACATAGGGGGTCATTCCGAGTTGTTCGCTCGGTAAAAATCTTCGCATCGCAGCGATTTTTCGCTTAATGCGCATGCGCAATGTCCGCACTGCGACTGCGCCAAGTAAATTTGCTATGCACTTAGGAATTTTACTCACGGCATTTTCATCGTTCTGGCGATCGTAATGTGATTGACAGGAAATGGGTGTTACTGGGCGGAAACAGGCCGTTTTATGGGCGTGTGGGAAAAACCGCTACCGTTTCTGGAAAAAACGCAGGAGTGGCCGGAGAAACGGGGGAGTGTCTGGGCGAACGCTGGGTGTGTTTGTGACGTCAAACCAGGAATGACAAGCAGTGAAATGATCGCAGATGCCGAGTAAGTCTGGAGCTACTCAGAAACTGCTACGAGGTGTGTAATCGCAATATTGCGAATACATCGTTCGCAATTTTAAGATGCTAAGATTCACTCCCAGTAGGCGGCGGCTTAGTATGAGCAAATCTGCTAAAATCCGCTTGCGAGCGAACAACTCGGAATGACCCCCATAGAAAAGGTGTTATCGTCGATGCTAAAGTGTCCTTTGGAGTCTCTGGCAGACAAATCTAATGCTCAATTTTCCTAATAATGCCAGGTTAAAACACAAGCCATAAATCATTTTATAGTGTCTGTGGTGTTCTAAATAAAGTGATATAAAATGTAATTTATCATTTTAATGCTCATTACACACCTGGTGGTGAGATATGTGTCAGAAAAGAAGCACAGGTGAGAATCCAGAACAGGAATAGGCTGGCCTGGTGGGCAATTGGGCAATGGAGTAGGATGCCTGTCCTACACTCTCTGTCTCTAATCATCTTGCTTGATGCTCCTGTAGCCTGCTGTGATGCCCCAGGCCAGCCTATTCCTGTTCTGGATTCTCACCTGTGGGTTCGGAGTTAAATTTGGTGTCCTGGACTGCCCGTTCCTGTCTTTGCCGCTTTCAGGTCTGTGCCGTAGCCTCCTACCTGTGTTCAGTGTGGGTCACCATTTCTGCCTCTTTGTGAACCTGTCGTCCTGGAGGGCTCTCTGATGGCTTTGCAGAGATTGTGTTCTCTCTTTAGAGGGCTCCCCTGCCCTACTCCTTATGGTCTCCTGCAGCAGCAGATGCTTATTGTGCTGTTATCTCCCACCCTCTGCCATCATGCTCACGAGGCTCCTGGCGTCATGCTCCGATACCTGGTACTGCTGGGGTGAGTCCTTGCTGCCTGTGTCCTGTAGTGCCTCCTGGGCTCTGTCTTCTCTTCTTATTCTGCTTACAGTTTTGAAGTTGAATTGGTTTGCCAGTATTCTTTCTTTGTTGTGTCCCTGCAGCTGCTGGTGCAGGTGTGAGTGACCCGTGTTTCCAAGTTTTGGCCACATTATATATTTCTGCTGAGCAGAAAATCCCAGGTCGACTGACAGGCTAGAAAAATTTGCCCAAAAACCTTTATTGACGGCTGTGGAAGCTCAGTCTCCTTTTGCCTGAGATCAGAGGAGACTGTTTCAAATTCAGCCATTCACACCATCTCTACACTGCACATGACTCCAATGTCCAGCCCTCTGTTGGAGCACCCTATTTAAACATCTAAACAACAATATATGTCTAAGCGACTCCTAGAACTCATGACCCTTGTAACTCCGTTGGGTAAGCTCCATTAAACCACTGATTCAGTGGAGGATTACCACATGTAGGTGGCCACTAGTGGTGGAAATGGGTCTCCTACTTACAGTGAAAGCGGAGTCCTCCCTTAGACGGCTTAACCAAATCTTCTACAAAAAGGGAGACAATGTCCTGTTGATTAAATCTCACTCAGGGACACCTGTCCAAGATCCCACATAAATAACTATTGAGCATTGGAGTTTCTATGCTCAGCTGTGTAATCTTGCATCCTCTGCGAAAAAACCCTCCTCCAACTGAGGACTCCATAATTTTCTGTCCCACTGCCATTTCCCTAAATTGTCCTCATCAGTCCTTGAATCTCTTTGTACCAAGATCAAGGTCTCTGATACGATTAAGGGCCTAAAGGCTATTAAGGCCCCAGTGTCACGATACGGGTTATTAGCCCCCATTATTTACATGCTAAGTGCCCTCTGAGACTGGCCCGGCGTTCCAGGCCTGGGTTCCACCTACGCTGTCTGCGGGCAGCGCACTGCATATCTGTGTCTCAAGGATCTCCTCGGTGATCGCAGCAGCGCTGACATGGCAACATTATATTAAAAATCTATCTTTTTAAAGTATGGCATCTCCTGCCTTCTGAGGTCTCCGCCGCCATTACTGACGATTCTCACATGTAATATACAAACAGACTTTCCCTCCAGTTTCAAACATGGGCGCAGCCATGTTTGTTTTCCTCACATGTTGTTTTCAGCCTATCCGCTGCAGTCTGGACTCTGTGTAATTATCCAGCCAATCCCTGCTCACCAGCTGGTATAAATATCCTGCTCCAGGGCTGGATAATAGTCAGTGCTTTGGTTGTCAATCCTGCATACATGTCTCTCCTGTTTGGTGAATTCTCAGCTTGACTTTACAGGTATTCCAGTTCCTGTGATTCAGCTTCTCCAAGAGACCGGCACCAATTACCATCCTGTGGTGCAGCCTGACTCCTGCAGTGTTCCAGCTCTGCTTCCTGGCTTTCTACTGCGGTCCTGACATCGGCTTCCAGCGTTGGTTCTATTCTGCCTCCAGCTTCCAGCGGTGTGCTGGTATCGTTATTGCTTCCATTATCTACGGCATCGCTCACTAGCTTATGTGGTAAACTGTCACTGGCTTCCAGCGTGTCGCTTACATCGCTTTCAGCTTCCAGCAGTGATTGGTGTTACCATCTGCCTACAGCGGTGCTTCACGTCATCTCCAGCGGTATTCATATATCGCCCTGCATATCATTCTACACAACATCGGACCACAGTATCCATCGATGCTCACCATCGAACTGTTGCTCCAGTGGTGAGTTCAGCACATATTTCCTCACACCGGTTCCGTCCGGTAGTCTCTGGCAATCCTATCTAAATCTCTTCAACCTCAGTGCCTATCCCAGTCTCCTGTCTACCACCTACTGGGCAGTACTTGCTTGTTCCTCATTACAGCGGTTAGCTGTGGCCACGGACTTTCAAACTCCGGATTTTGGCAAGGACTTTGTTATCTTGTTCTGCATTGCCACAGTCTCAAATACCAGTTGCATTCCCAGGAACTGTACTGCATTTTCATTCTGCACTCACTGTTGAAGATATTTAATTGCCAAGATTTATACTGTGTGTTCAATAAACTGACTGTTATATTTTACTCCGTTGTTGTAGTCAAGCCTTCGGGTTCAAGGTGTTCTAACATCCTGTATGTCTAGGAACCTAATCTCACCTCCACGGTTCACCTACACGCCAGCCCCTACATCTGAGGTTTCCCTCAGTCAGCCTGAGCCCTCAGTTGTGACACCCAGGCCCAGATGCTTTTACGGTCACCTACTACAAAACATTTACTCCATAGTCCCCCTTAGCTTGTTGAAGTTTTCAACAGAGTGATGTCCGGGGGATACTTCTTCAGAGAAGCTGTTAAGGCTCGAATTATCATTATCCCCAAGGAAAGGAAGGACCCCTCCAACTGTACCCACTACAGGCCCATCTCGCTGTTGAACACTGATGTCAAGGTATATGCAAAGATCTTTACTACTCACCCGAACCTGGTGTTACCTGGTTTGACCCATAATGATCAAGTTGACTTTATACCTGGGAGACAGGCCTGTGATATTACCAGGCGGGGGATTAGCCTCATCCACTTTACTAACAGTTCTTGCACTCCGGCCTTAGGGCTCTCTCTGGATGCCAAGTGGGCCTTTGACCGGTACAGTTGGCCTTTTCTGATACAAATACTTGGTACCTTTGGTCTAGAAGATGATTTTCTCTGTGGCATCCAGGCCTTCTACTCCCCCCCTTCAGCCAGGGTCTCTGTGAATGGGCTTCTCTCACACCTTTTTTCGATAACTAATGGTACCAGGCAGGGGTTCTCTTTGTCACCCATGGTACTTTGCTAAGTTATTGAGCCACTTGCAGCTCAAATTCATGTAGACTCAAATATTAGGGGAGTGTCAGTAGGCAAGGAGGAATATAAGGTGTACTTATTTGCTGATGATGGTCTTCTAACTTTAACTTCTCACACATCTCTGCCCAAATTACTTCAAACCCTGTCTGAATATGGCATTCTATCGGGTTATAAGATAAACCATTCAACTCACCCTCCACATAGTGGGAGTCTATATTACAAGCAGATATGTATCTTTATGTGCGGCAAATTTACCCCTTTGCCATTAAACTAGATTTGCTTTGCTGGCGGGACCTTATTATTTCTTGTTAGGTAGGATAGTGACAATCAAAATGAATCTTATGCCCGACTGCTCTACCTCTTCCAGACCCTACCTGTTGCAGTTCCAAAAATGACCTTACCACAACTATATAGGTGGTTTGTTCAATTTGGCTGGAAGCTAAAACCATCTCATATTACCTTTCTCACCCTTAGGCGCCCAACTACCAACTGTGGTACCGATTTCCTGATGCTAGCCTTTATTATTATGCTACCCACCTGTGTCAAGCAGTGGCTTAGTTTGCATAGACACATGTACCAAGATGGGTCTCAGTAGACGCTAACTCATGTAATGTTCCCTCAATGTCTTCCATACTGGGATTGATCCCTTTGGATAGACCTGAACCTGCTCGATCACACCTGGTGATTGCCTTCACTTGCTTGGTATGGGATCATTGTAAAACTTATTTTGAGATCACCTCCTAACCGTCTCCTGTTACTTCTATATGGTATAATCCAGCATTCATACCAGGTTATAACAGCAATCGCTTTCCTATATCAACTGAAGGCGGCATTAGGGTGGTTTCCGATCTCCTAGATTCAGGTATCTGCACCTCTCTGGGTTCTTTACAGCACAAATTCAAGTTGCTACTATCAATTGTTTAGCTTATATGTAAATCCGCCACTTCATTGCCTCTCTTCCTCTCTGCTCAATTGCTTGATCTTTGACCCTACTCAAGTTCTTATGCCTTAGTAGTGCTCTCTCAAAGGGAATAATTTCTACCCTATACAATTTTTTACTCCATGCCAAATTATCAGTCAGCATGAGTCATGAGCATCAGTAGGAAAGGGATTTGGGGAGTCCAACTGATGAGGACACATTATCTGTTGTCCATGAAAGGGTCTCTATGGCCTCCATTTCTTCCTCACTTAAAGAAAATGCATAAAAGATTTGATACATATGGAACCTGGAACCCACCAGTTTACACAAAATGTACGGCTCAGACCGGTGTTGGTGGAACTGTGGTGGGGAGGGCACCTAATTACACATTTAGTGGTCATGCCCTAAGGTAGCCCAATTTTGGGACTAGATGTCTTGGCTGCTCTCAGAGGTTCTCATAAGTCACACGGGTCTTTCCTCCTTGGCTGCCGTCTAGATGATCTAAATAAATAAGTGGCGCCTCTTCTGCAATAACGTTCTCCTGGTTGTTTACATAACAATTCTGAATATTTCCTGGAATCCTGGTTGACTGCCACTTTTTGTGTAAGAAGCTTTACCCTAGTTTTTCATTGTACACCCATGATCCCTTCCCCTATGAGTCCCACATTTATTGCTAATAATCTGAAATATAAGGGCCGTGATACAATTTTATGGTTTACCAAGACCAGTGGCCCCTCTGAAGTTTAATGAACAGCAAGTTGCTATTTATCAAGACTTTTCCGTGAATGTGAAAAAATCTAGATCACAATTTATGCAGATTAAGAAATGGTTGCGGGATTTGGATGTGGAATAGTAGAGCTACAGTTATTAGGTCTACAGTCATTAGGTTGACCCCATATGGTCGACATACTGTACACAAGGTCACCATTGATAAAAGGTTGACATTGACAAAAGGTAGCCATATGAAATGTCTACACTGGAAAAGGTCGACATGGTCAAAAGGCCGACATGGCCTATGGTTGAACCAAACATGGTCAACACACTTTTTTTTGCATTTTTGGGGTTAGTTTTACATCTGGGACCACCATTTGTAGAAGGTTACCACAAGAACCATAAGGTTTCTAAAGGTTAAGATTTGTGACATGGATAGTCAAGGATGGAAAAAGTTCAAAAACATGACAAAACCCCCAAAAAATGTGTAGACACTATGTGTGTCGACATTTGCCATGTTGACCATTTGAATATTTCAATCTTTTGTACCTGTCGACCTTTTCCAGTGTTGACCTTTCATATGTCGTAATTTTGTCAGTGTCGACATAATGCATGTCGACCTAGACATTGTATATCTATAGTCCGGATGCAGCATAGAACAGTTCTCCAGGATGAAACTCCTTCCATTGTGTGTTATGTTTGATTACTGTGCATTTCTGCTATATTGCTCCCTACATATATGCTTTTATTTTATTCTAATTTATTTGTTCATCGATTGCTGTTCTGTATCAAAATGTTTAAGTTTTGTCCTGTTTATATGTCCAGAGTATTGCCTGCTGTATGTTTTGGGGAAGTCTCAGCTGGCTCCTTACTCCTGGGCTGGTTGAGTCAAGTCCTGAAGGCATATGTGTGTAGTTGCCTCCTAAATTACTTAACTTTATATTTTGTACTCTGTTTAGGTCGTTAGTTACTTATTTGGGTTTAGTTGATTTTCAGGGGTTAGTTGTTGGTTGAGAATAGGTATGCTGGGTGGGCCAGGGTAGGCAGTTTTTCTTGTTGTTTTTGTTTATTTTTCTTGTATGAGGTCTTTAATTTTCTACTTGGTGCAACACAGTCATTTCATTTGTTATTGGGGTTGGTGAGACTTATGGTCTCAGGTCGTGAGGAAAAACTTGCACTTTGAGGATGAAATGTTGTTACTTTTGTCAGACATCCAGCGCTCCCTGACGTCTCTTTTGGAAATGGTAGATACCATTTTTTTCAGGTGTACTGATTAATTGGGATAAGTCCCTGGTCTTCCTTGTCCACCCTCTTTTTCTACAGTATGTCACAGTCCTAAAATGATCCTTTTCGATGATGCTTGCAATTTAAATACTATTCAAGTTACTCATAATGCTACAGATTATGTTTCCCTAAATATCCAATCTCAAGATTATTTTAAGGCTTGGTCACATGTGTGGCAGAGGCGTCCTCTGTCAAGTTACCGGTCGGATAGACCACGTGAAGATGGTCATACAACCAAAATTATTATGTTTTGCAACATTCTCCGGTGTACTTCCCTGTTTCCTTAATTTCCTTAAAAGCCCACTATATGTTGCTTTCATTATTTTGGAGAATAAGCAAGGTTATATTGAATATAAAATCTTATATCATCGAGGAGAGAGGGACCTGGCGTTTCTTGATATGAGACTGTATTGTTTGGCTGCTCAGCATCTTCAGGACTGGGTTTTCGATCCAGATTCGAACATGAGGATGCGCAATGGGCCTTATTTCATATGGCTGGTCTACAGCTATATCAGCTCCAGTAGCTGCTTGCTAAATCCTCCTTATGGTGCTGTTCCCCTATTTTGGTGCAGGCTCATAGAGTCTGGCAATCGGCAGCTAAGAGTTTGGGTGACTCTGGCACAGATGCCTGCTATGCTCTGTGGGGTAGTCCACCTAATTCAGTACTCATTATTCTCGAGTGTAGGTCCCTGTGGTTATCTTGTGGGGTTGGAACGGTGGGTCAGTTGTATCAGGATGGTTTGCTCCGTTCCTTATCTGAGCTCAGTGTAGACTTTGGTCTTCCATGTATGTTTTATAGATACTTGCAGCTCCGTCACGCTCTCTGTACTGCGCCGGTTAGCTCTAAATCACCTTGCTCCATACCCTTGCTTCTACAAAGCGTATATCCCATTTCTACTCCTCCTTGGCGCTAAACTTTGGGGATGGGGGGGTTTCAGTCTGAAATTACAGTGGGAGGGTGACTTGGGCTGCCTGATAAACAATAAGTGGATGTTGTTGCGTGGCACCATCTATGTGGACTCGGCCCATGTCCAGTTTTAGATCCAACTTTATATATTGCACAGTCTACTAGACTCCAGTGCATCTTGAATAAGCTTTGGTGGCTGACCTTTACCTCCTGCCATAAGTGTAATAATTCTAATGCTGACTTCTGGCATTTTCTGTGGTCGTGCCTGTGAGTGTCTGAATTTTGGTCTGCGATGGAACAATGTGTTGGTGAGACTCTACACCTTTTCACATGTGAATCTGTATCTTTGTCTTAAGCCTTAAAGATTCTCTAAATTGATATTTATGGGGGCATGGCCTGTGTAGGAATGGAGTAAGGCACTAGACTTACAGCTCACAAGCCTGCAAGTCCTGTATATTACTCCAGTGATACCTGGGGAGTCCTCTCACCTCCCTTCTACAGTGGAAAATCTTCTGATGCCCTGGGGGTGCTTTTGGTAGACTCTGATTCCTTGTGTGTTCCTCCCTGCTGGTCCATGATGTCCTGGGGTCTTCTCTTGCCAGGGACACTGAGATATGGCCATGCTCTGTCTGTTGCTCCACTGATTGATATCCACTGGGAATCCCTGGTTTTTAGCTTTTGTGCTTCCCGTGACAGGGAGAGATCTACATGCACTGCCAATTCCAAGCTCCAGAGGCATTTGTTAACCTCAGATGTACTGTTGCTTGCTTGTATTAACTGGAGAGAACAGGCTGCCACCTTTGTGGCTTCCCCCACAGCCAATTATCCTTCATACTTCTTGGTGACAGTGGGACCGGGGCTTCCATGCACTGTGGGGGCTTCCATCATCTGGCTCTGTTAACTGCTGGTGCTGGCTGGGGAGAGTGGGCTGTTACTGTTGTGGCTTCCCAGTCAGTCACTTTCTGTGATGCTTACAAGAGGTGTCCATCTATTACATTTCACCGCAGAGCTTACACCAGTTGTTGATATAACCAGTGTATTTCTGCCAGGACATTAACTGCTGAATTGTGTAGCTAGGCAGACCGTCTCAAAAATACTGGGCTCCATGATTGATCCAAAGCTAGTGAAGCTGTCTTGCTATATATCACTATAATTAACCTTCTATTAACTCTCACTACTGCTCCTTTCTTCATCCGTTGAACTGGTACTGCTAAATTCTCCTGGAACTGTTGGTGATAAGTTAATTTATCTTTTACGTCCTAGAGGATACTGGGGTCCACATTAGTACCATAGGGTATAGTCAGGTCCATTAGGAGCCATGGGCACTTCAAGAAATTGATAGTGTGGACTGGCTCCTCCCTCTGTGCCCCACCTACCAAACTCAGTTTAGAAAATGTGCCCAGAGTTTTCTGCATTTCTGCATTTATTTTCCTTTTTATTGGTTTCAGGCAGGTCTGGCTGGCACCAGACTGCCTGCTTCATGGAACTTAGGGGGGATAACGGCCCAACCTCCCTAGGGTTAATGGTCCCATTCCCCGCTCACAGGACACTGAGCTCCTGAGGGTCCTATTCGCAAGCCCCAGCACGGCGAGCGTACAGACCCGCAGCACACCACCTCCCCTAACAGAGCCAGAAGTAAGAAGAGTGGTGAGTAGGTGTCCGGTGTCCCGGTTAGCGGGTCACCGGCTGTAATGGCACAGGGTGCTGTATGTTCCGCAGTGAGAGGCGAGCTGAAGCCACAACACACATATACCCACACTGGCAGCAATTCTACAGGGGTTTTAACCCACTGTAGCACAGAAATTACCTCAGCCAGTATAAAAAAAATGGGAAGATCGTGCGCCATTAAGGGGGCGTGGCTTCACTATGAGCGAATCCAGCAGCTCACCGGCACCATTTTCCCTCTGCAGCTATCCACAGGCAGACTGGCAGGGAAGCACAGCTCCTCCACAAGGACCACAGAGCACCTCAGCGGTACCAAGGGGTCATAGCAAAGGGTGGGGGGGGGGGAGAGAGTATTTGGTATACTAAATCCTATTTAGGGTACTTAGTTTGCGACCCAGCTAATCTTGTACTTTAGCTATAGGGGCACTGTGTGGTTGGGTCTATTATATTCTGTGTCTCCCTAGAGGGCTCAGTGTGGGTTAACTGTGTTTTACCCTATTTTCCTGTGTGTGTATCATGCACAGCAGAGTGTTTTTCTCAATCTGGGGGATCACTGCTGTGTACTCAGGATAGTACACATTCTCAGGCTAGTGGATCTGAACCAGTATGGTTAGATTCATTAAAAGGGATGATTTCAAATATTTTGAATAAATTATCCCAAAATAAGAAGGAGACACAATACTTAAGGCAATCTGTTGATCACCTGATGAATAGAGATTCAGTGGTCATTCCAGCGTCTCAGACCCCTACCCTTTGTCCACAGAAGCGTACTCTGGCCCAAATCATGCAGGATGATACTGATGATGATGATGTATCAGACCTGGAGGAGGGCAAGGTGGACTCGGGAGGGGGGGATGCAGTTTTGTCACAGGGTATACAGGCCCTGATAAAAGCTATTAGAGATGTCCTGCACATCCCTGATAAAGTATCAGAGGACGAGGAGGAATCTTCTTTAATATGAAAAGGAAATCCTCAGCTGCTTTCCCTGCATCTAAGGAATTAAATTCCCTATTTGAAGCACCTTGGGTATATCCTGACAAGAAGTTTCAGGTCCCAAAATGGTTACTCACATCTTTCCCGTTTCCTCAGGATGACAGGAAAAATGGGAAAACCCACCGATAGTTGACGCATTGGTTTCTAGGCTGTCACGTAAGATAGTTTTACCTGTCCCTGGGGCAGCTTCTTTGAAGGATGCTGCAGACCACAAGATTGAGACCACTCTCAAAAATCTGTACACAGCTGCGGGTGTGGCCCAGAGACCCACTATAGCTTGTGCATGGATTTCTACGGCCATTGCTAAATGGTCAGGTAATCTAATTGACGGGTTAGATTCCTTATCCAGGGGGCAAAATAATTTTACTCCTACAGCAAATACAGGATTCTGCTAACTTTACGGTGGAGGACATAAAGGAAATTGGTCTGCTCAACACACGCACCACTGCCACGGCAGTGTCAGCACAGCACGCAGGGGCTTGTGGCTACGCCAGTGGACTGCGGATGCAGATTCCAGGAAAGGTGTGGAAAGCCTACCTTTCACAGGTGAAGCCCTTTTTGGAGATGAACTGGATACGTGGATATCCAAGGATACGGCGGGTAAGTCTACATACCTTCCTTCCGCAGCTCCCCCGGCTAGAAAATCCTACACTTCTCCAACTCTGCAGTCCTTTCGGCGAAGTCTAAAAACAAAACCAAAGGTTCTTCTACGGCCTTCAAAGGCAATAGAGGTAAACCCAGAAAACCAGAAACTGCAGGATCACAGGAACAGAACCCTGGTTCTGCTTCCTCTAAGCCTTCAGCATGACGGTGGACCGCACTGCCTGGAAGACAGGCAGGTGGGAGCCCATTTGAGATTCTTCAGTCACATATGGGCAACGTCATGCCATGATCCCTGGGTCAAAGATCTTATAGCCCAGGGCTACAGATTGGAGTTTCATGAACTCCCACCTCACAGATTCTTCAAATCAGGCTTACCAGCTTCTCAAAAAGCAAGTATGACTTTACAGGAAGCAATTCAGAAACTGGTACAGACCCAGGTCATTGTTCCAGTTCCACTTCAGCTGCAAAACCAGGGTTATTATTCCAACCTATTTGTAAATCCGAAACCGGACGGATCGGTAAGGCCCATTTTAAATCTCAAGTCGTTGAACCCGTACTTACGGGTGTTCAAGTTCAAGATGGAGTCTCTGAGAGCGGTGATCTCAGGTCTGGAGGAGGGGGAATTCTTGGTGTCTCTGGATGTCAAGGATACGTACCTTCCTATTCCGATTTGGCCGCCTCATCAGGTTTATCTAAGGTTTGCATTACAGGACTGTCACTACCAGTTCCAGGCCCTGCCATATGGCCTCTCTACGGCACCGAGGGTGTTCACCAAGGTAATGGCAGAGATGATGTTTCTCCTCCGCAAACAGGGAGTGAACATAATACCGTACCTGGACAATCTGCTGCTAAAAGCACCATCCAGGGAGAGGTTGTTAGTCAACATTGCCCTCTCAACCCGACTACTCCAGGATCAGGGGTGGATTTTGAACCTGCCAAAATCTCATCTGGAACCAACACGGAGGCTTCCGTTCCTGGGGATGATATTGGATACGGAGGCGCTGAAGGTATTCCTTCCGTTGAATAAAGCATTGGTGATCCAGTCGATGGTGCGGGGATGTTCTAATTCAAACCTGGACATCGGTGCATCTATGAATTCGCCTTCTGGGAAAGATGGTAGCCGCTTACGAGGCGCTGCAGTACGGAAGGTTTCACGCAAGGCCTTATCCAGCTAGATCTGTTGGACAAATTGTCCAGATCGCATCTTCACATGCACCAGAGGATCCGTCTGTCACCACAAGCTAGGATTTCGCTTCTGTGGTGGCTTCAGACTTCTCACGTGACCCGAGGGCCGAAGGTTCGGGATTCAAAATTGTATTCTGCTAACCACAGACGCAAGCCTCAGATGTTGGGGAGCAGTCACCCAGGGGGAACAGTTCCAAGGAAAATGGTCAAGTCAGGAAGCCATTCTTCCAATCAACATTCTGGAACTATTATTATTATTATTATTATTATTATTATCCTTTATTTATATGGCGCCACAAGGGTTCCGCAGCGCCCAATTACAGAGTACATATGCACATAATCAAAACAGGAAAACAGTGACTTACAGTTGAAGACAACATAGGACAAGTACAAGGCAACTAAGCATAACTACACCAGTAAACATAGAGATAAGTTCCAGGTGGCCAAAAAACTGCGGGATCTGGGCAGTTGAGGATTATTAAAGTAAGAAAAGTATAAGCACATGAGGGAAGAGGGCCCTACTCGTGAGAGCTTACATTCTAAGGGGAAGGGTAGACAGATAGGGGTGACACAGATGGGGTACATAGAGAGCATGGAACAGAGGGTTAGGTTGAGATTTGGCTAGGTTTGGTAAAGAAATGGGTCTTAAGAGCCCGTTTGAAGTTTTGTAGAGAGGTGGAGAGTCTGAGGGGGAGAGGTAAAGAATTCCAGAGAAAGGGAGCAGCACGTGAAAAATCTTGGAGATAGGAGTGGGAGGAAGTAATCAGAAGACAGGAGAGTCGGCGTGCATTAGCAGAGCGAAGAGGACGGGTGGGAGAGTAAAGGGAGATAAGGTCAGAGATGTAGATGGGAGAGGAGTGGGTGAGAGCTTTGTAAGTGAGTGTGAGAAGTTTGAATTGGATTCTGAAAGGGAAGGGAAGTCAGTGGAGGGCCTGTAGGAGAGGGGAGGTAGACGTAGTGCGTTTGGTGAGGAAGATGAGCCGGGCAGCAGCATTGAGGATAGATTGGAGTGGAGAGAGGCAATTGTCAGGGAGGCCAGTTAGGAGGAGATTACAGTAGTCCAGTCTGGAAATAATCAGTGAGTGAATAATGATCTTAGTGGCATCCTGGGTGAGAAAAGGTCTGATTCTAGAAATGTTTTTGAGATGAAAATGACAGGTTTGTGAGAGGTGTTGAATGTGTGGTTTGAAGGATAGAGAGGAGTCAAGGATTACGCCAAGACAGCGTACTTGGGGGCTAGGGGAGATAGTCGTGCCATCAATGGATAATGAGATTGTGGGAGGTGAGGCTGTGCGGGAGGGTGGGAAGATGATCAGCTCAGTCTTAGACATGTTGAGTTTAAGAAAGCGCTGAGACATCCAGGAAGAGATAGCAGAAAGACAGTTTGAGGTCCGAGTGAGGAGAGCCGTGGAGAGATCAGGGGAGGAGAGGTAGATTTGAGTGTCATCAGCATAGAGGTGGTATTGGAAGTTAAAAGAACTAATGAGTTCACCTAAAGAGGACGTATAGAGAGAGAAAAGGAGAGGACCAAGAACAGAGCCTTGGGGGACACCAACAGTTAGTGGAAGTGGGGGGGAGATAGCATCATGAGAGGAGACAGAGAAGGAACGATCAGAGAGGTAGGAGGACAGCCAGGAGAGGGCAGTATCACGCAGACCAAGAGAGTGAAGGATTTGCAGAAGGAGAGGGTGGTCCACAGTGTCAAAAGCAGCAGAGAGGTCAAGAAGAATAAGCAGAGAGTAGTGGCCCTTAGATTTGGCTGCATGGAGGTCATTGCAGACTTTTGTGAGGGCAGTTTCAGTGGAGTGGAGAGAACGGAAGTTTGGAGGCAAAGGGGAGGAGAGAGATGGGTCGATAGTTGGAGAGAGTGTTAGGATCAAGAGTAGGTTTTTTAAGAATAGGGGAGACAAGAGCATGCTTGAAGGCAGAGGGGACAGTGCCTGATGAAAGGGAGATATTGAGAAGGTGGGCAAGATGGGAACAGGCAGAAGGAGAGAGGTAGCGGAGGAGGTGGGAGGGGATAGGGTCGAGCGGTGAGGTTGTGGGGGGGGAGGAACGGATGAGGGCCATGACTTCCTCGCCAGATACATGGGAGAAAGATGTCAGAGTTGGTAAGAGGGAAGGGAAGGGGAGGGGTGGCAAGGGATGGGTGGTGGCTGGTTGCTGGTCTGGTGGGATGTGATATCCTGACGTATGGAGTCAATCTTGGATGTGAAATAAGTGGCAAAGTCAAGAGCAGACAATGAGGAAGGGAGAGGAGGTGGTGGTGGGCAGAGGAGGGAGTTAACAGTGGCAAAGAGGCGCCGGGGGTTGGAAGACTGGGTAGAAATGAGGATTTTGAAGTATGACTGTTTAGCAAGGGAAAGGGCAGTACTGAAGGATGAGAGCATGAATTTGAAATGGAGGAAGTCTGCTTTAGAGCGTGATTTCCTCCACTGTCGCTCGGCAGTACGTGAGCATTTTTGTAGATATCTGGTGCATTTGTTGTGCCAGGGTTGAGGTGTTGATTTGCGAGGGTGAATAGTGGTTGGCGGAGCAACAGAGTCAAGGGCAGAAGTAAGAGATGCATTGTATAGGGATGTGGCTTGTTCAGGGCATGTGAGAGAGAGAAGAGGAGAGAGA
The DNA here is from genome assembly GCF_028390025.1 of Pseudophryne corroboree. Taxonomy (NCBI): domain Eukaryota; kingdom Metazoa; phylum Chordata; class Amphibia; order Anura; family Myobatrachidae; genus Pseudophryne; species Pseudophryne corroboree. The sequence continues at coordinate 480,470,210 of NC_086445.1, read as the reverse complement.
AGTGAGTCAAACAGGGAGGATAGGGATGAGGTGTCAATAGCCTCAATGTTACGCTTCGTGGTGGAAGCCTTAGGAGGGAGAGATGGGGAAGCAGAGATATATAAGTTGAAAGAGAGCAAGTGGTGGTCAGAGAGGGGAAAAGGGGAATTGGAGAAATCAGAAATATCACAGCGGTGAGTGAAAACCAGATCCAGTGAGCTCCCGTTCACATGGGAGGGTGAGGTGGTCCACTGGGAGAGACCAAGTGAAGAGGTGAGGTTAAGGAGTTTAGAGGCAGGTGATTTTGTGGGGTTATCGATAGGGATGTTGAAATCACCTAGGATAATGGAGGGAATGTCAGAAGAGAGGAAGTGAGGTAGCCAGGAAGCAAAGTTGTCGAGGAATTTGGAGGAAATGCCAGGTGGACGGTAAACTAAGGGCCAAATACAACGCCCTTCTACAGGCATCGCATCTTCAAGATCAAGCCATTCAGGTTTAGTCGGACAATGTGACGGCAATAACGTACATAAACCGACAAGGTGGAACGAAGAGCAGGACAACAATGTCGGAGGTAACAAGGATTCTCCTCTAGGCAGAAAGACACGCTGTGGCATTCTCCGCAATCTTCATTCCGGAAGTAGACAATTGGGAAGCAGACTTCCTCAGCAGACACGACCTCCACCCAGGAGAGTGGGGCCTTCACCCGGAGGCATTCGGGTGCTTGACACGTCGGTGGGGAATGCCACGAGTCGACATGATGACCTCTCATCTCAACAAGAAGCTCAAGCGGTATTGTTGCAGGTCGAGGGACCCGCAAGCAGTAGCGGTGGACGCTCTGGTGACTCCATGGGTCTACCAGATGGTGTACATGTTTCCACCACTCCAATTGATCCCAAAGAGTCTCAAAAAAATAAAAAGGAAAAAGGTTCAAGCAATTCTCATTACTCCGGTCTGACCAAGAAGGGCCTGGTATGCGGATCTACTGGAGATGCTCCTAGATGACCCGTGGCCTCTACCTCTTCGCGAGGACCTTCTCCAACAGGGACCGTTTGTCTATCAAGACTTACCATGGTACGTTTGACGGCATAGAGGTTGAGCTTCAAATTCTAGCCCAGAAAGGGATCCCGAATAGGGTTATTCCAACCCTGATCCAAGCCAGAAAGGGGGTAACGTCTAAACATTACGACCATATTTGGAAAAAATACATCTCTTGGTGTGAGTACATTACTGCAGTGGAATTTCAACTGGGACGTTTTCTCCTTTTTCTGCAGTCAGGTGTGGATGCGGGCCTACGTTTGGGCTCCATAAAAGTCCAGATCTCGGCCTTATCCATTTTCTTCCAGAAACTATTGGCTTCTCTCCCTGAGGTATAGATATTTTGAAGGGGGTTCTGCACATCCAACCGCCCTTTGTGCCTCCTACGGCACCTTGGGTTCCTGCAATCGGAATGGTTTGAGCCTTTACAGGACGTTGACATCAAGTTTCTTACGAGGAAGGCCGTCACGCTCTTGGCCTTGGCTTCTGCAAGGCGTGTGTCGGAGCTGGGGGCATTGTCTCACAAAAGCCCCTATTTGATTTTTCATGAAGAAAGGGCTAAACTCAGAACTCATCAGCAATTTCTTCCAAAGGTGGTGTCTGCGTTTCATAGCAACCAACCTATTGTGGTTCCGGTGGTTACCGACACCTCTGCTACTTCAAAGTCCTTGGATGTTGTGAGGGCTTTGAAGATCTATGTGAAGCGGACAGCTCGTCACAGAAAATCTGACTCGCTGTTTGTTCTCTATGATCCCAATAAAATTGTGTGTCCTGCTTCAAAGCAGACAATTGCACGCTGGATCAGGCTTACTAGTCTGCCCCATTTTTAACTGGTTGATAATGTTATATGTTGTTGTTTGTTTGGAGATAATGGGCGGTTTGTATTTATCTAGTTTATCCTGGTCTGATCATTGTTAGTTATACACATGCCTTATGTAGGCAGGTCGGCATCAGAGGGGCTCAGTTTGGTGTTAGGTGCTGTGGTATACAGTGCATTCGGAAAGTTGGCACAGCGCTTCACTTTTTCCACATTTTGTTATGTTACAGCCTTATTCCAAAATGGAATAAATTCATTTTTCCCCTCAAAATTCTACACACAATACCACATAATGACAATGTGAAAAAAGTTTTTTTTAGATTTTTGCAAATTTATTAAAAATAAAAAACTAAGAAATCACACATATATAAGTATATAAGTATTTACAGCCTTTGCTCAATACTTTGTTGATGCACCTGTGGCAGCAATTACAGCCTCAAGTCTTTTTGAATATGATGCCACAAGCTCGGAACTCCTATCTTTAGACAGATTCGCCCATTCCTCTTTGCAGTACTTCTCAAGCTCCATCAGGTTGGATGGGAAGTGTCGGTGCACAGCCATTTTCAGATCTCTCCACAGATGTTCAATTGGATTCAAGTCTGGGCTCTGACTGGGCCACTCAGGGACATTCACAGAGATGTCCTGAAGCCACTCCTTTGATATCTTGGCTGTGTGCTTAGGGTCGTTGTTCTGCTGAAAGATGAACCGTCCCACCAGTCCCCTAGTCTGAGGTCAAGAGCGCTCTGGAGCAGGTTTTCATCCAGGATGTCTCTGTACATTGCTGCATTCATCTTTCCCTCTATCCTGACTAGTCTCCCAGTTCCTGCCGCTGAAAAACATCCCCACACATGCTGCCACCACCAAGCTTCACTGTAGGGATGGTATTGGCCTGGTGATGAGCGGTGCCTGGTTCCTCCAAACATGATGCCTGGCATTCACGCCAAAGAGTTCAATCTTTGTCTCATCAGACCAGAGAATTTTGTTTCTCGTGGTCTGAGAGTCCTTCAGGTGCTGCCATGTGCTTTTTACTAAAGAGTGGCTTCCGTCTGGCCACTCTACCATACAGGCCTGATTGGTGGATTGCTGCAGAGATGGTTGTCCTTCTGGAAGGTTCTCCTCTCGCCACAGAGGAATGCTGTAGCTCTGAAACAGTGACCATCTGGTTTTTGGTCACCTCCCTAACTAGGGCCCTTCTTCCCCGATTGTTCAGTTTAGACAGCCGGCAAGCTCTAGGAAGAGTCCTGGTGGTTCCGAACTTCTTCCATTTACGGTTGATGGAGGCCACTGTGCTCATTGGGACCATCAAAGCAGCAGATATTTTTCTGTACCCTTCCCCAGAGTTGTGCCTCGAGAAATTTGCATGAACAGTGTGTTACCACAACCGCTGTTCCTATTAAGTTTAATGCTGAATAGGTGTGATAAAAATGTTGAATTTTTTTCCCACCAATATTGTCCAAAAATATTCAGAACATTATCGAGCATATTGTTGAAGAAAGCCCAATAATATTGTTGTGCAATCAATGTCGTCATATCTAAGCATGATTTACATGAACATTTGGATCTCTCAACTAATTAAACTTACTTATTTTCTCAAATAGCACTGGAATTAAATAGGTTATGACATTACAGCTACATGAAGGTATTTCTCTAAGGCTAATATTTATATCCTGACTGGATAAGAAAATATAATTTAATACATTCTGACTAACATAGCATTGCAAACTGTGATTTTTTCGTCCCTGTAGAAACACTCCAATACTGTACATTCATCATCCATGAATAATTTATCTCCCGTTACAAAATTAACTTGAAAGGAGTCATGATTTACAAAAAAATATCAACTAAATAGTGTAAAAAGTATAAAGAAATACCTGGCACTGTAAATATCGTGTCTGCAGCTGGTATAAGAATATTGCCTGCAATAACAAAGGGAAAATGATCACCAACTATCCAAAAAATAATAGAAGTTTTATATAAGTGGTGATTTTGAACAGATCCGCAAAAGATAACCTGTCGTTAATTGAAAAGGTACTGTACAATCTCAAAGTCAGGAATACATTGATGTAATTATAATTAAATGTCTCTACTAATAAATCTATTATGTTAATGTTTTTCCATTATTTATATTTTGTTAATTTGTTTACATTTTTTCAAATTGTTATAGTGTAGATGTATTGGAAATATAGGGGCAGATGTATTAACCTGGAGAAGGCATAAGAAAGTGATAAACCAGTGATAAGTGCATGGTGATAAAAGCACCAGCCAATCAGCTCCAATATGTAAATTAACACGTAGGAGCTGATTGGCTGGTGTGTTTATCACCTTGCACTTTTCACTGGTTTATCACTTCCTTATGCTGTCTTCAGGCTTAATACATCTGCCCTCTTATTTGAATTCCAGACATGTTTGCTGCATACTTTTGGGTTGATGCTGTCATTACAGCAGTACCCAGAGGCTGTTTTGCACCGGCCTCAAAATACTACTGCACTCTGAGGGCAGAGCAAGACTAAATTCCAGGATGTCCCTACACACAGACAGGAGGTGTCCTAGAATGCCATTTCCAGCCTGCACTCAACTGTTAGGTGCACTCCAGCATAACAATCCCAGTATATGACAGCACATCCCTGAAGTGTACAAGTAGTACTTCAGCAATATACAAAAAAATGGTATCAAACTCCTTTAACGACAGAACTCAACTGAAAAAATGCTTATTAAATTTACTAAATTAAAGCTATATTTATCCATACAGTACCTATGTAGTGTTCTACAGTTTCTGTATTTGCAGAGTGGAAAAAGTTCTCTTGCAATGTGAGTACTGATATATATCTCATATTATAACAGTAATTTACAAACCAAACAGCCCCAAATATACCTTCACCATGGCCTGCAATGCATGGATTTCAAAAGAAAACAGGTGCATTAGCACACATAAAAGTATGCTGTTAAATGGAATTTGAGCTGTGTTTTTTTTGCATTTTCAGAATGACCCTTATTCTGAAATAAAAACTCTGCTCTGACCAATTTGATTTTGCCTTTTGAAACAATGACAGTTTAAATGAACAGGCAGACCCGCAGGATTGTGCATCTCGCTGGCTATTACATGTCTCCCAAAGTCTGCTGCTATGTACATGTCTGTTACCGGAGCTATGTATTTAGAAATCAGAGTTCAGACAGGAGAAGAATATCACAGAAACAGCTTTAGGGGTCTATGCAATTCCTGTCAGATCCTCTCCACTGGAGAGACTCCGACAGTTCAGTATTCAATTTGTGGGCATTTCCGACAGATTTGCCTGTTTTTTTTTTTCATCAATAGTTTTTATTGAAAACAAGTTTTCTTTTTGCAAGGGGAAGGGGTACAGAAAGAAAGAAGGAAGGGGCGGGGAAGGGGGGGGGGTGTACAAAGAACAAAGGGAACGGGATGTAAACATGTAAATATCAAAATTGTCAGAAGTTAAATATAACAATCCAATATAGATACAATAGGAAAAATACAAAGTCACCTTGGAAAAAGATACAGATAAAGATAAACACGGGTCAAACATGAATACATATTAATAGACAGATAATCTATAATAGACACAGGGCTACTAAGGCACAGGCGGTGCACAGAGCGGAAGTATAAGCCGAGTCAGTTAGGGGGAAGGTGATACACCCCCTCCAGCAGTGACGTAGTCATGCCATGCTCTCCATTTCACCATTGGGGAGGAGGCCACAGAAGAGTAAGGCATGAACTCAGTTTCCATAGTAAAACGGAATTGAATTTTGTTGGTGACTAGTGATAGAGGAGGGGGAGAAGCTTGTTTCCAACTTTGGGCCAATGCAGCCCTGGCAGCTATACAAATATGCCCAACCAGATATCTCTGATGAGGTGGTATCTCAGCAGGAAAAATGTGGAGCAGGGCCATGGCCGGAGAGGGGGTGAGGGACAGGTGTAAGACCGAATTAATCAAAGCAAATATCTCGCTCCAGAAATGTCGAAGGGAAGGACAGGACCAGAAAATATGGAAAATATGGCCTATTTCCCCACAGTTACGCCAGCAATATTTGGAACAAGACTGCCAGAATGAGTGTAGCCTATCCGGTGTTAAATATAGTCTATTAAGGAGTTTGATATGCATCTCCGTGTGATTCAAGCACTTGGACATTCGGTAAGAAGAAATAAAAATTTGTTTCCATTGGGCTTCAGATAGGGGAAGATCCAAGTCTTGTTCCCATTTCAGCTGCGCATTAGACTTAGTAATAGTAAGCAAGCTGATAAGCGTCCTGTACCAAAACGAGATGTCCCCTCTAGAGTCACACAGAGATACACGTGTTAAGACAACCTGGGATAACGGGTTCGGGGGAGCCGCCTGTCTAGGCAAACCTTTGTACCAGTGGTGAATTTGGAAATAATGCAATAATTCTCCACTGGGGAGATTATATCGAGACTGGAGTTGAGAAAACGATAGCATAACATTACCATCCATAAGGTCCCCCAAGACAGTCAAACCACAAACAAACCAGGTAGAGAGATTTAAATTAGGGATTAATTTAGCTATGGCTCGTAGTGAGATAGTAGACTATGGAAATTGATGTCCAGGCAGGCGAGTCACCAATTTATCCAAGATTTGTAAAGATGTTCTAGTGGCGGGGAGGAGGGACAATAAGTGGGGTCTAGTGTTTGGGTGTATCTTAAAAAGGTCTTCTAAGGGAAGGTCCAAACTCCAAGTACGTTCAAGAGATACCCATCCCACTACAGGCGCCCCACTCAACCAGTATTTAAACTGGGCCAGCACACATGCCTCCTGGTAAAGGACCAGGTCGGGCATATCTAGCCCTCCCTTTCTACGAGGGAGAATCATTTTGGACCGAGCCAATCTGGGTGGCCATGCCTTCCAGACATAGGGTAGCATTATAGCACGACATCTATCAAGGTACGTTTTAGGGAAAAGAAAAGGTATGGTTCGGTATAAGTACATGAGTTTAGGTAAGAGAGTCATTTTGAAGGCTGCTAGGCGGCCAATTTACAAAATATCATAAGATAGCCAGGACTTAGGTCTAAAAAACTATTAATGAGTGGAGGTAAGTTAACATCAAAAAAAGAGGCCTTAGAAGGTGGAATTTGGATCCCCAAATACTGAATTGAAGCCGAACGCCAGTTATATGGTTAGTGTGATTGAAGGGTGGACACTATGGGAGCTGGGATATTAATGGGGAGAGCATCTGTCTTTGTTGTATTAACTTTATAAAAGGGAGCTTCACTATACTGTCCCAAGATAGCATGCAAACAAGGAAGGGAGGATAGCGGGTCCGTGACAAACAGAAGGACGTCGTCTGCAAATAGGCACAACTTGTGAGTAGTAGTGCCAATAGTCACCCCCGGGAAGCCCCCAGACATCCTAATCTTCTCAGCAAGGGGTTCTATGCTCAACGTAAATATTAAGGGTGATAGAGGGCAACCCTGTCGGGTTCCATTCGTAATAGGAAATGTATCGGAGAGGAAACCGTTACTAAATACCCGTGCAGACGGGGAGCTATATAGAGATAAAACCGAAGAAAGAATATGGCCACTAAAACCAAACTTGTCTAGAACCGAGGACATATATTGCCAGTTCAGTCTATCAAACGCCTTCTCTGCATCTAAAGAGAGCAGGAGAAGGCCAGTGTTAGAGGGAACAATATCAATCAAGTCAAAAACCCTACGGGTATTGTCAGACGCCTGTCTACCAGGCACAAACCCAACTTGGTCATAGGCAATGAGAGATGGCAGAAAGACATTTAAACGGAAAGTGACAAGTTTGGCAAAAATTTTAATATCGCCGTTCAATAGTGCAATGGGCCTATAATTTTGACAATGCGCTGGGTTTTTACATGGCTCGGGTATAGTGATAATTTGAGCCTCCAGCATTTCTGTAGGGAAAGCACCAAGAGAGGAGATTGAATTATACAAGGAGGTCAGGGTGGGCGATAGTTGATCACAGAGAGAAACATAAAATTAATTTATGAAGCCATCTGGACCGGGGGCTTTATTATGCGGGAGTGATTTCATTACTTGAATTACCTCGGAGGGGGTCCACGGGGCATTTAGTGTCTCGAGCTGTTCCGCAGAAAGGGAGGGGAGTTTGACGTCGGCTAGGAAGGATTGTATAGAATCAGGAGTGGGTTGAAAAGTAAGGGGATCAGAAGAAAGGTTGTACAGCTTGGTATAATATCTAGCGAATTGATTAGCTATGTCATATGGATTGGACACTTTACCACCCTGAGGAGAAATCAGATGTCTAATCCTATTACGAGCCTGGAGAGCACGGAGCCTGCGAGCCAGCATTTTCCCCGGTCTATTACCAGTCAGGTAAAATTTCTGTCTCAACCTATTTAAAGCAAACTGGGTCCGTCTCATAAGGAGTTTCTGAAGTTGGCCTCAGATATCCTTTAATTCCCTACGTAGGGCCCTAGAGGGGTGGAGCTTATTCCTATCTTCAACCTCCTTAAGTTTAGATTCCAAGTCTTGTTGTTGTTGGATAGCTTGTCGTTTGAGTCTAGCACCGGCTTGGATCGCAGTGCCTCGCACAACTGCCTTAAGGGCACACCAGAAAGTCGGGACAGAAGTATCTGAGGGTGATTTAGTTTCCATATAGAGGGAGATGCAATCATCAATCGTTTTTTTAGATATAGGGTCCGACAGCAGGTGGGCAGATAGGCGCCACGGCCTCAGGGGGGTGATTTGGTGGCAAATATTCCAAGACCATAGGAGAGGAGCATGATCGGACCAGGAAATAGGCCGAACATCCACCTGTGCTGAGTGCTGCAAAGTCCACTTATCGCAAAGAATAAGATCTATGCGAGAGTAGGATTTGTGCACTGGAGAGAAATACGTATAATCTCTCGAAGTTGGGTTCTGAACTCTCCACAAGTCATACAGGTCATATTCTGCCAGCAAATTACGTAAGGCTAGTGACGGGCCAGCCGGAGCCGCAGACATCTGGGAAGAAGACCGAGGAGATCTATTTAATTTAGGATCAAGCACTAAATTCTAGTCGCCCAACATAAGCAGGGCACCCTGACGAACCCTCGCAATAGTCGAGCAAACTTTTCTAAGGAAGGGGACTTGGTTAGAACTGGGAGCGGGGGGGGGGGGGGGGGGACAAACAAGGGAAAAAAGAGGAAAGGACAGGCAGGAAAAACCTAAAGAGCCCATTATATCGGGACCGCATTGCTACTGCAGGGGAAAGGTATGCAGTAGAAAAAGTATGGGGAGGTTGCGGTAGTATCACCACCCGGGGTACAAAAGGCACATGTATACCTGGAGCAATAACGTATAGCCAAACTACAAGTACCAATAAGGGTACGAACAAGCACATCAACAAATAATGTAAGTGACTAGTGAGATACCCTCATGTGTACAGTAACAAGAAAAAGAAAGATAAAAGAGATAGAATCAGAGGAAAATGCAGGTACACATAGTAATATAAACAGCAAATGAAGGAACCAAAAGCATATACATATATAACATATAAACTCACGTATCCGGTATGCATTATAAGGGGAACGGAGTCCCCAACCAAACATGAAGAAGATCAACCAGGAACTACATTAATTGGAACATTGAATACTCAGTCAGGTCGCAGACCACTCACGGGTAAGTGGCAGGCGAGGTTTCAATGTAGAGGACACTTTGACCGAAACATCCCAGTAATTAGCAGCTTAACCCCAGCGTCCAGAGTGGCAACTACGTAGGAGGAATTCTCATGGGAAATCACCAATTTCACTGGGAAGCCCCATCTGTATCTAATGTCATGAGAACGTAGTGCCTCCGTGATAGGAGCCAGAGCTCTACGTTTAGAGATGGTCAGTGCCGAGAAGTCAGGAAATATTTGTATGCCTCCAAGCGTATCCGAATCAGACGCAGATCTGGCAGCTTGCATTATCTGTTCCTTGGTCGTGAAGAAATTAACACGGAGGAGGGTATCCCGAGTGTAGGAGGCGAAAACCGACCGTGGTTTCGGAAGCCGGTGAATGCGATCGATGAGAAGGTCTCTGTCGTCCGCCCCAGGTAGCAGTTTGCGGAAGAGGGACATAGCATAGTCCAGAAGTTCCGAATTGGCCACAGAGTCTGGTATACCTCGGATTTTAATATTATTTCTCCGCGACCTGTCCTCTATATCCGCCAGTTTGTCTTTATACGTCTGCATCTCAGCTTGTTGTCGGTCATGGGCCGAAATAAGGTCATTATGACAGGTGGTCTGTGCGATCACCTAAAGCAGTTAGCTCCACTTTAACTTCCCGAGTAGCCAGAGAGAGGTCTTGAGTGAGCTCAGATTTAAAAGCCGCAAGGACTTGACAGTGAGAGGATCCGTAGAATTAGAGTCCACCCCAGGGACCGATAAGGAATGGCCAGAACTCTCCTTAGGACGGTCAGGTTGGCTCGATGGGATGGAGCTCCCGGCAGGAAACGAGGAGATACGAGCCCCTTTTTGATTAGAGAAAGCCAACGGGGCGGGAGTGCGTCCTTAATTTTTTTAGGGGGCATCATTAGAGGGCTGCAGTAGAAGGAGTAGACGAGTGAAACTGGAAGGCCAATGTGTCACAGGCCCTGGAGGCAGAGTAGTATGCTGGTTCCAAACAGAAGCTACTATGTATGCATGAGAACCCCGGGTGGAGGCGTAGAGAGGCCAGAGCACATCACATCCCTATTCAAACATTATTACATGCAGAGAGATCTTTGCAGGGTCGGGGAGAAACGACAAATATGAGAGAGGCACAACAAATCCCAGCAAGGGGGTACTCACAGATCCAGTACAGGGGATTCCAGCAGGAACCGGCAGCACTACCACATAATGGAATATACACCCCAAGGGAGATGCAGTAGAAAAAGCTGGAGGAGAGCCCCAGGCAGATATCACTGGTCCTGGATTAGCTCAGGGTTCAGTTTCAACCTCAGAAGGAGACAGAGCTGCAGAGATGCACAGACTGAAGAATCCAAAATGGGCGCTGGCTGTGAATGTCTCCTTCCCAGCTGGAGACAGAGGTGGATCCCAGGCACACAGGAGTAAAAGCACAAGGGCCCATGGGTCCTCGGCCTCTGGGAGCCCCCAGAGACCCCCCAGGAGCCTGCAGGGAGAGGTAGGAGCCGTCCGGCAGAGCCACGTCCCGTTTTCCCGGGTCCCGGAAGTCCGGCCCAGGTAGGCTTGAAAATTTAATCCCCGGCTTCAGGGCAGAAGGTAGGCCGCAATCTGCAGGAGCCTCCAGGAGTGCTCTCCGATTCCGCGGACCTCACCAACCGGCCAGCGCACAGCAGCAGGAGTGGGGGAGAGGGCACCAGGCTGAAAGGAGCAGAGATGGATGTGCAGGGAGGGAGAGAAGTGCCAGAAATCCTGGAGCTCTGCTGAAACACTTCCACTCACAGCAGCAGCTAGGCCACGCCCCCGATTTGCCCGTTTTTAACAATGCTGATCCGACAAAACACATGGATCCACGGCTAATCCTCGTGTTTTCCGGCAAGTCGGAAAAACGGCACTAAACTTGAATAGGTTGAATCCAGATTCGACCTTAAAAAGTGGAAAAGTGACTAAATGACCAACTAATGTTTTTTAATTTGGGATAGCCATCATGACATTAAAGGAAAAGTAAAGCTATAAAGTGAATCCCCCTGTATTGAGCTTGTTTCAGAATGAATTTGAATTTATGTTGGATTCAAAGAAAACTAAACTAAAATAATTAAAGTGAGATCTTAATTAAGAGGCCAGAAATTTAAAAAAACAAACTACTCCTTAATCACCCTGACAGATTGAAAAAAATAGTAAGAAAAACCCTATATTTATACTCAGAAAGTTTTCTTGATCAAACTAAAGACTGAGTAGTAAGACTCTAAATGTATTCAACAGTAACCTCATCGTACTTACAGGAAAAGCAGGGATACAAATCGTCACATAGGCCTGTGTTAATCTAAAAGAAAAAAAAAACAGTAGAAGGAGCCAATTAGTAGAAATTTAGCACAACCAAAGACCCCCTACAAACAAAATATTTCACCAATAAGGTAAATGGTTCAGAGATTAGAGGGTACAAGCACTAACAACTAATATTCATAGTATAAAAAATTATTTTAAATATTGTGCACCACACAAAAAAAAAAATGTCTTTGTTGTTCAAGTACACTTCATTTTATTCGTAGACTCTGCATTTACTAGGAAGATAGCAATATGTACATTTCAAATACAATCCCCCCAAAAAGTCAAATGTCATAGAGGTTACTTGTAAAAGTTAAAAGATGAATAATCTACGCCATCATTATTTTGTAAAAATTAACCTTTATTATTTACTCTGTAAAAACAAAATGTCTTCAGTGCCAACAAAATCAAAGGTTATCATTGGTTATTTTCTGGTTAACTACTTGATGTCTGGACAGTTTTAACCCTTTCATTAGATGACTAAATTTAAGTTTTTGGTTCCTTGCTTTGGACCACCTTCTATTGTGCTGGAGAAACCCCTCATAAAACTTGTCCTCTACAGAACAGAGAGCAATGTTGCTTCCCCCACTACATCGAGACATATACAGGTTGAGTATCCCATATCCAAATATTCCAAAATACGGAATATTGCGAAATACAAAATTATTGGAGTGAGAGTGAGATAGTGAAACCTTTGTTTTCTATTGGCTCAATGTACACAAACTTTGTTTAATACACAAAGTTATTAAAAATATTGTATTAAATGACCTTCAGGCTGTGTGTATAGGGTGTATATGAAACATAAATGAATTGTATGTATGTACACAGACTTTCTTTAATGCACAAAGTTATTAAAAGTATTGGCTAAAGTTACCTTCAGGCTGTGTGTATAAGGTGTATATGAAACATAAATGCATTCTGTGCTTAGACTTGGGTCCCATCCCCATGACATCTCATTATGGTATGCAATTACTCCAAAATATGGAAAAACCCGATATCCAAAATATTTCTGGTCCCAAGCATTTTGGATATTGGATACTCAATCTGTATAATGTACAGATGTAGCCACCTTTATCTTGACTGGCTGAGGCGTTTGTCCTGATCAAGCATACGCAGCGTACCGGGGTGTAGGGAGGCGCGCCTAGTCACAGAGAGGCGTACTTAATCGCACGGAGGCAGACACAGCGTTTGGCGTTACCTTTCTGTGTAATACCTGTGATCATCCACCAGATGTCGCTTTTTACAATCACCACTGCGCATGCGTGTGGTCTCCCGTAAAATACAATACTGAAATATATAATAAGGACTACTTTACTAAGGCGTCTCATTACGCTGCATACAGTAAATACTCATTACGCTGCATTATTTAATACAGGAAATACTCATTACGCTGCATTATTTAATACAGTATATACGGTACAGACGCAAATAGTACAGCATACAGTATATGATCCATCTACAGTACTTTATGAATATATGAGCGTCCAAGTCCCGCAGACAAAACAACATAAAACCAGTAGTGTACACTGTCGCAAATGGACGTGTTAGAAGTTCACTATTGCCTCTTGAGATTAGGAATTTTGTACAGTATGTTAGCGTCCTAATCCCGTAGCCATTACAGCATAATCAAAACCAATGGATTTATTCATCTGTCTGCGGCGAAGCGGTGAAGTGTTCCGCTTCCTATACTCAGAGTCCTGGGTTCGATTCCTAAAGTACGAATGCATGTTAGTTTTTTCCAGACACTTTATTATTATTTTTATTCACATAAAACAGGGCAAAGCTGCAGGAGCGGTTCTACTGTTAAGGTTCTATGCACCGTACAGTACACATACAATTCTGTAGCAGGGCAGACTCAATAGAAATGGCTACCACCTATGACTCCTTGCCCCACAGAGGCCCTAGGCTACAGAGCAAGTAACAGTCCAGATTTTGCAGGCTGTGGGGCAATGCTGAAGGAGCGTCACAATCCCCTAGCTAAAAGACACAGGGGCGATAGGAATAAGTGAGGTCTATGCACATTACGGTACACCGGACTCGATCGCATAGCACACTGGCAAAATGGCCACCGCCCCTGAAACCCCACCATGTGGCAGGCAGCACTCGGATATCGAGTGAGAGATGGCATAAGTTTTGCAGGCTACGGGGCAATGCTGAAGGAGCGTCACAATCCCCAAGCCAAAATACACAGGGGCGATAGAGATAAGAGAGGTCTATACACATTACGTTACACCGGGCTCGATCGCATGGCAAACTGACAAAACACAAGTTTTACATAAAGCAGGGCAAAGCTGCAGGAGAGTTTCTACTGTCAAGGTTCTATGCACCGTACGGTACACATACAATTCTATAGCAGGGCAGACTCAATTGAAATGGCTACCGCCTGTGACTCCTAGCTCCATGGAGGCACTCGGCTATGGAGCAAGTAACAGCACAGATTTTGCAGGCTACGGGGCAATGCTGAAGGAGCGTCAGAATCCCCTAGCTAAAATACACTGGGTCGATAGGGATAAGCGAGGTCAATGCACATAACGATACACCGCAAAGTTCCCCATGGTTTTGATTATGCCTTTTCTTTGAACACGGTATTTTCCACTGCCTCGCCCTACCCACATCCCACTTTCCCCTTCCCCCCTGGGAGCCTGCAAAGTACATGCAGTAGACAGGGAGGGAGTTCCGATCAGGTTACAAGACATGTGCAACAGTAAACTACTGTATGTAGGAAAATCCCCTGCCCACTCTGATTTATGTGAAACCTGTGTGCACCCTTCCATTGAATGTATAACAAAGAAAAAAAATAATAATAAAGTGAATGTTACAGGAACACATTAAAAAAAAGTTGGCACTTCCTTCCCATTGGTGTTGGTTTATGCCTTAGGGGACTCGGACGCTAATACTTGTATTTCAAGAGCACGGTATTTTCCACTGCCTCTCCCTACCCCCATCGCCCTTATCCCTTGGGAGCCTGCACAGGTCATGCAGTGGACAGGGAGAGAGTTCAGGTCAGGTACAATACACAAATGCGGACGATCTACAGTACTGTGTTGCTCAGTTAGTTGCGTCGGAATACACAAATTTATACTCATTACCGCTGTGTATTTGAATATAGCAGAATGAATCACTGCTGCAGATTTACTTTGATTTATGTGAAACCTGTGTGCACCCTTTTATTGAATGTATAACAAAGAAAAAATAATAATAAAGTGAATGTCACGGGAACATATAAAAAAAAAGGTTGGCACTTTGGGACTTAAACCTGGGACTCTCAGCAAGGGAGGTGGGAACCTTCATTGCTAGGTTGGTATGGAAGGGGAGACAATTAGCTACAGGAGGGTACCAACCCCAAGTTTCTGTGACCCCCTCAAGGCTCATGGCAAGCGTCGGAACCCATGGTGGGTCTGAATTAACGGGCCCATTATAGTCTATGGGAAAATGGGTTCACTTTGCGTACTGATATCTCTGGTTCTGGTACCATACAAAAGAGGAGACTCTTGGCTTTCGGGGAAGACCAACCACTAGTTTATGTGACACTGGAAAGGGAAACGGGAAGTAACCGTGTTTCGGGTCCCTTCCATTTGTCCGCCTAGCTTGCACAGGATGCAGGGTTTCTGGCTAGACAGGAAATACTGTACAGAAATGCTAAGCATGGTAATTTGACATCCAGGAACATAGGGAGGAGTTTTTATCTCTCTCCATTATACTTAGAAAAAATACACTTGCCACTGTACATTACAAGCTGTTTGCGCTAATTAGTACACTAGTAGAACATACTGTACAGAGATACTAAGTACAGTGACATTTTGTCACTTTGTGATGCGATGGAGTCTGGTGTATCGTTATGTGCATAGACTTCGCTTATCTCTATCGACCCTGTGTATTTTAGCTAGGGGATTCTGACGCTCCTTCAGCATTGGCCCGTTCTTTAAATGCGGTATTTTTCACTGCCTCGCCCTACCCCCATCCCACTTTCCCCTTTTTCCCTGGGAGCCTGCACAGTTCATGCAGTAGACAGGTATGGAGTTCCGATCAGGTTACAAGACAAGATTTATGTGAAACCTGTGTGCACCCTTCCATTGAAGGTATAACAAAGAAAAAAAATTATAATAAAGTGAATGTCACGGGAACTCGGACGCTCATACTGTACATGTATTTCAAAAGCACGGTGTTTATGCATTGTACATACTTTCTTTTACACAATTAGTTGCGTCTCCATACACAATCTTGCGTCTGCAAACACAAGTGTTTTAACATGTTCGTTTCTGTCTGTATAAACTATTTATATTGAGAACTCTCACCGTCTGACCATTGGTCACCATCTATTAACATTACAGTTGTCACTGACCATTTGCCAGAGCTGTAGATCAATCCGCCGCTATACGATCGAAAGTACTGGATTAGTGGAGCATTAGCCACCCAGTGGTGGAGATGTGTAATGCATGCTGAGTATCTAGAATCGCCTCAACGCGCCTGCCTGTGATTAAACTCAGCAAGCTAAGCTATCGCCTTAGCGTGACTAAACGCCCATCTAGGCGGAGAATCGGTCAAGATAAAGGTGGCTACATCTGTAATACCATTTTAAAATTCAAGTTCTGATTATTGAGTCCTGCCTTGTGTCACCCTCAACAATACATGCTGCATTACATCCATTTATAGAAAACTGTCTAGCAATTGAAATTTAATAGCCCAAAAAGGCAGTGTATTTTTCATGCAGGTTCAAAGGGTTCTACGGCAAACCCCCCAACATGGCCCCTTCCACATGTTATACATTTCTTTCCGACTAAAGATTACCTGTGCTGAATCAATTAAACCACAGGTTCTCAAACTCGGTCCCCAGGACCCCACACAGTGCATGTTTTGCAGGTCTCCTCACAGAATTGAAGTAAAATAATTAGCTCCACCTGTGAACCTTTTAAAATGTGCTAGTGAGTAATGAATACACCTGTGCTCCTACTGGGTTACCTGCAAAACATGCACTGTGTGGGGTCCTGAGGACCGAGTTTGAGAACCTCTGAATTAAACTAATTATTTAAAACATCAATTAACTAATTTATTCAACACATAATTACACTTATCAGTTTAAGTGGAAATTTTAACTTAAATGCTTAGCTATAGGTATGTCTAGTGGGACTACAAGCGCCAGCAAGCTACACTGCATCTGCTAATCATCATATATGAATACCATGAATGCGTAGCTATAGGTATGTCTAGTTTATTAATCATTAGCAGATTTAAGCAAACTTTATTTTTAGCATTTGGGAAATGTGTGATGGTTTCATACCCCCACACCATTTGTTTGTGTAAGTTTTATTGCTTTAAATGGATGATGGGCTAGGGGTGGGTCCAATCAATCAATGTGCTCACAAACACATGTTTGTTGCTCTTTATATTAGTGTGTAGTCTAGCTGATTCAGCGTAGCTGAATCAGTGTGGGTTGAAAGATTTCAAAGGGAGAAAATTTCTAATGGTGTCATCTGTGACTTTTACTGGACTTCTACTGGACGGAAACTGAAAGGAAACACCATCAATTGCAAAAAAAAAGAGAAATACCATCACAAACCACCAATACTTGGACTGCAGCTACAAATGTTTGATTACTCCTAATATTCTCCAAACCTCACTTATTCGGGAAACTATACATTCACTTTCTGCAAAAACACCTGCAATGCAACTTCTACTCTGACCCTGCAAATACCTGGAAAACAAATGTTTCACTGAGAAGCATATTTAATGAAGTAACACTGACTTGTAGTTTGCCAACACTGTGTAATTTACCATCTAACATCAGCAAATATTTGAGTTACTGTTAACCTGTAGATACTAACGACAGTTTAAAATTGAATTTTATTTCTGCAAACTTCACTGCTCTCTTATTCAGCCACCACTCCTCCTCCTACTCTCATTTTGCTACCACTGTTTACCCCATCCACACTATGGCCAGGCTGGCAACATCACCCATTAATCCTTGTCTTCCTATTCCTTTTTTCTGTCCCCTGTTACCACCTCTATCCCTCTCTCCCAGTCTCCTACATCTCATGCTCTCTCCTCTCCTCTGTCTGCCTCCCTTCCCCTCCTCTTCTGTTTCCCCACTGCAATTCACTTCTGCCCCTTCACACCATTTATACCCCACCACTCAACCCTGCTCTCCCCCTCCTTTGCCTGTCACCTCACCTCTCCTCCACCAGTATCGTACTACACTCCCTCCCTGCCACACTCCTGCAGTCTCCCTTCCTAGCCAAGGCCCCAGCACCATCAATACACCCTCTTTATCCCTTCCTTCCACATCAATCTTACCTCAACGCTACAGCAACCCTGATAATCTCATTCACATCTCTCCCACAAACTCCTACCCCCTATCCTGTGCCCTCTGGAATGCCAGATCTGTTTGAAACAAACTGGCCCCCACTCACGACCTTTTCATATCCAACTCCCTGCACCTCCTGGCCATTACTGAAACCTGGATTACTCCCTATGACACCGCTTCTCCTGGTATCTCTCTGCTGGGGGCCTCACATTCTCACACACACCCCGACCTGGGGGTCGTCATGGGGGTGGTGTTGGAATCCTTTTACCCTCAAGCTACACATACCAACTTATACCTCCAGAACCATTCTTACATTCTCTACATTTGAGGTCCATGCAATTCGCCTCTACCAACCTACTAATCTTCGAGTTGCTGTCATTTACCGTCCACCTGGCAATTCCTCCAAATTCCTCGACAACTTTGCTTCCTGGCTACCTCACTTCCTCTCTTCTGACATTCCCTCCATTATCCTAGGTGATTTCAACATCCCTATCGATAACCCCACAAAACCACCTGCCTCTAAACTCCTTAACCTCACCTCTTCACTTGGTCTCTCCCAGTGGACCACCTCACCCTCCCATGTGAACGGGAGCTCACTGGATCTGGTTTTCACTCACCGCTGTGATATTTCTGATTTCTCCAATTCCCCTTTTCCCCTCTCTGACCACCACTTGCTCTCATTCAACTTATCTATCTCTGCTCCCCCATCTCTCCCTCCTAAGGCTACCATCACTAAGCGTAACATTGAGGCTATTGACACCTCATCCCTATCCTCCCTGTTTGACTCACTTCTCTCTTCTCTTCTCTCTCTCACATGCCCTGAACAAGCCACATCTCTATACAATGCATCTCTTACTTCAGCCCTTGACTCTGTTGCTCTGCAAACCACTATTCACCCTCGCAGATCAACACCTCAACCCTGGCACACCAAATGCACCAGATATCTACAAAAATGCTCACGTACTGCCGAGCGACAGTGGAGGAAATCACGCTCTCAAGCAGACTTCCTCCATTTCAAATTCATGCTCTCATCCTTCAGTGCTGCCCTTTCCCTCGCTAAACAATCATACTTCAAAATCCTCATCTCTACCCAGTCTTCCAACCCCCAGCGCCTCTTTGCCACTGTTAATTCCCTCCTCTGCCCACCACCACCTCCTCTCTCTTCCTCATTGTCTGCTCTTGACTTTGCCACTTATTTCACATCCAAGATTGACTCCATACGTCAGGACATCACATCCCACCAGTCCAGCAACCAGCTACCACCCATCCTTTGCCACCCCTCCCCTACCCTCTTACCAACTCTGACATCTTTCTCCCATGTATCAGGTGAGGAAGTCATGGCCCTCATACACTCCTCCCCCCCCACAACCTCCCCACTCGACCCTATCCCCTCCCACCTCCTCCGCTACCTCTCTCCTTCTGCCTGTTCCCATCTTGCCCACCTTCTCAATCTCTCCCTCTCATCAGGCACTGTCCCCCCTGCCTTCAAGCATGCTCTTGTCTCCCCTATTCTTAAAATACCTACCCTTGATCCTAACACTCTCTCCAACTATCGACCCATCTCTCTCCTCCCCTTTGCCTCCAAACTTCTTGAGCATATTGTCTATAATCGCCTCACTGCCTTTCTTTCCTCTCACTCACTGCTTGACCCATTCCAGTCTGGTATCCGCTCTCTCCACTCCACTGAAACTGCCCTCACAAAAGTCTGCAATGACCTCCATGCCGCCAAATCTAAGGGCCACTACTCTCTGCTTATTCTTCTTGACCTATCTGCTGCTTTTGACACTGTGGACCACCCTCTCCTTCTGCAAATCCTTCACTCTCTTGGTCTACGCGATACTGCCCTCTCCTGGCTGTCCTCCTACCTCTCTGATCGTTCCTTCTCTGTCTCCTCTCATGATGCTACCTCGCCCCCACTTCCACTAACTGTTGGTGTCTCCCAAGGTTCTGTTCTTGGTCCTCTCCTTTTCTCTCTCTATACGTCCTCTTTAGGTGAACTCATTAGTTCTTTTAATTTCCAGTATCACCTCTATGCTGATGACACTCAAATCTACCTCTCCTCCCCTGATCTCTCCACGGCTCTCCTCACTCGTGCCTCTAACTGTCTTTCTGCTATCTCTTCCTGGATGTCCCAGCGCTTTCTTAAACTCAACATGTCTAAGACCGAGCTGATCATCTTCCCACCCTCCCGCACAACCTCACCTCCCACAATTTTATTATCCATTGATGTCACGACTATCTCCTCTAGCCCCCAAGTACGCTGTCTTGGTGTAATCCTTGACTCCTCCCTATCCTTCAAACCAAACATTCAGCACCTCTCACAAACCTGTCATTTTCATCTCAAAAACATTTCCAGGATCAGACCTTTTCTCACCCAGGATGCCACTAAGATCATTATTCACTCACTGATTATTTCCAGACTGGACTACTGTAATCTCCTCCTAACTGGCCTCCCTGACAATTACCTCTCTCCACTCCAATCTATCCTCAATGCTGCTGCCCGGCTTATCTTCCTCACCAAACGCACTACGTCCACCTCCCCTCTCCTACAAGCCCTTCACTGGCTTCCCTTCCCTTTCAGAATCCAATTCAAACTTCTCACTCTCACTTACAAAGCACTCACCCACTCCTCTCCCATTTACATCTCTGACCTTATCTCCCTTTACTCTCCCACACATCCTCTTCGCTCTGCTAATGCACGCCGGCTCTCCTGTCTTCTGATTACTTCCTCCCACTCCTATCTCCAAGATTTTTCACGTGCTGCTCCCTTCCTCTGGAATTCTTTACCTCTCCCCCTCAGACTCTCCACCTCTCTACAAAACTTCAAACGGGCTCTTAAGACCCATTTCTTTACCAAACCCAGCCAAATCTCATCCTAACCCTCTGTTCCACGCTCTCTATGTACCCCATCTGTGTCACCCCTGTCTGTCTACCCCTCCCCTTAGAATGTAAGCTCTCACGAGTAGGGCCCTCTTCCCTCATGTGCTTATCCTTTTCTTACTTTCTCTAACGTCCTAGTGGATGCTGGGAACTCCGTAAGGACCATGGGGATAGATGGGCTCCGCAGGAGACATGGGCACTTTAAGAAAGAATTTAGGTTCTGGTGTGCACTGGCTCCTCCCTCTATGCCCCTCCTCCAGACCTCAGTTTGATACTGTGCCCAGACGAGCTGGGTGCTTTTCAGTGAGCTCTCCTGAGTTTTCTGAGAGAAAGTATTTTGTTAAGTTTTTTATTTTCAGGGAGCTCTGCTGGCAACAGACTCCATGCATCGTGGGACTGAGGGGAGAAAAGCAGCCCTACTCTCTGAAGCTAGGTCCTGCTTCTTAGGCTACTGGACACCATTAGCTCCAGAGGGATCGGTACGCAGGATCTCACCCTCGCCGTCCGGTCCCGGAGCCGCGCCGCCGCCCCCCTCGCAGAGCCGGAAGACAGAAGCCGGGTGAGTATGAGAAGCAAAGAAGACTTCACAGGCGGCAGAAGACTCCGTGTTCTTCACTGAGGTAACGCATAGCACTGCAGCTGTGCGCCATTGCTCCACACACCTACACATACTCTGGTCACTGTAAGGGTGAAGAGCGCGGGGGGCGCCCTGGGCAGCATTTGGGACCTCTTTTGGCAAAGTTAAGCATATATACAGCTGGGCACTGTATATATGTATGAGCCCCTGCCAAAAAATTGCATATTTAAGCGGGACAGAAGGCCGCCGCCGAGGGGGCAGGGCTTCTGCCTCAGCACTCACCAGCGCCATTTTTTCTCCACAGCTCCGCTGAGAGGAAGCTCCCCAGGCTCTCTCCTGCAGATACACGGTAGAAGAGGGTAAAAAGAGAGGGGGGGCACATAATTAGGCACAAAAAGCAATATAAACAGCAGCTACTGGGTTAACATTAAGTTACTGTGTTATTCCTGGGTTTATAGCGCTGGGGTGTGTGCTGGCATACTCTCTCTCTGTCTCTCCAAAGGGCCTTGTGGGGGAACTGTCTTCAGAGAGGGAATTCCCTGTGTGTGTGGTGTGTCGGTACGCTTGTGTCGACATGTCTGATGAGGAAGGCTATGTGGAAGCAGAGCGGGAGCAAATGAATGTGGTGTCTCCGCCGACGGCGCCGACACCTGATTGGATGGATATGTGGAAGGTTTTAAATGAGAATGTTAATTCCTTGCATAAAAAGTTAGAAAAAGCTGAAGCCTCGGGACAGTCAGGGTCCCAACCCGTGCCTGATCCTATGTCGCAGAGGCCGTCAGGGTCTCAGAAGTGCCCACTATCCCAAACTGTTGACACAGATACCGACATGGATTCTGACTCCAGTGTCAATTACGATGATGCAAAGTTACAGCCAAAATTGGCTAAATCCATCCGTTATATGATTATAGCAATTAAGGATGTGTTGCACATCACAGAGGAAACCCCAGTCCCTGACAAGAGGGTGCATATGTATGGGGAAAAGAAGCCGGAGGTAACCTTTCCCCCCTCACACGAGCTAAATGAGTTATGTGAAAAGGCTTGGGAATCTCCAGATAAAAAACTGCAGATTTCCAAAAGGATTCTTATGGCGTATCCTTTCCCGCCAACGGACAGGTTACGCTGGGAATCCTCCCCTAGGATGAACAAAGCTTTAACACGCTTATCCAAGAAGGTAGCCCTGCCGTCACAGGATACGGCTACCCTCAAAGATGCTGCGGATCGCAAACAGGAGGTTACCCTGAAGTCCATTTATACACATTCAGGTACCTTACTGAGGCCGGCAATCGCGTCGGCCTGGGTGTGTAGTGCTGTAGCAGCATGGACTGATACCTTATCTGAGGAAATTGATACCTTAGACAAGGATACTGTATTGTTGACCCTGGGGCATATTAAAGACGCTGTCCTATATATGAGAGATGCTCAAAGAGACATTAGTCTACTGGGTTCTAGAATAAATGCTATGTCGATTTCTGCCAGAAGGGTCCTGTGGACTCGGCAATGGACAGGTGATGCCGACTCAAAAAGGCATATGGAGGTTTTACCTTACAAGGGTGAGGAATTGTTTGGGGAGGGTCTCTCGGACCTGGTCTCCACAGCTACAGCTGGAAAGTCAAAGTTTTTGTCTTTTATTCCCTCACAGCCTAAGAGAGCACCGTATTATCAAATGCAGTCCTTTCGATCACAAAGAAACAAGAAAGTCCGAGGTGCGTCCTTTCTTGCCAGAGGCAGGGGCAGAGGTAAGAAGCTGCACAACACAGCTAGTTCCCAGGAACTGAAGTCCTCCCCGGCCTCTACAAAATCCACCGCATGACGCTGGGGCTCCACAGGCGGAGCTAGGCCCGGTGGGGGCACGTCTTCGAAATTTCAGCCACAAGTGGGTTCACTCCCAGGTGGATCCCTGGGCGATAGAAATTGTGTCTCAGGGATACAAGCTGGAATTCGAAGAGATGCCCCCTCACCAATACCTCAAATCGGCCCTACCAGCTTCCCCCCTTAGAGAGGGAAATAGTGTTAACTGCAATTCACAAATTGTATCTTCAACAGGTGGTGGTCAAGGTTCCCCTCCTTCAACAGGGAAGGGGTTATTATTCGACCATGTTTGTAGTCCCGAAACCGGACGGTTCGGTCAGACCCATATTGAATTTAAAATCCCTGAACATATACCTGAAAAGGTTCAAGTTCAAGATGAAATCGCTGAGAGCGGTCATCGCAAGCCTGGAAGGGGGGGATTTTATGGTGTCTCTGGACATAAATGATGCATACCTTCATGTCCCCATTTATCCACCTCATCAGGCGTACCTCAGATTTGTGGTACAGGATTGTCATTACCAATTTCAGACATTGCCGTTTGGTCTCTCCACGGCACCGAGAATATTTACCAAGGTAATGGCGGAAATGATGGTACTCCTGCGGAAGCAAGGGGTCACCATTATCCCGTACTTGGACGATCTCCTCATAAAAGCGAGATCAAGAGAGCAGTTGCTGAACAGCGTCGCACTTTCTCTGGAAGTGTTACGGCAACACGGCTGGATTCTGAATATTCCAAAGTCGCAGTTGGTTCCTACGACTCGTCTGCCTTTCCTGGGCATGATTCTAGACACAGACCAGAAAAGGGTTTATCTCCCGATAGAGAAAGCTCAGGAACTCACGACACTGGTCAGGAACCTGTTAAAACCAAAACAGGTGTCAGTACATCACTGCACCCGAGTCCTGGGAAAGATGGTGGCATCATACGAGGCCATTCCCTTCGGCAGGTTCCATGCGAGGACCTTTCAATGGGACTTACTGGACAAGTGGTCCGGATCACATCTTCAGATGCATCAGTTAATCACCCTATCTCCCAGGGCCAGGGTGTCACTCCTGTGGTGGCTGCAGAGCGCTCACCTTCTCGAGGGCCGCAGATTCGGCATTCAGGACTGGGTCCTGGTGACCACGGACGCAAGCCTCCGAGGTTGGGGAGCAGTCACACAGGGAAGAAATTTCCAAGGTCTGTGGTCAAGTCAAGAGACTTGCCTTCACATCAACATCCTGGAACTAAGGGCCATATACAAAGCCTACGTCAAGCGGAGACCCTGCTTCGCGACCAACCGGTTCTGATTCAGTCAGACAACATCACCGCAGTGGCTCATGTAAACCGACAAGGCGGCACAAGGAGTAGGGTGGCGATGGCGGAAGCCACCAGAATTCTTCGCTGGGCAGTGTTCATCCCGGGAGTGGACAACTGGGAAGCAGACTTCCTCAGCAGACACGACCTCCACCCGGAAGAGTGGGGACTTCATCAGGAAGTCTTCGCACAGATTACAAGTCGGTGGGAACTGCCACAGGTAGACATGATGGCATCCCGCCTCAACAAAAAGCTACAGAGGTATTGCGCCAGGTCAAGAGATCCTCAGGCGATAGCTGTGGACGCCCTGGTGACACCGTGGGTGTTCCAGTCGGTCTATGTATTTCCTCCTCTTCCTCTCATACCCAAGGTGCTGAGGATAATAAGAAAAAGAGGAGTGAGAACAATCCTCATTGTTCCAGATTGGCCACGAAGGACTTGGTTTCCAGATCTGCAAGAAATGCTCACAGAGGACCCGTGGCCTCTTCCTCTAAGACAGGACTTGTTGCAACAGGGGCCCTGTCTGTTCCAAGACTTACCGCGGCTGCGTTTGACGGCATGGCGGTTGAACGCCGGATCCTAGCAGAGAAAGGCATTCCGGATGAGGTCATACCTACGCTGATAAAGGCTAGGAAGGACGTGACAGCTCAACATTATCACCGTATATGGCGAAAATATGTTGCTTGGTGTGAGGCCAGGAATGCTCCTACGGAGGAATTCCAGCTGGGCCGTTTCCTTCACTTCCAACAGTCCGGAGTGAATTTGGGCTTAAAATTGGGTTCCATTAAGGTCCAGATTTCGGCCCTATCCATTTTCTTTCAAAAGGAGTTGGCTTCTCTACCTGAAGTTCAGACGTTTGTAAAGGGAGTGCTGCATATTCAGCCTCCTTTTGTGCCTCCAGTGGCACCTTGGGATCTTAACGTGGTGTTAAGTTTCCTGAAATCCCACTGGTTTGAACCACTTAAAACGGTGGAGTTGAAATATCTCACGTGGAAGGTGGTCATGCTATTAGCCTTGGCTTCGGCTAGGCGTGTGTCAGAGTTGGCGGCTTTGTCACATAAAAGCCCCTATTTGTTTTTTCATGTGGATAGAGCAGAATTGCAGACCCGTCCACAATTTCTACCGAAAGTGGTTTCATCTTTTCATATAAACCAACCTATTGTGGTGCCTGTGGCTACTACTGACTTGGAGGATTCCGAGTTGCTTGATGTGGTCAGGGCTTTGAAGGTTTATGTAGCCAGAACGGCTAGGGTCAGGAAAACAGAGTCGTTGTTTATCCTGTATGCATCCAACAAGCTTGGTGCTCCTGCTTCAAAGCAAACTATTGCTCGCTGGATCTGTAACACGATTCAGCAGGCTCATTCTGCGGCTGGATTGCCGCTGCCAAAATCAGTTAAGGCCCATTCCACTAGGAAGGTGGGCTCTTCTTGGGCGGCTGCCCGAGGGGTCTCGGCATTACAACTTTGCCGAGCGGCTACTTGGTCAGGTTCAAACACTTTTGCAAAGTTCTACAAGTTTGATACCCTGGCTGAGGAGGACCTCTTGTTTGCTTAATCGGTGCTGCAGAGTCATCCGCACTCTCCCGCCCGTTTGGGAGCTTTGGTATAATCCCCATGGTCCTTACGGAGTCCCCAGCATCCACTAAGACGTTAGAGAAAATAAGATTTTACTTACCGGTAAATCTATTTCTCGTAGTCCGTAGTGGATGCTGGGCGCCCGTCCCAAGTGCGGACTTCTTCTGCAATGCTTGTATATAGTTATTGCTTCAATAAGGGTTATGTTATGGTTGCATCAGGGTTTGACCTGATGCTCTGTCGTTTGTCATACTATTAACTGGTTGTTTTCACATGTTATACGGTATGATTGGTGTGGCTGGTATGAATCTTGCCCTGGATTACCAAAATCCTTTCCTTGTACTGTCAGCTCTTCTGGGCACAGTTTCTCTAACTGAGGTCTGGAGGAGGGGCATAGAGGGAGGAGCCAGTGCACACCAGAACCTAAATTCTTTCTTAAAGTGCCCATGTCTCCTGCGGAGCCCGTCTATCCCCATGGTCCTTACGGAGTCCCCAGCATCCATTACGGACTACGAGAAATAGATTTACCGGTAAGTAAAATCTTATTTTAATAATCCTCAACTGCCCAAATCACGCAGTTTTTTGGCCACCTGGAACTTATCTCTGTCATTTACTGGTGTAGTTATGCTTAGTTACCCTGTACTTGTCCTAAATTGTCTTCAACTGTAAGTCACTGTTTTCCTGTTTTGATTATGTGCATATGTACTATGTAATTGGGCGCTGCGGAACCCTTGTGGCGCCATATAAATAAAGGATAATAATAATAACTGCTGAACAATTTCTGCTGGGGTTATAAGTGGTCGTGTTAGAGGATCTGATATATATGCCAATTTGTCAAACAAGTGTGAATAGTCCATACTTATCAACATTACTAAAGTAGGAATCGAGATACAGGGCCACGGTTATTGCACGTTGGGAGTGTGACTGCAATATAGTGGGCGCAGCCAAAACCTTGTTATGCTGGCAGTCCCAAAACACCTTTGACTAGCCGCACAAACCAGAGGCATTTGTCTCCACTACATGCGACACCATGCAACTGCAAAAGTGCCTCAAAAGTGAACGGTAGCCAGGTCATGAATATTAGTGCCTCGGTGATGTCACTGACTAATAGCAAATTAATTGTCCGCACATTGGGTCACAATGTCCCTTCTTCTCCTCCAAAATTGAGGCAATCCGACACGGAAATCCCCTCCTATCTCCCCTCTGCAGCCCCACTCCACCATCTCCCTTCAGCCATCCCATCTTGTGCTCCTTCCCCTCCATCACGAGCAACAAAATCCACTCCCTTATTTTGTCCTCTCCCCCAAACCAACTGCCCCCTAGACCCCCTCCTCTCTTGCCTCCTCCGCTCCCTCTCTCCCATTGGCTGTGCTCCCATCTAGCTCACCTCTTCAACTTATCACTCTCTTCTAGCATCTTTCCCTCACCGTTCAAACATGTTCCTGTCTCACCTTTTCTTAAAAAACCTAACCATAACCATACCTCACCCACTAGCTCTCTCTTCTTCCTTTCACCTCCAAATTACTTGAGCGGCTCCTCTACAGCCTTCTCACCAGCTACCTCTCTGACAACTCCATCCCTGATCCTCTCCAAACTGGCTTTCACCCACTTCACTACACTAAAACTGCCTTGGTCAAAATCACCAATAGCCAAATTCAGGGGACACTTTTCTCTGCTCATACTCCGGAATCTCTCTACTGCCTTAGACACCTTGGATCATCCTCTCCTCTTCCAGATCCTCCAGTCCATTCGCCTTTCTAGCACAATTCTTAGCTAGTTCACCTTTTACCTCAGCAACTGCTCCATCTCTGTGTCTTCCTGCAGCTTCACATCAACCCCTTCCATTCTTCCTGTTTGCATCCCCCAGGGTTCTGTCCTTGGGCCCCTCCTCTTCTTCCTGTACACGTTTTCCCTGAGTGAACTCATAAGCTCCTTTGGCCTCCAATATCACCGTCATACTGACAACATGCAACTATACCTCTTCATGCCTAACCTCTCCCCGTACGTCCTCGCTCAGGTGTCCAGCTACCTCTCCGCCATCTCTTCCTGCATGTCTGAGCACTCCCTGAAGCTCAACATGGACAAAACGAAACTCATCATCTTCCTCCCATCCAGTCTCCACCCTACCCCCCCAATATCTCTATCACTACTGACAATACCAACATTTCCTCTGTTCCCCAATTCCGTTGCCTAGGTGTCATTCTGGAATCCTTTCTCTCCTTCGCACCCCCAATTCAATCTCTAGTTCAATCCTTTTGGTTCCATTTACGCAATATCGCTCGCCATTCCTCTCCCAGAATTCAACCAATCTTATTATCCATTATCTGGTCATTTCTCAGCTTGACTACTGCAACCTTCTCCTCGCTGGATTACCACTTTCCAATCTCGCACCCCTCAAAACTGTTCCCAATGCTGCAGCTACACTCATCTTCCCCTCCCGCCGCTCCACATCTGCCACTCCCCTTCACCAAAACCTGCACTAGCTCCCCTTCACCTACAGAGTCCTCTTCAAGCTCCTTACCCTCCATTACAATATCCTCTCCATCTCCACTGCTCCTTAATTCTCCAACCTCACCTCTCTACATACTTCCTCCTGTCCCTTCCGGTTAACCATTCACCATTGCCTCTCCTCTACCCTGGTCACTACATATCATGCTCAAATCCACAATTTCACGTGTGCTGCCCCCCTTCACTGGTACGAGCTCTCTGGCTTTATTACTCTCCCCAACCTTGCAAAGCTTCAAACGGGCACTGAAACCTCACCTGTTCATCAAAGCGTACCTTTCTACTACATAACCAGTTTCGAGATTACTCTCCCCACCCCCTGCCTCGTGCCTACCCTGCTTACCTTCTGTCATCAGGCTTGCTTGTACCTCATGTCACCTGTCTGTCTTCCCCCTCCCCCTATATTGTAAGCTCCTAGGGGCAGGCCCCTCTTCCCTCCTGTTCTCATAGCCCTCTTCTCTCACATATCAAGTACAACCCTCACCTACCCAATGGCCATCTGATCTGACCCGCATCTCCCCACACTCATAGGCATTCATCTCTCCCAATGGCTGCACCTCTAGTAGTACACCAAGTACTCCTTTGCTTACCTAACATTCTAGATGTATTGTGTATTGAAATTTTTGGTAATAATTGTCACTTGTCCTTTGTACGTTTTGGTTACTATAATGTAATGTCATGTTTACCTTGTATTGTTCTAATATGTGCTGTATGTACGACACTGCAAACCACTTTTGGTGCCTAATAAATAACATGTAATAATAATAATAATAATAGATGCCTCCAATGTAGGAAGCATGTACACTTTAATTTGGACCTGTGGCCATTTGGTGTGCTGGAGCAATATCTATGAGTATTACAGTGATCAATTTATAAGGCAGTAATGACAACACTGACGCACAGTGTAATTTGTTTGCTAAATATAAATATATGAAGCTGTGGGGTAGATGTATTATTTGTCGTTATGGTGGAGAAGTGGTATCAGTTCACGTTATGTGTACTGATATAATTTCTACCCCCTGTATGACAGCGGCGGTGCGTGCAAAATGAATGGGGTGCTATGCCAGGGACAGCGCTGTCTCTTGCTGTGGCAGGTGCCTGCACTGGACTGCATGTGAGATCTTGCGAGACTTGCGAGATCTTGCGTATAACCAGTGAGCTGGATGGGGGGTGGGTGGAAAGACACAACGCACTAGGCTGATGCGCTGTGGCCGTTGCCAGGCATCGCTGGAGGGGGGAGTTTTAACTCCCACACTCTGGCAGCCGAGATGTTAATACATCTCGGCGCTAGTGCTTCCCTGCTTCACCTCGGTAAAGAGGTGAAATGGGAAGAGTGATACCGGCATGATATGTACCAGTATGATACAGTTATACCCATGTATTCTGTGTGGAGAACTCCTTTAGTAACGTAATCTAATATATTATGGTTTAGTAAAGCATTGCTCACCTGGCAACATCTGGATTCTGTCCACAGAGCAGCAGCAACTGTTCTGTGTTAATTAAGACAGCCCAGCATGGGAAACAGCACAGCATTAGGATAAGAATCCCTCTCTGTAATATTGTCCCCACAAGTTTCAGATTTTTTCCTCCATAAGCCTGCAAGGTGACAGGGAAAGAAAATAACTTATTACTTTTAGTGAATGAAAGAAACCATACCCTTGCTTTTAATGAGGAAAAACTTTTTACTAGCATATTGGGAAAAAGATGAGTGCTGATGTGTGTGTTATGAGTGCTGTAGCAAACACCATTGCAACTTTAAAATACAGCAATAAAAATAAAAATAGTATTTTAATACCTACCGGTAAATCCTTTTCTCTTAGTCCGTAGAGGATGCTGGGGATGCTTCAAGAACCATGGGGTACAGACGGGATCCGCAGGAGACATGGGCACTTTAAGACTTTAAAAGGGGTGTGAACTGGCTCCTCCCTCTATGCCCCTCCTCTAGGCTCCAGTTATAGGAACTGTGCCCAGGGAGACGGACATTTCGGGGAAAAGGATTTATTTTATATATTTTTTTAAACTAAGGTGCGACACACAACATGGCATTCAACAACAACAACACATGCAACGACATGACCAACATCAGCCACAGACTGACGGAACTAAACTCAACATGAGTGTAACCATAACCAAACTGCAGATACAGCCCACACTAGGACGGGCGCCCAGCATCCTCTACGGACTAAGAGAAAAGGATTTACCGGTAGGTATTAAAATCCTATTTTCTCATACGTCCTAGAGGATGCTGGGAATGCTTCAAGAACCATGGGGTTTATACCAAAGCTCTAGAACGGGCGGGAGAGTGCGGATGACTCTGCAGCACCGATTGACCAAACAAGAGGTCCTCCTCAGCTAGGGTATCAAACTTGTAAAACTTTGCAAAGGTGTTTGAACCCGACCAAGTAGCAGCTCGGCAAAGCTGTAATGCCGAGACCCCTCGGGCTGCCGCCCAGGATGAGCCCACCTTTCTGGTAGAATGGTCTTTTACCGATTTCGGTAACGGCAATCCTGCCGGAGAATGAGCCTGCTGAATCGTATTACAGATCCAGAGTGCAATAGTCTGCTTGGAAGCAGGAGCCCCAATCTTGTTGGGAGCCCACAGGACAAACAGAGCCTCTGTTTTCCTAATCTGCGCCGTTCTGGCGACAAAGATCTTCAAAGCTCTGACCACATCGAGAGACTTCGAATCCGCCAAGGCATCAGTAGCCACTGGCACCACAATAGGCTGGTTTACGTGAAATGATGAAACCACTTTTGGCAGAAATTGCTGACGAGTTCTCAACTCCGCTCTATCAGCATGGAAGATTAAATAGGGGCTTTTTTGAGACAAAGCCGACAACTCAGATACCCGCCTTGCGGATGCCAAGACCAACAACATGACTATTTTCCAAGTAAGGAATTTAAACTCAACCTTACGTAAAGGTTCAAACCAATGAGATTGCAGGAACTGCAACACCACATTAAGATCCCACGGTGCCACAGGGGGCACAAATGGAGGTTGGATGTGCAGCACGCCTATCACGAAGGTCTGAACTTCTGGAAGGGAGGCCAATTCTTACTGAAAGAAGATTAACAAAGGCCGAAATGTGTACTTTAATAGAGCCCAACTTAAGGCCCGCATCCACACCTGTTTGCAAAAAATGGAGCAAACGCCCCAGCTGAAATTCTTCCGTAGGAGCCTTCTAGGATTCACACCAAGACACATATTTCCTCCAAATACGGTGGTAATGCTTTGCCGTTACTTCTTTTCTAGCCTGAAGAAGTGTGGGAATGACTTCACTGGGAATACCCTTCCGGGCTAGGATTTGGTGTTCAACCGCCATGCCGTCAAACGCAGCCGCGGCAAGTCTTGACACACGCACGGTCCTTGTTGTAACAGGTCCTCCCGTAGAGAAACAGGCCAGGGATCTTCTATGAGCAATTCCTGAAGATCTGGATACCAGGCCCTCTTTGGCCAATCTGGAACAATGAGTATCGCCTGAACCCTTGTTCTTCTTATCATTTTTATCACCTTTGGAATGAGTGGAAGTGGAGGGAACACATAGACCGACGGAAACACCCACGTTGTCACTAGGGCGTCCACCGCTATCGCTTGAGGGTCCCTCGACCTGGAACAATATCTCTGAAGTTTCTTGTTGAGGCGGGACGCCATCATGTCTATTTGAGGAATTCCCCAACGACTTGTCACTTCTGCAAAGACCTCTTGATGAAGACCCCACTCTCCTGGATGGAGATCGTGTCTGCTGACGAAGTCTGCTTCCCAGTTGTCCACTCCTGGATGAAGACCGCTGACAGAGCGCTTGCATGTCT
Organism: Pseudophryne corroboree; assembly: GCF_028390025.1. Lineage (NCBI taxonomy): Eukaryota > Metazoa > Chordata > Amphibia > Anura > Myobatrachidae > Pseudophryne > Pseudophryne corroboree. Next base: position 480,437,703 of record NC_086445.1, on the reverse strand, counting down.
CTCCGCCCAGCGAAGAACTTTCGTGGCCTTGGCCATTGCCGCTCTGCTCTTTGTTCCGCCCTGGCGGTTTATGTACTCCACTGCTGTTATGTTGTCTGACTGAATCAAGACAGGCAAACCGCGAAGAAGATGTTCCGCTTGCAGAATGCCGTTGTAAATGGCCCTTAATTCCAGGATGTCTATGTGCAGACAAGCTTCCTGGCTTGACCACTTTCCCTGAAAATTTCTCCCCTGTGTGACTGCTCCCCAGCCTTGGAGACTTGCATCTGTGGTCACCAGGATCCAATCCTGAATCCCGAACCTGCATCCTTCCAGAAGGTGAGAACTGTGCAGCCACCACAGGAGGGAGATCCTGGTCCTGGAAGATAGGAGTATTTTCCTGTGCATGTCCAGGTGAGACCCGGACCACTTGTCCAACAGGTCCCACTGAAACACCCTGGCATGGAACCTGCCATACTGAATGGCTTCGTAGGCCGCCACCATCTTCCCCAGCAACCGAGTGCATTGAAGAATCGACACTCTTGCCGGTTTCAGAATCTGTTTTACCATGTTCTGTATTTCCAGAACCTTTTCCACTGGAAAAAAACTCTCTGTAATTCTGTATCCAGAATCATACCCAGGAACGACAGCCGTGTCGTCGGAACCAAATGTGATTTTGGCAAGTTTAGGAGCCAACCATGTTGTTGCAGAATCGTCAGTGAGAGCGCAACGGTTTTCAGCAATTGCTCCTTGGATCTCGCCTTTATGAGGAGATCGTCCAAGTACGGGATAATTGTGATTCCCAGCTTGCGCAGGAGAACCATCATTTCCGCCATAACCTTGGTGAAAATCCTCGGAGCCGTGGACAGACCAAACGGCAACGTCTGAAATTGGTAATGACAATCCTGAACAGCAAACCTCAGGTAAGCCTGATGTGGAGGATATATGGGGATGTGTAAGTAGGCATCCTTTATATCGACCGACACCATAAAATCCCCCTCCTCCAGACTGGAGATCACTGCTCGGAGAGATTCCATCTTGAATTTGAATTTTTTCAGAAAGAAATTGAGGGATTTTAGGTTCAGAATCGGTCTGACTGAGCCATCCGGCTTCGGTACCACGAACAGACTCGAATAAAAGACCTCCCCCTGTTGTGACGGGGGTACCGTGACAATGACTTGATTTTGACACAGCTTTAGTATCGCAGTGCATACAACCTCCCTTTCTGTAAGAGAAGCTGGCAAGGCCGAAAAATCGGTGAGGGGGCACGTCTTAAAACTCTAATTTGTACCCTTGGGTTACTATTTCTAATATCCAAGGATCCAGGGCCGAGCGAACCCAGACCTGACTGAAGAGTTTGAGACGTGCCCCCACTGGTGCGGACTCCCGCAGAGGAGCCCCAGCGTCATGCGGTGGATTTGGTAGAAGCCGGAGAGGACTTCTGTTCTTGGGAACTTGCCACAGCCTGTGACCTTTTTCCCTTTCCTCTTCCTCTCGCAGCAAGGAAGGAGGATCCTCAACCTTTTTTGTATTTATTGGACCGAAAGGACTGCATCTGATAGTGGGGCGTTTTCTTTTGTTGCGCAGGAACATAAGGTAAAAATGACGACTTACCCGCGGTAGCCGTAGATACCAGGTCAGTGAGGCCGTCACCAAACAAGGCACTACCGTTAAACGGTAGAGACCCCATAGTCTTCTTCGAGTCAGCATCAGCATTCCATTGATGAATCCACAATGCCCTCCTAGCCGAGACTGCCATGGCATTGGCCCTTGATCCCAAAAGGCCAATATCCCTTGCAGCTTCTTTTAAATATGCTGCAGCGTCCCTGATGTGACCTAGCGTCAAAAGCACGTTATCCTTGTCCAGGGTATCTATCTCAGATGACAAGTTATCTGCCCACTTTTCAATAGTGCTACTCACCCATGCCGCCTGAGTAGCGAACCTGTAGTGACATAAATGGATTTTAGTGTATTTTCCTGCTTACGATCCGCAGGATCCTTTAGGGCCACCTTTTTGGACAGACGTGATAGAGCTTTGTCCACTGTGGGGGTTGACTCCCACTTTTCCCTGTCCCCAGAGGGGAACGGATATGCCACTGGAATTCTTTTGGGAACCTGCACCTTCTTGTCAGGATTTTCCCAAGCCTTTTCAAAAAGAGCGTTCAGTTCATGAGAGGGAGGAAACGTTACCTCAGGTTTCTTTCCTTTAAACATACAGACCATTGTATCAGGAACAGCAGGGTCCTCCGTGACATGTAATAAGTCTTTTATCGCCACAATCATGTACTGAATGCTCTTAGCCAGTTTAGGATTCAATCTGGCATCACTATAGTCGACACTGGAATCAGAGTCCATGTCGGTATCTGTATCTGCTATCTGGGTAAATGCACGTTTCTGTGACCCCGAAGGAGTCTGAGCTTGTGACAATGCATCCTCCATGGATTTCCTCCATGTCTGGTTCTTAGATTTATCTAATCTCTTAGTCAACCGAGCCACATTTGCATTCAAAACACCCACGCAGCAGTCGGCGGTGCCAACAGGGTCACTCCCACCGCCTTTTCTGTCCCCACTCCAGCTTCCTCCTGGGAAGAGCACTCAGCCTCAGACATGTCGACACACACGTACCGACACCTACAATCACACTGGGCTATAGGGGACAGACCCACAGCAAAGCCTGTTAGAGAGACACAGAGGGAGTTTGCCAGCTCACAACCCAGCGCCTATCCCGGTACTGAAACTTTATATACAATGCCTCAGACCTGTTATCACTTTTATAATAAAGATAATAGCACCAAATTTACTGTGCCCCCCCCCGTCCCCCGCTTTGCACCCTGTTACTTGTACAGCAGTGTGGAGGTCAGGGCCAGCGTCTCTGCAGCTTCTGTGAAGAGAAAATGGCGCTGGTCAGAGCTGTGAGGGCTAAGCCACGCCCCCTTACCGGCGCGCTTCAGTCCCGCTCATTTTAGCATATTTATACTGGCGGGGGTCTATATTAAGTGCCCAGGCACTTTTCATATAACTTTTGCCAGTTTATTTCAGGTCTACATGCTGCCCAGGGCGTCCCCCCTGCGCCCTGCACCCTGTTAGTGCCGCTGTGTGTGTGGGAGCATGGCGCACAGCGCGACCGCTGCGCGGTACCTCAAGACCTGAAGTCTTTTGCCGTCACTGAAGTCTTCGGTTCTTCTATTACTCACCCGGCTTCTTTTTTCTGGCTCTGCAAGGGGGGTGACGGCGCGGCTCCGGGAACGAGCAGCTAGGCGTACCAAGTGATCGGACCCTCTGGAGCTAATGGTGTCCAGTAGCCTAAGAAGCAGAGCCTTTGAACTCACAGAAGTAGGTCTGCTTCCCTCCCCTCAGTCCCACGAAGCAGGGAGCCTGTTGCCAGCAGCGCTCCCTGAACATAAAAAACCTACATAAGTCTTTTTTCAGAGAAACTCAGTAGAGCTCCCCTGTGTGTGACCAGTCTCCCTGGGCAAGGAATCTAACTGGATCCTAGAGGAGGGGCATAGAGGGAGGAGCCAGTACACACCCCTTTTAAAGTCTTAAAGTGCCCATGTCTCCTGCGGATCCTGTCTATACCCCATGGTTCTTGAAGCATCCCCAGCATCCTCTAGGATGTATCAGAAAACAGAGTTACTAGTGTAATAGACTGATAGTTATTTTCTTGACTAAGGGGGGATTAGCAGCACTAATTTTTCGGACGAAAAAAACAGTCTTAAATAGCGATTTTAGCCTGAGGGGCCCATTTACCAAATAATATTTGTGGATATGTCCCCGAAAACACCCATTTTCATGGGTTAGCCGCAAATATTAGGGATCTCCTGAATGTATAAAGGAGGGATCGCAGCAAGTATCTCTGATGGGGTATGCGATGCTGCCTGATATGGGGGGTAGAGATGTGCACCGGAAATTTTTCGGGTTTTGTGTTTTGGTTTTGGGTTCGGTTCCGTGGCCGTGTTTTGGGTTCGAACGCGTTTTGGCAAAACCTCACCGAATTTTTTTTGTCGGATTCGGGTGTGTTTTGGATTCGGGTGTTTTTTTCAAAAAACCCTAAAAAACAGCTTAAATCATAGAATTTGGGGGTCATTTTGATCCCAAAGTATTATTAACCTCAATAACCATAATTTCCACTCATTTTCAGTCTATTCTGAACACCTTACACCTCACAATATTATTTTTAGTCCTAAAATTTGCACCGAGGTCGCTGGATGACTAAGCTCAGCGACCCAAGTGGCCGACACAAACACCTGGCCCATCTAGGAGTGGCACTGCAGTGTCACGCAGGATGGCCCTTCCAAAAAACACTCCCCAAACAGCACATGACGCAAAGAAAAAAAGAGGCGCAATGAGGTAGCTGTGTGACTAAGCTCAGCGACCCTAGTGGCCGACACAAACACCTGGCCCATCTAGGAGTGTCACTGCAGTGTCACGCAGGATGGCCCTTCCAAAAAACACTCCCCAAACAGCACATGACGCAAAGAAAAAAAGAGGCGCAATGAGGTAGCTGTGTGAGTAAGCTAAGCGACCCTAGTGGCCGACACAAACACCTGGCCCATCTAGGAGTGGCACTGCAGTGTCACGCAGGATGGCCCTTCCAAAAAACACTCCCCAAACAGCACATGACGCAAAGAAAAATGAAAGAAAAAAGAGGTGCAAGATGGAATTGTCCTTGGGCCCTCCCACCCACCCTTATGTTGTATAAACAGGACATGCACACTTTAACCAACCCATCATTTCAGTGACAGGGTCTGCCACACGACTGTGACTGAAATGACGGGTTGGTTTGGACCCCCACCAAAAAAGAAGCAATTAATCTCTCCTTGCACAAACTGGCTCTACAGAGGCAAGATGTCCACCTCATCATCATCCTCCGATTCATCACCGTGTACATCCCCCTCCTCACAGATTATCAATTCGTCCCCACTGGAATGCACCATCACAGCTCCCTGTGTACTTTGTGGAGGCAATTGCTGCTGGTGAATGTCTCCATGGAGGAATTGATTATAATTCATTTTAATGAACATCATCTTCTCCACATTTTCTGGAAGTAACCTCGTACGCCGATTGCTGACAAGGTGAGCGGCGGCACTAAACACTCTTTCGGAGTACACACTTGTGGGAGGGCAACTTAGGTAGAATAAAGCCAGTTTGTGCAAGGGCCTCCAAATTGCCTCTTTTTCCTGCCAGTATACGTACGGACTGTCTGACGTGCCTACTTGGATGCGGTCACTCATATAATCCTCCACCATTCTTTCAATGGGGAGAGAATCATATGCAGTGACAGTAGACGACATGTCCGTAATCGTTGTCAGGTCCTTCAGTCCGGACCAGATGTCAGCATCAGCAGTCGCTCCAGACTGCCCTGCATCACCGCCAGCGGGTGGGCTCGGAATTCTGAGCCTTTTCCTCGCACCCCCAGTTGCGGGAGAATGTGAAGGAGGAGATGTTGACAGGTCGCGTTCCGCTTGACTTGACAATTTTCTCAGCAGCAGTTCTTTGAACCCCTGCAGACTTGTGTCTGCCGGAAAGAGAGATCCAAGGTAGGTTTTAAATCTAGGATCGAGCACGGTGGCCAAAATGTAGTGCTCTGATTTCATCAGATTGACCACCCGTGAATCCTTGTTAAGCGAATTAAGGGCTCCATCCACAAGTCCCACATGCCTAGCGGAATCGCTCAGTGTTAGCTCCTCCTTCAATGTCTCCAGCTTCTTCTGCAAAAGCCTGATGAGGGGAATGACCTGACTCAGGCTGGCAGTGTCTGAACTGACTTCACGTGTGGCAAGTTCAAAAGGTTGCAGAACCTTGCACAACGTTGAAATCATTCTCCACTGCGCTTGAGACAGGTGCATTCCACCTCCTATATCGTGCTCAGTTGTATAGGCTTGAATGGCCTTTTGCTGCTCCTCCAACCTCTGAAGCATATAGAGGGTTGAATTCCACCTCGTTACCACTTCTTGCTTCAGATGATGGCAGGGCAGGTTCAGGCGTTTTTGGTGTTGCTCCAGTCTTCTGTACATGGTGCCTGTACGCCGAAAGTGTCCCGCAATTCTTCTGGCCACCGACAGCATCTCTTGCACGCCCCTCTCGTTTTTTAAATAATTCTGCACCACCAAATTCAAGGTATGTGCAAAACATGGGACGTGCTGGAATTTGCCCATATTTAATGCACACACAATATTGCTGGCGTTGTCCGATGCCACAAATCCACAGGAGAGTCCAATTGGGGTAAGCCATTCTGCGATGATCTTCCTCAGTTGCCGTAAGAGGTTTTTAGCTGTGTGCGTATTCTGGAAAGCGGTGATACAAAGCGTAGCCTGCCTAGGAAAGAGTTGGCGTTTGCGAGATGCTGCTACTGGTGCCGCCGCTGCTGTTCTTGCGGCGGGAGTCAATACATCTACCCAGTGGGCTGTCACAGTCATATAGTCCTGAGTCTGCCCTGCTCCACTTGTCCACATGTCCGTGGTTAAGTGGACATTGGGTACAACTGCATTTTTTAGGACACTGGTGAGTCTTTTTCTGAGGTCTATGTACATTTTCGGTATCGCCTGCCTAGAGAAATGGAACCTAGATGGTATTTGGTACCAGGGACACAGTACCTCAAACAAGTCTATAGTTGGCTCTGCAGTAATGATGGATACCGGAACCACGTTTCTCACCGCCCAGGATGCCAAGGCCTCAGTTATCCGCTTTGCAGCAGGATGACTGCTGTGATATTTCATCTTCCTCGCAAAGGACTGTTGGACAGTCAATTGCTTGGTGGAAGTAGTAAAAGTGGTCTTACGACTTCCCCTCTGGGATGACCATCGACTCCCAGCAGCAACAACAGCAGCGCCAGCAGCAGTAGGCGTTACACGCAAGGATGCATCAGAGGAATTCCAGGCAGGAGAGGACTCGTCAGAATTGCCAGTGACATGGCCTGCAGGACTATTGGCATTCCTGGGGAAGGAGGAAATTGACACTGAGGGAGTTGGTGGGGTGGTTTGCGTGAGCTTGGTTACAAGAGGAAGGGATTTACTGGTCAGTGGACTGCTTCCGCTGTCGCCCAAAGTTTTTGAACTTGTCACTGACTTATGATGAATGCGCTGCAGGTGACGTATAAGGGAGGATGTTCCGAGGTGGTTAACGTCCTTACCCCTACTTATTACAGCTTGACAAAGGCAACACACGGCTTGACAAATGTTGTCCGCATTTCTGTTGAAATACTTCCACACCGAAGAGCTGATTTTTTTGGTATTTTCACCAGGCATGTCAATGTCCATATTCCTCCCACGGACAACAGGTGTCTCCCCGGGTGCCTGACTTAAACAAACCACCTCACCATCAGAATCCTCCTTGTCAATTTCCTCCCCAGCGCCAGCAACACCCATATCCTCCTCATCCTGGTGTACTTCAACACTGACATCTTCAATCTGACTATCAGGAACTGGACTGCGGGTGCTCCTTCCAGCACTTGCAGGGGGCGTGCAAATGGTGGAAGGCGCATGCTCTTCACGTCCAGTGTTGGGAAGGTCAGGCATCGCAACCGACACAATTGGACTCTCCTTGTGGATTTGTGATTTCGAAGAACGCACAGTTCTTTGCTGTGCTTTTGCCAGCTTAAGTCTTTTCATTTTTCTAGCGAGAGGCTGAGTGCTTCCATCCTCATGTGAAGCTGAACCACTAGCCATGAACATAGGCCAGGGCCTCAGCCGTTCCTTGCCACTCCGTGTGGTAAATGGCATATTGGCAAGTTTACGCTTCTCCTCCGACGATTTTATTTTAGATTTTTGAGTCCTTTTTTTACTGATATTTTGTGTTTTGGATTTTACATGCTCTGTACTATGACATTGGGCATCGGCCTTGGCAGACGACGTTGATGAAATTTCATCGTCTCGGCCATGACTAGTGGCAGCAGCTTCAGCACGAGGTGGAAGTGGATCTTGATCTTTCCCTATTTTTGGAACCTCAACATTTTTGTTCTCCATATTTTAATAGGCACAACTAAAAGGCACCTCAGGTAAACAATGGAGATGGATGGATACTAGTATACTTATGGATGACGAGTGACTGACGACACAGAGGTAGCTACAGCCGTGGACTACCATACTGCGTCTGCTAGTATAGAGATGATAATGATATAAAAAATATATATATATCACTACTGCAGGTATATATAATATAATGACGGACCTGCTGGACACTGTCAGCAGACTCCTAAACTACTAGTATGAAGAAGATAGAAAAAAAAAACCCACCACAGGTAGGTATACAATTATGGACGAGCACTGACGACACAGAGGTAGCTACAGCCGTGGACTACCGTACTGCGTCTGCTAGTATAGAGATGATAATGATATAAAAAATATATATATATCACTACTGCAGGTATATATAATATAATGACGGACCTGCTGGACACTGTCAGCAGACTCCTAAACTACTAGTATGAAGAAGATAGAAAAAAAAACCCACCACAGGTAGGTATACAATTATGGACGAGCACTGACGACACAGAGGTAGCTACAGCCGTGGACTACCGTACTGCGTCTGCTAGTATAGAGATGATAATGATATAAAAAATATATATATATATCACTACTGCAGGTATATATAATATAATGACGGACCTGCTGGACACGGTCAGCAGACTCCTAAACTACTAGTATGAAGAAGATAGAAAAAAAAAACCCACCACAGGTAGGTATACAATTATGGACGAGCACTGACGACACAGAGGTAGCTACAGCCGTGGACTACCGTACTGCGTCTGCTAGTATAGAGATGATAATGATATAAAAAATATATATATATATCACTACTGCAGGTATATATAATATAATGACGGACCTGCTGGACACTGTCAGCAGACTCCTAAACTACTAGTATGAAGAAGATAGAAAAAAAAACCCCACCACAGGTAGGTATACAATTATGGACGAGCACTGACGACACAGAGGTAGCTACAGCCGTGGACTACCGTACTGCGTCTGCTAGTATAGAGATGATAATGATATAAAAAATATATATATATCACTACTGCAGGTATATATAATATAATGACGGACTTGCTGGACACTGTCAGCAGACTCCTAAACTACTAGTATGAAGAAGATAGAAAAAAAAAACCACCACAGGTAGGTATACAATTATGGACGAGCACTGACGACACAGAGGTAGCTACAGCCGTGGACTACCGTACTGCGTCTGCTAGTATAGAGATGATAATGATATAAAAAATATATATATATATCACTACTGCAGGTATATATAATATAATGACGGACCTGCTGGACACTGTCAGCAGACTCCTAAACTACTAGTATGAAGAAGATAGAAAAAAAAACCCCACCACAGGTAGGTATACAATTATGGACGAGCACTGACGACACAGAGGTAGCTACAGCCATGGACTACCGTACTGCGTCTGCTAGTATAGAGATGATAATGATGTAAAATATATATATATATATCACTACTGCAGGTATATATAATATAATGACGGACCTGCTGGACACTGTCAGCAGACTCCTAAACTACTAGTATGAAGAAGATAGAAAAAAAACCCCCACCACAGGTAGGTATACAATTATGGATGAGCACTGACGACACAGAGGTAGCTACAGCCGTGGACTACCGTACTGCGTCTGCTAGTATAGAGATGATAATGATATAAAAAATATATATATATCACTACTGCAGGTATATATAATATAATGACGGACCTGCTGGACACTGTCAGCAGACTCCTAAACTACTAGTATGAAGAAGATAGAAAAAAAAACCCCACCACAGGTAGGTATACAATTATGGACGAGCACTGACGACACAGAGGTAGCTACAGCCGTGGACTACCGTACTGCGTCTGCTAGTAAAGAGATGATAATGATATAAAAAATATACATATATCACTACTGCAGGTATATATAATATAATGACGGACCTGCTGGACACTGTCAGCAGACTCCTAAACTACTAGTATGAAGAAAATAGAAAAAAAAAAACCACCACAGGTAGGTATACAATTATGGACGAGCACTGACGACACAGAGGTAGCCACAGCCGTGGACTACCGTACTGCGTCTGCTAATATAGAGATGATAAAGATGATAGAGATGAACAAAAAAAATATAACACTACTGCAGGTAAATATTTATATAATATAATGAATGACGGACCTGCTGGACACTGTCAGCAGAATGCGTTTATAGAATAAAATAAAAAAACACCACAGGAGTGTTTAACTTTTTCAGGCAGACAATATACTGGTGGTCACTGGTCAGTCACACTGGCAGCAAAAGTGTGCACTGTACTCCTGCTATAACTGCACCCCAGTCTCCCCCACAATTCAGCTGTGTGAGCAGTGAGCACTCAGCACAGTCAGATATACATAGATATATCATGCAGCACACTGAGGCTGAGCACAGATATGGTATGGAGCATTTTTTTCAGGCAGAGAACGGATTAAAAAAAACTAGCAAAACTCTGCACTGACTGTACTCCTCCTAACAGCTCTCCCCAATCCTCCCCACAATAAGCTAAGCAGCAATCAGATCAACTAACTACTAACAGTAACTATAAACGGAGAGGACGCCAGCCACGTCCTCTCCCTATCAATCTCAATGCACGTGTGAAAATGGCGGCGACGCGCGGCTCCTTATATAGAATCCGAGTCTCACGATAGAATCCGAGCCTCGCGAGAATCCGACAGCGGGATGATGACGTTCGGGCGCGCTCGGGTTAACCGAGCAAGGCGGGAAGATCCGAGTCTGCCTCGGACCCGTGTAAAAAGGCTGAAGTTCGGGGGGGTTCGGATTCCGAGGAACCGAACCCGCTCATCTCTAATGGGGGGTAATTCCAAGTTGATCGCAGCAGGAATTTGGTTAGCAGTTGGGCAAAACCATGTGCACTGCAGGGGAGGCAGATATAACATGTGCAGAGAGAGTTAGATTTGGGTGGGTTATTTTGTTTCTGTGCAGGGTAAATACTGGCTGCTTTATTTTTACACTGCAATTTAGATTGCAGATTGAACATACCACACCCAAATCTAACTCTCTCTGCACATGTTATATCTGCCTCTCCTGCAGTGCACATGGTTTTGCCCAACTGCTTACCAAATTCCTGCTGCGATCAACTTGGAATTACCCCCATTGTTCCATGCAGCTACTGCAATCTTTTGATTGCGGTAGGCCATTGTAGGGTTTACTATGATTTACCGGCGGATGCTATGCCAGCTATCATCCCGACAGCGGCATCCTGCCCGCCAGAATGCTGGCAGCAGGGCAAGTGCCATGAGTCCCCTTGCGGGCTCACCACCGGATCTAGTCCCAGTCTGTGGGTGTCGTGGACACGAGTGGGAATAGCCCTGTTGCGCCCGTATTCCGGCTGTCGGCATTCTGACAGCCGGGATACCAACAGCTGGCAAATTAACTGCATCCCCATTGTAGCCTATGGGTTACACATTGCGGGAAGAAGTTTCGGCTGGGTTTCCCAGGATACCCCCTCCGGAAATGCCTCAGTGCATTGCATTGTGAACCTGGGCAGTAAGATCCCACCCAGATCGCATTCAATATTTGGTTGTTGATAAATGGGCCCCTGGGCGGGATGTACAAAATGGAAAGTGCGGATTACCACATTTTCCTAATGTACTAACTCCCGGCCGGAAGGTCTGCGCCGTGGCGGGGTTTGCAAGCATTTGCTGGCCATACCCCATAGAAGTCTGTGGGCTTCTCTCCACAGCGCTGTGTGAATGATCCAATCGAATCCCTCCCAGCATGCCTCGCGCCAGCCTCCGTCACCCTGCGCATGCGCAGACTGACTCCAGGGGCCGAATCCTGGAAGTCAGTCAGCCGCTGCACATCGCGGAGGACAGCTCTTATCGGAAGAGATGTCCTCCGCAATGCTGATCGCAATGCTGTCTAGTGATTTCTGTGCTACGTACCAATCATCCCAGCTAGTCAGGTTAAGTGACATACCATCTTGCAGTTCCTGGTGCAGACTGTTTCACTGTGCTCCTCAACACAGCCATTGCCAATCATAAATGAATACAAGTTTGGACTGGTCCACAGGGGCAACCACCGGTGGGCCCCACTGCTTGGGGGGCCCCACCTCCTGCTCTAGGGATCAGGTTCGACTGGGCACTTGAATTATACATTATACATATGTTACATTATTCTGGACTATGGTGTATTTGCTACAGTGCATTGCTGTTATTAATCTGGTACATTATCATGCATGCAGCAGCTGAATTTATTGTATATATTTATGAAGGGGCCCAGACATTGCACTCTCTAATGGTTAGTCAAACCAATGAGGTGGCCGGCCACATCTACTCTGCAGACTGGCCACAGCCCTAAACATGGGCCCCTACCACAGCATCCCCCCGGTGGGCCCAACATGCCCCAGTCCGACATTCAATGAATCTAAACAAATAACATACTCCTTTCCAGCCAATATGCAGTTTGAGTGTGCTAAACTCCTGTCTGAACACCCTTGCCTGCTAATTGGAAGATTTCTATGTAATCTCGACAGACACACACTCTACTGTGGAGTACTGTCAAGATTGTTCAGTATGATATCCTGGTATTCGGGATGCAGGATGCAGTGCCATAACTAGTCATTTTAGCGCTGTGTTCAAGAAGCAGCATCTGCGCCCCCCTCCCCATATTCAAAACAGGGTCGGTACGTGCCGTAGGGGCATGGCAAAAATATACAGACGTGGCTTCATAGGGAGGGGCGTGGCCATAAAATAATACCACTTTATATTACGCTACACAGTAGTCTCCATTATTCAAATTACGCCGCAGTAGCGCCACTTACACACATTATGCCAGATAGAGTCCCATTTAACACATTACTCCAGGTAGAGCCCCTATCACACATTACGTCTCATTCAGCCACCTTTTATACATTAGGCAGGTAGAGTCCCCCCCCCCTTTTTTAACACATTACGGCAGCAGAGTCCCCCTTTTTACACATTACAGCAGCAGAGTCTCCTTTTTACACATCAGGCAGGAAGAGTTCCCTTTTTACACATTACAGCAGCAGAGTTCCCTTTTTACCCAGTACGGCAGCAGGGTCCCCCTTTTTTATACATTACAGCAGCAGAGTCCCCCTTTTTACACATTACAGCAGCAGACTCCCTCTTTTAACACACTACAGCAGCAGAGTCCGGTGGGGGGTGGGGGTTGAGAGAGTATGAAAGTGCGTGAGTTATACGTACCTTTGACCAGCCGGCAGTCCTCTTGTCCTTCCCGTTCCCGCCATAGCACTGTGGCTCTTTGAAGTGCAGGGCACTGTGGGTGGGCTGGGGGAAGGATGGGAGAGATGACATCTCTCCTAGAACAGGGAGGGGGAGCCGATGTGATCGAGCTGCAGCACCGCCCGGCTACCCATGTGAGAAAATGTAGCTGGGTAATGTACTGCAGCTGAGCTGAGTGGTGATGGCGGCTGGGTGGCCAGGTGGCTGCAGACATCACAGTGTGGCAGTGGCGCGGCCAGGCGGGTGTTGCCAGTGGTCCTGCACCCACAGTGAATCTGCACTGTGTGCCAGGCACCACTGGCTAACACCTAGTTATGGACGGTATATACATACAGTAAGCTGGCATATACAGAAGTACTGCTGCAGTGGCACTACCAGCTGACAAGGTATGCTGGGACAGAAGAAAGTAGAAATACAAGATATCCCCCCCAGACATGCAGACCCCAGCCTGCTCACCTCTGTATGGTGATCTCCAGCACTGCAGCTACATAGGGCAGACCAGATCAGGAGGAGCATGGGAAGGCTGCTCACACCAGAAAGTGCACTGGATCTGTGTCAGGGCAGCCCCAAATCTGAGCCCTGGCTACTGGTGACCCCACTGAATCCTCTTATCTTGTATTTTCTGCTCCCAGCTTGGCCAGCACAGGCCAGCAACAGCTTCATGTCCTGGGAGGCGGAGCTTCTCTGTGTTTGGCAGGGAGGGAGAGATGGAAGGGCAGGAGGTGGCATTGCACGGGAGCCGGACAGGTGACTGCAGAGCAGGGACGTGCAAGCACATGACATCATCTCAGTGCTGCCTGTGTGGTGGCTGTGGCGGATAAGTCCCGCGGCCACCACCAGCATCATGTAGTTATTGATGATGGATGACTTTCAGAGACATCCTTCAGCAGCCGACCTCGGCAGAGCCACCTAGTGGCCTTATGGCAGCACCGACCCTGCTTGCTCCTCAGCCCAGTATGCTCCCGGAAGGCAATGAGGTGGATGGAACAGATAGGCAGTAGCAGGTGGGGGGATGGACGGATGGAACGCTGCATAGTACATATACTGATACCACCACCTCTGCACGGTATTTTGCAGACGCCACTGGGGGGAATCCGGGAGCATGTCCAATGTGTGTGCCAGTGGATGCGCCCACAGTGCAGATGCGCTGTGTGCAACGTACCGCTGGCCTACATCTAGTTACGGACCTGGCTGGATGACCAACCCTGGCACCACGAAACCGAGAATCCCGACACCTGTGGGGAGTAGTAACTAGGGCTAAATTTCAGAGGTGTGGGTACAGCTAACCACCCCCCTAACACCCACCCCGATACTTACCTTCAGGAAGTCGGCTGTCGGTGTCCTGGTCGGTATCTGGATTTAGGCATTAGTCACATGACCACCAGCATCCCAAATGCCAGAATTCAGGACATGTCTCATAATCATTGTTCTTTCATGCAATGTTTGCAAATACCTTGGAATACTGCTAACTAAACATTGGAAAGATTATAGCAAACTAAAATCTGTATCAGCAGAAGACAAATAAAATTTTAGATAAATACTATATGCGACGATCATTACCGCTGACGCCCTGACAGAATGGGCAGAATTTAAATTACTTTACAACCTCGATACTATACTCTGTACAGCAGGTTCCATGTCATACTGTTTTTTAAACAAATTATTTATATTATTATCTTGTATACTGTATATGGGCTATATGGTATCTCCTTTACATCAAAAAGAAGTAGAAACAGCAATGTCTGACATAGCTTTGAATTCCATAATTGATAACTCTGTGTATTACTGATCAAGCCTCTGGATCTAAATTAATCCCACCATAGGCCTCTAATTTTAAATGGTGTTTTTTATTGCTCTAAAGCTTGACTGTACAAAAGTACTGTATATCAATAAATTCAATACAATCAGATCAAATATAGCAAAACGTCTTTTACAGGCATGGTTTAGCACATTTTATTAGGGGGTGCACCGTCGGGGGGGGGGGGGGGGGGGGGGGTCTAGCACCGCCTTTTGGGCGTGGTTAGTACCATCTATTGATGGTCAACACATATAAAATATCCATCTTTGTACCAATCCTAATAAAGCAGATACATTGTCAGATGTGGTGTGCACCAAACAAACACCCCTGATGGCACTCACTGCAATTACACTGCTCCTCCTCAGCCTGGTCTTGCTGACCCTCTCTTTCCCCTGCAAGCTGCAGCAGCTTACTTACAAGTCACTCACTCACTGACACTGACTGTCGCAGACTAGTACTGATGCTGCTGGAAAAATGAGTGACGTGTCAATGCTGCTGCCGGCCGCCTGCCAGTATTGAATTTGTCTTCCTAAGAGGAATGCTGGCTGCATGCTGCTCCTCATCAGTGGCTGGCGTTGGCATAGCATAGAAGGAGAGAGGTGTGTATGTGGCGGGTGTGACGGGTGGGCATGCGAGCAGCATGACGTAATCACGTCACATCACACTGTTTTTGTACATGGAGGTGGAGCTGGGAATTTGAAAGCCAGTGTCAGTGGCACCCTTGATTAACCCAGGCATCCAGTCAGTAATGCATTCCTGACAGGGTGCAGTGCAGAGGGGACAGTAATCAGCCTGCTCAGCGATCGCTGCATCAGGCATGTGAGATCGGGGTGCCAGACATTAGGGGGTGCCTGTGCGCACCAGGCACCCCCCCTGCGCACACCTATGCATGCAATGATTGCCCCTTTAAAAAAAGTCTGAGTTCGGCTGGCATTCCGTATGTGCGCCAAACTCGTACTTTAGTACATACCAGCCTCAGATTCAGGAACATAATTGAAAGCCGAAACAGGGCTACATCAACCCAAGCCTATGCTCCAAAGAGTAGAGTGGGAGACTTGGTAGCTCCCACGCCGCATTTATTTATTTATTATTACCAGTTATCTATGTAGCGCACACATATTCCGCAGTGCTTTACAGAGCATATTTGGCCAGTCACATCAGTCCCTGCCTCAATGGAGCTTACACTCTATATTCCCTATCACATGTACACGCAAACACATTCACGCTAGGGTTAATTTTGTTGGGAACCAAATAACCTACCAGTATATTTTTGGATTGTGGGAAGAAACTGGAGTACCCGGAGGAAACCCACGCAAGTATGGGGAGAATATACAAACTCCACACAGTTAGGGTCATGGTGAGAATCGAACCCCTGACCTCAGTGCTGTGAGGAAGTACTGCTAACCATTACACCATCCGTACAGCCCCTACCCAATCCAATCATAGGTGGTCATTCCGAGTTGTTCGCTCGCTAGCTGCTTTTAGCAGCATTGCAAACGCTAGGCCGCCGCCCTCTGGGAGTGTATTTTAGCTTAGCAGAATTGCGAACGAAAGATTAGCAGAATTGCGCTTAAATAATTCTTAGCAGTTTCTGAGTAGCTCGAGACTTACTCCTACACTGCAATCAGCTCAGCCCGTTTCGTTCCTGGTTTGACGTCACAAACACGCCCTGCATTCGGCCAGCCAATCCTCCGTTTCTCCAGACACTCCTGCGTTTTATCCTGGCATGCCTGCGTTTTTCCGCACACTCCCAAAAAACGGTCAGTTTCCGCCCAGAAACACCCACTTCCTGTCCGATCACTTCAACGATGGAAATTCTTCGTTCGGACGTGAGTAAATCTACTAAGTTTTATGCTAAATACTTAGCGCATGCGCGCTGCGTACCATGCGCATGCACATTTTTGCCTTAATCGCTCCGTTGCGAAAATCGGCAACGAGCGAACAACTCGGAATGACCACCCTACTTCATTGATGGTTAATTCAATGTTGTTCCCTTCTACTCGCCCTTCCTTTTCTTGTCTGTCTCTATCTCTTTTGTTCACAGTAATAATTATTTGTTGATTTTGAACAAATAAAAAATTAAATAAAAACTACTATGTATATATAAGGTTTAACTACTATTTGGCTATAAATGCAGCTGAAAAATATATATTCCGATCAGTTATTCCAGCTACACTTGACTAACAGGGAAATAATGGGTAATGCTACAAATAAATGACATTTGAAGAGGAAAGCAAATTAATTTGAAATCCATTTCAGGAATTTGTTTGAAATTTCCCTTGCACCGTGTATGCAATAATTACACGTCCACCCTCCCTGGATCCTCAAAAATATTTGTATTAAGTAGCTTAAACAAACACACTTTACTTTATGAAGCTGTGCGCTCCTATATATGGCATCCAGATGATAAATCTACAGTGTCTAGGTAGACAGTCAATTGGTTGAAACTATATGATCGACATGCAATATGTCAACAGGTACATAAGGTCGTAAGATGAAAGGTCAACAGTGCTTAAGGTCAACAGGTACAAAAGGTCAACAGATACAAAGGGCGGTATTCAATTGTTTGAAAAGTCAGTTGGGTGATTGTTTTTTCCTATCTAATAGGCAGAAAAAAACAGACATCCAACTGATTTTTCAAACAACTGAATTCCCCCCCAAAAGGTTGATATGACAATGGTTGACACACAAATGGTCAACACATGTTTTGGGGGGTTTTATCCAGATTTCCCAACATTTGCTTTATTTACTATCCACGTGGACTACATTTGGGAATAGTAACCTTGCTTGAAGCGAGCCCACAAGAGTATACGTTTCTAGATGGTGAATAAATATTTTTGTGTTGACCATTGTCATGTCACTTTTCTAACCCTGTCAACCTTTTGTACCTGTCGACCTAATGCATGTCAACCATTCAATGTCGACTTATTGGCTGTTGACCTAAATGCTGTAGATCTCCTATACCACGCCCCTATATAGCTGTTGTTCTGAGACCACTGATGTTTCTGCTCAAAACTACAGTAGGTGCTTAGTACAGTAAAAATAGGATTTTTATTACCTACCGGTAAATCCTTTTCTCGTAGTCCGTAGAGGATGCTGGGGTCCACATTAGTACCATGGGGTATAGACGGGTCCCTTGGGAGCCATGGGCACTTTAAGATTTTAATAGTGTGGGCTGGCTCCTCCCTCTATGCCCCTCCTACCAGACTCAGTTTAGAAAATGTACCAGGAGGAGCCGCTCACGCTTATGGAAGCTCCTGAAGAGTTTTCTGCACTTATTTTTTTGTTTGTTAGTCTAGAAACTGTGCCCGAGGAGACTGACATACTTCGAGAGAAGGAAATACACAGATAGTGGTGAGGTTCACACCAGCTCACACATAAAAACAGAAATCCAAGCTAACCAGCTTGAAACAATTCAGCAACGGCTGAACAACAGTACTTAACCAAGTAACAATGCAGTACTTAACTAAGTAACAAAATGAGGAAAAACTAATTGCTGGGAGGGCACTCAGCATCCTCTACGGACAACGAGAAAAGGATTTACTGGTAGGTAATTAAAATCCTATTTTCTCTTACATCCCCTCACAGTGTCGCACTACAAGTACCGCTGAGCCCTCCGGAGCACAGCCTGTCAGAGCTGCGCTCCTACCCTTGTGCCACCATTTCCCGCCGGTGACCCGCTTACCGGGGCGCCGGCGTCATACTCACCACTCCACCTTCTGGCTCTGTTAGGGGGTGGCGCCGTGCTGCGGGAGTGAGCGGTCGCCTCGTGGGCTTGCGATCAGCACCCTCAGGAGCTCAGTGTCCTGTCAGCGGAGATAGAGAACCATTAACCTCTAGGGTTGGTTCCTACTCCCCCCTAAGTCCCACAAAGCAGGGAGGCTGTTGCCAGCAGCCTCCCTGTACCTATTTTTTTTTTTTAAACAATAAAACTAGAAAAACTCCTAGGAGCTCCCCTAGCTGTAACCGGCTCCACCGGGCACATTTTCTAAACTGAGTCTGGTAGGAGGGGCATAGAAGGCGGAGCCAGCCCACACTATTAAACTCTTAAAGTGCCCATGGCTCCCAAGGGGCCCGTCTATACCCAATGGTACTAATGTGGACTCCAGCATCCTCTAGGACGTAAGAGAAACAAGCCAGGGTGTAATGAACACTTATGTTTATGAACTGTCCTGCATGTTATTTGTGTTCAGATACAATAATGAGCAACAAAGTGGAAGATAACATAACAATGGAATTTAAATACTATGAAGTATTAAGGCAAATGCCCCCTTCTGAGTTTGAGTTGTTGCATGAAATTTAGGAATGGCAATATGAAAAACTTGTGCTATCAAAAGAACTTGTCCTACACCATACAGAACCTAACACAGGACAAATATAGAAACTTCCAGTGTAGCATTTAGAAATGTAGGCCATTTTCCACTATTCATTTCTTAGTAAACTGTTTTTAAGCAGTATTTCTGTATAACTATTTTATCTCCTGATCAAGTCTCTGGTGATATTCAGGGCAGTAGAGAGCCTTTCTGAGCCAAGGTGCTTTTCAAGAGGCGTGACCTAGAGCCTAATTCAGATCTGATCGCAGCAGCAAATTTGTTAGCTAATGGGCAAAACCATGGGGGTCATTCCGAGTTGTTCACTCGTTGCCGATTTTCGCAACGGAGCGATTAAGGCGAAAATGCGCATGCATATTTTAGCTCAAAACTTAGTAGATTTACTCACGTCCGAACGAAGAATTTCCATCGTTGAAGTGATCGGAGTGTGATTGACAGGAAGTGGGTGTTTCTGGGCGGAAACTGGCCGTTTTCTGGGAGTGTGCGGAAAAACGCAGGCGTGCCGGGATAAAACGCGGGAGTGTCTGCAGAAACGGGGGAGTGGCTGGCCGAACGCAGGGCGTGTTTGTGACGTCAAACCAGGAACGAAACGGGCTGAGCTGATCGCAGTGTAGGAGTAAGTCTCGAGCTACTCAGAAACTGCTAAGAATTTTCTAATCGCAATTCTGCTAATCTTTCGTTCGCAATTCTGCTAAGCTAAGATACACTCCCAGAGGGCGGCGGCCTAGCGTGTGCAATGCTGCTAAAATCTGCTAGCGAACGAACAACTCGGAATGACCCCTCATGTGCACTGCAGGGGGGGCAGATATAACATGTGCACAGAGAGTTAGATTTGGGTGTGGTGTGTTCAAACTGAAATCTAAATTGCCGTGTAAAATAGGGTCTGGGACTCCAGGTCGACAACAAAAAGGTCGACACACCTTAGGTCGACGCCAATTGGTCGACACACCTTAGGTCGACGTGGGCAAAAGGTCGACATGGACAAAGGGTCGATAGGAACAAGGTCGACATGGAAAAAGGTCGACGTGAGTTTTTTATGTTTTTTTGATGTCGTTTTCTTCGTAGAGTGATGGGGAACCCCAATTAGTGCACCACGTCCCCTCGCATGGCTCGCCCTGCTTCGGGCATGGTGCATTCGCTCCGCTTCGCTCGGCACAGATTACCGTTCCAATCGTAGTCCACGTGGATCGTTAAGTATGAAAAGGTTCCAAAAAAGGGAAAAATTGTGAAAAACTCATGTCGACCTTTTTCCACGTCGACCTTGTTCCTGTCAACCTTTTGTCCATGTCGACCTTTTGTCCATATCGACCTAAGGTGTGTCGACCAATTGGCGTCGACCTAAGGTGTGTCGACCTTTTTGTTGTCGACCTGGAGTCCGGATACCGTAAAATAAAGTAGCCAGTATTTACAATGCACAGAAACAAAATAACCCAACCAAATCTAACTCTCTCTGCACATGTTATATCTGCCCCACCTGCAGTGCACATGGTTTTGCCCATTAACAGGAGCAGTTCTTGGTGCGGGTAAGCAGTGCCTGCGCCCGGGGTGCGGCCGCAGTCACCCGCCGCCTACCCGCACCCCGCTCCCCGGCTGCAGCAGACGCCGTGGGCTGTGTGGGCATCCGCTGCAGCCGGCGCACCTGTCAGACGCTAGAGGTCATTATTGACCTCTAGTGTCTGTGTGGCGCTGCTATGAGAGAGGAGCCGCGGGCGGCCAGACGGAGCAGCGGTTGGGAAGCAGGAGCGAGGCTGGTAAGTATTGTTTTGTTTTTTTTGTGTTTGTAAGCGGCTACTAAGGGGCACAGCAACAGGGGGCACAGCGACAGGGGCAAATCTACTAGGCAGGGCATAGCTACAGGGTGCAAATCTACTGGGGGCATAGTTACCGGGGGCAAATCTACTGGGGGCACAACTACTTGGGGCAAATCTACAGGGGGCACAGCTACTGGGGGCATAACTGCGGCCACGCCCCTCCCCTATGAAGCCACGCCTCTATTTTTTGCTGCGCACTGTTTTACCACTGGAAGGGGGTGAGGCACCAGTGGAAACTTTCGCACTGGGCGCCACAAGGTGTAGAACCGGCCCTGCCCATTAGCTAACAAATTTGCTGCTGCAATCAGATTTGAATTAGGCCCCTACTCACAGGAGATGTGGCCATGCACCCATAAAAAAAAATACAGAAAAATTGTATTTTAAGCCCCTCCCTGGCCACACTGCAGCCCAGCACATAGCAACATGTGCTGGTCTGAGGGGAAAAGCCCACTGGGCCCCTCCACCAGACCTGGGCCCAGGTAATTAGAAACCCGCCTTCCCCCAACCACCACCCTCTTAGCACCACTGGTGAGATTAACTATAATTTATCTGTGTACATTACAGGACTAAAGAATATTTCTCTTACGTCATAGAGGATACTGGGGATCCATTTAGTATCATGGGGTATAGACGGGTCCACTGGGAGTTATGGGCACTTAAAGAATTTGATAGTGTGGGCTGGCTGCTCCTTCTATGCCCCTCCTACCAGACTCAGTTTAGAAAATGTACCAGGAGGAGCCGGTCACGCTTATGGAAGCTCCTGAAGAGTTTTCTGCACTTATTTTTCTGTTTGTTAATTTCAGGCAGGTCTGGATGGCACCAGCCTGCCTGCTTCGCGGAACTTGGGGTGGTGGTGGTGGTGGTGGGGGGACGGCCCAACCTCTTGAAGGGTTAATGGTCCCGTTCCCCGCTGACAGGACACTAGCTCCTGAGGGAACTATTTGCAAGCCCCA
This sequence comes from Pseudophryne corroboree, assembly GCF_028390025.1. Taxonomy (NCBI): domain Eukaryota; kingdom Metazoa; phylum Chordata; class Amphibia; order Anura; family Myobatrachidae; genus Pseudophryne; species Pseudophryne corroboree. Next base: position 480,415,594 of record NC_086445.1, on the reverse strand, counting down.
CCATGGCGAGCGTACATTCCCGCAGCATGCCGCCACCCCTAAGAGAGTCAGAAGAGTGAAGAGTGGTGAGTACTAAGCCGGTGTCCCAGTTAGCGGGTCGCCGGCCATTATGGCGGCATGAGGGTACAGAGACGCACGGCTTCTACACGGGGCGGACTGCGTCGCCAGACTCAGTACACAGTTCAGACGCACCGCTTCTGAGGGAGTGAACGGAGTCTCAGTACACTGTACCAGAGGCAGAACTCTGGGAGGCAATGGAGTCAGCTGCCGCCGGGCTCCTGCTTTGAAGGGGGGCACCTCTCCTCCTGTTCCGTGTGTTCAACGACATTAATCAATTAAGTTGATTGACAGCAGCCGGTATCTCTTCTGTAGCCAACTTCCCCACTAGTCACTGCACCTTACAAATCAAACCCTCTTTATTATAGATATACTGGAAGCAGACACCTTACTAATGAAGCTATTTGCTCCTATAAAGGAAGCATGAGAATTCTAACTATATGAAGTTATTTCTCTGACAATTACACATAACTTCATATAGTTAGAATTCTCATACTTCCTATGCAAGAGCAGATATCGCCATCAGTAAGGTGATTGCTACCAGTGTAAAAGGTTGTGGGTTTTAATCCTGGATATGACACTTGCAAATTAATTGTCAGAGAAATAATCAGCATTATGAGTGACTGAGCAGATCTATGTAGTGTGTGGTTGGACCCCCACATAGATCTGCCTAGTTGCAACGGTTTTGTAGTAGCTTCATATAGTTAGAATTAAAGATGAGTGGGTTCGGTTTTACTCTGTGTTATTTGGATCTCAAAACGGCATGTTATTGGCTCACGGATTATATATAGGGGGGAGGGGGGGAACCAATATTTTTCTTGCCTCCAGGTAACTGGGATAAAGTTACGCCACTGCACTGTACACAGTACCCACACAGGCAAACACAGACTTAAAACGGTTAGGAGTCCATTTTAAGCACTATTTTACCTCAGCCAGTATAAAAAAGCGGGAAGACAGCGCGCCTTTGAGGGGATGGAACTTCACTATGAGCGGATACAGCAGCTCACCAGCGCCATTTTCCCTCTGCTGTGGACATACGACGCTGACTGACAGGGATGCGCAGCTCCTCCGGAGTGACTCCAGATTACCTCAGCGTTACCAGGGGGTCATAGCGGGGTGGGGGGGGGGAGCGATTATTAGTGTACTAAGTCGCCGATCTGGGTACTTAGTCTGCGACCTGGCTAAGCTTGGCTTTAACGATAAGGGTGTGTCGGCTCCATGATATCACTGTGTCTCCCTGGAAGGGCTCTTTGTGGGTTAATTGTGTTCTTAACCTTTTCGTGTGTGTGTGTGTGTGTGTGTGTGTGTGTGTGTGCTGTCACATTTACAATATGTCAGGCAAACAGTGTGTTTCATGTACGGCAGTGCTCCTTTTCCCCAGGGGGCTCACTACTGTGTACTCAGTGATTCTATTAAAGGAATGATTCCCCATATTTCTGCTAAATTGTCCCGCAATGAGAAAGAGACGCAATACACGTACTCTGTCCCATATCCTGCAGTCTGACTCGAACGTTCAAGGGTCAGACATGGAGGAGGAGGAGGAGGTGGACTCAGAAGGGTGGGGGGGGGGGTGCTGCTCTGTCACAGGGAATAGAGGCTCTTATAGAAACTATCAGAGTCGTCCTGCAAATTAGAGATGAGCGCCTGAAATTTTTCGGGTTTTGTGTTTTGGTTTTGGGTTCGGTTCCGCGGCCGTGTTTTGGGTTCGAACGCGTTTTGGCAAAACCTCACCGAATTATTTTTGTCGGATTCGGGTGTTTTTTTCCAAAAACACTAAAAAACAGCTTAAATCATAGAATTTGGGGGTCATTTTGATCCCAAAGTATTATTAACCTCAAAAACCATAATTTACACTCATTTTCAGTCTATTCTGAATACCTCACAATATTATTTTTAGTCCTAAAATTTGCACCGAGGTCGCTGTGTGAGTAAGATAAGCGACCCTAGTGGCCGACACAAACACCGGGCCCATCTAGGAGTGGCACTGCAGTGTCACGCAGGATGTCCCTTCCAAAAAACCCTCCCCAAACAGCACATGACGCAAAGAAAAAAAGAGGCGCAATGAGGTAGCTGTGTGAGTAAGATTAGCGACCCTAGTGGCCGACACAAACACCGGGCCCATCTAGGAGTGGCACTGCAGTGTCACGCAGGATGGCCCTTCCAAAAAACCCTCCCCAAACAGCACATGACGCAAAGAAAAAAAGAGGCGCAATGAGGTAGCTGTGTGAGTAAGATTAGCGACCCTAGTGGCCGACACAAACACCGGGCCCATCTAGGAGTGGCACTGCAGTGTCACGCAGGATGGCCCTTCCAAAAAACCCTCCCCAAACAGCACATGACGCAAAGAAAAAAAGAGGTGCAATGAGGTAGCTGACTGTGTGAGTAAGATTAGCGACCCTAGTGGCCGACACAAACACCGGGCCCATCTAGGAGTGGCACTGCAGTGTCACGCAGGATGTCCCTTCCAAAAAACCCTCCCCAAACAGCACATGACGCAAAGAAAAAAAGAGGCGCAATGAGGTAGCTGTGTGAGTAAGATTAGCGACCCTAGTGGCCGACACAAACACCGGGCCCATCTAGGAGTGGCACTGCAGTGTCACGCAGGATGTCCCTTCCAAAAAACCCTCCCCAATCAGCACATGATGCAAAGAAAAAGAAAAGAAAAAAGAGGTGCAAGATGGAATTATCCTTGGGCCCTCCCACCCACCCTTATGTTGTATAAACAAAACAGGACATGCACACTTTAACCAACCCATCATTTCAGTGACAGGGTCTGCCACACGACTGTGACTGATATGACGGGTTGGTTTGGACCCCCCCCAAAAAAGAAGCAATTAATCTCTCCTTGCACAAACTGGCTCTACAGAGGCAAGATGTCCACCTCATCTTCACCCTCCGATATATCACCGTGTACATCCCCCTCCTCACAGATTATCAATTCGTCCCCACTGGAATCCACCATCTCAGCTCCCTGTGTACTTTGTGGAGGCAATTGCTGCTGGTCAATGTCTCCGCGGAGGAATTGATTATAATTCATTTTAATGAACATCATCTTCTCCACATTTTCTGGATGTAACCTCGTACGCCGATTGCTGACAAGGTGAGCGGCGGCACTAAACACTCTTTCGGAGTACACACTTGTGGGAGGGCAACTTAGGTAGAATAAAGCCAGTTTGTGCAAGGGCCTCCAAATTGCCTCTTTTTCCTGCCAGTATAAGTACGGACTGTGTGACGTGCCTACTTGGATGCGGTCACTCATATAATCCTCCACCATTCTATCAATGTTGAGAGAATCATATGCAGTGACAGTAGACGACATGTCCGTAATCGTTGTCAGGTCCTTCAGTCCGGACCAGATGTCAGCATCAGCAGTCGCTCCAGACTGCCCTGCATCACCGCCAGCGGGTGGGCTCGGAATTCTGAGCCTTTTCCTCGCACCCCCAGTTGCGGGAGAATGTGAAGGAGGAGATGTTGACAGGTCGCGTTCCGCTTGACTTGACAATTTTGTCACCAGCAGGTCTTTCAACCCCAGCAGACCTGTGTCTGCCGGAAAGAGAGATCCAAGGTAGGCTTTAAATCTAGGATCGAGCACGGTGGCCAAAATGTAGTGCTCTGATTTCAACAGATTGACCACCCGTGAATCCTTGTTAAGCGAATTAAGGGCTGCATCCACAAGTCCCACATGCCTAGCGGAATCGCTCCGTGTTAGCTCCTTCTTCAATGCCTCCAGCTTCTTCTGCAAAAGCCTGATGAGGGGAATGACCTGACTCAGGCTGGCAGTGTCTGAACTGACTTCACGTGTGGCAAGTTCAAAGGGCATCAGAACCTTGCACAACGTTGAAATCATTCTCCACTGCACTTGAGACAGGTGCATTCCATCTCCTATATCGTGCTCAATTGTATAGGCTTGAATGGCCTTTTGCTGCTCCTCCAACCTCTGAAGCATATAGAGGGTTGAATTCCACCTCGTTACCACTTCTTGCTTCAGATGATGGCAGGGCAGGTTCAGTAGTTTTTGGTGGTGCTCCAGTCTTCTGTACGTGGTGCCTGTACGCCGAAAGTGTCCCGCAATTTTTCTGGCCACCGACAGCATCTCTTGCACGCCCCTGTCGTTTTTTAAAAAATTCTGCACCACCAAATTCAAGGTATGTGCAAAACATGGGACGTGCTGGAATTTGCCCATATTTAATGCACACACAATATTGCTGGCGTTGTCCGATGCCACAAATCCACAGGAGAGTCCAATTGGGGTAAGCCATTCCGCGATGATCTTCCTCAGTTGCCGTAAGAGGTTTTCAGCTGTGTGCGTATTCTGGAAAGCGGTGATACAAAGCGTAGCCTGCCTAGGAAAGAGTTGGCGTTTGCGAGATGCTGCTACTGGTGCCGCCGCTGCTGTTCTTGCGGCGGGAGTCAATACATCTACCCAGTGGGCTGTCACAGTCATATAGTCCTGACCCTGCCCTGCTCCACTTGTCCACATGTCCGTGGTTAAGTGGACATTGGGTACAACTGCATTTTTTAGGACACTGGTGAGTCTTTTTCTGACGTCCGTGTACATTCTCGGTATCGCCTGCCTAGAGAAGTGGAACCTAGATGGTATTTGGTAACGGGGGCACACTGCCTCAATAAATTGTCTAGTTCCCTGTGAACTAACGGCGGATACCGGACGCACGTCTAACACCAACATAGTTGTCAAGGACTCAGTTATCCGCTTTGCAGTAGGATGACTGCTGTGATATTTCATCTTCCTCGCAAAGGACTGTTGAACAGTCAATTGCTTACTGGAAGTAGTACAAGTGGGCTTACGACTTCCCCTCTGGGATGACCATCGACTCCCAGCGGCAACAACAGCAGCGCCAGCAGCAGTAGGCGTTACACGCAAGGATGCATCGGAGGAATCCCAGGCAGGAGAGGACTCGTCAGACTTGCCAGTGACATGGCCTGCAGGACTATTGGCATTCCTGGGTAAGGAGGAAATTGACACTGAGGGAGTTGGTGGGGTGGTTTGCGTGAGCTTGGTTACAAGAGGAAGGGATTTACTGGTCAGTGGACTGCTTCCGCTGTCACCCAAAGTTTTTGAACTTGTCACTGACTTATTATGAATGCGCTGCAGGTGACGTATAAGGGAGGATGTTCCGAGGTGGTTAACGTCCTTACCCCTACTTATTACAGCTTGACAAAGGGAACACACGGCTTGACACCTGTTGTCCGCATTTCTGGTGAAATACCTCCACACCGAAGAGCTGATTTTTTTGGTATTTTCACCTGGCATGTCAACGGCCATATTCCTCCCACGGACAACAGGTGTCTCCCCGGGTGCCTGACTTAAACAAACCACCTCACCATCAGAATCCTTCTGGTCAATTTCCTCCCCAGCGCCAGCAACACCCATATCCTCCTCATCCTGGTGTACTTCAACACTGACATCTTCAATCTGACTATCAGGAACTGGACTGCGGGTGCTCCTTCCAGCACTTGCAGGGGGCATGCAAATAGTGGAAGGCGCATGCTCTTCACGTCCAGTGTTGGGAAGGTCAGGCATCGCAACCGACACAATTGGACTCTCCTTGTGGATTTGGGATTTCAAAGAACGCACAGTTCTTTGCGGTGCTTTTGCCAGCTTGAGTCTTTTCAGTTTTCTAGCGAGAGGCTGAGTGCTTCCATCCTCATGTGAAGCTGAACCACTAGCCATGAACATAGGCCAGGGCCTCAGCCGTTCCTTGCCACTCCGTGTGGTAAATGGCATATTGGCAAGTTTACGCTTCTCCTCCGACAATTTTATTTTAGGTTTTGGAGTCCTTTTTTTTCTGATATTTGGTGTTTTGGATTTGACATGCTCTGTACTATGACATTGGGCATCGGCCTTGGCAGACGACGTTGCTGGCATTTCATCGTCTCGGCCATGACTAGTGGCAGCAGCTTCAGCACGAGGTGGAAGTGGATCTTGATCTTTCCCTAATTTTGGAACCTCAACTTTTTTGTTCTCCATATTTTATAGGCAGAACTAAAAGGCACCTCAGGTAAACAATGGAGATGGATGGATTGGATACTAGTATACAATTATGGACGGACTGCCACGGTTAGGTGGTATAAAAAAACCACGGTTAGGTGGTATATATTGTAATACAATTATGGATGGACGGACTGCCTGCCGAGTGCCGACACAGAGGTAGCCACAGCCGTGAACTACCGCACTGTACACTGGTTGATAAAGAGATAGTAGTATACTCGTAACAACTAGTATGACTGACTATGACGGTATAAAGAATGAAAAAAAAACCACGGTTAGGTGGTATATATTGTAATACAATTATGGATGGACGGACTGCCTGCCGAGTTCCGACACAGAGGTAGCCACAGCCGTGAACTACCGCACTGTACACTGGTTGATAAAGAGATAGTAGTATACTCGTAACAACTAGTATGACTGACTATGACGGTATAAAGAATGAAAAAAAAACCACAGTTAGGTGGTATATATTATAATACAATTATGGATGGACGGACTGCCTGCCGACTGCCGACACAGAGGTAGCCACAGCCGTGAACTACCGCACTGTACACTGGTTGATAAAGAGATAGTAGTATACTCGTAACAACTAGTATGACACTATGACGGTATAAAGAATGAAAAAAAAACCACGGTTAGGTGGTATATATTATAATAATACAATTATGGATGGACGGACTGCCTGCCGAGTTCCGACACAGAGGTAGCCACAGCCGTGAACTACCGCACTGTACACTGGTTGATAAAGAGATAGTAGTATACTCGTAACAACTAGTATGACTGACTATGACGGTATAAAGAATGAAAAAAAAAACACGGTTAGGTGGTATATATTGTAATACAATTATGGATGGACGGACTGCCTGCCGAGTTCCGACACAGAGGTAGCCACAGCCGTGAACTACCGCACTGTACACTGGTTGATAAAGAGATAGTAGTATACTCGTAACAACTAGTATGACTGACTATGACGGTATAAAGAATGAAAAAAAAACCACGGTTAGGTGGTATATATTATAATACAATTATGGATGGACGGACTGCCTGCCGACTGCCGACACAGAGGTAGCCACAGCCGTGAACTACCGCACTGTACACTGGTTGATAAAGAGATAGTAGTATACTCGTAACAACTAGTATGACACTATGACGGTATAAAGAATGAAAAAAAAACCACGGTTAGGTGGTATATATTATAATAATACAATTATGGATGGACGGACTGCCTGCCGAGTTCCGACACAGAGGTAGCCACAGCCGTGAACTACCGCACTGTACACTGGTTGATAAAGAGATAGTAGTATACTCGTAACAACTAGTATGACTGACTATGACGGTATAAAGAATGAAAAAAAAACCACGGTTAGGTGGTATATATTGTAATACAATTATGGATGGACGGACTGCCTGCCGAGTTCCGACACAGAGGTAGCCACAGCCGTGAACTACCGCACTGTACACTGGTTGATAAAGAGATAGTAGTATACTCGTAACAACTAGTATGACTGACTATGACGGTATAAAGAATGAAAAAAAAACCACGGTTAGGTGGTATATTTTGTAATACAATTATGGATGGACGGACTGCCTGCCGAGTTCCGACACAGAGGTAGCCACAGCCGTGAACTACCGCACTGTACACTGGTTGATAAAGAGATAGTAGTATACTCGTAACAACTAGTATGACTGACTATGACGGTATAAAGAATGAAAAAAAAACCACGGTTAGGTGGTATATATTATAATACAATTATGGATGGACGGACTGCCTGCCGACTGCCGACACAGAGGTAGCCACAGCCGTGAACTACCGCACTGTACACTGGTTGATAAAGAGATAGTAGTATACTCGTAACAACTAGTATGACACTATGACGGTATAAAGAATGAAAAAAAAACCACGGTTAGGTGGTATATATTATAATACAATTATGGATGGACGGACTGCCTGCCGACTGCCGACACAGAGGTAGCCACAGCCGTGAACTACCGCACTGTACACTGGTTGATAAAGAGATAGTAGTATACTCGTAACAACTAGTATGACACTATGACGGTATAAAGAATGAAAAAAAAACCACGGTTAGGTGGTATATATTATAATACAATTATGGATGGACGGACTGCCTGCCGAGTGCCGACACAGAGGTAGCCACAGCCGTGAACTACCGCACTGTACACTGGTTGATAAAGAGATAGTAGTATACTCGTAACAACTAGTATGACTGACTATGACGGTATAAAGAATGAAAAAAAAAACACGGTTAGGTGGTATATATTATAATACAATTATGGATGGACGGACTGCCTGCCGACTGCCGACACAGAGGTAGCCACAGCCGTGAACTACCGCACTGTACACTGGTTGATAAAGAGATAGTAGTATACTCGTAACAACTAGTATGACACTATGACGGTATAAAGAATGAAAAAAAAACCACGGTTAGGTGGTATATATTATAATACAATTATGGATGGACGGACTGCCTGCCGACTGCCGACACAGAGGTAGCCACAGCCGTGAACTACCGCACTGTACACTGGTTGATAAAGAGATAGTAGTATACTCGTAACAACTAGTATGACACTATGACGGTATAAAGAATGAAAAAAAAACCACGGTTAGGTGGTATATATTATAATAATACAATTATGGATGGACGGACTGCCTGCCGACTGCCGACACAGAGGTAGCCACAGCCGTGAACTACCGCACTGTACACTGGTTGATAAAGAGATAGTAGTATACTCGTAACAACTAGTATGACTATGACGACGGTATAAAGAAAGAAAAAAAAATACCACGGTTAGGTGGTATATAATTATACAATTATGGATGGACGGACTGCCTGCCGAGTGCCGACTGCCGACACAGAGGTAGCCACAGCCGTGAACTACCGCACTGTACTGTGTCTGCTGCTAATATAGACTGGTTGATAAAGAGATAGTATACAACAATATACTACTATACTGGTGGTCAGGCACTGGTCACCACTAGTCACACTGGCAGTGGCACTCCTGCAGCAAAAGTGTGCACTGTTTAATTTTAAATTAATATAATATTATGTACTCCTGGCTCCTGCTATAACAACCTGCAGTGCTCCCCAGTCTCCCCCACAATTATTATAAGCTTTTATACATTGATGTGCAGCACACTGGGCTGAGCTGAGTGCACACAGACTGAGTCACACTGTGTGACTGCTGTGTATCGTTTTTTTCAGGCAGAGAACGGATATAGCAGAGAACGGATATATTAAATAAAAGTTAACTTAACAACAACTGCACTGGTCACTGTGGTAAACTCTGTCTGCACAATCTCTCTCTCTCTCTCTCTCTTCTAATCTATTCTAATGGAGAGGACGCCAGCCACGTCCTCTCCCTATCAATCTCAATGCACGTGTGAAAATGGCGGCGACGCGCGGCTCCTTATATAGAATCCGAGTCTCGCGAGAATCCGACAGCGTCATGATGACGTTCGGGCGCGCTCGGGTTAACCGAGCAAGGCGGGAAGATCCGAGTCGCTCGGACCCGTGAAAAAAAAAGTGAAGTTCGTGCGGGTTCGGATTCAAAGAAACCGAACCCGCTCATCTCTACTGCAAATTCCACATAAGGTGACAGAGGAGTGTGAGGAATCTTATTTTAATGTAAAGAAGAAGTCCTTAGTCATGTTTCCTGTATCAAAGGAACTGAATACCCTGTTTGAAGAACCGTGGGTTAATCCTGATAGGAAATTTCAGATCCCTCACAGGTTACTCTCATCCTTTCCTTTCCTCCTTGAAAGACACGGCGGATCATAGAATTGAGACTACACTCAAATCCTTGTATACGGCTGCTGGGGTGGACCAGAGACCCACTATAACTTGTACGTGGATTACTAAAGCCACTGCTAAATGGTCAGGTAACCTAATTGAGGGGCTGGATTCCTTATCTAGGGGAGAGATTGTTTTACTCCTGCAACATATACAGGACTCTGCGAACTTTATGGTGGAAGCCATAAAAGAAATAGGTTTGCTTAATGCATGCACCACTGCTATTGCAGTGTCAGCACGCAGGGGTTTATGGCTACGTCAGTGGACTGCGAACGCGGACTCCAGGAAAGGCGTGGAAGGCCTACCCTCCACAGGAGAGGTCTTATTTGGAGATGAACTAGATAAATGGATCTCCAAAGCTACTGCTTAAGTCCACGTATCTTCCTTCTGCAGCTCCCCCAGCCAGGAAGGCCTACTCAGGACCTAATCTACAGTCCTTTCGGACTGCCAAGTTTGAGGGCAAAATCAGTGGTTCTTCTACAGCGACCAGAGGCGCTAGAGGTAAACCACGCAAACTAGCAGCTGCCGGTTCTCAGGAACAGAGCTATAGCTCTGCTTCCTCAAAGACTTCAGCAAGACGGTGAACCGCGTTGCCTGGAAGACTGGCAGGTGGGAGCTCGACTAAAGTTTTTCAGTCATATCTGGATAACATCATGCCAGGATCCCTGGGTCATAGATCTTATTTCCCAGGGCTACAGACTGGAGTTTCAGGAGCTCCCACCTCACAGATTCTTCAAATCAGGCTTACCAGTTTCACAAGAGGTAAGTATAACCTTACAGGATGCCATTCAAAGACTGGTACAGACTCAGGTCATTGTTCCAGTCCCACCTCATCTCCAAAACAAGGGATATTATTCCAACTTGTTTGTAGTACCGAAACCGGACGGTTCGGTTAGGCCGATTTTAAATCTAAAATCGATGAACCTGTACTTACGAGTGTTCAAATTCAAGATGGAGTCTCTCAGAGCGGTGATCTCAGGTCTGGAGGAGGGGGAATCCCTAGTGTCTCTGGATATAAAGGATGCGTACCTTCACATAATGATCTGGCCGCCTCCCCAGGCTTATCTATGGTTTGCACTGCAGAACTGTCACTACCAGCTCCAGGCCCTGCCATTTGGTCTCTCCACGGCACCGACGGTGTTCACCAAGGTGATGGCAGAGATGATGTTTCTCCTTCACAAGCAGGGAGTGAACATAATTCCATACCTGGACGATCTTCTGATAAATGCACCATCCAGGGAAAGGTTGTTGGACAGCATTGGCCTCACAACAAAGCTACTCCTGGATCACGGCTGGATTATAAATCTTCCGAAATCTCACTTAGAGTCAACTCGGAGGCTCCCATTTCTGGGAATGATACTGGACACAGAGTTGCAGAAAGTTTTTCTTCCATTGGAAAAGGCATTGGTAATCCAGTCGATGGTTCGGGATGTTCTGAATCCAACCCGGATATTGGTGCATCTATGCATTCACCTTCTGGGGGAAATGGTGGCCTCTTACAAGGCACTTCAGTACGGAATGTTTCATGCAAGACCCTTCTAGCTCGATCTGTTGGACTAATGGTCCGGATCGCATCTTCACATGCACCAGAGGATCCTTCTGTTGCCAAAGGTCAGGTTCTCCCTTCTGTGGTGGCTACAGACTTCTCACCTAATCGAGGGCCGACGGTTTGGGATTCAGAATTGGATTCTGTTAACCATGGACGCAAGCCTCAGAGGTTGGGGAGTAGTCACCCAGGGAGTGCAGTTTCAAGGAAGATGGTCAAGTCAGGAAGTAGTCCTTCCAATCAACATTCTGGAACTCAGGGCTACATACAACGCCCTTCTGCAGGCCTCATGTCTTCTTCAAGATTGGGCCATTCAGGTTCAGTCGGACAATGTGACGGCAGTGATGTACATAAGCCGACAGGGCGGAACAAAAACGCAGAGCAGCAATGTCAAAGGTATCAAGAATTCTCCTCTGGGCAGAAAAACACGCTGTCGTGTTGTCGGCGGTCTTCATCCCAGAAGTAGACAACTGGGAAGCAGACTTCCTCAGCAGACACAACCTACACCCGGGGGAGTGGGGCCTTCACCCGAAGGTGTTCAGGTGCTTGACACGTGGATGGGGATGTCTACAAATTGAAATGATGGCCTCTCGTCTCAACAAGAAGCTCAAGCGGTCGAGAGACCCACAGGCAGTGGCGGTGGATGCTCTGACAACTCCATGGGTCTATCAGATGGAGTACGTGTTTCCTCCACTTCTGCTGATCCCAAGAATTCTGAAAGAATAAAAAGGGAAAAGGTTCAAGCAATTCTCATTGCTCTGGACTGGCCAAGAAGGGCCTGGTACGCGGACCTTTTGGAGATGCTCCTCGAAGATCCATGGCCTCTACCTCTTCGCGAGGATCTTCTGCAACAGGGCCCGTTCGTCTATCAAGACTTAACACAGCTACATTTGATGGCATGGAAGTTGAACAGCTGATTCTAGCCGGGAGAGGCATCCCTGATCCCGACTATGATCCAAGCCAGGAACGGGGGTTACATCTAAACATTACCACCGTATTTGGAAGAAATATGTCTCTTGGTGTGAGAGCAGTAAATATTCTGCGGTGGAATTTCATCTGGGACGTTTCCTGCTTTTACTGCAGTCGGGTGTGGATGTGGCCTACATCTGGGCTCCATAAAAGTCCAGATTTCAGCCTTGTAAATTTTCTTTCAGAAACAATTGGCTTCTCTCCCTGAGGTCCAGAGGGTTCTTGAAAGGGGTTCTGCACATCCAACCTCCCTTTGTGCCTCCCACAGCACCTTGGGATCTCAATTTGGTGCTGCAGTTCCTTCAATCGGAGTGATTTGAATCGTTACAGGAGGTAGAATAGGTAAAATATCTTACATGGAAGACTGTCACACTGTTGGCCTTGGCTTCAGCAAGACATGTGTTTGAGCTGGGGACGTTGTCTCAAAAGAGCCCCTATTTAATTTTCCATGAGGACAGAGCTGAACTCAGGATTCAACAGCAATTTCTTCCTAAGGTGGTGTCGGAGTTTCACATCAACCAACCTATTGTGGTTCCGGTGGTTACCAACACCTCTGTTACTTCAAAGTCTTTGGATGTTGTGAGGGCTTTGAAGGTGTATGTAAAGAGAACAGCTCCTCACAGGAAATCGGACACGCTGTTTGTTCTTTACGATCCCAATAAGATTGGGTGTCCTGCTTCAAAGTAGTCAATTGTGCGCTGGATCAGGCTCACTATCCAGCATGCTTATTACACGGCAGGATTGCTGGTTCCTAAATCTGTACAGGCCCACTCTACTAGGTTGGTGGGTTCTTCTTGGGCGGCCTTACAGCTCTGCCGAACAGCTACTTGGTCAGGTTTGAACGCGTTTGCAAAGTTCTACAAGTTCGATACTTTGGCCTCTGGGGACCTTCAATTTGGTCAATCAGTTCTGCAGGAACCTCAGCACTCTCCCACCCGGTTTGGGAGCTTTGGTACTTCCCCATGGTACTAAATGGATCCCCAGTATCTTCTCGGACGTAACAGAAAATTGGATTTTAATTACCTACCGGTAAATCCTTTTCTCGTAGTCCGTAGAGGATACTGGGCGCCCGCCCAGTGCTTCGTTCTTCCTGCACTGTTACTTGGTTAAGTATTCTGGTTTGTTCAGCTGTTGCTGTTCTTGTTTCAAGTTTTGTTAGCATCGTTTTCCTCTTGTTTGTGTGTGCTGGTTCGGAATCTCACCACTATCCTTTTATCCTTCTCTCAAAGTATGTCCGTCTCCTCGGGCACAGTTTCCTAGGCAGAGTCTGGTGGGAGGGGCATAGAGGGAGGAGCCATCCCACACTATCAAATTCTTAAAGTTCCCATGGCTCCTAGTGGACCCGTCTATACCCCATGGTACTAAATGGATCCCCAGTATCCTCTATGGTAGGTCATTAAAATTCATTTTTAAGACTGTATTATTTTTCAATATTAATTTAGAATAGCTTATATGTTATGCATACACACACAAAACCATATTTTATTATTTTATTTTTTACAACATACCTGAGACATGAGCGTATCACAAGTGGAGGCTAAACCTGAGCCAACATATATACCCATAATATTGATAACCTGTTGATACATGATAAGATACAAATAGATTAATATAACTGGAAACAATTAATTTATTAATTTTTGAAATATGACTAATACTATTAGTCAACAGCTTATTTCATGTGGGTAAATAGATTCTTGTAATAGTTAATAATCGACACTATTAGTGAAATCACAAATAATTACACCAACTTTTAATTGTCAAGCTCTTTCAAATATAGCAAACCCAAATAACAGTACCTTATACAGGGTCTGTTCTCTTCACTGGAGTTAACCAGGCACTCCAAACTCACCTGCTACCTCCAAAAATGGTCTTGCACTGCTGAGCGGATCTAGAGAAAGTCAAGCTCTATCGACGACTTTCTCCACTTTAAATATGTCCTCACCTCTTAAAGTTTTGCCTATCTCACCAAACAATGAGATTTCAAGTCTATTTCCTCCCAGCCTTCCAATCCTCTGCAACTCCCACCTCCGTTACATCCTCACTGCACCTTACACTTTGCCACCCATTTCACATGTAAATTTAATGCAATCCACCATTACATTTCTTTTTTGAAATGCTCCTTCTGTACCAACTCTGTTTCCTGTCTCCAAATGCCCTCTCACCCAGTCCTCCTTCTCCCTCACCACTGGGGTTGAAGTCTGTGCCCATTTCTCATCCTCCCTTCCTTACACCTCCCCAATTGTCCACATTCACACTCTCCTTCTCTCTTGATACCATCTCCCACCTCTTCAACCTGTCCCTATCAACTGTAACACCCTCTCCTCCTTCAAGTATCCCCTCATCTCATTCATTCTAACAAAAAATCTCACTTAGCCCGGACTCTCTTGGCAAACAACACCCTATAGCTATCTTTCCTCTTGCTAAAAAAAACCTCCCATTCTCTCATAGACCCGCTTCAGTCTTATTTTTGCTCCCTTCACTCTACTGCAGCCACCATTTCCAAGGTCACTAATGACCTTTTCACTGCCAAACCCAAGGCTCATTAATCTGCACGTCACCTGCCTTTGATACTGTGGACCACCATCCCCTCCGTCAAATACTCTATTCTTTTGGTCTCTGTGATTTTTTTCCTCTCATGGTGGAATTCTAACTGCTCTAATAACTCTTTCTCTGTCTCTACATCCCGTCTCCCACAAAAGTATGCTCTTGGCACCTTCTTCTCCTTTTACACCTCCTCACTTGCAGATCTCATTAGTTCCATCAGCATCTAAGTGCACCTCTATTCTGGGTATACACAGATTTTCATCTCCTCTCCTTCTGTCCTCTCGTTCTCTACCCGACAATGACATCTCCTCCTAGATGTCCCAAAGCTTTCTCAAATTGAAGATGCCCTAAACCTAACTCATTATTTCCTCCCAACTAGGATCAACTTCACTCCATTCCACAGGACACAGCATCACGCCAACCACAATGGCTGATGGTCCCAACGGTTTATAGGCAGCCACCTGTTGGTCCTGGCTGTTAGTAAGCAGCCGGGTTACTTCCTTTTGCACCTGCAGCTACTGAGCTGCAGGGTAATTAATTGTAAAGGGCCTGTCTCTGTATGTGCAGCTGCTCAGCTCCAGTATAATGAATTGCAAGGTTCCTGAGAGGTAGACTTTCTGGAGTAGGGTTTCAAAATGTTTGATTGTAGAGCAATTGTCACCAGCCCATGCAGGATGCATAATTAGCATGCAACAAGCTATAATCTGCCCCATACAAAGTGCAGTTTATGTAATACAGCACTTCAAACACAGGGCGGGATGTACTAAGGGAAAAATGCAGTAAAACCACATTTTCACATGTACGAAGACCTGGCCGCCGGGTTTTCGCCGCCCAGGGTGGCGATACCCTACAGAAGCCTATGGGCTTCTTATCGCCGGCTGCCACCCCCCGCAGCAGATGCCAACCCCCCTCCACCCCGGCATACCTTCCTCCAGGCAGCCTGGACCCGGAAGGTAAACTCCTCCACCCCCTAGCAACACAGCCGAAGGTCAACCGGGTGCAGGGGGAGGAGGCGCCGGGGACTGCCTGCTGCCTTGTTCCCAGCAGCTGAGGAGAAAGAGAGCCCAGGGAGGTGATGGAGACCCCCTGCAGACCACCTCACAGGTATCGCTGGGGGCTTCCTTTACCACATTGCGATGTTGATTGCATATGTTCGTACACATGCAATCAACATCGCTGTGATGGGTGGCGATGTATGTTAATACATCCCGCCCATATTCAGGCCCAATGATCACGGTAAGCCACTAATCAGATTCCTTCTGTGGTGCGATGATTGAACACTCATATTGTGGAGAAGGGTGTTTTCTAGGTACCAGGAAACCCCCGGCATTTGATCATGGGTCTGCCTCTGTTCTGGGGTTCTGATTAGCTCCCTGAATTATTAAAGCACAGTCAGGGCTTTGGTGCATTGTAAGTTATATCTTCTATAACCCACCTGCCCTTCTGTAGTTGTCTGGTGGGGTGTGGTATGGCAGACCGGCAGTCAGGAGACCACCGGTCAGCATACCGACACCAGGATCCCAGCAGCATACCGACAGCGGGATCCCGACGGGGAGGGGCGAGTGCAGCAAGTCACTTGCGGGCTCACCACGCTGCGGCCTCGGAGGATACTACCACTTTATGGGTGTCGTGTACACCCACGAGTGGAAATAGCCCCTGTTGGTCGGCATGCCGACCGTCGGGATAGTGAGAGGGCGGGATGTTGGTGAAGGTCATGTGACCGCCGGTCTCCCGACCGCCAGTCACATGAATACCACCCGTCTGGTGGATATGCTGTCAGTTCTTGTCAGCCTTCTGCCCAGCTACTTGTTCCTTGTTGTTTGGAATCTCTGCTTATTCCCAGTCCTCGTCTAGACCTGTGCTTCTCTTGTTTGCCTTAGTCAGTACTGCTTATTTATTTGCCTGTCTGCTAACTTAGCTCCCAGCCTTTCTTCTTCTGTATGTCTGCATCAGTCTGCATGTAGTTTATTTCCTCGCTTTCAACTTCAGTCTATTCCTGTGCTCAACATGAAAAATCAATAAAATAGTGTGTGCTGGTTAATAACAGTAATCTGTATTACTTCCAATTGTAAAGCGCAACGGAATTTGCTGCGCTATATAAGAAACTGTTAATAAATAAATAAATTATGAATATGTATTATGCAGACTAACACAGCTGTCCCCATACTGTGGAACTGAATATATACTATACTATAAAAATACTAATTAAAATGAAGAAATGGGAGCATTCATACCAGGTTGCTTGTTTGAATTCAGTAAAACATATTTATTTACTAATCCATCATTATTAAAACACCTAAAATATGGGCAAAAGAAATGGTGAATAATATAGACAATAAAATACAATTGCACACATCCAGCTATATTCTATATCAATAACTGCAGACATGCTGTTCGGTAGATCATAAATGTACAGTATGTGATGTTTAAACAGAATAGTCTATCAGTAATCCATTCACAGCTGTGTGCTACCTGATTACATTGTAACAGAAACTTTTTGTGTAAAAGCAAATGCAAAATTGCTGCTCCAGAACAGTAAAATGCTGACCGTGGCCCAGATTTATCAAGCCTTGGAGAGTGATAAATAGCATGGTGATAAAGTACCAACCAATCAGATCCCAACTGTTGTTTTTCAGACACAGCCTGTGACATGTCAGTTAGGAGCCGATTGGCTGTTACTTTATCACCGTGCTATTTATCACTCTCCAAGGCTTGATAAATGGTGGCCCGTATGTGATATGATGTTACTATCAGTCAATACCTCTACCCTGCACAGAGGAGAATATCAGGTGGTCTTTACCAACAGACTGCGTGTTATATCTAATGCTGCACACTGGCGCGGTTGTAAAGTTACTGGGCACTCCCAGGTGACTGCTGGTGCGGAGTCCCAAGGTAGAGGGACCTCACAACCACTCACGCTGCATCAGGCTGCCAGGGGATGCTGTCGAACACGCGGTCCGTTACTTCCGGTTTCCTCATAACTCATTATTGAACCCCTTAAATCACTCACCTACTGTCTTTCCCAGTTCACACTTCTGGTTACTCCAAAGTGAGTCGCTATCCTACTCTTCAGTTCTTTCATACTTCCCTTGCTCTTGGTTGTATAATTTTGCTTGTTGTCCAATATACTGATTATATTTGTCTTGTTTAGTCCGTTTGGTGCTCCTTAGACCTTGTGATGAATATATATATATATATATATATATATACCGGTTGTCGGAATCTTGGCGTTCAGGAGACCGACTCGGAATCCCGCATGCCGGCACTTTACTGACAAACAAAATCCCACTTGATTGGTGGGTCCACTCCACCAACCGAGTGGGAATAGAACCTGTGCCGAGCGAAGTGAGTAAACGGGCCTGATGCGTGGCAAGTGCAGTGAGTCCCCTCCTCGCTTTCCAAGGGTAATGTACAGTACCACTCAATCACTACTGAAAACTCCTCAAACATTTGGGGGTCAGTCTATAGGGCCCACGGCTGCACCACTTCCAGTGCAACCATCTATACTATTTGCTGAGTAGAGTTTTTATCTGGCCACAACCATGCTTTACACAGCCTGGCTATTTTGGCCAGCTGAACCCTTGGAGGCTCATTTGAGTCTAGCCGCCATTCGTGGAACTCTTGGGCTTTGCTGGGCCCTGTCATACCTATTCTGCTGAGTATAGCCATCTTAAGCGCAGGGTAAGAGTCTGCCTCAGATGCAGCCAAATCAATATAAGCTTTTTGCGTCTCCCCTTATACAGGGAGCCAATCTGGCAGTCCTCTCCTGCTCTGGGCATTTCAACCGTATCGCAGTGCGTTTGAAGGTGCATAGAAATGCTTCAATATAATAAGCTGGAGTAAATTTCTGTAATACCTCACACTCCTGCCCACCCTGCCTGATCTCAGACAACTCTGCATGTATCAACTGAATGTGAGTCTGTTGACCCTCAAGCAAAGTCTGCTGGCCGATAGATATATCAGTCAGGGCTTCAACATTTCCTCCATGTTGAACTGCACTTTCACTCTGCACAAATTTTGGAGATTTAATTAGGTGTCCTAGTGTTAACACAAAACAACACCAACTGAATATATTATCTCCCACTGAAACTCTTCCTACAAATAAACAAACTTAAGCAATTTCCTGACTTTCCAGCAACACATGCCAAAACAAAAGCAACTTTGTTTACCCCGCAGAATACTGCCGTTTTACTCACTGACCAAACTACCAGACTCTCCTCTCTCTTGGGTCCTTTAGTAGCGTCTAGCAAGAGGTCCCTGTTCGGGTGCCAAATGTCACGTTGACCAGATAACCTTTACCAGCTTTTTTTTATTTCTCTGGTAGGCAGGACAGCATAGGTGTCTAGCCGTGCAGGATTACCTCAGCATAAATTCACAGTAGTACAGGATGACATCAGTACAGATTCAATGGCCCTGACGTCCCCACACCCCATTCTGGATGCTAGTCGCCATCAGAAGCAATGTTTCTATTCACTTAACACATACTTACAGATTACAGGTGCTGTTAATTAATTAGACTAGCTTCTGGCTGACAACTGATTGAGCAAATGAATGAACAACTGATACTTAACATCCTTTAAGGGATGTTAAGTTTCAGTTGTTCATTCATTCTATGCTACTAATTACATGTGTGCTGTATGCTTGCCCTTTGAACATGCACCTATGTTGAAATTAGTAAAATATTTTTTCATCAGCAAGGGGTGTGCTGGTCTAATCTGAGCTTGAGTCCCTTGGTGGTTTCTCTGGTTTTGGATATTTCTCTAAAAATTATTTCTGACCTGGCATTATCACCAAAGATAGCGCTGATTCAGTTTGGGGCTGGAGGGATCAACCCGAACAGGGAACAAAAGGGAAGTCTGGCCACATCTAGAGGCTGCCCTGTGGAGACAGAGTCTATTTGATCAGACAGTCCATGTGGGAATGCAGTCAGAGACCAGTTTGTGATTGGAAGCCACTGGAGGCTAGGAAGCCACATTCTTACCTGCAGGAGGCAGGGAGAACAAAAACTCAGACTCTGCATTTGGGAAGCTGTGGCAGCCAGTCTAGACTGGCAGGGGAATAAGAAGAAATATGCTCCCGGAAGGGACCTGATGCATGCAAACGTTCAAACGAGATAACTGTAAATCCCGGTTGGGAATTTACAGGATGGAAGTAAAACAGTTGTGACCAAAGCTGATATAAGGTGGTATGAATTCCCATGGGATTAGAGATGGCTACTGAGTTGCTGTCTCAACACAGTGAGTCGAATCATTTAGAAGTTGGAATGATTCGAGTCACTCACAGTTTGGTGTGGTGAGACAGCCCCCAGTAGCCTCTCTCAGTCAGTCACAGTGATTGGGTGGCAGCACTCCTGGGTGACACCCCCTGGGTGGGAGCAGTGTGATGCTGCTCAGTGTCAGGGCTGCTGCTGTGCCTAACTTCCTGTGACACTGAGTTGAGACAGTGGAGACTCATTAGATTCATCAATGATTCATCCAGTGCAGCTGAATAGCAGAGGTATGAGTCACTGACTGTCTGTGAGACCGTGCTCACTCAGTGGAGATGGATCAGATTCATTACTGATTCATTCAGTGCACTCCTAGATGTCTGAGTCAGGTGTGGATCATTGGGTCGACCCTGTCCAGGTCGACCACTGAAGGTCGATAGCGAGTAGGTCGACACTGACTGAAAGCCAAGACATGACTAGGTCGACATGTATGGAAGATCGGCATGGGCAAGGTCGACACACAAATAGTCGACACAGTTTTATTTAATGTGGGGGTTTGACCTGAATTTTCATTTGGGACCACCAACAATTGAAACGTACTCCCTTCTGGTGCGGTGTCTCGCTACGCTCGCCACAAGGTTTCTAACCAACTCTATGCTCACTTCGATAGATGAGGTATGAAAAAGTCCTGAAACCCACCCAAACAACTGTGTCAACCTAAATGACCATGTCGACCTATGCATGTGTCAACCTGCTCATTGTGTACCTTCAGTGGTCGCCCTAATGTTTGTCAACCTAGACAGGGTCGATACTGTCTGAGTCACTCTCTCCGCGAGTCCCAGCACTGCCAGCAGTCTCTGCACTCACTGCATGTACACAGTCTGCAATGCATTACAAAAGAGCCATGTACCGAGACACTGTCTCGAGACACTCCACTGAGCTAAGTCATGTGTCGCAACTCAGTTCAATGTATCACTTTGCCCATGACTACATGGGATGACTATTTGCAGAGAGATGAAAAAGAGACATTTACTTTGGCATTGCAAAATAAAACTAACGGGGGGTGTGGTCAGTGTAAGGTGCTGGGTCTGCCAGGTGAAGGTTATGTCAGCATAGAATATGACCATATGAAAAAAGATCTTCGTATTATTATGAGCACATAAGTGACTTAAAGAGATGGTCAGCTGAAGAAAGATCTGTACATCAGCAAGTTAGGAAAAAGTTGCACAATGTAAAGTCTTCTTTAAAATAACCTTTAAAGAAGATGAAAAGAAGAAAAGAGAGACCTGGAATTTGAGACTGAATTGAAATTGGTAGATATGTCTGAACCCTTTGAGGAGGCTTCAGCATCAAAATGTATTACAAAATATGAGACTAATGTGCTTCTTGTAAAGAATGAAACATTGGGGGTAATTCTGAGTTGATCGCAGCAGGATCTTTGTTAGCAGTTGGGCAAAACCATGTGCACTGCAGGGGAGGCAGATATAACATGTGCAGAGAGAGTTAGATTTGGGTGTGGTGTGTTCAATCTGCAATCTAATTTGCAGTGTAAAATAAAGCAGCCAGTATTTACCCTGCACAGAAACAAAATAACCCACAAAATCTAACTCTCTCTGCACATGTTATATCTGCCTCCCCTGCAGTGCACATGGTTTTGCCCAATTGCTAACAAAAATCCTGCTGCGATCAACTCAGAATTACCCCCATTGTTAGAACAAGTGCATGAGAATGAGAAGCTTTTGGGACTACATTTAAAATTTGTAGCCAGTGCAGGGTTCCTCCAGAGCCCTATCCGGAAGTGCCCGCTATGCATTAGGTCAGCGTGATCTCGCATACGCAGCAGCCCGAGTACTACACTCATCAAATCGCAGGGACAGGATCCTTTCAGAGCCCATGTCCCTGCCTGTGCCGCATGATACACCTGCTCGACAGGATCGCATTCTGCAATGCCATCCGGGGCGCTAATATCACACCCAGATCGCATTACAAATGTGATCTGGGTGTGATATTACAAATGTGATAATAAATGGGCGTCTTAGAGGGAGACAGAAAGCATTTTTGAGGGAGATTTGGAATACACATTCTTGAACTGGTCTATTACATTCACAGGTGATTAGTCTTATCCCTTGTAGTGGAGCTACCATGTATATGTGGGTTTCTTTTTAATAAAGTTTGTTTTTACATCAAAAGATTTTTCCCCCCATTGGTTATGCTCCATAAAATGATGGAAGACTCTGCTGAGTAGATCTCCTGAAAATATTAAAACTATTAGATCCACTGTTATCTAGGCCAAAAAGCTATTTCATGAAAACTGCTATTAGATCCAGACAGCACTACTGTATATCGAATAACTTAGCCCAGTCTGGACCTTACTTACCATGATTAGTGGCACCAACCCACAACAATGCAACTCTCTGGTGATGTCATCACCTGCATTTGCAGCATTTACTTTGAATTTAGCTTACAAGAAATCAGAGGGCCAGTGAACCCCGAGTCTAATGAGGCCATACAGCTTGCCATTAACAGGTGACGAAATCTATTGCTTCAGAAGAGTCAGCAAGTGGTTGATCAAAAAAGTGTTTATTGAAGTGAACAAATAACACAAGTAAAGCTTTACTAAGACAATTTGCTAACAATACAGCATATGTGGACCCAAAGCCATACTTGCCTACCTGACCCTCTCCATGAGGGAGAAAATGCTCTGTTCCTGGACTTTCCTGGTAATGTATGATTGCCATCACCTGTGGTAAAACACCTTTCTTATCAATTAACTAGCTCACCCCAGGTGATGGCAATCATACACTACCAGGAAAGTCCAGGAACAGAGCATTTCTCCCTCATGGAGAGGGTCAGGTAGGCAAGTATGCCCAAAGCCTGTATCACAAGTACAAGGACAAGACCTTTTAAGTACAATGATTAAAAACCAATAACTGGCTAGTTAACAGGCTAGTTATATTAAATATAGTTTTCCAAGTTGGGTATATCTTTTAATGTACCAAAGAATTACCTGTATGAAAGCCAGTGTTGCCAAAAACACATCTATACTTATGCATACTTGCCTACCTGACCCTCTCCATGAGGGAGAAAATGCTCTTTCCTGGACTTTCCTGGTAATGTATGATTGCCATCACCTGTAGTGAAACACCTTTCTTATCAATTAACTAACCCACCACAGGTGATGGCAATCATACATTACCAGGAAAGTCCAGAAACAGAGCATTTTCTCCCTCATGGAGAGGGTCAGGTAGGCAAGTATGTACTTATGTATATTTATATACCACTTAGATATGCAAAAGACACAAAAGGGGCCTGTTTTTAACAGCTAGAATTAAAGGCTGATACCACTTAAAAATAGAAATACAGAGAAAAAAACAGACCACAGACAGAAAGGTTCCCACCCGGAAAGTTTGGGTGTATGGGGGTCATTCCGAGATGATCATAGTTGTGCTAAATTTAACACAGCTACAATCATTCACACTGACATGCGGGGGGACGCACAGCACAGGGCTAGTCCGCCCTGCATGTCAGTGCCGGCCTGCCCCTCTCCCCCCCCCCCCGCAGAAGTGCAAAGGCATTGCACAGTGGCGATGCCTTTGCACTTCAAGAGTAGCTCCCGACCAGCGCAGTTTTAGCGTGCTGGCCGGGAGCTACTCGTCGCTACCCAGCCCGCAGCGGCTGCGTATGACATCACGCAGCCGCTGCGGGCCGCTCCCCGCATGGTCCGGCCACGCTTGCGCCAAATGCCGCTGTTCCGCCCCCTCCCGCCCAGCGACCGCCTCTGCCTGTCTATCAGGCAGAGGCGATCGCAGCCCAGCTACGGCCTTTGGCCGTCTGGCATGCGCCAGCGCATGCGCAATGGGTACCCGTTCACTCAGCTGCTATAAAAAGCTTTGAGCGAACGGGTCAGAATGACCCCCATGTCTGAAGCAGAGACTGTAATAAGCTACTTATATAGGTCTAAGTAAAAGACTTGTAATCACTGAGTGGCAGAATAGTAGTTTCGTGGCTAGTTTTAATCAGTGAAGATACAAGAGATGTTAGATTCTATGTACTAAAGCTAAGTACACAATTTTTTCTGTAACATCTGTTACATCCAATTTTCTGTATACACACTACACAATTATCGTTCCTACATGAATGATACATTTTCCAAAGTATTGTTGAGGTTTTAGAAACAGATTGTAGCTATCAGGGGACAACAAATGTCATGTAGCACTCTTGGTGTTGGAAGACAGTATGTCCGAATTTCAAACAACAGTCGGCCCCTGGTGCTGTGTACACACTGTATAATAATCCAACATGGCATCTGAGAATTGGATTACCTTGCTGATTATTGCACAGTGTGTTCCTAATTTAACCAAGAATTAATTAATCACAAGTAGGTTTCTTTAAAATGGAAAGGGCTGCCATTAGGGGAGGACTGCCAGGACTAGAGTCCCACATCTGTGTCTCTGCCCCACACCATATCTGTGTCTTTGCTTCCCCCCACCTATGGGGGGAGGAACAGAGGAGGTGGGGGGCCATGTCTTTTCATTTGTACTGGGCCCTATGATTTTTGATGGCAGCCCTGATGACTGGTAGGATAATAAAATAGCTAACAAGAATATGTAACACCCATTATAGGCCCTCATTCAGCATGGATCGCTAAATTGCAAAAACGCAAATAATCCGATTATCATCAGGCCGCATGTGCTGTCAAAGCATTGCGCGTGTGAGAAGGCCACATTGCGATTGCCGTGCGTTTGCAGGCTCAGTGAGATGCGATTGCAATTTGATTGACAGTACCCGAATCTAAATCTCTCTGCACGTTACATCTGCCCCACCTGCAGAGCAACATAGGTTTGCCCAATTGCTTACTTTTTTGGTTTGCTAACAAACGTGAATAACCCCCATAGTTTCTTATAAGAAAAAATAAGGAGGCATTAAAAAAGTGGCATGTTGTTGTATTCAAGCATTAATAGCCAGCAAAGACTGTAGCATATACTTTACTGTACCAGTACATGTAAAATGCCACCCTCTTTCTCTATCAATATAATAAAACAAAGATATTTTTGCAGGTACAGTATATTTAACCACTCACTTTACATAACTTTACTAATACAAATAAGATTAATCTATAATCATCATTTGCTCTGGTTTCCTCTGTCGAAGTCAAAAATATTACATAAAAAGAACATACAAACTACACACATTATAAGTCGCTATACTTGCAAATACGAGCAGCGAGCACAGCAATATATGGTAACACACGCATTTACACGGACATGCCACAGAGATGGATTCGACACTTATTTCATACAGTACATAATTATAATAATATCAAGCGCCAGACATCATGATGATTTAAAATTATATAATGAAGTAATGTCATGTATGTGTATTATTTGAACGAAACCAGATTCACCTGTCATATTTGATATTAAAGCAAGTAGATTAATGTGTAGATTCATTTGATACTTGTTATTAAGTTGTAGGACATTGCAACAAATAATTATGATTAAATGTATAAAAGCTAAAATCACTTTTATTAGAACAATAGATATTCCAAACAGGTAGTGGACAGGAAGCTCAGGCCAGCCCTTTGGATGTCTTCAAGGCTGAACCTGATTAGCATATACAAAGAGACTAGTGACTCATCATGAATGAGTGAGTCCCCTCCCCCAAAAACTAGATAACACATTGCTGATCACACAGGAGGTCAGTTGCTTTTTTTGGACTAGACGATGATGGAGTTATTGCCAGATCAGTTCCTGTTTTGGTCTCAGAGTAAGATGGAGTTCCAGCATGATTTTACAGAGAGAGAGACATAAGCATTGAGGGAATGGTATTGTATTGCTGGCCTGTAACTGTATGTAACTGTAACTGTATGTAACTGTATGTTTTAACTGCTTACTGTGTGAGTTGTAACCATGTAATTATGTGTATACTGTACATTGTAATATATTGAATCCATATCCTTTTTAATAACAAATATATACAACAATGAGCTTTGGAACTCAGATAATGTGTGGGTGTATTGTTTTCTCTTATGGGATGCAGTGTTTTGCGATGTACAGCGCACTTTTATCGTATTTGGTAATAAGATGCGCCTGGCGTCTGCAGTATATATTAGAGTGGGCATTTTAAATATTTGTGAGAAAGCAATTTGGCATTCAGAGATGGGGGCTGGTCCACGATATCAGGGTCTTAATGATGCACTGTACATTACAAACGCGGCTGTGATCGACCGGCTCAGATGGACGCATCGCGACAATGATGAATAACATCCACGTGTATTGTTGTGTTATCAGTAAGCCAATGATATGAAAATTTCAAGGGACAATGCGTTTCTCATAATATTTATTATGCTAAAATTTATTTTTATTGTTGCAAAACAAAGTTCAAATAAGTCATATTGTGTTTGATTCAGATTGGATTGTTTATCTGTTAAGTAGGTTTAAAAGTACATTTAAAAGTTGCTGCATAGCATTGATACAGGTTTTTTTTTTAAACTCAGGCCTAAAATAACTTCTGGTGCTGTTATGAGCCACGGCTGTGGCTCATTCCTGTTTTGCATTTTTGTTCTGTATTTTATGTTATACTTCTGTTTATGTTCCCCGTGGGTGTCATGGGGTGCTCGGAGCTCACCCTTAAGGAGGGGATACTGTTATGAACCACAGGTAGTGGTTCATTCCTATTTTATGTTTATAAAGTTGTCTTGCACGCCAGGATTTCCCGTTGCTCTGTTTTAGAATACTCTTGTCTGCTGCCGCTGGTGAGTCTGTGTAATTGCAGCTTGTTCCCATGTGTTCAGCCTCACCTGGCTGCTAATTGCATCTTGTCAGTTTAGAGTCATGCAACAGGGCAGCTGCATGGGATTATTAATTAGGCCTCTCTGTTATATGCTGGCTGACTGCAATTCACAGATGCTGGTGATATTTCTTGGTTTTCAGTCTGCTTGAAGTCTGTGCTGGTTCCTGCCAGTCCCTGAGCTCCTGTATAGCAGTATCTGACTAGCTGCTTCCTGTGTTGATTCCTGTGTCAGCCCCTGTGTCGATTCCTGTGTCTGAGCCTGTGTCCTGCTGTGAGGCGTTCCTGCCCTGATGTCCAGTGGCTTTGCCTATCCCTGGTCAAGTTCCTGGTTTCCTGGTGTCCACCGGTCTGTCGTTTGGGATTCTGCCTGTCCTCCAGTTCTGAGAGTGTGTGTCGGCATCATTGAGGGTTCCTGTCTGTTTGCCAGTATTCGTACCGGTTCCGTGAGTAGCGGCTCTGCCGCGTCCGTTGGCCTAGGCCGCTGTATTCCATTATTGTTTCTGTCCCTGGTGTTTTGCAGAGGGTTCTGCTTATGCTGTCACCGCCGGTACACAAAGGTATTGTGTCGGCGTGTGATCAGCATTTCCTTTGTTGTTCTTTTCCTTTGGCGGTTTCTCCGCACATACTTTAGGTTTTTAGTTAGCTTGTAGCCCCTGGCCTGTTTGCTTAGTTGGAGGGCCTCTTGTTATCATCCTGTCTCGGATTTCCCTTTGTCTCTCACTAAGACCAGGGGGCATTGGAGTTGGGCAGACATAATCCGCCCTTCAAACGCGGCTGCCAAGGGCTCAAGAAACCATAGTCTCGCAAGGGATTTCTGACAGCACGGGTGAGACAACAGAGTTAGGGCGCCAGGGGCTATTCCCTTTCCATTCCCCTTTCCCAGCGTTACGTCCTGGTGCTCTGGACTCACTTCATGAACATCTCCCTTGTTCTGAGCACCAGGAACCTAACATTATCACCAGCCATACCACAAAAAAGAAATAAAACTTTTTTTTTCTTTTTTGGCCCAGTCCAGTGTCTAGTCTAGAATCCAGTCTTGTCTAGAATTCAGTGTGCAGAATCCAATCCGGTGTTTAGAATCCAGTCCTGTCTAGAATTCAGTGTTTAGAATCCAGTCCGGTGTTAGAATCCAGTCCGGTGTTTAGAATCCAGTCCGGTGTTTAAAAAAAAAAAAAAAGTCTTGTTTTGTTTAGCAAAAATTTAGTCCTGCCTTGTCTAGTCCTGCCTTGTCTAGTCCTGCCTTGTCTAGTCCTGCCTTGTCTTGTCTAGTTTTAAATCCTCCTATGTCTACTATGCAAGCCCTGCAGGCATCTCTCGCAGCCCTGAACTCTGTTTTCAGTGCTTTGAGACCAGAGCGACTAGAAGTTTTGCAGCAATCCCTAAAGCAACTGCAAAACCTTCTGACTAAAATCTTGCTCATCTTGCCAGAAGTCGTTGAGAGTACATCTATCTCTAAAGAGACTCTTGTTCACAGTATGGTGACAAGAGAATCCTCTGGTTTAATTGAAGAGAAAAGGTTTAAAAGTTTTCTGCGGCCCAGGCTCTCAGAAGAGGAGCGTCTGCGTCGCAGAAACTTAAACTTATGCCTATATTGTGGGGGTTTAGGCCACTATCTGCAGACCTGTGAGTTGCGCAAGCCAAAGTGTGGTGACGAGTCTTGCCCTCTGGCCAAGTTGAGTCAGGATACAAGACCTACTCCTGTCTCTACTGTGGCAGAGGTACTTGTCACACAACCCACACTAAAAAGCTCTCTGTCCTATAATTGGGGTCCTTGGGCAAGGGAGCCCCATTATAGATTCAGGAATCAAAAGAGAATGTTTCTCTCCTCTCTTGAGGTTCCTGTGGAAGCGGAGTTGCAAGCCCCTGGAGTGGTGCCCGATGCCCAGGTTCCTGGAGTGGTGCCCGATGCCCAGGTTCCTGGAGTGGTGCCCGATGCCCAGGGTCCTGGAGTGGTGCCCGATGCCCAGGGTCCTGGAGTGGTGCCCGTAGCCCAGGGTCCTGGAGTGGTGCCCGTAGCCCAGGGTCCTGGAGTGGTGCCCGTAGCCCAGGGTCCTGGAGTGGTGCCCGTAGCCCAGGTTCCTGGAGTGGTGCCCGTAGCTCAGGATCTTGGTGCGGTACCCGATGCCCAGAGTGCTGGTGCGGTACCCGATGCCCAGAGTGCTGGTGCGGTACCCGATGCCCAGAGTGCTGGTGCGGTACCCGATGCCCAGAGTGCTGGTGCGGTACCCGATGCCCAAGCTTATAGAGGGACATCAAATATTGTAGTTCAGGTGTCCATACCAGAAGGGGTCTCAGAAGCTGTTACCCCAGGTAGGGACTTGAAGAGCGCAACCCTAGAAAGGGTCTCTAAAACCATAGTTCTTGAAGGGAACTCGAGAAGCAAAACCCCAGAAGGGATCTTTGAAGTAATATCCCCAAGTGGGGTCTCGAGAGACGTAGCCCCAAAGAAGGGTCTAGAAGTCGCTTCCCCAGGAAAGAACTTAAGAAGCATAGCATTAGTGGAGGATCTGAACGTTATTGCTTCAGCAAAAGTCCCGGAAGTCATAGTTCCGGGAGAACTTTCGATAATTATCGACTCAGAGAGGGAGGCCGATGGCCCGATCCCAGCCAGGGAGGCCAACGGCCCGGTCCCAGTAAAATAATCCGAGGTGCTGACCCCAGCGAGGTTCCCGGAGGCCACTGTCCCAGCGGGGTTCCCGGAGGCCACTGCCCTAGCGGGGTTCCCGGAGGCCACTGCCCCAGCGGGGTTCCCGGAAGTCACTGCCCCGGGTGGGGTTCAGAAAGTCACTGCCCCGGGTGGGGTTCAGAAAGTCACTGCCGCGGGTGGGATTCAGAAAGTCACTGCCCCGGGTGGGGTTCAGAAAGTCACTGCCCCGGGTGGGGTTCAGAAAGTCACTGCCCCGGGTGGGGTTCAGAAAGTCTCAGCCCCAGGTGGGGTTCAGAAAGCAACTGCCCCGGGTGGGGTTCAGAGAGTCTTAGCCTCGAGTAAGGTCAATAGTGACCAGGTCCTAGCAAAGCACTCCAGTCAGTCAGATGAGAAGGAAACAGATCCTGACTCTGATATCTCAACATCCATAACCTTTGATGGGGACTTAGCCCAATTTCTGGCGCTTTTCAAACACTATTACACTATTATGTTGTCTAGACCATTTCTGGGCATCACTTCAGAAAACCTTGGGCTCTATCTGATTTATTCTTCTAGAGGAGAGCCTTTTGAGTGGGCGACCAGCCTAATGAAAGCTGAAGATCCCATTCTTCAGGATCCCCTAGCATTCTGTGATGCAATTATTAAAAGATATGGTTCCAAAGATATTGGTTCAGGTTCCTCTAAGTCACCCGTCTTGTCTGCTGAGAGTCCACCAAATACTGTAAACTCGGCACAAGAGTCCCAGCCCGTTGTTTTGACTGCAGGATGTGCTTTTCTGACTTCTTCTAATAATAGTACTTTACCAGAAAGTTCAGCTCCCAAGGGTAAGAGACCTGTCTCTGATTTGAACGCAGCCTTGCTGGGTGGTACCAACAGTTCAGACAATGTTTGGGGAATTACCTTGGTCAGACCTAAAGAGCTTTGTAAAAAGAAGAAGAAAAAGAAATAATTTTTGACTCTTGCCTTGATAAAAAAAAAAAAAAAAAAATTTTCCTTGTCTTGTGTCCAGTGGCCACCATCAAGGGGAGGGCACTGTTACAAGTTGTTGCTACAGCTTGTTTTTTGTTTTCTTGTCTGTTAAACCAGTGTGTCAGGTTTTTTTTTTTTGTATCCCTTGTTCTGGATAGTCTGAATTTTGGGGTCTTTTGACCCCTCCTCAAGGGGGGGGGGGGGTAATGTTATGAGCCACGGCTGTGGCTCATTCCTGTTTTGCATTTTTGTTCTGTATTTTATGTTATACTTCTGTTTATGTTCCCCGTGGGGGTCATGGGGTGCTCGGAGCTCACCCTTAAGGAGGGGATACTGTTATGAACCACAGGTAGTGGTTCATTCCTATTTTATGTTTATAAAGTTGTCTTGCATGCCAGGATTTCCCGTTGCTCTGTTTTAGAATACTCTTGTCTGCTGCCGCTGGTGAGTCTGTGTAATTGCAGCTTGTTCCCATGTGTTCAGCCTCACCTGGCTGCTAATTGCATCTTGTCAGTTTAGAGTCATGCAACAGGGCAGCTGCATGGGATTATTAATTAGGCCTCTCTGTTATATGCTGGCTGACTGCAATTCACAGATGCTGGTGATATTTCTTGGTTTTCAGTCTGCTTGAAGTCTGTGCTGGTTCCTGCCAGTCCCTGAGCTCCTGTATAGCAGTATCTGACTAGCTGCTTCCTGTGTTGATTCCTGTGTCAGTCCCTGTGTCGATTCCTGTGTCTGAGCCCGTGTCCTGCTGTGAGGCGTTCCTGCCCTGATGTCCAGTGGCTTTGCCTATCCCTGGTCAAGTTCCTGGTTTCCTGGTGTCCACCGGTCTGTCGTTTGGGATTCTGCCTGTCCTCCAGTTCTGAGAGTGTGTGTCGGCATCATTGAGGGTTCCTGCCTGTTTGCCAGTATTCGTACCGGTTCCGTGAGTAGCGGCTCTGCCGCGTCCGTTGGCCTAGGCCGCTGTATTCCATTATTGTTTCTGTCCCTGGTGTTTTGCAGAGGGTTCTGCTTATGCTGTCACCGCCGGTACACAAAGGTATTGTGTCGGCGTGTGATCAGCATTTCCTTTGTTGTTCTTTTCCTTTGGCGGTTTCTCCGCACATACTTTAGGTTTTTAGTTAGCTTGTAGCCCCTGGCCTGTTTGCTTAGTTAGAGGGCCTCTTGTTATCATCCTGTCTCGGATTTCCCTTTGTCTCTCACTAAGACCGGGGGGCATCGGAGTTGGGCAGACATAATCCGCCCTTCAAACGCGGCTGCCAAGGGCTCAAGAAACCATAGTCTCGCAAGGGATTTCTGACAGCACGGGTGAGACAACAGAGTTAGGGCGCCAGGGGCTATTCCCTTTCCATTCCCCTTTCCCAGCGTTACGTCCTGGTGCTCTGGACTCACTTCATGAACATCTCCCTTGTTCTGAGCACCAGGAACCTAACAGGTGCTTGTATAATGTGTGATTTATTTGTGACAAAGGAAGCCGCATGGTCTGTCCTCCATTTTGGACTAACCACATGGCCTGTCCACCATTTTGTGTAAAACTCATGGATGTGAAAGGGGGAGGAGCAGTGGCCATTTTAGGAAGGTCATTTTCTAAATAGCTGATTTTCACTCTGCTCAGCACAATCAGTTTCCTTTGTCAAAGTCAAAAAATATTGTAAATGCATACACCATGTACTAACCCCATACACATGCCCGCTGCGCGTGCACTTATTCGGCCGTGCGTGCACATATCCGCAATTTGCGTAGGATCGCTCCTGCGATCCTGCGCGTGGTATGGGTATTTACGGCGGAGTTTGTGAGCGCATAGAGGGTTATCAGAACATTACATATTTAACCCAAATAGTGCACTTTGTACACATAGTTCCCTTACACCACATCAGCATGTATCAACAGTTTAAATGATTCCAGGACTAAGGGATTCGCCTTTGCATGATAGTAAGGGTCAGATAAAGGTTAGAAGGTGATGTCTAGTATCCAGCTGTAGGGTATTTTAAGGGTAACATTCCGGTGTTGGTTAGAGAAAGATCGCATGTTCCAGCGTATAGTTATGTGCAAAAGTAGAATATAGATATTAACTGTATTTACTGTATATTATGTATGCGGCGGGAATCCAGAGGATACCACCCCCAAGAGCAGTTGAGAAAGACATCGGCCACCTTTTCAAATCAACCTATGACCTCTCCTGTAATGTAAAGACACATCTCTGTGTCCAATGGACAATGAGATTACAGTGACCATTGTATTGTGTATGTAAGTTGTGTATAAAAAGCCCGTTGCTGCCTGGCTGGTCAGAAGACTCTGAACGCTTTCTACCTGATAAGCAGAGGACTGGTCCAGGTTGCGCTTGCGAACATTCTCACGTATGTACATTGACTGTAGCCATTATTCTGTTGTAGATTTATCTTGTTAGCCTGTAGTGTATAATTTGTACTGTTTTACCTTTTGAAATAATCCACTGTGGCCTTAGAACCCTGTGGTTTCAACTACATATCAGTGTTGTGTCCTCACTTTCCTGCAAGGGTTTAAAGCGTATTTAACTGTATAAGGTTTATAAGTATTTATAAGATGTACGCACTGCGAGTACTTTATACCGCCAGCGCTACTTAATGTTTAAGGTATGACATCCTTACAGTGCTTTGCGGCACATGGTTTAGAGTGTAAGAATAATCATATCACATTGTACTACTAAAAAGGTTTAAAGGTTATCAATTGTGTGCGCGCGCGCTGTGCGTACTCTGTACACTCAGCACGGCGTGTGTACGCCAAGTATGTACCACGTACGGGACTCTATACGCAAATAGCGTACAAAGTGCGTAGCGCGTGTATTCAGTCTAGCGGCCATAGCGGCTCCACGGTAAAAGTGTATCTAGAGGTATAGCTTTACGGTTTAAGATAATATCGACATTATCAATTGGGGGCATCGTCCGGTTTTTCCTCATACCCGCAGCCTAGCAGTTTTACACAGACTTTATCTATCAGCAAAGGGCGGAAAGGTATCCCACATAAACCTTCTCCTGGTTGGTGGTTACACTAGTGCTGATTAGATAAGCGTCTGCTCTGCATGGTTTGTAGGGATGCTGGTGGGACCCTTAAGGTAAGAACGCAAAGCTATTTTTAAAATCTGTAAATTTCTGTTTGGCGCCAAATGCGCACACAACACACGCATACACCTGTATTTTGTACTTTGCATATCTGCTCGCATTATTGCCATAAATAGCGATTATTAGATTCATTTTGACCTGTACTGAGAAAATTTGTTGCTATTTAGTTAAAATATAGAGTTAATATTTAAGGAAGTAAGTGTAAGACGCACACGCAGCCTGGCCTAGTTGTAAAGGTTTATACAGAAGAAACTGTGTGTACTGTTAAGTGAGCGATTATAGTTAGTATCGCTTACATTTATAGAAGTGTGGGATTTGTAGTACTGCGGACGTACGGCCTTTGTACACGTGTCTCGGACAAAGTACGGGACTGCGTACGCAACGTAAAGGCATACACACGTGGCATGTTTACGCAATGTGCGTAAAGGTACGACCGCTAAGTACAAATCACACAATAGCATTGTTTTACTTTAGGCGCGAGACGGTAGCCACGCGATAATAGCACAAATTGATCAGTTTCCAATATTTAGTTTAAAATTTTTTTTTTACTGTATTACCTCTGGAACTAAGGCTGTTTTATCTGAATTAAAGTTAATTTTCTGTACAGAAAAACCAAAGTGTATATGAGTGAAAGAGCGTGAGTGTGCAAACAATAAAGGTTTTGTGGACCCAGGGAATTCGGGATCCCGTAGGAGACCACACCAGGTGAGTGGACACTTGGTGGCGTGAGAGTGGCTTGCTCACGTTAACATTGATTAAAGTACAAAGGAGCAAAGTAGTAGATATCGCAGACCAAAGGTCAGCGAAGGTTGAGAGTACCGCAGACCAAAGGTCAGCGAGGTTTTTGTTTAGATACCGCAGCACAGGTGGTTAGCGAAGAACCCATATAGGCCCATTTAGATACGCTTCGGCTGAGGTTTTGCAGCCTAAACAATCGATTCCATTGGTCGTACAGCGGATAAGTAACAGTTACCTATACGCTGTGCGATTGAACCGCGCGTTCGTGGGTGCAAAACTTAGCTCAACGTGATACCCTTTTTACGAGCTTTGCGTAAAATCGCGGGATCATAAGCGCTGGGTGTAGCATACGCAAGCGTGATTTGTGTAAAAGTTTTTTTGTTTTAAGGGAGTTTCTCTGGTCACTCAGGAAATCTCCAACGACCAATATTTACTGGGAAGGGTAAGTCACTCCCATATACTTCCAGTGAATAGAGGTTACACAGGGGCCCTAGGTTGGGTACATTGCCTGCGCTATCAACATGTATGGTAGTATTGGCCAACGTGGGCGTGAGTGGGTGAGAGCACTCGTTGAACTTTCACCGTTGCCTTATATTGAGTATTTTGGTTTTTCTGTAGGAATTAGCTGAGAAGCCAATACCTGCAAAATATGGGGGCCAGTTGCTCAAGTAAGGGACGTTCAACCAGGGTTCAGGTTGATGTTCCGCGGCCCAGAGGGTCAGCGAGGTACATAATGTGTGAGAAGTACGGATCACACACAGAGGTTTTATGCAATGAATGGGAACGTATGACTGCGGAAGATAGGGAACCATTCCCTAGGGTAGGCAGTTTTGAACCAGAGGTGTTGCAGAATTTAAGGGTTAGGATATGTCTGATAAAGTCCCAAAAGAAAAGGGTCAGACACACAAACTGTTTAAATTTATGGCAGCAAGAGGGCGATATGCAAGAGAAATTAACATATGCAACCGGTTCCAAACCTAGCGGGAATGAGAACACAAACACACCATTGTCGACACAGGTCGAAGGGGAACAGAAGGCTACAGTCAATGATACATCCGTAAATGATAGTAATGTGAAAGAGCAATGTATTAACCCTAACTTTTGCAAAATGTATCCTGTTTTGAAGTCTCTCCAAGGTTTTAGGGCACAGGAAGATGAAGGATTCAGCCAAATTGCAGCTCTCCTCCAAGCAGTCACTTTGCAGGACACTCAGGTGGGGCTTGTCCAACCAGGAAGCGCAGTAATAATATTCCCTAATGAAAGAACTGGTGAGGTCACAGCTACCGGTAAGTATGAGACATTTCATTGCACAGAAACAACAACACCACACAGTAAACAGATTAGGAACGGAATGGTAGGATTACACCCTGTCTTGGGAATAGTAACTCCCAATGGGGGAACCGATAGACAGGAAGTAGTCCTCACCAGGAATAATGCAATGTATTGCCCGTGGCCCAGAGATGAGCTGCGATCAATCATTTCAGAATTCCCCGACCCTCAGAAGCATTTAGCCAGATGTCAGAAATGTATCAGAGAACTGGGTAATGCGTATGAATCGACAAACCAACATTGGAGGATATTTTTGAAAGCCTGCCTACCCCCTAATATTGACACCCTAAAATTAATCACTGATTGTAGATTAGAATTGGATAGTCCTATGACTGACAGAAACAATCAGGAAAATATAGAATGAATTAACAGACAACTAGAGTTGTATTTCCCCACAACTGCTAAATGGAGGAACATTTTCTCCATAAAGCAGAGGGAAAACGAAATGGCATCTGAATATTTCCATCGGGCCCTACACATAATGGATAGATACATAGGGGTATCGGATACAGGGAATGATGAAAATTACAGAGAGGTGGTTGTCTCTGCGCTGATGGACGGACTCCATAAAACAGTGAGGGACAGAGTACAAACCTCTTTGCCTGGTTGGAGAGGGGTCACAGTAGCTTGCCTTAGAGAGTGCGCAATGGAACACCATAGGAATATTGCTAGGCATAGAAAACTGCGAGAAGAGAGGCTGAGGATTGAAGGTATGCAGGCTCTTACACCAAAGTATCATCAGCCCAAACCCCAAAACCCTAGTAGTAACAAAAGACCTAAGATATGTTACATTTGTAAAAATGAAGGACATTTTGCTAGAAATTTTAGGAGTAGTAGAGCACATAGCCAATATAGACCCCTAGACAGAATAAATAAGCCACGTTATTAAACACATAGACAGGATCAAGGGACATATAGTAAGGAATCACGATACAGAATAGAAAAACACAGATTCAGTTAAATGGGAAGAACAGAATAAATGCAATTTTACCCTTTTTGACAGAACTTACGAAAATTAGGAGGCTTCTAAACTTCTGCTTCTCTCTCTCTAGCAGAAGTGACCTCTAAGTAATTTAACAGGAGTTTTGTTAGAGATGGTATACATATAGAGTGCTCCCACCCAGGAAGCACAAAATATGTTAAAATACCCACGAAGACTAATATTGCATTTCACTGTTTTAGAAGCATGTCCATCACAGGTAGAGAAAATTATCTCAAAGATACCGGGTTTCCTATGAACTTAGAATGGACAAGACACTGGATTGAGGGCTGGGATAGTCCCAGTAGAGATATAACACACATAGAATTTTTTTTTTTTTAAAGGGAACAGACTGATTAGGGAATCATTCCCCGTAGTGCCCAATCCAGATGTCAAACTTTGTAAAATCTTCTTTGTTACTAAACTCTGTGATTTGTCTTCAAAGTTTCCTCTTCATCTCTGACGTTCACCGACAGAATTACAGCTCAAACGTCACATGTCTACTCTGTCTTTTCAGAGGTCTGCCCAAACCCAGTATATCTCACCAGCATCACTGTGCCTGGCCATGCACAAAGGGTGGAGAGTGGAAATACTGGTGAAAGGAGACTGTGCATAGATACCGATAGACATGATGATGTGACAGCCTGATGGTGAATGCAAATCTGACAAATTTTCTTTTTATTATTCTCTCTCTTTTTAATTTTTCCACGGATGGTTTACTTCACACAACTGATAATATACAACAGTTAAACACAATGTAATGCAAGATTTATGTTCCCTATAGAAAGGTCGCTGACTCGGAGAGAACATCGTATTACTGGAGTGTCTGTTCCGGGAAGGCTGAGAGGCAGGACTGTTGTCACGGCACCTGAGCGCGGAGAACAACAAAACCAGAGGCGGTTGTCGCACCAGTTTTCTTTTTCCTTTTTATTATTTTCTCCATCTCCCATTACCTTCCTTCTCCCCCCCCCCCCTTCTTGTTCCTTTTCTCTCCCCTTAACAAGATGGACTTACCCCAAGAGACTGCATTCCGGGTTTTCCTGTTAATCCTGTTGTTGACTAGAACAGTCTGTTTCGGTGAGAGTACCAGAAAGGTCGAGAAAGGACCTGGAATGGGTTCTGATGGCAAAGACGGATTTGTAGAATTCCAAGAGCAACACATCCATCGAGCAAAGGCGAGTATCAGAAAATGATCTGGTAGTCAGGAAACTAGGAGACACTGTGAAGGGTTATTGGCTGAGGAAAATTGTATTTGTAGAAACTGTGAAAACATAGTTGAGGACGGGTGCATCCAAAGATGTCAGTCCAGCCTTAATATCAACATGGACCGTCATCCATTGAGTGATTATCACTCATTAGTGGGTAAGGTTTTAAACCAAACAGAATGCTGGGTGTGCTCACAAGTACCTCAAGGTCAGAGCAAGTCAGGACTAGTACCGTATCCTTTAACAATAGATGAGGTACTTGAATTACGGGGTGGGAGACCGGTGTACAAGAAATTTAATATTTCTAGGCCCCCTAGTTTGAAGCTCCACCAATATCATGTGGATAGATCCTTAGTATGTTTCAACATTTCCAATTCCCGAAAGCCGGGAAATTGGGAAGTGACATGGAATAACTAAACCATGGCATTTTCACACAGAGCTGACATAATGCCCGTAGACTCCGAACTTATACGCCAAATAGCCGACGGTGGAAGGTATTTTCGGTACAGGTAAACTCTAGGAAGTAAGACCCTGCGGGTTGCAGAAGTATCGCCAGGGTACTGTGCGCATATCATACAGCCTGATACGTGTACTGAACAGATGAGAGAACTAGGGATTGGGTTTTTCACTTGGAAAGTTTGCAATATGGTAATGTCATATTCTGTCCCATATGTTCTCCCCGATGATGCTTATTTCATATGTGGGAGGAAGGCGTATAAGTGGCTTGCCCCAAACTCAGAGGGATTGTGTTACATTGGAAGAGTGTTGCCAGAGGTTATGACCATAACCCATGATAAGATGAAAGACGTTCACCGCAGTGCTCAAGCTCCTTATACTCATACTCATTATGAACACATCGTTAAGAGACACCTCATAGATAGGACAGAGCACGTAGCCTCTGATTTGATCCACGAATCCACCGGGATTCAATTCCTTCTCGCATTAGATATCACCCGTACTGCCAGAGGAATTATAAATTATAGGTACATCCATGCGCTAGCGAACCTGATAGATAATATCACCGAGATGTATGATGACACCTTCAGGTATACAGGAAGGGAGTTGCAAGCTTACAAAACGGAACTGATCCAGCACAGGATGGTTCTCAATTATATCACAGCGGTGATAGGCGGGTACTGTGTCACTTTGGCAACTCTATGGTGTGAAGTGCTGCACGTATATTACAAACAGCACTGATGACCCAACCGAGGTCATAGATCAAAAGATGGACGATATCTTGCAGTTGAAGTGGGAGTTCCGAAGGAGACACAACCTTACCCTGACTGCTGTGAGTAATGAACTGACCGGCTGGGTCTCATGGCTGAACCCACGCAATTGGTTCTCAGGTTTAGGAGAGTGGGCACAAAATGTTATCATGAGTGTGGGAAAGTTTCTCCTTTGTATCCTGGGAGTTGTCATAATTATTGGCTTGATATTTAGGTGTGTTCGAATTTTAACGCGGCGCAAGCACGGTACCAAAGTGATGAGTTTAAGGAGCGGGGGCATTGGTACAGAAACTGATTTAATTTATGACCCATCAATAGAGACAATGTTGTGATAAGACGTGATTCTACGGTCCGTTTCTTTCACCCGTTTCTCCTTTGTTTTCCCTCAGCAAAAATACACCCATCCGGAGAAGACTTCAATCAACACCCAAGAATGATTACGCAAATGTTATGTGAATGTATGTTTGATATGTGTCTTATCTTCATCTCTACAACCTTCAGGTAGTGACACACATAGTCGACAGGTGATATCCACATATTAGCATTCACATGTGTTCCCCCTCCATGTATCATCAACTAAATGTGCACCCCATTTGTTGGAACAAGAAGCCGAAAAGAGCTCAGTAGTGTTTGTTGGCCCACTTACAGACCCTTAATATGGGATAAGAAGGATTTAATGTATACTTTGCAATACCTCGAAGCTTATCTAGAACACATACGGCACGATGATACATGCCCCTCAGACATGGATTCATACATACATGCTTTTACTATCTCACTAAGTCATACATTTCCCACCTACACCTCTCCTCATACCATCCAATCATCTGTAGATATTTGTATTGTGTATTTTATCCAATCATCTGTAGATATTGTATTGTATATTTTTCTGTTTAATGTTTAGATAGTGGCAGTTATTGGTGACTGCCAAAGGGTGGACTGTCAAAGTCGAAAAATATTGTAAATGCATACACCATGTACTAACCCCATACACATGCCCGCTGCGCGTGCACTTATTCCACCGTGCGTGCACATATCCGCAATTTGCGTAGGATCGCTCCTGCGATCATGCGCGTGGTATGGGTATTTACGGCGGAGTTTGTGAGCGCATAGAGGGTTATCAGAACATTACATATTTAACCCAAATAGTGCACTTTGTACACATAGTTCCCCTACACCACATCAGCATGTATCAACAGTTTAAATGATTCCAGGACTAAGGGATTCGCCTTTGCATGATAGGAAGGGTCAGATAAAGGTTAGAAGGTGATGTCTAGTATCCAGCTGTAGGGTATTTTTTTTTTTTTGAATCAATAGTTTTTATTGAAAAGATAAACATTTTTATGGGGTACAGAACGAAGAAAAAGGGGGGTTGATACATCAACACAGTGTAAGGGTCGGTATGGTAGGGATGTAGAAGAAAGAGGGAGGGGGGGGGGAGAATAGGGGTCCAGACTAGAATTGGAGGAGTGTTACATCGGAGCCTTGTATACATAATACATCAGAGAACAGAGAAGTTGGGACATATAGAAAAACTATACATTGCAGTAAGGTAGTAGTGGCCTAATCCTGTTGAGCAGAAGTTATAGGTACGCTTTAGAAGATGGTATTGGGGGGAGACCTAGTAGGGGTCGACTCTTAACAGGGAGGGGAAGGTGTAACTGCCTAGGTAATGGGGGGTGTGATGATAGGTGTTGTATTTTAGATCCCGAATGGACTAAGTGGGGGTGAGGTGGATTTATGAAGATATTGAGACCCTTCAATCGAGGAAATAAAGGTTTGCCACGCGAGCCAGCGCGTTTTGAGGGAAGAGAAGTTGGGGGAGGAGGAAGCTGAATCTGTCTCCATATGGAAATGGTGGTTTATCTTATGTATAACTCTTAGCAGGGTAGGGGGAGTGGATTGTTTCCACATTTGGGCTAGGTTTGCTCGAGCGGCTATCAGGATGTGGCCCAGGACATATCTGGCAGGTGGCGTTATTGAAGCGGGGACGACTTGTAATAATGCTAGAGTTGGGTCTGGAGCTAGGTGGGTGGACAGAACTTTGTTTATTAGCTCAAATACATCTAACCAGTATTTAGTGATCTTTGGGCACGTCCAGAATATGTGGAAGACATGTCCTACCGAGCCGCATAGTCTCCAGCATTTATTACTGTGAGAGGGCCAGAATTTATGTATTCGGTCCGGGGTTTGGTATAGTCTGTTCACTAGTTTAATACGCATTTCAGTGTGGTTTAGGCACTGGGACATGGAGTGCGAGGTTAAAAAGACTTGACGCCAGTCGTTTGGAGATAGGGTTTTTCCCAGGTCCTGTTCCCATTTCTTTTGGGCGTTTGACTTGGAAGGAGAGGTAGGGGTAATCCGAAGTTTATACCAGTATGTGATGTCGCCTTTGGAATCTGGTAAGGAGAGACGAGAAAAGAGAGTATGTGAGGATGTGTGGAGCGTTGCGTTGGTA
This sequence comes from Pseudophryne corroboree, assembly GCF_028390025.1. Lineage (NCBI taxonomy): Eukaryota > Metazoa > Chordata > Amphibia > Anura > Myobatrachidae > Pseudophryne > Pseudophryne corroboree. The sequence goes on along the minus strand of NC_086445.1, from coordinate 480,374,009 downwards.
GGAGGAATCGTCTTCCACCAGTGTGCTACTTGCACATAGTGGAAGAGTTCTGTAGCTGGAAGAGAGTAATGTGACTGGAGAGTAGAAAAAGATTTTAGAGAAAGTCCATCGAGGAGGTCTCCTAGGGATAATACTCCTGCGCGTCTCCATTTGGATAGGTTGAGATGTGGAATCATCGATGCTAATGTGGTGATGGATATCTGGGAAATATGGGAAATGGGCGATGTTAGGGAGGTCGATAGGGAGTCCCAGGTTTGTAGAGCAGCTTGCGTGGAGGGAAGGAGGGACGGTTGCGTAGGTCGGAGCGATTTTGGGATACGGAAAAGGTCAGCTAGGGGGATTGGGTTTGATCGAATTTGCTCCAGCTCCATCCAACCAGTGTGCAATTGGGTTGAGAAATAGTATTTAATGGGGGCTAGGAGGGAGGCTTCTTGGTATAGAAGAATATTAGGTATATTAAGACCCCCAAACGCTCTTGGCAAGGTCATTCTTGAAAGAGCCATTGAGGATGGTTTTGCAGACCAGATATACTTAGTCATGATAGAGGAACAGCTGTAGGGTATTTTAAGGGTAACATTCCGGTGTTGGTTAGAGAAAGATCGCATGTTCCAGCGTATAGTTATGTGCAAAAGTAGAATATAGATATTAACTGTATTTACTGTATATTATGTATGCGGCGGGAATCCAGAGGATACCACCCCCAAGAGCAGTTGAGAAAGACATCGCCCACCTTTTCAAATCAACCTATGACCTCTCCTGTAATGTAAAGACACATCTCTGTGTCCAATGGACAATGAGATTACAGTGACCATTGTATTGTGTATGTAAGTTGTGTATAAAAAGCCCGTTGCTGCCTGGCTGGTCAGAAGAATCTGAACGCTTTCTACCTGATAAGCGGAGGAATGGTCCAGGTTGCGCTTGCGAACATTCTCACGTATGTACATTAACTAGCTATTATTCTGTTGTAGATTTATCTTGTTAGCCTGTAGTGTATAATTTGTACTGTTTTACCTTTTGAAATAATCCACTGTGGCCTTAGAACCCTGTGGTTTCAACTACAAATCAGTGTTGTGTCCTCACTTTCCTGCAAGGGTTTAAAGCGTATTTAACTGTATAAGGTTTATAAGTATTTATAAGGTGTACGCACTGCGGGTACTTTATACCGCCAGCGCTACTTAATGTTTAAGGTATAACATCCTTACAGTGCTTTGCGGCACATGGTTTAGAGTGTAAGAATAATCATATCACATTGTACTACTAAAAAGGTTTAAAGGTTATCAATTGTGTGTGCGCGCGCTGTGCGTATTCTGTACACTCAGCGCGGCGTGTGTACGCCAAGTACGTACCACGTACGGGACTCTGTATGCAAATAGCGTACAAAGTGCGTAGCACGTGTATTCAGTCTAGCGGCCATAGCGGCTCCACGGTAAAAGTGTATCTAGAGGTATAGCCTTACAGTTTAAGATAATATCGACATTATCACCTTGGTCACATCAAGCACAATTTATGAGTTACCAATGCATTTATTTAACCCATGCCATAGTCAATTACAAATAGTTTCAATTGGGCCTAGTGAGAGTAAATGGTGAGATAAATGCTTGGCTTGGTGTAAAAAAATTGCACACAGATAGAGAAAAGAAAAGAAAGGGTTTTGGTTTTTTTTTTCTCTTTTTCCTTCCAAGACTTTTAGAATCTGCTTACTATGGAAGATAGCCATTGAAATGCAAATTAACCTGTGTAACTGCTTTTTTTTTTAGCAGGGAAAAGCAAATAGCTTTGATATGCAAATAAGAGGTAAGGTGTCTCATAGGAGACCAGTGAATGGTACATATATATAATATTATTATAATTATGTGTATATTTATATCAGTGTATGTTCTGCAAGATAGCTATCCAATCTGAATCATATCATTTAAATTATTGATTATTGCTAGAGTCATTATAGATCTGTGTGAAATAGGATACATTTGTTGCTATATAGGTAAATTTTAAATTACAGTATTTTAAGAAAGTAAGTGTAAAGACACAAACGCAGGTCTGCATAAAAGTTTATACAGAACAAGTTGTGTCTAGTGGGCAATAGTAATTAGTATTGTTCACATTTATAGAGCTGTGTGATTTGTTTTTTTGCGGACGCAGGGTTTTGTACACGTGTCTCGGACAAAGTAAAGGACTGCGCACCTAGCGTAAGAGACACGCACAGTCGCGTGTTTACGCAAAATGCGTAAGAATGCGGGCGCTAAGTACAAATTACACAATAGTGTCGTTTAGTTCAAAGGTGGGATAGTAGACATTTAATACAATAGCACAAAACTACCCGGTTTCTAAAGCAGATTAGTATAAAACTTTTGTTTAAACTGTATTGCCTCTGGGGTAAAGCTGCCTATCTGAATGAATTGAAATTTTCTGTACAGAAAAACCAAAGTGTATTTGAGTGAGAAAACGAAGGAGTGGCTATTGAACCCAGGGAATTCGGGATCCCGTAGTGTGGTACATCAAGTAAGTGGAGGCTTGGTGGCGTGAGTATAAGGTTTAATACGCAAATCGTGAGGAGTTTTGCAGAGGAGAGTAATAGGGAATTGTGCATTGTGTAGTATTGAAGTAAAAAGGTTTTTTGTTACGCTCCGAGCTGAGGGTCACAATTTGTACATTGACCCATGGTTGTACGGCAGATAGGTAACAAGTACCTATACGCTGTGCGATTGGACCGCGCGTTTGTGGGTGCGATAGATAGCGCAACTTGATACCCTTTTTACAAGCTTTTTGCGTAGAATCGCGGTATCATTAGCGCTGTATAGAGCATACGCAAGCGTGATTTGTATATAAAAAAGTGTATAGGGAGTTTTCGCTGGTCTCTCTCAGGAAAATCTCCAGCGGCAGATATTTACTGGAAAAGGTAAGTCACTCCTAACACTTCCAGTAAATAAAAACCAATAGGGCCTCACTGGGTACGCGGTGTTCACTATTGGAGTGAGTCGTGGTACTCAGCGGAGAAGGAGCGAGTGAAAGCGCTAGGTGTCTTTCACCGTCTATTTGCGGTGTGCATTGGGGATTGCGTTTATTGGCAAAAAGTCCGCGATGGGATCCAATTGCACAAGTAGTGGGCGTTTGGTAGCTAGGGTTCAGGATGAAGAAGAGTTGGGACCGAGAAGGTCAGACTCGGGATCAAGAAGGTCAGAATGGCGACCGAGAGGGTCAGCAAGGTTTATTATGTGTGAAAAGTATGGTTCACACACGGAGGCTTTTTGCAATGAATGGTTATGTATGACTGACAAAGATAGCGGACCATTCCCTAAGGTGGGCAGCTTTGAACCAGAGGTATTGCAGAACTTAAGGATAAAAATATGTCTGATAAAATCCAGAAAACAAAGGGTCAGACATACAAAGTGTTTAAACCTGTGGCAGCAAGAGGTGTTGGTGAGTTTGATCCTAAGGTATTGCAGGTGGTATGTCTAACCAAAGTCATATAAGACAAGAATGGAAATATAAGAACTGTTTGAATTTGTAGCAACAATAAACAAGTAGGAAGAAAAAAAAAGAGCATGCAAGTACACCGCCGTATGTAGATGTGGAAGCAGTTACGGCCAGCATACAAACTATAGAAAATAATAAAAATATGAAAAATATGACTGTAACCTATATATGTACTAATGAATGTTGAAGTTTTATTTAGGAGAAGGTGACCTGATTGTTTTCAGCCATTTCTCATGTACCCAGAGGAGTATCCAACCAGTAAAAGAAGAGCAGTAGCCTGTGGGGTAAGTGGCTGAGACCAGTGGAACAGGTAAGTATGGTATCATTCGTGTACATATATAGTAAAACCCAAAAATAAAACAAAAAAATCAAGAAAGTAACGTCAGAAATGGAGAAAAACCTGTCCGCACATTAGTATTTGCCAGTAGGAAAGCGGACAGAGACAAGGTAACCCCAGGGTATTTCTTTCAGTTACCATATAAGAAGTATTCATTCCTAGTAATGCCCCTAGTCAAGATGAGCTCGGAAATGTTTGTTGGACCATGTACAGACTCTTAATACGGGATGAGAAGGATTGAATGAATACTTCGCATGACCTAGAAGCTTGTTAAACTTTTTCTTTTTTTGTCTTTTGCAGTAATAGAAAACTCTCCATCTGGATAAGACCACTGGTAAACACTAATTCGGCAAATGGGAGGTGGCTGTCTCTGTGCAAATGGACGGGCTCAATAAGGCATTGAGTGTCAGGGTGCAGACTTCTTTGCAAAATTGGAAAGTGGTCACAGTAGCTAATCTTAGATAGTGTGCTATTGAACATCACAAGAATAGTGCTAGGCGCAGAGAACAACAGGTGGAGAGGTTGAGGACGGTAAGTATACTGACACAGGAAAGATCCATCAGTCCAAACCCCAGATCCCTAATGGTCAATAATATGTTACACTTGTAGGAAGGAAGGGCATTTTGCCAGAGATTGTAGGAGTAGTAGGACACATAGTCAATATAGATCCCCTAGACAGAAAACACAAGCCACATTATTAAAAACATAGACGGGACCAAGGGACATATAAGAAAGGAATCATAAGCCATATAGAAAACACAGATTCGGCTAATGGGAAGAACAAAATAAATGCAACATTACCCTTTGACAAAACTTGCTGGGGTTAAGATGGGGCCTCTAAACTTTTGCTTCTTTTTCCTAGCAGAAATGGCCCCTGATTAACTTAATTTTGTTAGATATGATAAGAATATACTGTGCTCCCGCTCAGGAAGTACAAAGTATGTTAGACACCCATGAAGACTAATGTCGCATTCTACTGTTCTAGATGCATATCCATCACAGGTAGAGGAAATTATCTCACAGATACCGGGTTCCCTATGAACTTAGGATGGACAGGACACTGGATTAATGGCTGGGATAGTCCCAATAGCGATACGATAAACACAGAATTTTTTTAAAGGGGAGTAGACCAAGTAGAGAATCACTTCCCCGTAGTGCCCAATCCAGTTGTCAAATTTCTATAAAATCTTCACCTCTACAAACTCATCTGTCACCAACCTCTATTTTGTTTCTCTACAGTTTCCTCTTCATCTTTTGCGTTCACACAGGGTGGTACAATACATGGACCCAAGTACAGTTCAAACTCCACATGCCTAGGTCCTTCAGAGTTCTGCCCGAACCCAGTATATCTCAACAGCACGATGACACCAGTATTACTGCAGTGTGCCTTGTCATGCACAAAGAGTGGAGAATGGGAATACTGGTGAAGGAAAATTTTGTATAGACACTGATATGCCTGTTGGTGAATGGCAAACCTGACATTTTCTTTTTCATTTTCTTCTTCTTTCTCTCCTTTAGAGATGTTTCTTTTTTCTTTTTTTTTTTTTTTTTTTTTTGAGTTATGCTCATGGTACTCTACATTGCAAACACACGCTAGTAAATTAAAATGAAAAATTTGTGTTTCCCTACAGGAAAAGGCAGTCTGGAGGACAAAGGGGTATGGCCAGGAGTCCTCAGGACTGTGGACAGGTGGACACGGTAAGCCTGTAGCCCACAGAGCATACCTTCAAAGTCTAGCTGAGGTGGCACACGGTCTGACTCATCTTTGCAAAGAGGGTATGTGCAGGCTGATGAGAGCCTACTGGTGTGCGCCAGGATTCTATTCTCATGCAGGTAAGAGAGCAATGACCTGTCTTGCTTGCTTTAGGAAGAATATTGGTAAAGCAATACCAACAGAGCCATCCCATATCCCTCCTGCAGATGGATCTTTTCAGGAAATACAAATCGGCTTCGTACAGTTAACACCCTTTAGGAATTATTGTTATGGATTGGTGTGCACTGATGTTTTTCTCAAACTGGGTAGAGGCATTTCCTGCCGCCACGGATGCTGCTGTGTTTACCGCAAAGAAAATTGCGCAGACATTTGTGTGTAGATAATGGTACCCCTAGAAGTAGGAGCGAAGCTTGAAATTGTACTATTGTGATCATAGATACTGCCACTAGTATTATGTAGCTTCGGAACCACTCCCAGATCTTCACTCAACGAATCACCCTCTTCGAAATTTGTTTTAGTTTTGGTATTTGTGTCTTTTTGGTTGTTTTTGGAAGACAACCTCATGTCATGATTGATCCGCACAATGATCAGAGATGCACCAATGAGGTGACAGTACAGTACCTTGTTGAGATGAGCCAGCATTTGAGAACTTGACAAAAGAACTTGAAACTGTTGATTGCTGGTATGCCAAATGCTGTCTTGATTGTGAACCAAGAGACAGTGTGATTGTTCTTACGCTCAGGTTGCCTAATAGACAGGTGGGAAGGACCATACCAAGTTTTGTTGACAGCACTATCCCAGTGAAAGTAGCCGAGAGAGAGACTTGGGTCCACGATTCCCATTGCAGGAAAGTCGGTAGTCCGGAAGGAACTCGTAAATGGAGTGAGATCGCAAAAGTATCACCAGAGACTCTGTTCCGTGAAGACTGAGGCGGCACTGTTGAACACTACCTGAGCGTACTAAAGGATTGCAGAAAGACCAGTCATTGTAATTGATTTGTTATGAACAAGAGTTGTTTTGTTCTATTTCCCTTTTCTCTCTTTCCCGCTGACAAACATTTATTTTCAGGATATTCTATTTTTGCGAGGTTTTCTTTTTATGAGGAGTCGAGTGTGGGACTGGAACTGGTTCTGGAGGAAGGAGTGATTTCCTTATAGGATCCCAGGATTAGCCGATCAGTTTGTTAAAGTCAGAGAAAAATCAAAGTTCTAGTAGTTATGGAGTTCAGAGGTAAATCAGGAACAATCAGACAATGGCTATTCACACATTGCAGATATAGAGCTCATTAATATATGTGGAAGAAAGGTTTATGAGTGGCTCTCCCCGAACTCCGAAGGTTTATGTTATTTAGGAAGGACACTACTTATAACCCTTGTTCAATGATTAAACAGACCTAGCATACGTTCCATAAATGGAAACAATGTTCAGAAAATGATAGGAATATGTAGATCATGAAAATTTTATGTCACTGTCACGATTTGTTTGTGTCTTCTTCATCTACCCAGCAGAACCTCAATCGAATCCAAACATCAGTGTACAAAGACGTAGATACATGTATGTGTGAAATGTTCATCGCAAATCAGACATTATAGGCCAAAGCACTGTCCCAGCATACTCTATAGGTTGAATGTTGTCCCACACCCAACCAGTGGTCCCGTGACCGCCGAGTGCATATAGAGGATGTCTCGTCCTCCTCCCTGTCTTCCCCAAATATAGACAAGTGTCTGATTTGCAAAATTAATACATACTTGTGTCTAGGTCACCGATTATTGTATGAAATATTTTTTTTTTCTTATGTTAATAATTGATGGCAGTTATTGTTTGCTGCCAAAGGGTGGACTGTCGAAGTCAAAAATATTACATAAAAAGAACATACAAACTACACACATTATAAGTCGCTATACTTGCAAATACGCGCAGCGAGCACAGCAATATATGGTAACACACGCATTTACACGGACATGCCACAGAGATGGATTCGACACTTATTTCATACAGTACATAATTATAATAATATCAAGAGCCAGACATCATGATGATTTAAAATGATATAATGAAGTAATGTCATGTATGTGTATTATTTGAACGAAACCAGATACACCTGTCATATTTGGTATTAAAGCAAGCAGATTAATGTGTAGATTCATTTGATACTTGTTATTAAGTTGTAGGATATTGCAACAAATAATTATGATTAAATGTATAAAAGCTAAAATCACTTTTATTAGAACAATAGATATTCCAAACAGGTAGTGGACAGGAAGCTCAGGCCAGCCCTTTGGATGTCTTCAAGGCTGAACCTGATTAGCATATTCAAAGAGACTAGTGACTCATCGTGAATGAGTGAATCCCCTCCCCCAAAAACTAGATAACACATTGCTGATCACACAGGAGGTCAGTTGCTTTTTTTGGACTAGACGATGATGGAGTTATTGCCAGATCAGGTCCCGTTTTGGTCTCAGAGTAAGATGGAGTCCCAGCATGATTTTACAGAGAGAGAGACATAAGCATTGAGGGAATGGTATTGTATTGCTGGCCTGTAACTGTATGTAACTGTAACTGTATGTAACTGTATGTTTTAACTGCTTACTGTGTGAGATGTAACCATGTAATTATGTGTATACTGTACATTGTAATATATTGAATCCATATCCTTTTTAATAACAAATATATACATCAATGAGCTTTGGAACTCAGATAATGTGTGGGTGTATTGTTTTCTCTTATGGGATGCAGTGTTTTGCGATGTACAGCGAACTTTTATCGTATATGGTAATAAGATGCGCCTGGCGTCTGCAGTATATATTAGAGTGGGCATTTTAAATATTTGTGAGAAAGCAATTTGGCATTCACACCTCCCACAAACCAGAAACGTACTGTTGAGGTTAATTGGCTCTTGGGGAAAAAATTAACCCTAGTGTGTCAGTGCATTTACATGTGTACAAGGTAGACTAGATGGGCCAAGTGGTTCATGTCAAATTCTGTGTTTCTATGTATCATACAAAACCAGCTGGAGGTTTGTCTAATTTAAATTTTCTCTTACGTCCTAGAGGATGCTGGGGACTCCAAAAGGACCATGGGGTATAGACGGGATCCGCAGGAGCTTGGGCACACTATAAAGACTTAAACTGGGTGTGAACTGGCTCCTCCCTCTATGCCCCTCCTCCAGACCTCAGTTAGACTTTGTGCCCAGGAGTAACTGGACACACACTAGGGGAGCTCTACAGAGTTTCTCTAAAAGTCTTTATGTTAGGTTTTTTATTTTCAGGGAGACCTGCTGGCTACAGGCTCCCTGCATCGTGGGACTGAGGGGAGAGAAGTCAGACCTACTTCTTCTTAGTTCAAGGGCTCTGCTTCTTAGGCTACTGGACACCATTAGCTCCAGATGGTTCAATCACTTGGTTCGCCTAGCTGCTTGTTCCCGGAGCCGCGCTGTCACCCCCCTCACAGAAGCCAGAAGAAAGAAGCCGGGTGAGTATTAGAAGAACCGAAGACTTCAGTGATGGCAGAAGACTTCAGTAACGGAGGTACAACGCAGCGGTAGCGCTGCGCTCCATGCTCCCACACACTTCACCAACGGCACTCACAGGGTGCAAAGCGCTAGGCGGGAGCACCCTGGGCAGCAGTTACTGAGGTTTGGCTGGCATAATAACAGGCTATACAGTGTCCGATCACTGTATAGAATACCCCCACGAGGTTAAAGATTCAAATTTTAGCGGGCTACAGCGTGCCGGGAAGGGGGCGGGGCTTATCCGCACATTGCTCACCAGCGCCATTTTCTCCTATCTCTACAGCGCTGCAGAGACGCTGCCCGGACCTCCAAGTACATGGGAGGAAAAATGGGGGGGGGGCTTGGGTGTCTGTCGGCACAGCCGACGGCTGACTGGATGACTATGCTGAGTACACTGAATACAAATGTGGCTGTCACTGACCTAGGTTGGGGGTGTTGTGAACTCAGGGGTTCTCCCGATGGTAGGGGAGAGGAACCACAGTTGGGTCGGAACAGGGATGGCTTAATATAGGTCTTCCTCATGCAGGACTCTGACAGTAAAGCTTGGTGAAAATATTAAAGAACTTTATTGCAGGAAGGGAGCAACACAATGTCACATAGCAGAGAAGGAACGTATGGGGGGAATGTCCAGGCCTATAGGAGAACTTGTAAGCAATGTTAAAGATTCCAGGAAAAGAAGTACTTGTGAGTGTTGGTACAAGATAATAGTGACTGAAGAACTTGTGAGTGATGTTTTTAAAGATACTGATGATTCGAAGAACTGGTGAACGATGGTTAAAGACTCTGATGATTTGAAACACTTGTGAGCGGTGGTTAAAAACACTGATGATTTGTATGACTTGAGAGCGGTGACTAAAGATACTGATGATTTATAGAACTTGAGAACGGTGGTTAAAGACACTGATGATTTGTATGACTTGAGAGCGATGATTAAAGACACTGTAGAACTTGGGAGCGGTGGTTAAAGACACTGGTAACTTGCAAAACTTGGGAGCGATGGTTAAAGACACTGGTAACTTGCAAAACTTGGGAGCGGTGGTTAAAGACACTGGTAACTTGCAAAACTTGGGAGCGGTGGTTAAAGACACTGATGACTTGTCGAATTTGAGAATGGTGTTTAAAGACACTGATGACTTGTAGAACTTGAGAGCGGTGTTTAAAGACACTGATGACTTGTAGAACTTGAGAGCGGCGTTTAGCCAGCAGCCCACGCTGACTCCAAGAAGCACTGGTGACTGGATTGCAGAGGAACACACCAGCCGCTGTATACGCTGGAACTGTGCAGCAACTGGCACCTGGAAGTGCCGGAGACACTGAGGTACGACTGCAGAGAGATTCGCCGGGAACAAGGGCACTGGCATCCACTTCAGGGGAAAAGACGATACTCAGGTGCTGAGGCTCTGCCCGGCGTCTGCCTTTGAATCTCCTGCCTCCGCTGGATTGGCGGAACAGTCTGATGATGTCACCTGCTCCCCGCCCACGTGATGGCGGCGCCCCTGCCCCGGGGAACCGCCGGGAGCCGCGCCAGCCAGACGCCAGAGCCCGCGGACCACCGAAGGCGGAGGTCGCAACACAGACCAGCAGGCACGCAGGGGTAAGCGCGGTGAACGCCGCCTATGGCGTGTGACAGTGGCTTTATTGTCGAAAAGACTGGATAAATCTGATTCTCAGACACAAACATGGAGACAGTCGGTGGAGGATGCATTGTCTCAGGTACAGACAGTCTCAGGGTCTCAAAAGCGTGCTTTTAATCAGATGGCAGATACAGGTACCGACACGGACTCTGACTCCGATGTCAATTTAAATTAGGCTTCTTTGCATCCATGGATTGTCAAGAGTATTCAGTACATGATTATAGCCATTAAAGATGTTTTACGTATATCTGAGGAACCTGCTGTTCCTGACACTAGAGTCTGTGTATTTAAAGGGAAAAGACCTGAGGTAAAATTTCCCCCCTCTCGTGAAATGAATGCACTTTGTGAAAAGGCTTGGGAGTTGCCAGAAAAAAGGTGGCAGATTCCCAAGCGAATTTTGATGGCATATCCTTTTCCCTCTGATGATAGGGAAAAATTGGAGTCATCTCCGAATGTGGACAAGGCTCTATCCCGATTGTCCAAGAAAGTGTCCCTTCCGTCTCCTGACACGGCTGCGCTCAAGGATCCGGCGGATCATAAGCTGGAGATGACTTTGAAGTCCATTTTCGTCAATACTGGTGCATTGCTCAGACCTGCTGTGGCGTCGGTATGGGCGAGTAGTACTATTGCAAAGTGGGCTGAAAATTTGGCTTCTGATATCGATGCTCTTGATAAAGATAATATTCTTCTGACTCTTGGTTATATAAAGGACGCTGCAGATTACCTAAAGGATGCGGCAAGGGATGTTGGTCTCTTGGGATCAAGAGCCAATGCCATGGCAATTTCGTCCAGGAGGGCGCTGTGGATTCACCAATGGAATGCTGATGCAGATTCCAAGAAGAATATGGAAGCTCTTCCTTTTAAAGGTAGTGTCTTGTTCGGTGAAGGCCTGGCTGACCTGGTGTCGACCGCTACGGAGGGTAAGTCATCTTTTCTTCCTTATGTTCCCACACAACAGAAGAAGGCACCCCATTAACAGATGCAGTCCTTTCAGCCTAATAAATACAAAAGCGGTAAGGGCTCGTCCTTCCTCGCTTCAAAGGGTAGAGGTAGGGGACGGAAGTCGCCTGCAGTATCAGGCACCCAGGAACAAAAGTCCTCCCCTGCCTCTGCCAAGTCCACCGCATGATGCTGGGGATCCCCTGGGGGAGTCCCTACCGGTGGGGGGCCGTCTCCGATTCTTCAGTCAGGTCTGGGTTCGTTCGGCTCTGGATCCTTGGGTCTTAGACATAGTGTCCCAAGGGTACAGACTGGAGTTTCAGGAGATGCCCCCCAACCATATTTTTGTGTCGGCCTTGCCAACTTCTATTCCCAAAGGAGAGGTGGTAAGAGATGTGATACAAAAGTTGTGTCAACAGAGGGTCGTGGTACCGGTACCCCCGTCGGATCGGGGGAAAGGGTTCTATTCGAGCCTCTTTGTGGTGCCGAAGCTGGACGGTTCGGTCAGACCGATTCTGAACCTAAAATCCCTCAATCCATACTTGAAGACTTTCAAGTTCAAGATGGAGTCTCTTCGAGCGGTGAACTCATCTCGAAGGGGGAGATTTTATGGCTTCAGTCGACATAAAGGATGCTTACTTACACATCCCGATATCCCTCCTCATCAAGCCTTCCTGAGGTTCGCGGTACAGGACTGTCATTACCAATTTCAGGCGTTGCCATTTGGGCTTTCCATGGCCCGAGGGTTTTCACCAGGGTAATGGCGGAGATGATGATTCTCCTGCACAAGCAAGGGGTCACAATTATCCCGTACTTGGACGATCTCCTGATAAAGGCGAGGTCCAAGGAGCAGTTGTTAAGAAATGTGGATCTCTCCCTGTCTGTTCTGCAGCATCACGGTTGGATGCTAAATTTTCCAAAGTCTCAGTTGAGCCCGGCCACTCGGCTGCCCTTCCTGGGCATGGTCCTGGACACGGAGATACAGAGAGTGTTTCTTCCGGAGGTCAAAGCTCTGGAAATCCAGACCATGGTCAGGGAGCTCCTGAGGCCGACAAGTGTGTCGATTCATCAGTGCACTCGGGTACTAGGAAAGATGGTTGCGGCTTAAGAAGCCATTCCGTTTGGCAGGTTCATGTCCGGGTGTTTCAGTGGGATCTGCTGAAAAAATGGTCCGGGTCTCACCTGCACATGCACCGGAAAATAACTCTATCTTCCAGAGCCAGGATTTCTCTCCTGTGGTGGCTGCAAGGCTCTCACCTTCTAGAGGAACGCCGATTCGGAATCCAGGATTGGGTCCTCCTGATAACAGATGCAAGTCTCCGAAGCTGGGGCGCAGTCACGCTAGGAAGAAATTTCCAGGGAAAGTGGTCAAGCCAGGAATCTTGTCTCCACATAAATGTTCTCGAGTTGAGAGCCATTTACAACGGCCTGCTGCAAGCAAAGAATCTTCTTCTAGGTCGCCCTGTCCTAATCCAGTCGGACAACATAACAGCAGTGGCGTACATAAACCGCCAAGGCGGAACAAGGAGCTGGGTGGCTATGGAGGAGGCTACAAGAATCCTACGCTGGGCGGAACAGCATGTGAGCGCTCTGTCAGCAGTATTCCTCCCGGGAGTAGACAACTGGGAAGCAGACTTCCTCAGCAGACACGAACTCCATCCAGGAGAGTGGGCTCTTCATCAAGAGGTGTATGCAGAAGTGACAAAGCGTTGGGGACTTCCTCTGATAGACATGATGGCGTCTCGCCTCAACAAGAAGCTTCCGAGGTATTGTTCCAGGTCGAGGGAACCCCAAGCAAGCGCAGTGGACGCCCTGGTGTCTCCGTGGGTGTTTCCGTCGGTGTATGTGTTCCCTCCGCTTCCTCTTATTCCGAAGGGGCTGAGGATCGTTCGACGAACAGGGGTTCAGGCGATACTCGTCGTTCCAGATTGGCCACGGAGTGCCTGGTATCCGGATCTTCAAGAATTATTAGTGGAAGATCCCTGGCCGCTTCCTCTACGAGAGGACCTGTTGTTGCAGGGGCCCTGTGTGTTTCCAGACTTACCGCGGCTGCGTTTGACGGTGTGGAAGTTGATAGCCAAATCTTACCTCGGAAGGGTATTCCAGGGGAGGTCATCCCCACTCTCCTTAAAGCTAGGAAGGAGGTTACGGCGAAACATTATCACCGTATTTGGAGAAAATATGTTTCCTGGTGTGAGACTAAAGCTGCTTCGGCGGAGGTGTTTCACTTGGGTCGATTTCTCCATTTTTTGCAGGCTGGCGTAGATACAGGCCTGAAATTGGGCTCCATAAAGGTGCTGAATTCGGCTTTATCTATTTTCTTTCAGAAAGAATTGGCCGTCCTTCCCGAGGTTCAGACTTTTGTGAAGAGAGTGTTGTATATCCACCCTCCATTTGTGCCGCCGGAGGCGCCGTGGGATCTTGAAGTGGTTTTGCAGTTCCTTATGTCTCACTGGTTTGAACCTTTGCGTAAGGTCGAGTTAAAGTTTCTCACTTGGAAGGTGGTCATGCTTTTGGCTCTGGCATCGGCCAGGCGAGTGTCAGAGTTGGCGGCCTTGTCTCACAAGAGCCCGTATTTGATTTTCCATTCGGATAGAGCGGAATTGAGGACTCGTCAACAATTTCTGCCGAAGGTGGTTTCTTCGTTCCACATTAACCAGCCTATTGTGGTGCCTGTGGCTACGGATGCTGTGGCGGTTCCAAAGTCTCTTGATGTTGTCAGGGCTTTGAAAATTTATGTCGCCAGAATGGCTCGTACCAGGAAAACAGAAGCTTTGTTTGTCCTGTATGCTTCCAACAAGATTGGAAATCCTTTTTCTAAGCAAACTATTGCCCGCTGTATTTGTAATACGATTCAGCAGGCTCATTCTTCGGCTGGGCTACCGTTGCCAAAGTCGGTTAAGGCCTATTCTACTAGGAAGGTGGGCTCTTCTTGGGCGGCTGCTGGAGGGGTCTCGGCAGTTTAGCTTTGCCGAGCAGCTACGTGGTCGGGTTCAAACACATTTGCTAAGTTTTACAAGTTTGATACCCTGGCTGATGAGGACCTCATGTTTGTTCATTCGGTGCTGCAGAGTCGTCCGCACTCTCCCGCCCGGTCTGGAGCTTTGGTATAGACCCCATGGTCCTTTTGGAGTCCCCAGCATCCTATAGGACGTAAGAGAAAATAGGATTTTAATACCTACCGGTAAATCCTTTTATCCTAGTCCGTAGAGGATGCAGGGCGCCCTTCCCAGTGCGAACTGTTACTTGCAGTTGTAGTTTTACTGGTTGTTTTTGTTTACACATGTGATGTGTATTAGTTTATTCAGCTTGTTGCTGTTGTTGATTCATACGGTTATCTGGTTTTATACTATTCCAGTTGTACGGTGTGTTTGTGGTGTGGGCTGGTACGTTTCCGCCCTTTGTTTGATCAAAAATCGTTTTCTCGAAATGTCCGTCTCTCCTGGGCACAGTTCCTATAACTGAGGTCTGGAGGAAGGGCATAGAGGGAGGAGCCAGTTCACACCCAGTTTAAGTCTTTATAGTGTGCCCAAGCTCCTGCGGATCCCGTCTATACCTAATTGGTCCTTTTGGAGTTCCCAGCATCCTCTACGGACTAGGAGAAAAGGATTTACCGGTAGGTATTAAAATCCTATTTGTACAACTATATTTTTTTATTTTTTTCCCTTCAAGCCACAATTTATATGTAATACAATTAATACTTACAGCTGCAGCAAGTGTCACTGCGTCTAGTTCAATCTTTCCCAAATGGCCACAGAATATGGAGCTCACAACATTAATGAGGTATAGCATCAATTGTGAGAGACACTAAAACAAAACAATGAAATGAAGTGAACTCTTAGGGCTATATTAGTGGAGGCCTTTCAAAGCCACCACGTCAATGGTCCTATTATTATTATAGAATGCAAACAAACCTGGTTTTGCTGTAACATTCACAAAGAGGATATAATGTAGGTTTATTCAAAACAGAAAAAAAATCAAATATAAAAAAACAACAACCCATAAAGCTCAAGTAAAGTGGAAACTGTTGCAGAATGTGTCTATAACCTTGCAGGCCCCAGTTTGTTGTAATGCTTGCCTCATCCCCTCACTTTGGCTAACCTAAGCCATTTTATCAATTGCATTTCCTGCACCGTATACCTCCACGGTATCCGGACTATAGATCTACACTAAAAAGGTCTACAGTCAATATGTCTACCACTAATGGAAGACATGCATTAGGTCAACAGGGTCAAAAGGTCGACACACATATGGTAGACACAAGTTTTTAAAACTTTTTCATACTTTACAATCCACGTGGACTACGATTGGGAATAGTATGCAAGGGGATGTGGTACACCTATTGGGGCTTATTTGTGACAGAAAAGTGACAAAACACCCCAAAAAATAATAATAATTGTGTCTTTCTTTTTTGTGTCGAAACACACAAACCACAAAGTCAATTGACCTTGTGGTTTCCCCACACACAAGGGCAATTGATGCTGACCCTTACGGTTACATCATTTAAGCGTCACACAGCATAATAATGAATGGAGCATAGCATCTCCATTCATTACAATGGAGCCAATCAGGAAGCTGCTGCTGCGCAGCGGCTCCTGACTGGCTGGCGGGACCCTCTATTGATATTACTATCGGTAGAGGGTTCGCGTAGAAGTGTATGTGTAAACATACACTTCTACATGTTCGGTGCGGCTGATTGCGTTTTTTACTTTTAACCCCCGGAAAGGCCTACATGGATCGAAGAGGACAGATCTACACAGGATTTTTTGTGAGTATATATATTTTTTAAAACAGGTACCCTTATGGCTTCTACTTGGACAAGGGGACGTGAATGGCGGCATGGCATGTAGTTAAGTATGTGTGAATGTGTAAGTGTGTGCTAATAAACTTGTACTATCACAGAGTGTGTGTTTTGTCTTTTTAAGGGTATTTCTGTTGTTGTGGAACTACAGGTACCAGCAGGCCCTTAAATTCCGCGCATGCTGGTACTTGTGGTTCTCCAAGTGCCAGCATGCGGGGGAGGCTTGTTGGGACTTGTAGTTCCACAGCAAAATACATTCTTTTTAACACTTTCATGTCTATCAGCCCTCCATCCACAGCCCAGGGATGGAGGGGACAGCCCTGGGCTTCATCCCAGACCTTTGGGTGCCTGGAGGGTGGGACGCCTTTATATAAGGGGTCCCCACTCGCCCAGGGAACCCCGGCCAGGGTTGACTAGTTGGGGGGTTAGCGATGCTTTGGCCACAGGGACCTGTCTAAAAGTGTCCCCCGGCTGCGGCATCACTTCCCTGGCTAGTGGAGTCCGGTGCTGGTTTAAAAAATACGGGGGACCACTACTTATTTTGTCCTCCGTATTTTTGGAACCAGGACTGGTCCAAGAGCCCAGTGCTGGTTGCTTAAATACGGGGAACCCCAATCAATTTTTTCCCATATTTTTGCAACCAGGACCGGCTCAAAGAGCCCAGGGCTGGTTATGCTTTTCATGGGACCTGCACGTCCGGGTTTTTTTTTTTTTAAGACTTTCTTTACTGTTCCGTAGAGAAGCATGCATGGATTTCACTGATCTGTGCATGCTTCTGACTTAAGTAAAAACATGACCTAAAAACCATGTTTTTATTTCTAAAAACAGTACAAAATCGCATATGGATGGCGTTTTTCAACCAAAAAACGGATTCTATTACATTTGCGATTTTTTTTTTTTTTTAATCACGTTTTAAATGTGCGATTTTTGGCTATTTTTAGTAAATCTACAAATTGCACCCTATTACATTTAGCCTTTGGTGAAAGAATGGGATTACTTTGCCATCGTGTCATGCTGCTCTCAGTCATTTTAGCCATCATTTTGCGGTTTCTTTTGACCTGCCTATAGTGACCACTCCTACTGTTGTTACTCACTGACTGTAAGTGCCAACAGAACAGCACTTGTAGGAGGGTAGTCACTGCAACTATTAGGCTGCTTACTTCTACAGTAGGTATTGAATAACCTGTTTTCTGTGGCTGCCGCCCCTTGACCAAGCACTTAGCATCAGAACTGTACAGTAGCAGGCAGAGTGTTAACAGTAGCAGGCAGAGTGTTAACAGTAGCAGGCAGAGTGTTAACTCAGGGCATTGAGTTCAACACTGGAAAGACACAGAACAAATTAAATGGTTAATGCTTATCCAGTGATCGTGCTAAGCACCAAAAAAAGTGGGTCCCAGGGACCCCTCACTTTTAAAAATTGGGGTCCTGCCTGTCCTTTTTTGGGTTCCATCAGAATAAAGGTTCTTATTAATCTTATTAATGATTCAAATATAAAAACACAGACTTGATTTTGAGACTACAAAAGTGCTGCAAGGGGGAGGAGAGGGGGTGGTGACAGTGCTGCTGGACTGTGTAGCATACAGGACACTCTGCAACAGGGCTGTAACTAGACATTTTGGTGCCCTTTCACAGAAACTGAATTGGTTCTCCCCCTCATATAATGGGAAGAATGGACAGTGATTGCCAAAGGCGCGCTGCAATAATTTAGATTCATGATTTCGTCGAGAAGGGGCTTGGCCACATCACAGTAGTGCCGCTTGTACACACTGCACCAGGTAGGACCTCCTATACATGTAATACACATTGCGCCAGGTAGAGCACGTTACAAACATTGCACCAGGTAGAGCACATTATACACATTGCACGGTGGTGTACTGGAGAGGCCTGAGACTACCCTGCTGTGCCGCCTCCCGCTGGCTGGTGCTGACCCCGCGCTGTGCTCTCCTCTTACCTTCATAATAGTAGCAAACCTTCTTTCCATCCCCCTGACTCTACGCCATGGAGTACTGGGCGGACGCCGCTCATACTTGGACCCGCTGGTGCTCAGGCCGGGCTGCAATGGGATGAGCGCCGATAGCGGCCACTTCCCGTTACTCGGTAATCCATGGAAATTTCCCGCCGCAGCTGTACACACACATCCAGACACGGTGCAGACAGAAGGGGTTGGGGCAGGCGAGGCTAAGTGAGAGGTGCCGGCAGGAGAGGGGGCAGTGTGCGCGCGGAGCAGACGGTGAGGGGAGGCGGGTGGGGGAACACACTCTCGATGGTCTCCTCCCGTTCGAAGTTCCTCCCTCTGCTGCCGTGGAGACGAAAATTCACTGACAGTGCAGGAAAGCGCTGCTGGTCACAGCGCGTCCTGTGGGACCCTGCATTTTTTTTATTTTGAGTCCCCACCATTAATAGTTAGGTAAAATACGCACCATAGCGCATTTTTGCAATCATTGTTATCTATACATCACAGGATTACAGGAGCAACATAACAAGATTCCTACCATCTGGGCCAGTTAGAGACATTACTCACCTAAACAGCGGTGTAAGTTAATACAAGGCACTGGGAGGCAAAATATAAGATAGTTCCTTCTCCAGTGGCTCCGGCATGCACCTGTGCTGACGTCTGTCAGCACATGCACATTAGCACTGCATTGGGGCAAAGAAAAAAGTTGTGATAACAGTACTTATCAGTGGTTGCCAGGATGGACTCTTAATTGTGGGAAGGAATCTTTATTTTTGGGTGCTGGGGGCAAATGATAATAAATAGAACCCTACAAGTTTTATTTTAACAATTAGTGTACTTTCTTAAAACAGCTTCTGCTCTCTTTTCTTTCATCATATAATACACAACAGTAGAGCTGTAGCTCACTATATAAATACTTTGATGTGCCTCACTCTTCTGCTATCACACATTCCAGGCTCAAGGGATCTACCAAGGGGGCTTGTGAGCAAGGACAGCAGTCAGCAATGACAGTAGCAAATCAATAAGAAATGAGTGAGAGGGATCTGTCCCATTTCAATGCCCTCTCCGGCCTCCTTTCTTGGTGCGCCCCCCCCCCCCCCCCGCCCCGACAGCTGGAGCCTGGAAGCCAGTGCTTCCACTGCTTCTCAGAGTTATGTCACTGCCCCTAAACATGAATACAAAGTAGTTAGCTAAAGTCTTGCTAACATACTTAACCAGTACCCAATGCTGTTAATTGACGCAGACCAGGTGGGTTTTATGTCCACCATACAAGATCTGGATAATACCATAAGGCGGTCGAATTAATCATGAACATCAATCAAAGCAAAATTCCTTTCAGAAGCCTTGGCCCTCAACACTGAGAATGCATTTGATATGCCTTCTTGACCAATTATTTTTTAATCATGGTGGTAATTTCCAAAGGAAATTTTTGAAGGCTACGTGTGTCCTCGTACAGTATTGCTGCAGTCATGCCAAACAGCCCCTCTCAAAAAAAGAAAAGCCCAACACTAGCAGAGTTGCATGGGACTTGGCAGCTCGCTAGCAGCAGGCATCATGCACTGCATGGTGTTTTGAAGCTAGTTGTATGAGGACACATCTTTAATTTGTGCCCTTTACACTTATCCCGCATCTTCGGTGTCCACAAAAGACAGAAATCGTAGATCCTGCTTTGCTAAGTCTTTCTCGAGTAGTGGCTTGGGTTTTCCCATTTTTGAAAAATACTTCCATGCCATTGAATTAAATTTTGTGATGTTTGTGATTCCAGCCCAAATTCATTGGGTGAACATCAAGAACCTACTGGTAGATGTTGACTCACTCCACCTCAAAGACCAGTCTCTGCCAGTGCAACCCATTCTTTATAAGGACCATTCAAGGATTATGGGATTAACTGAACAAACAATTGAATTTACCTTCCTATCCTTGCAATGGTCAACTTGATTTGGGAGCCTCCTGGGGTCAAGAGGAATGGCTATTAATCCGACTATGACTGACCAAGGTCTAAATTAATAAAGGCTTTCAGGGAGAATGCTTATAAAATCTATACTAGGTGATTCATGACCCCAAGAGGCTGCATACTATTTACCCTCTGTTGTCCATGTTTGGCAGAATTATGGTTAGAAGACATACATACATATCAGGTGGGAGTGCCATGTCACATTGAAATTTGGGATAAATAACTTTGCAGTAGCATGGGCATCTCTATTTTCAAGTATCCACTAACTAGGGATGGCCATCAATTATCAATGGTTAGCAAACATTGATAGTTTGTTACCAATGGTGGCAGCCTGATGGTTGCCCACTTTGATGGCAGAAAAGCATCAATGTTTTTTTCCTGTGCATGGAGCACATGTTCACCCTTTGGTGACCCACTCAGTCCCTGACCTTCTCTGATTGGTCCATGTACCACAGCAGGTGTCAGGCTATTAATGTTAAATAAAGATGGCACGTCGATGGAGTCCATTGATGGTTAAACTTTTCATGGTCATCTCTACCACTAACTGTGCTACTCAGCAAACCCATCAAATACTGTACATTAATGAACTGACAAATCAATCATCCAGCTAACATTTTAATTATGTTATGTGACTGGATGACCTCACTCTGACAGATGATCACAGATGTTTGTTGCAGACAGAGGTTACTCGAGGAAACCTGAATGGTCTTATTTCACTCTTCCTAGGCATTCCCTCTTACCATAGGTGAATACCTTTCCAGACCAGTGTGAGATCCAAAAGGCAGGGAACATCTGGGACAGCTACCGTTACTTCACCATCGTCCGTGTCTGCAGCCGGACTGACTGAGGCATGTTCCCTATACTGCTTACGGGTCTCCCATCCATGGTGTGATCTTGTTTTGAAAAAACATTTTTTACTTGGTAACAACATTAAATCTTTTGGACATCAAAGAAGTGTGAGAGTATCTGGACCTTTGCTGAAAGATACCTTTACGTGAATGCGAGAGTGGATATAAATGTAAGTGTATTTCCACTGATAAGCTTGCTGCACTGTTAAGGAAACCTTTCAGGGTCAACGGGTGACAACCCGAATGTAAGTCTTTTTCTGAAAGTTACACTCTGGGCAGCCGCGATTGCAGGATAACGCATGGTCATTTGGAAACTCTTCTGTACAGCGCTGAGAGGACTATTCCTTTCTTTGATTTTAAATGTGATACAGGAGTTTTAAAGGGCGAGCTCTATTAGTGCTCTTAGCTGCTTATGTGCAAGATAGCGCAAGTGAAGCATATTTGTAATTGTTTTACCTTTCACTGTATTGTAGCTGCCACCACCAGACTTTTACACTGACATCTGAAAACACCTATTGTACCCAGGATCTTACACTTGTGCTTGAAACGGTTTCTTCCAGGCTGCTACCATTTGCATCTGGAACTGTTCACTTGGGTATACAGTATGTGCTGCAACACCTCATGGTTGGTGTTAGCTAATTCCCACTGATACCTCACTATGGACCAGTCTACAAGCCGGCAGAGGGCTTAAGCTTGGAGACACTGGGGTCGACTAGATAGAAAACAGAATAGCGCTTGTGTCACAGCTTGCGGGAGCCTAGCTCCCCCTTACCAAATCCAGTGGCTCTGGTCTCCGGGCAGCTGCAGCTATGTAGTAGGGAGAGGTCAGTGTGCTGCTGTTTGGCACTCACTTCTGCCTCCTCTGTCAGAGGATGTTGTTGGGCTGTCCAGCATCACCTCTTCTCCTGCCAGCCTCTCCGTCTCAGCAGTTACTGCAGGTAGCTCCTGCCTGCAAAAGGTTGAAGTTCCCTTAGCGATGTGCGTACCACTCTGTTCAAGATGTGAAGACACAGGTGCACCAGAAGGGTGATGTCACTCTGGTGCCATATATTGTCTTTTCATAGGACCTCATTCAGTTTCAGTTTTGCTAAAAAAAGCAAAATTGCAACTGCTAGCACTCGCATGCTGTGGGCCACCCAGCATGTGAAGGGCCACCCCGCATTGCGCTCGTATTTATAAATGAAGACTGCTCGTAGATGTGCTAAATTTATCACATCTATGATCGGGTCTGAATTAGGCCCATTGGGGCTTATTCAGACCTGATTGGTGCTGTGCGTTTTCAGGTCTGAAATGCGCATGCGCCAGCACACCAGTGCGCCGACGCATGGTAGACAGTCGACAGCTGTCATAGACCTGCGATTTCCTCTGCCTAATTGACAGGCAGATGAGGTCGCTGGGCGGGCCGCGGCCTTTAGCCGCCATTTAGGGGGTGCGGTCCGGGCAACGCAGGCGAGCCCAGGCCGTTGCTGGGGAGGGCCACGGCAGCTGCGTGACGTCACAGGCAGCCGCTGCTACCCGGGCAGCGACGAATAGCTCCCTGCCAGCGTGCAGGAGCTGCGCTGGCAGGAAGCTACTCCTGAAGTACAAAAGCATCGTCGCTGTGCGATGCTTTTGTACTTGTGCGACGGGGCAGGGACTGACATGCGGGGCAGAATAGCCCTGTGCTGGGCGTCCGCCCGCATGTCAGTGTGGGTGATCGTAGATGTGATAAATTTACGATCAGGTCTGAATTAGCCCCCATTGTCCTTAACCACTTAACTATTTTTTTTTCTTCAAAAAAAGTTCTGAAATTGTCAGGATTTTTTTCTTTATAAGTGAATTTATCTAAACTGATTTTATTTAGTTTAAAAAAGATTTTTTTCTCTGATAATTGTAAAAAAAAAATGTTTTCCCCAAACATCAGACAGCACCATCGGAACATCAGAAACATTGTGACTTCCATTTTCCCAGCCACCAGGTACATACTGGGGGGGAGGAGGGGGGCTAATTTAAAATTCCCCAGCAGCTACAATTGTCTGCAGCCTCTGGGTGTGAGGTCCTGCCGTGCTGACCGATCAGCAGAGATTGGCAGCATGGCAAACACTGGGTGAGGGTGCAGAGAGGCAGAGTGACCAGAAGAGAACGGCAACTGCGGGAAGTCTCTCTTCCCTGCAGCTGCATCTGATCCGACCATACCAGGCAAGTGGTTAATGGACAGTGGTCACTCCTCTGTGAATGCGACTACCTATAGCGTTCTGGTGCCTAGAAGTCTATAGAAGGGTTGTTATCCCTCTAATGTTATTTCCATAATTCTATTGGATGTACCTCACCAACTCCACTCTACAAATTTGGACGCCATAGGCAAAGTGACCAGATGACCAGTTAGCAGTCTCCTTGTAGTGAACTGGAGCCTTTTAGAGCTCTAGTGAAACAATTAGCTGTCTGTGACGGCCAGCTCTCCCTGTACCTCCAAAAGTCATCCATACTCAAGACATTCCATGTCCTGGGGATGGAGACTTGTAGAACTAGTAGCCCTAAAGCTATTTACACACTAGTACAATGTGTGCCTCATGTGATATTATATACCATTTCCTGACATACGATATTGAAACATACTATACAATGAAACGATAAGATAAGATGAAATTATATCTGGAGTTGGTTTTATGGGAGCTCAAGCACATGGAGGCTCCTCCTTGATCCAGGCTGTAGCCAACGCACGTCTGGCTATATGTACACACTACAAAAAAGCAAACGATGTTGGATGTCAAATGCGAAACGGCACGTTGTTTGAGTGACTCAGCCATCTCAAAAATTGTTGAAAGAGTGAAAAACTTGTTGGAAAATAAAAATCACTGCAGTCAAACGCTACCTTCCCCCGCAACGTCAGCGGGGATACTGGCTCAAAAGGGTTCAGCAAATATTCCCCTAGCAGCGGAAGCCCGTACTACAAGTGCCCCACCCTCTACAACACGATTCCGGTTTCTTTTGGGTGCCACCTTACAGCGCACAGTACTCAGCACTATAACACAGCCATGCAGTCTGGGAGTTATTTCTTCTGGGGGTGTTGGGTAACAAAATTACTCTGGAATACATTTAAATATCATATTTTTTCATACTTTGTCCTTTTTATTTACTTTTAATCATTTATACACTAGCCTCAGTGCCTAGCACTGATACATAACTCTAGAAGTATCAGTAGATACTCTCACAGTTTTCAACCTCCAGGCTCTCTCCTGTTTCAGCTCTGCACTTTTACAGTACTGGGCTCCATGTACTGCCATGTCCCAGAACACCATGCTGGGATCTGTCTCCAGCATTGAGAGGGTACCAGAAGGCAAAGCTGGCTTTCCCGGACCCCAAGCATTTGCCAGTCAATAGCCCCGCAGACTGAGATTACATTCTCCAGACTGCAAGGACCTTGTATTTGCACTGTCTCCAATGCGAAGCACTAGGGGTTTAACATGACAACCTCTGCAATGCCTAAGCAAAACTGGGGTTGTGACGTAACAACAAAATAAAAATACATTTTAAATTTAAAATGCATAGTGCAAAAGGGCACATGAGCTGAGACCCCAGACACATGTTAAAAGGGATGAAACTGTCTCAGCCCTATGTGTCTGCAATAACTAATAAAATTTGGTATTTTCAATCTATGGAACACATAACCAGTCCTCATTACACAATCAAAGCATTTCACAGAAAGTGGTAATCATGGTACTGGCTAAATAGCTGTTCCCTTGCATTTACCATGATTAAGGCTCTGCTTACCTTCGTGCACTCTCTGTCTGACCTGCTAATATCCTTGCCCACCACCACCACTGACAAAACAGCATATGCATTCACTGGTTCCTCCTTCTTTCCCTTATGTCCATTACTGTTTTATCCCTTTCTATATTATCCTTATTTCTTACATAGTTACATAGTTAGTGAGGTTGAAAAGAGGCAAAATGCCCATCGGGTTCAACCTGTATTCTGTGTTAAGTTGTTCATATTATAATGCACCTGCTCAAGTAATAGTTTAGTACCAATTGACAACTATGAATCTACCACTCCCAGATAATAATGTCACTATGCTAAATGCTATAACCCTGGATACTTTTTCCAGTTAAAAATTTGTCCAATCCATTTTTAAATGCATTTACAGAGTCTGCCATTAGAGCAGGGAGTTCCAAATCTTTATTGCCCTTACCGTGGAGAACCCTTTCCTACGTTGTGTACGGAATTTTCTCTCCTCTAGCCTCAGCAATTGCCCATGTGTCCTATACAGGGTTCTTTTAATAAACAAATCCCCTGCTAACTCCTTGTAATGACCCTTTACATATTTGAAGATATTAATAATGTCCCCTCTTAGACGCCTCTTTTCTAGTGTATACATATTTAACCTAGTAAGCCTTTCCTCGTACTCCAGTGTCTCTAACCCTTTAATCAATTTAGTAGCTCGCCTTTGAACTCTTTCTAGTTCCCTGATATCTTTTTTATAATATGATGCCCAAAATTGAACACAATATTCAAGGTGTGGATGAAAATCATCTGGGCCTGGTGATTTATTAATCTTTATGTTGCTTAGTCTCTCCAGGACTACTTCCTCACTTAAACAAGCATCAAGCCAAGAGTCATTACCTTCACTATCATTATGCACTTCTCTCACTGTCTGATCCTCCCTGGTGAATAATAAGGAAAAAAAATTGTTCAGTATTTCAGCTTTTATTTTATCGTTTATCAAAGCTCCTAATTCATCTTTTAATGGGCTTACGTTCTCCTTCTTTAACCTTTTACTGTTTATGTATTTATAAAACTTTTTAGGATTGGTTTTACTCTCTATAGCGATTTGCTTTTCGTTTACAATTTTAGCTGCCCTTCTTACTTTTTTGCATTTTTTTATTGCATTCCTTATAATGCTGGAATGACTCCTCCCCTTCATTAGATCTTCCATATTTTCCCATTTCCTTAAATTTTTGTGCCACTTTTAATAGTACTTTCCCGTTATCCCCAGATAAAGCTCCCTCACGATACCATCCATTGTTTTCCTCATTTAAAAATAAAATGTAAAAATCCTGGCGGAACATCTCTATAAGCCCGGTTGCTCAGAGATGCCCTCTGTTTATTTTCTTCTATTCATTTACCATTGTTATTACATTGTAAGGTTTATATGTATAAATCCATATGTTTTAACCACAGTTACTGCTCTCTCTCTACCTGATCTCCAAATGGTTTATTACCTGTTCATTGGAAATTAAGTCTCAATTTGCTTGAGTGCTATGATCTTCTAATTTTATAAATAAAGAGATTAAAATACCCAGACTCCTGACGGGTCACACATGTCCACTAAGAACTTGTCCCATAGCTACCTGGTAACATCAATATGCAATATGTGTCACTCAACCTCATGAATTAAATTCACATTTCCCTAATGATTGTAAGCTTGTCATCAGGGCTCTTTTGATTATTTGTCTGTCTGTTAAAAATCAATCGTCCTGTAATTCTAATAATGTATATGCCACTAATTGTATAAGAAACAGTAAGTGCTGCTACTGTTTATTAATATCAATTTATTAATATATGATAATGATAAAATATACATTTACTTCAAGTAACTTTTATGGATCTGTTATTTTGAGCAGAAATATCTTTTGAAACTATAAATAAAATGTAAATCATATGACTTTTAAAAACTGAAATTAAAACTATTATGCACCATTGCAAAAGGTGACATTTATGATGAATTAGTTTATGTGGCAAAATAAAGTCCCGCTGTAAAAAGGTGTACCCTCTAGGCAATATAGGTGGCCGCTAAGAGCACAATGGAATCTAGGGGTCCTGCCAGACGCCTGAATTAAACTTTTATCATGAAAAATGTTAGTAAAGTCTAGGGTGGCCTATATTGTGGGGGAAGAGACTCCTGAGCATACCATTAACACAGTGATTACTGGTACGCTGTGGGTCCAGTAGTCCTGTACAGAAGAACTAAAGAGTCACTAGCATGTCAGATATGTTGAAACTGCAGCAAGCAGTGTTCCGTGATGTCAGAAATCTGAGGCAAGTTTGCATGTTTCAATAACTCAGCCAATAAGACCAGGAAGGGGCATGGCTTCTGTAGGAGTATTTAGGGACATTTATCAAGATTCACTTTTCCAGCGCGGCATTGCAGGATGTTATTCTAACGGCAGGATGTATCAGTGTACACCAGTTGGGACAGGGGCTCCGAAATTAGCCAGTATCTGCGATGTGTTCTGAGTGCTGCCATGGCTCCTGCACGGTCCCACTGTCCTTGCATGTGCAGTGGCCATTGCTATGGAGGGATCCGGGGGAACCCTCCGTTAGCTAATTACGCAATCTGTAGCCCATAGGCTACAATGGACTACAGCCATCTTTGCATTCCGGAAGTTCGTAAATCTGCCAGCATCACGTCCCCAATATAAACCTATGGGGGTTGCAGCTGTCAGTGGGAATGAAGATATCGGAGAAGGTATTGGAGATATCTGGTGCCGTCCCTCAGTAATACATTAGGGTGATACTAAATATTTGCGGTTAACCCTTTGAAAACAGATGTTTCTGTACATTAAGCTGCAAATATTCAATGATTAATGGTCCTTTAGTTTAGTTGTTCATATTATAATGCACCTGCTCAAGTAAGTTTAGTACCAATTGACAACTATGAATCTACCACTCCCAGATAATAATGTCACTATGCTAAATGCTATAACCCTGGATACTTTTTCCAGTTAAAAATTTGTCCAATCCATTTTTAAATGCATTTACAGAGTCTGCCATTAGAGCAGGGAGTTCCAAATCTTTATTGCCCTTACCGTGGAGAACCCTTTCCTACGTTGTGTACGGAATTTTCTCTCCTCTAGCCTCAGCAATTGCCCATGTGTCCTATACAGGGTTCTTTTAATAAACAAATCCCCTGCTAACTCCTTGTAATGACCCTTTACATATTTGAAGATATTAATAATGTCCCCTCTTAGACGCCTCTTTTCTAGTGTATACATATTTAACCTAGTAAGCCTTTCCTCGTACTCCAGTGTCTCTAACCCTTTAATCAATTTAGTAGCTCGCCTTTGAACTCTTTCTAGTTCCCTGATATCTTTTTTATAATATGATGCCCAAAATTGAACACAATATTCAAGGTGTGGATGAAAATCATCTGGGCCTGGTGATTTATTAATCTTTATGTTGCTTAGTCTCTCCAGGACTACTTCCTCACTTAAACAAGCATCAAGCCAAGAGTCATTACCTTCACTATCATTATGCACTTCTCTCACTGTCTGATCCTCCCTGGTGAATAATAAGGAAAAAAAATTGTTCAGTATTTCAGCTTTTATTTTATCGTTTATCAAAGCTCCTAATTCATCTTTTAATGGGCTTACGTTCTCCTTCTTTAACCTTTTACTGTTTATGTATTTATAAAACTTTTTAGGATTGGTTTTACTCTCTATAGCGATTTGCTTTTCGTTTACAATTTTAGCTGCCCTTCTTACTTTTTTGCATTTTTTTATTGCATTCCTTATAATGCTGGAATGACTCCTCCCCTTCATTAGATCTTCCATATTTTCCCATTTCCTTAAATTTTTGTGCCACTTTTAATAGTACTTTCCCGTTATCCCCAGATAAAGCTCCCTCACGATACCATCCATTGTTTTCCTCATTTAAAAATAAAATGTAAAAATCCTGGCGGAACATCTCTATAAGCCCGGTTGCTCAGAGATGCCCTCTGTTTATTTTCTTCTATTCATTTACCATTGTTATTACATTGTAAGGTTTATATGTATAAATCCATATGTTTTAACCACAGTTACTGCTCTCTCTCTACCTGATCTCCAAATGGTTTATTACCTGTTCATTGGAAATTAAGTCTCAATTTGCTTGAGTGCTATGATCTTCTAATTTTATAAATAAAGAGATTAAAATACCCAGACTCCTGACGGGTCACACATGTCCACTAAGAACTTGTCCCATAGCTACCTGGTAACATCAATATGCAATATGTGTCACTCAACCTCATGAATTAAATTCACATTTCCCTAATGATTGTAAGCTTGTCATCAGGGCTCTTTTGATTATTTGTCTGTCTGTTAAAAATCAATCGTCCTGTAATTCTAATAATGTATATGCCACTAATTGTATAAGAAACAGTAAGTGCTGCTACTGTTTATTAATATCAATTTATTAATATATGATAATGATAAAATATACATTTACTTCAAGTAACTTTTATGGATCTGTTATTTTGAGCAGAAATATCTTTTGAAACTATAAATAAAATGTAAATCATATGACTTTTAAAAACTGAAATTAAAACTATTATGCACCATTGCAAAAGGTGACATTTATGATGAATTAGTTTATGTGGCAAAATAAAGTCCCGCTGTAAAAAGGTGTACCCTCTAGGCAATATAGGTGGCCGCTAAGAGCACAATGGAATCTAGGGGTCCTGCCAGACGCCTGAATTAAACTTTTATCATGAAAAATGTTAGTAAAGTCTAGGGTGGCCTATATTGTGGGGGAAGAGACTCCTGAGCATACCATTAACACAGTGATTACTGGTACGCTGTGGGTCCAGTAGTCCTGTACAGAAGAACTAAAGAGTCACTAGCATGTCAGATATGTTGAAACTGCAGCAAGCAGTGTTCCGTGATGTCAGAAATCTGAGGCAAGTTTGCATGTTTCAATAACTCAGCCAATAAGACCAGGAAGGGGCATGGCTTCTGTAGGAGTATTTAGGGACATTTATCAAGATTCACTTTTCCAGCGCGGCATTGCAGGATGTCATTCTAACGGCAGGATGTATCAGTGTACACCAGTTGGGACAGGGGCTCCGAAATTAGCCAGTACCTGCGATGTGTTCTGAGTGCTGCCATGGCTCCTGCACGGTCCCACTGTCCTTGCATGTGCAGTGGCCATTGCTATGGAGGGATCCGGGGGAACCCTCCGTTAGCTAATTACGCAATCTGTAGCCCATAGGCTACAATGGACTACAGCCATCTTTGCATTCCGGAAGTTCGTAAATCTGCCAGCATCACGTCCCCAATATAAACCTATGGGGGTTGCAGCTGTCAGTGGGAATGAAGATATCGGAGAAGGTATTGGAGATATCTGGTGCCGTCCCTCAGTAATACATTAGGGTGATACTAAATATTTGCGGTTAACCCTTTGAAAACAGATGTTTCTGTACAT
Source organism: Pseudophryne corroboree (assembly GCF_028390025.1). Taxonomy (NCBI): domain Eukaryota; kingdom Metazoa; phylum Chordata; class Amphibia; order Anura; family Myobatrachidae; genus Pseudophryne; species Pseudophryne corroboree. Next base: position 480,343,684 of record NC_086445.1, on the reverse strand, counting down.
TAAGCTGCAAATATTCAATGATTAATGGTCCTTTAGAAAGTAGTGCTGAGACTTGGAGAGTTGCAGCAAAAAGTGCACAGCTACTCCAATCCTGCAGCAACCCACCTCTTTTTATCAGTTTCAATGCAGAGGGTTAGAGATGTTGCAATTGATAGACCAGAAGATGACAGTGAAAGTCACACTGGATTACAGGCCACTTGAGTTACATGCTCACCTACCTGTCTTGGTGACCAGGAGGGACACAAAGAATGAACAAACAAGCCAGGGTTAGTTTCATTTACTGTATTATTTTAAAGTATATGGTATTCTCCAAAATTGTTAGGGTGATATTGCACTGCATATATTTGCACTTATTAAGTAAATAAAGAAAAGGAGGGAAAAGAGGAAGGGGATGCTAGACTTATGCAAAAAGAAAAACCAGGAGGATAGCAACGCTAACCACAACAGGAAACTAGGGACAGCAACAGCAGACCCAACCAAGAAACACACAAGAACAATGCTTGCAGGAATACAACTAAGCACAGAGGCGGGCGCCCAGTATCCTCTACGGACTACGAGAAAAGGAATTACCGGTAGGTATTAAATTCCTATTTTCTCTAATGTCCTAGGGGATACTGGGATGGTCTAAGTACCATGGGGAAGTCCCAAAGCTCCCAGACCGGGTGGGAGAGTGCTGAGACCCCTGCAAAACAGATTGACTAAACTGAAGGTTCTCTGTAGCCAAGGTGCAGAGGACCAACAAACGTGTTCAAACCAGACCAAGTAGCTGCTTGGCATAACTGCAAAGCTGAGACATCACGGGCAGCCGTCCAGGAAGAACCCACCGACCTAGTGGAGTGGGCCTGAATAGAACTCGGCAGTGGCAAGGCTGATGACGAGTAAACTTGCTGGATCGTAAGGCGGATCCAACGAGCAATAGACTGCTTTGAAGCAGGACAAACAATCTTGTTGGCATCATAGAGAACAAACAGCAAGTCAGATTTCCTGTGATGAGCCGTCCTCTTGACATAAATTTTCAAAGCCCGAACAGTCCAGGGACTTTGATGCAACCGACGTGTCAGACACTACCGGAACCACTATCAGCTGATTGATGTGAAACTCCGACAGTACCTTAGGCAAAAACTGCGGACGAGTCCGGAGCGCCACTCTATCCTTGTGACACACCAGATAAGGGCTCTTACAGGATAAGGCCCCTAATTCCGAGACACGCCTTGCTGAGGTCAAGGCCAACAACATGACAGTCTTCCCAGTCAAATATTTCATGTCCACCCTGTGCAAAGGTTCAAACCAATCGGATTGGAGAAAAGTTAGAACCAAATTGAGATCCCACAGAGCTGTGGGAGGCACAAAGGGAGGTTGAATATGAAGTACTCTCTTTAAGAATGTCTGGACTTCTAGAATAACAGCCAACTGTCTCTGGAAGAAAATAGATAAGGCCGAAATCTGGACTTTAATGGAGCCTAAGCGCAGGCCAAATCCACACCTGTCTGCAAGAAGTGCAAAAACGTTCCAGAAGAAGATCTACAGTAGAATACTGTCGACCCTCACAACAAGAGACATATTTCTTCCATATGTGATTGTAATGCTTCGACGTGACGATCTTCCTGGCCTGGGCCATAGTCAAGATAACCTTTCCAGGAATCCCTTTTCTGGCTAAAATCTCCCTTTCAACTTGCATGCCGTCAAACATAGCCGCGGTAAGTCTTGATAGACGAACGGCCCTTGCAGAAGAAGATCTTTCTGAAGTGGCATAGGCTATGGCTCATTGAGGAACTTGGCTAGGAGGTCCGCATACCAGGTCCTGCAAGGCCAATCCGGGGCAATCAGAATTGCTTGAACTATTTCCCTTTTTAGACTTTTTGTTCAGCCGAGAAGCCATCATGTCTATCAGTGGCCAGCTCCACCGTTGAACCAACAGCTGAAACACTTGCGGGTGAGGGCCCCATTCCGTTGGGTGCAGATCATGTCTACTGAGGAAGTCTGCTTCCAAATTGTCCACTCCCGGAATGAATCTGGCCGATATGTCCTGGCACTGTGTTCCGCCAAGAGGAAACTCCAGGACACCTCTCGCATTGCGGCCCTGCTTTTTGTTCCTCCCTGTTGGTTTATGTAGGCCACCGCCGTGGCGTTGTCCAACTGGACCTGTATGGCCTGATGTTGAAGGAAAGAAGAGGCCTGTAGAAGGGCATTGTAAATTGCCCTGAGTTCCAGAATATTTATCGGAAGGGAAGCTTCCCGAGGCGCCCATCTTCCCTGAAACTGAGCCCCCTAGGTCACAGCACCCCAACTGCGGATGCTCGCATCTGTCGTCAACAGAATCCAAGCCTGAATTCCAAAGTGTCGACCGTCCACTAGGTGGGAGATCTGCAGCCACCATAACAGGGAAGGTAATGTCAGCTTTTCTCTTAGTCAAGTGTCGTATAGATTTTGAAAGAGAGAAATGAAGATAACATAGTGTAATACTGTTTTTGTAATAAACGACACACATACAGAAATTCTTTTTTTTTAAAGTAGTAACGCTGCACATATAACCACAGACAGCTGAGTACTGGTTGCAATTACCGATGTGGTGAGAGAACTGTTTTACCAGTTCTGAAATGGGCATGCACCAAACAAACACTCCGTGGATAACAGCAGCATGTGAAGTACAAATAGAAGCTGTGGTCTCCCGAGCAAACTCATAGGATGGATAATTACCAGTTTGTTGTAAAGAAATGGCAGCTATCAGTTCTTAAACGCATATGGATCTGAAAAAAATCCTGGGCTGCAGCTCCAAGTTTTTCCGTCACGTCCACCTTTGAGTTCGTCCGGTCCTCCAACAGAGGCACCCACGCGTTCCGACCCTCGCCGCGGTCTTTCTCAAGGTAAGCCTCAGAAGTGAATGAGTCCGTGTCCATTTGGAGGTGTTTAAAAACCTCCCGCTGTACTATGATTGGTCCCAGCGCGTGAGTCTCTATACAGCAGAAACTACACGTCCCATGACTCTTTGCGCTAGGACTGTCACATACGTTTCCTTTGCATCGCGTCCTGTTGCCATAGTGACGCGTGAGTGAGCGGACTTCGCTGTGTAATACAAAAAGAATAATATATTCTATTATTACTGCATATATACCATCAATAAATTCCATTCAAGGGTGATTGTTTATGATATATATAAAACAGCATCCCGCCACCTCTTAAGGTGATATACACATACAAATTAGTAGAGAACGACAAAAGGTTTCAAAGGAGGAAAGATTGATATAATGCTTGAAAGGAACCATTTTACCTCGAAGTCGCTATTTAAACCGTCTGGTTTTAAGGTCCCTAAATCGTAGATTCTCTTCATTTCTGCTTTTGCCAGTTGGGCACTTATGTCTCTTTTTCTTTAGTGCCCCTTCACCCACTGGATACCAATAAAATGTTTAATGGCCGCAGGGGAGCAATGATGACATCTACGAAAATGATCTGACAGTGCATGACTTTCCAGACCATTCTTGATGTTTCTAAGATGCTCCCCTATGCGGATCTTGAGGGGTCTCGATGTCCTGCCTATATATGATAGGCCACAAATGCACTCAATGCTGTAAATTAAATTTTTCGTATGCTTTAAAAGTGTTGTACACCATTATAGACCACCAAGAGGGGATCTCAGCGATCACTAACTGTTTGAAGAGAAGCAATATCAACTTGGGTCTACAGGAATTTTTGGGGGAAGCTGCCAGATTCATCTTGACAAACAATTATTTTGATTTTGATGAACAATTCTATATACAGAAGGTGGGGACCACAATGGGCACTAGGTTCGCTCCGAGTTATGCAAACATCTTTTTGGGGCAATGGGAGGAAACCCATATTTGGGGGGATATTTCCCACAAAGCAAACCTGGTGTCCTGGTCAAGATATATAGACGACGTTCTATTTGTGTGAAAAGGAGAGGCTGCCTCTCTATTGGAATTTTGCACGTATTTAAATAGTAATACTTCCAACATCAAATTCTCTTTCATTATCAGTAAGGAATCGGTTAATTTCCTAGATACACCACATGGTCCATCATACACGTAAGATGGTGTTGTAATGAAATCTTGGTTCCATATAGTGGATGATTAAAGAATTATCCAGTAATCATAGATCTGCATGTCATACACTGCAGATACTTAAAGCACCCAGGTCATTTATTCAACCAAGTGGAACCCGATATTACCGTGGGTCGTATAGTGGGTCTCAACCCAATGTCTTTCAAGTTAATGCCAACTCCCTTCAATTTTTAGTCGGTACTGATAATAGGCCAAAACTTCCTAATTGACTTATCAACTGAATGTAGATTCGTATTGCAACTGGTATTGAAAATAACACGCTTGCCATTCTTTTCGGTGGTGCTACTCCTCCCATTATTAGCGTTAGGTTTGCAAGCCTGAATCATACATCTGTTGACATCAGAGCTTCTATATCCTCGTTCGATGAACCGTCGTCCATCTGAAAATCAGCATTTGCGCTGTCGGAATTGTTTCTCAATACTCTGAGAACCTGGAATACGGGCAACTTGGTTTTCAAATTATCAGTGTAATGGCTGGTAGTCCATAGTAAGGTGTTCCGGTCAGTAGATTTTTGGATTAAGGTATAATTCAGAAAAGAAGACTTTATAAACCGTGACATCCAAAAAGTTGGTAGAAACATCCCTTACAGTAGCAGTGAATCTAATAGGGATGTCTAGTCTGTTAAGTGCATCCACCATGGTGTAAAAGGAGTCAACCGGGCCCCTCCAAACAAAGATCATCAATATTTCTCTTGTAACAAATTGTATGCCCAGCATAATTAGTAAGATATTCTCGCGTTCATATTTGGCCATATATAAATTGGCGAACCTCAGGGCCAAATTCAAGCCCATCGCGGTGCCCAACTGTACAAAATAATTATCCTGGTATTGAAAATGGTTACAGGTGAGTACCAGTCTAATAAGATCTAACATAAATTCAATGGGAGGGCCTTCGTATGGACCCTTAATCAGTGCCTCTCTTACTGCTGCTATCGCTTCATCATGAGGGATAACAGTGTATAAAGAAGCAATGTCCATAGTGGCCAACAAACAATCGGATGTGTCATCATTAATCTGTGTAAGACCCCCCCAGGAAGTCTCCAGTGTCACGGATATAGCTCTCCATCGCTTTGACGCAAGGATGAAGACAGTGGACAACAAAGCAAGCTAATGGCTGTAAAAGTGAACCCCGTGCAGATGTTATCAGTCTTCCTGGGGGTCAGTCACAGATTTGTGCACCTTTGGAAGGGTATAAGTAATAGGACAAATTGGATGAGTAACAGCCAAGTATTCAAAAACATCCTCGTTGTTTCATGAATTTTGTAAAGTCTGTCACAACAGACTATCCACCTCTTTTTTTAAATCTAGGTATAGGATTAAATTCGACCTGTACATAAATCTTCGTATCAGCCAATTGTGATCTGACTTCACGGTCATAATCTGCAAGGAGGACTACAGCGCCTTCCTTATCCGCATTTCTGATTACTAAATTGGTATTTTGTCGTAGGCCTTCCATTTGTCGAAGTCGGAAAATATTACGGGACAAACATCACGTGCAAACACCACACAGATGGCCTCCATGCACGTGCTTGTTCTGCCGTGCGTACACATACACGCAAGCTACGTATGACCGCTCACGCGGTCTTGCGTGTTAGCACGTGGTATGAGTAAATACGGAAAAGCCATCAAAAGCCATATTCAATATTTTACCCATATAATGCATAAATCACACACTGTCTGTACATCCTTCTAGTAGCAAGTTACAGTTCACACATAAATTATCCTCCTAGAAACTCCAGCACAATGTACATGTATATTTTGAGGATGGAAATGGATAATCATATCATGTGTGGGATCATATTGTTCAGGGTCACACAAACAGTAATCTGGTGGGTATAAGAATATTGTCACATATTGCAACAATAAGTTATTAGTAATACCAGATTTATGTATGATTAATGTGATGGGTTTAACAGGTCGTGGGGCGGGAACTCAGATGCAAACAGAAATCACACGTTAAGTCTTAGCCATTGCCCACCGCTTGAGCTGACCAATGATCCCCGGTGCACAGGATATGTCCCACCCCCGAACCAATGGAAGAAGAGCATACAGTGTCTATTGTATTGTGTTTTGACCAACTGTATAAAAAGCCAAGCTGCCTAGCTGGTCAGTAATCTCTCTCTCTCTGAAGGTCATCTTGCTTGATTGATCTGAGCACCGGACCGTGTGGTTGCTGGTGAAACCAAACGTATGTACCATTGATTGTAGCCTCTTTTCTGTTATTTTGATTGTATATTTGTTGTAACCCCCTTTTATCAATTATATGTTGGCGGGTCGGATCCCAACATCTTAAATACAATTGGTGTCGTATCTCTTTCCCTGCTAAGGTTATAAGTGTATTTCAGGCACACGTATAGCTGCATTGTGCTCTCAGTGTGTCGATGTGTGTGTGTGTATGCACTGCGTGTACTTTGTACGTCCGTCGCGGCGTTTGTACGCAAAGAGCGTACACGGTACGTGGCTTTGTACGCTAACTGTGTAATAAGTACGTAGGTTAAGGATTACATACAGCGGCCGCAGCGGCTCAAAGTTCAGTGTATTGAATGTATTAAGGTATTGCTTTTAGTCCTGTAAGTAAATCAGCATTTTCAATTGGGGACTCGATCCGGTTTTTCACACGCTCATAGGCTAGCAGATCATAGCAGACTTTAATCTATCAGCAAAGGGTGGAAATACATCTTTAAGTTAAACCTTTTCCTGGTTGCTTGGATGTTTTAAAACTCTATTTTGTGCTGTTAGATTGCGTCTGCTCTGTCTCGTCTGCAGAGGTGCTGAAAGGACCCGGAGGTAAACAGGAAAAAAGCTATTTAAAAATCTGCGTAATTTTTGTTGGCACCAAAAGCGTACACAAAGCGTACCGATATTTTGCATACTCTCCCACATATTGTTGCCATAGGTTATTAGTCATTATAGATCTGTGTGAAATCAGGTACATTTGTTTGCTATATAGATAAAGTTGAAATAAATGTATTAAGGGAGTAATTATAAAGACACAAAACGCAGTTCTGGCCTAGTCGTAAAGGTTATACAGAACAAGTGTGGATTGTGTTAAGTGAGCGATAATAGTTTGTATTGCTCACATTTATAGAGATTGTGTGATTTGTTGAATTGCGGACGCACATTTGTACACGAGGTATGGACAAAGTACATGGCGCAGGATCGCACACGTTGCGTAAAAGGCACGCATGGTCGCGTGTTTACGCAAGGTTGCGTAGGAGTGCGGACGCTAAGTACAAATCACACGATAGTTCTTCAATGAAAAGGCGGGATAGTATTCATTTAATACAATAGCACATAACTATACGATTTCAAAAGCAGATTACCTTGACATTTTGTTTAAATCTGCAAGTACCTCTGGGGTAAAGTAACCAACCTAAGGGAGTGCAATTTTCTGTACAGAAAAGAAAAACAAGGTGTATCTGAGTGAGTGAAAGCGGAGTGAGTGGAGCAGAACCCCGGAAATTCGGGTCCCGTGGGAACACTGGGTTACTGGAGGCCCGGTGGCGTAAGGTTCGCTACCTTACGTGAACATATTGTGGAAATACGCAAGTCGTGAGGAGACTTGCACAGGAGCGTGGTAGGGAATTGTGAATTGAGAATTGTGACCCCATATAGTTTTTGTTACGCTCCAGCTGAGGATCGCAGCTTGTGAATTCGACTCCCGTGATCGTAGGGCATATAGATAACTAGTATCTATAGGCTGTGCGATTAAACCGCACGTTCGTGTGTTCTACACAGCAACGCGTGATACCATTGTGTTATATGCGCTGTGGAAAAGCATACGCAGACGTGATTGTATAAACAAAGGGTTTTTTCTTAATAACGTCGGGAAATCTCCCTGGTGGACTTCCATTGGAAAGGGTGAAGCAATAGTTATTAGGCAACTTTTTTTTCACCCTACAAAAATTCCAGTGGAAAGATACCGAAAAGGAATTTTTCGCTGCCTCTCCCCTCAGTCCCACGATGCAGGGAGCCTGTTGCCAGCAGTGCTCCCTGAAAATAAAAAACCTAACAAAAGTCTTTTTCAGAGAAACTCAGTAGAGCTCCCCTGCAGTGCATCCAGTCTCCTCTGGGCAAAGGATCTAACTGAGGTCTGGAGGTGGGGCATAGAGGGAGGAGCCAGTGCACACCCATCTAAAGTCTTTAGAGTGCCCATGTCTCCTGCGGAGCCCGTCTATACCCCATGGTCCTTACGGAGTCCCCAGCATCCTCTAGGACGTAAGAGAAAAAGAAAATATCAGGTTTGCGTTCACAATCAGGTTGTCACACCATCATGCATATCAGTGTTTGTACACAATCTCCCTTCACAAGTATTCCCATTCTCCACCCTTTGTGCATGACCAGGCATACTGTAATAATACTGGTGCCATCCTGCTGGTGAGATATACTGGATTTGGGCAGAACTCTGAAGGACCGAGTAAGCATGTGGTGTTTTAACTGTAATCGGGTCCATGTATTGCACCCTCCTGTAGGTGAACGTAAGAGATGAAGAGGAAACTGTGAAGAAAAATCACGTAGAGGTTGGTAACAGATAAGTTTGTAGAGGTAAAGAGGATTTTATAAAATTTTGACAACTGGATTAGGCACTATGGGGAATGACTTTTTACTTGGTCTACTCCCCTTAAAAAAAAAAATCTATGTGTGTTGTATCTCTACTGGGACTATCCCAGCCATTAGTCCAGTGTCCTGTCCATCCTAAATTCATAGGGAACCCAGTACTTGTGAGATAATTTCCTCTACCTGTGATGGACATGAATCTAGAACAGTGTAGTGCAATATTCGTCTTTGTGGGTGTCTAACATACTTTGTACTTCCTGAGCGGGCGCACATTATATGTATATCATATCTAACAAAGCTCCTGTTAATCAGGGGCCATTTCTGCTAGGAAAAAGAAGCAAAAGTTTAGAGGCCCCATCTTAACCCCAGCAAGTTTTGTCAAAGGGTAATGTTGCGTTTATTTTGTTCTTCCCATTAGCCGAATCTGTGTTTTCTATATGTCTTGTGATTCCTTACTATATGTCCCTTGGTCCCGTCTGTGTTTAATAATGTGGCTTGTGTTTTCTGTCTATGGGGTCTATATTGACTACATAGTCAATATAGACTCCCTAGACAGAAAACACAAGCCACATTACTACTACTACAAGCTACTACTCCTACAATCTCTGGCAAAATGCCCTTCCTTCCAACAAGTGTAACATATTATTGACCTTGACTTACCATTAGGGACCTGGGGTTTGAGCTGATGGGTCTTACCTGTATTTGCCTGTATACTTACCGTCCTCAACCTCTCCTCCTGTTGTTCTCTGCGCCTAGCAATATTCTTGTGATGTTCAATAGTGCACTCTCTAAGATTAGCTACTGTGACCCCTTTCCAATTTGGCAAAGAAGTCTGCACCCTGACCCTCAATGCCTTATTGAGCCCGTCTATTAGCACAGCCACCTCCCTGTAATTCTCATCGTTCCCTATATCCGATACCCCAGTGTATCTAGCCATTATTTGCAAAGCCCTATGGAAATATTCAGATGTAATTTCACTGTCCATCTGTCTTATGGAGAAAATTTTGCTCCACTTAACAGCAGTGGGGAAATACAGTCCTAGTTGTATGTTAATTCGTTCCACGTTCTCCTGATTGTGTTCATCAGTCATAGGACTATCCGACTCTAATTTGCAATCCGTAATAAATTTTTGGGTGTCAATATTAGGGGGTAGGCACGCTTTCAAGAATGTCCGCCAATCTTTGTTTGACGGTTCATTGGTAGGCTCTGCTTCTTAGGCTACTGGACACCATTAGCTCCAGAGGGTCGGAACGCAGGTCTCATCCTCGCCGTTCATCCCAGAGCCGCGCCGCCGTCCTCCTCACAGAGCCGGAAGATAGAAGCCGGGTGAGTATGAGAAGAAAGAAGACTTCAAAGGCGGCAGAAGACTTCAGATCTTGAATGAGGTACGCTCCCACATTCACACACACACACTGACGGCACTGTATGGGTGCAGCGCGCAGGGGGGGCGCCCTGGGCAGCAATTATAAACCTCTAGGGACACTGGCATAGATATATATATACTGCAGAGGCAGTATATTACAGAAACCCCTGCCAGTATAAAGATTTGAGTGGGACCGAAGCCCGCCGTTGAGGGGTTGGAACTTGATCCCACAGCACTAACCAGCGCCATTTTCTCCACAGCACGCTGCAGAGAAGCTGGCTCCCCGGACTCTCCCCTGCTGAACACAAGTACAGAGGGCAAACAAAAGAGGGGGGGCACATTTATTTGGCGCAGTGAGTGTATATATATATATATATATATATATGTGTATATATATATATATATATAAGCTGTACTGACTGGGATTTTATTCCAGTGTCCGGTGGCGCTGGGTGTGTGCTGGCATACTCTCTCTCCGTCTCTCCAAAGGGCCTTCTTGGGGGACTGTCTCCATATAGATATATATCCCTGAGTGTGTGGGGGTGTCGGTACATGTGTGTCGGCATGTCTGAAGCGGAAGGCTCATCTAAGGAGGAGGTAGAGCAGATGATTGTGGTGTCTCAGTCGGCGACACCTGATTGGTTGGATATATGGAATGTTTTGAATGCAAATGTGTCTTTATTACATAAGAGAATGGACAAAGCAGAGTCCAGGGAAAAAACAGGGAGTCAATCCATGGCTTTGGCTGTATCACAGGGCCCTTCAGGGTCTCAGAAACGTCCCCTGTCCCAAGTAGCAGACACTGATACAGACACGGATTCTGACTCCAGTGTCGACTACGATGATGCGAGGTTACACCCAAGGGTGGCCAAAAGTATTCATTATATGATTATTGCAATAAAAGATGTTTTGCATATCACAGATGACCCCTCTGTCCCTGACATGAGGGTATGCATGTTTAAGGAAAAGAAACCTGAGGTAACCTTTCCCCCATCTCATGAGCTGAACGCTTTATTTGAAAAGGCTTGGGAAACTCCAGACAAGAAACTGCAGATCCCAAGAGAATTCTTATGGGAATCCTCGCCCAGGGTGGACAAGGCTTTGACGCGCTTGTCCAAAAAGGTGGCGCTACCGTCTCCATATCAAGGATCCCGCTGATCGCAGACAGGAAACTACCTTAAAATCAATTTTTTTTGACATTGATACCCTAGATAGGGATAGCATTTTATTGACCTTGGGTCACATTAAAGACGCAGCCTTATATATGAGAGACGCTGCGAGAGACGCTGGGCTGTTAGGGTCAAGAGCCAACGCCATGGCAATTTCTGCTAGGCGAGCCCTGTGGACCCGCCAATGGACGGGTGATGCCGACTCAAACAGACATATGGAAATTTTGCCTTACAAAGGTGAGGTTTTATTTGGAGAGGGTCTCGCGGACCTGGTTTCCACAGCTACCGTGGGTAAATCTTTTTTACCTTATGTTCCCCCACAGCAAAAGAAAACACCACAATATCAGATGCAGTCCTTTCGGTCGCATAAGTCCAGAAGAGGTCGGGGCTCTTCCTTCCTCGCCAGAGGTAAGGGTAGAGGGAAAAGAATGCCTGCTACGGCTAGTTCCCAGGAGCAGAAGTCCTCCCCGGCTTCTACTAAATCCACCGCATGACACTGGGGCTCCACTGAGGGAGTCCGCGCCAGTGGTGGCACGTCTTCGACTCTTCAGCCAGGTCTGGGTTCTGTCAGACGTGGATCCTTGGGCAATGGAAATTGTATCCCAAGGCTACAAACTGGAATTCGAAGAGGTGCCTCCTCGCCGATTTTTCAAGTCGGCTTTACCAGCTTCTCCCCCAGAGAGGGAAATAGTTTTAGCTGCAATTCAAAAACTGTGTCAACAGCAAGTGATTATCAAGGTTCCCCTAGTCCAACAGGGGAAGGGGTACTGTTCAACCCTGTTTGTGGTCCCGAAACCGGATGGTTCGGTCAGACCCATTCTGAATCTAAAATCCCTAAACCTGTACTTGAAAAAGTTCAAATTCAAGATGGAATCGCTCCGGGCAGTTATCTCCAGCCTGGAAGGGGGGGATTTTATGGTGTCACTAGACATAAAGGATGCATACCTTCATGTCCCCATATATCCCCCTCATCAGGCGTACCTGAGATTCGCTGTACAGGACTGTCATTACCAGTTTCAGATGTTGCCGTTTGGGCTTTCCACGGCCCCGAGGATTTTCACCAAGGTAATGGCGAAAATGATGGTGCTCCTGCGCAGGCAGGGAGTCACAATTATCCCATACTTGGACGATCTCCTGATAAAAGCGAGATCAAGAGATCAAATGCTGAAAAGCGTGTCGCTCTCCCTGAGACTGTTGCAGAAGCATGGCTGGATTCTAAATCTACCAAAGTCACAGTTGATTCCAACGACTCGGCTACCTTTCTTAGGCATCATTCTGGACACGGAACAGAAGAGGGTTTTTCTCCCAATGGAAAAAGCCCAGGAACTCCAGAACATGGTCAGAGACCTGATAAAACCAAAAAAAGTGTGTCAGTCCATCAATGCACTCGAGTACTGGGAAAAATGGTGGCGACCTACGAGGCCATCCCCTTCGGCAGGTTCCATGCAAGAACGTTTCAGTGGGACCTTCTGGACAAGTGGTCGGGGTCCCATCTACAAATATATCAGAAAATAAGCCTGTCCCCCAGGGTCAGGGTGCCTCTCCTGTGGTGGCTGCAGAGTGCTCACCTTCTCGAGGGTCGCAGGTTCGGCATTCAAGACTGGGTTCTGGTGACCACGGACGCGTGCCTCCGAGGATGGGGAGCAGTCACACAAGGAAGAAATTTTCAGGGACTATGGTCAAGCCAGGAGGCTTGTCTACATATCAACGTACTGGAATTGAGGGCAATATACAACGGCCTATGACAAGCGGAGAATCTTCTTCGCGACCTACCGGTTCTGATTCAATCAGACAACGTCACAGCCGTGGCTCATGTAAACTGCCAAGGCGGGACAAGGAGCAGAGTGGCAATGGCAGAAGCCACCAGGACTCTTAGCTGGGCGGAAAATCACATAAGCGCTCTGTCAGCAGTCTTCATTCCTGGAGTGGACAACTGGGAAGCAGACTTCCTCAGCAGACACGATCTTCATCCAGGAGAGTGGGGACTTCATCAGGAAGTTTTTGCAGAGATAACAAGTCATTGTGGACTTCCGCAAATAGACATGATGGCGTCACGCCTCAACAAGAAGATTCGGAGGTATTGTGCCAGGTTAAGGGACCCTCAGGCAGTAGCGGTGGACGCCCTGGTGACACCATGGGTGTTTCAGTCGGTCTATGTGTTTCCTCCTCTTCCGCTCATCTCAAAAATACTGAGAATCATAAGACAAAAAAGAGTGCAGACAATGCTCATTGTTCCAGATTGGCCTCGAAGGGCCTGGTATTCAGATCTTCAGGAAATGCTCACAGAAGATCCGTGGCCTCTTCCTCTCAGGGAAGACCTGTTGCAGCAGGGGCCCTGCGTGTTCCAAGACTTACCGCTGTTACAATTGACGGCATGGCGGTTGAACACAAAATCCTAGCGGGGAAAGGTATTCTGGAGGAAGTCATCCCTACTCTGAAAGGCTAGGAAGGAGGTGACGGCGAAACATTATCACCGTATCTGGAGGAAGTATGTATCTTGGTATGAAGCCAAGAATGCTCCTACGGAAGATTTCCATCTGGGCCGTTTTCTCCACTTTCTACAGACAGGAGTGGATATGGGCCTAAAGTTAGGCTCCATTAAGGTACAGATTTCGGCACTATCAATTTTCTTTCAGAAGGAATTGGCTTCTCTCCCAGAAGTCCAGACTTTTGTAAAGGGGGTGCTACATATCCAGCCTCTTTTTTTGCCCCCAGTGGCACCATGGGACCTTAACGTGGTGTTACAGTTCCTAAAATCTCACTGGTTTGAGCCTCTTCAAACAGTTGAATTAAAATTTCTCACTTGGAAGGTGGTCATGTTGTTGGCCTTGACATCTGCAAGGCGGGTGTCCGAATTGGCGGCTTTGTCTCACAAGAGTGCCTATCGGATTTTCCATGTGGATAGAGCAGAATTGAGGACTCGCCCTCAATTTTTGCCTACGGTGGTTTCATCTTTTCATATGAACCAACCTATTGTGGTGCCTGTGGCTACGGGTGACTTGGAGGATTCCAAGTCCCTTGATGTAGTCAGGGCCTTAAAGATTTATGTAGCCAGGACGGCTCGGGTTAGGAAAACAGAGGCACTGTTTGCCCTGTATGCAGACAACAAGGTTGGCGCTCCTGCTTCTAAACAGACTATTGCTCGCTGGATCTGTAACACTATTCAGCAGGCTCATTCTACGGCTGGATTGCCGTTACCAAATTCGGTAAAGGCCCATTCCACTAGGAAGGTGGGCTCTTCTTGGGCGGCTGCCAGAGGCGTCTCGGCATTACAGCTTTGCCGAGCGGCGACTTGGTCGGGTTCAAACACTTTTGCTAAATTCTACAAGTTTGATACCTTGGCTGAGGAGGACCTCATGTTTGCTCAATCGGTGCTGCAGAGTCATCCGCACTCTCCCGCCCGGTCTGGAGCTTTGGTATAATCCCCATGGTTCTTACGGAGTCCCCAGCATACTCTAGGACGTAAGAGAAAATAAGATTTTAAACCTACCGGTAAATCTTTTTCTCCTAGTCCGTAGAGGATGCTGAGCGCCCGTTCCAGTGCGGACTAAATTCTGCAAGACTTGTATATAGTTATTGCTTACATAAGGGTTATGTTACAGTTTTGATCAGTCTCTGGCTGATGCTGTTTTGTTTCATACTGTTAACTGGTTCGTATGTTCCAAGTTGTACGGTGTGGGCTGGTATGTATCTTGCCCTCAGATTAACAAAAATCCTTTCCTCGTACTGTCCGTCTCCTCTGGGCACAGTTCTCTAACTGAGGTCTGGAGGAGGGGCATAGAGGAGTGCACACCCATCTAGAGTCTTTAGAGTGCCCATGTCTCCTGCGGAGCCCGTCTATACCCCATGGTCCTTACGGAGTCCCCAGCATCCTCTACGAACTAGGAGAAAAATATTTACCGGTAGGTTTAAAATCTTATTTTTTTATTCCCCTCTTTTCTCTTTTCCACAGATGGTTTAACTCCACACAACAAATACACAACATTAAAAAAAAATTGTGTTCCCTACAGGAAAAGGCAGTCTGGAAGGCGAAGAGATATGGTCAGGAGTCCTCAGGACTTTGGACAGATGGACACGGTAAGCTAGTGGCCCCCAGAACATAACTCCCAAGTCTAGCTGAGGCGGCACACGGTCTGACTCATCTGGGCAAGGAGGGTATGTGCAAGCTGGTAAGAGCCTACTGGAGTGCACCAGGATTCTCTTCTCATGCAGGTAAGAAAGCAATGACATGTCTTACTTGCTTGAGGAAGAACATTGGTAAGGCAATACCAATGGAGCCATCCCATATCCCTCCTACAGACGGACCTTTTCAGGTAATACAAATCGACTTCATACAGTTACCACCCTGTAGGAATTTGAAATATGTGTTAGTATGTACTGATGTGTTTTCCAACTGGGTAGAAGCATTCCCCGCTGCCACTAATACTGCTGTGTTCACTGCAAAGAAAATTGTGCAGGAATTTGTGTGCAGATATGGTATCCCTAGAATGATTGAAAGTGACAGGGGTACCCATTTCACAGGTAAAGTCTTTCAGGTCATGTGCAAACTGATGGGAATTAATAGCAAGCTGCATATCTGTACCGACCACAGGCGAGTGCGAAGGTGGAGAGAATGAACAGCACTATTAAGAATAAGCTGAGCAAAGTGATGGCTGAAACTGGATTGTTGTGGCCAGAAGCTTTGCCACTAGTGTTGTACAGCATCAGAACCACTCAAAGGTCACCGCTTAACTTATCACCCTTTGAAATTCTTTTTGGTCAACAACCCCATGTAATGATAGAACCCCAGGATGATTTAAAATGCAATAACGAAATAACTGTGCAATACTTGGTTAGGATGAGTCAGCAGCTGAGAAATCAACAAAGAAATCTAAAGCTGGTGATTCCTGACCTACCGAACAGTAATTGTCATGACATTGAGCCTGGGGATTATGTGATGATTCGAAATTTTCTACGCTCAGGTTGCCTCATAGACAGGTGGGAAGGACCGTATCAAGTCTTGTTAACCAGCATGACAGCACTAAAGATCGCCGAGAGACTTGGGTCCACTCGTCCCACTGCAAGAAGGTCGCTGACCAGGAGAACTGTGTGTTTAAAGAGCAAGGTGAAGAGAACCTCGTATCACTAGAGTATTTGTTCCGGGAAAGCTGAGAGGCAGGACTGTTGAAACGGCACCTGACCGCGGAGAACAACAAGATCAGAGGCGGTTGTCGTACCAGTTTTCTTTTTTTCACCTCCCACTGCCCTTTTCTCTTTCTCCCCCTTCTTATCTTCCTTCTTTTCCCTTAACTGCATTTCTGGTTTTTCTAGTAATTCTGTTTTTGCTCAGGACAATTTGTTTTGGTGAGGGTCCCAGAGAAGTCGAGCAAGGATCTGGAATGGGTTCTGATGGCGAGTACAGATTTGTAGGATCTCAGGAGCAGCACATCACTCGAATAAAGGCTGGTATCAGTAAGCGCTCTGGTAGTCATGGAGCTCGGAGGCAATGTGAGGGGATATTGTCTGATGAATATAGTATTTGTAGGAATTGTGAGAACATAGTCGAAGATGGGTGCATCCAGAGATGTCAGTCCAATATTAATATCGACATGGACCGACATCCGTTGAGTGATTACCACTCATTAGTGGGTGAGGTCTTAAACCAGCCAGAATGTTGGGTGTGCTCACAAGTACCTCAAGGACAGAGTAAGTCAGGATTAGTGCCGTACCTTTTAGCAATAGATGAGGTACTCGAATTACGGGGTGGGAGACTGGTGGACAAGAAATTCAATATATCTAGGCCCCCTAGCATGAAGCTCCACCAGTACAACATAGATAGGTCCCTGTTGTGTTTTAATATTTCCAATTTCTGAAAACCAGGAAATTGGGAAGTGACGTGGTATAACCAGACAATGACCTTTTTCGCACAGAGCTGATAGGATACCTATCGACTCTAAACTTGTACGCAAGATAGCCAACAGTGGGAAGTATTTTCAGTACCGGTATACATGTGGAAGCAAAACCATGTGGGTTGGAAAGGTATTGCAGGGGTATTGTGCCCACATCATCCAGCCCGATACTTGTACTGAGCAAATGAGAGAACTAGGGAATCTTCTTTACATAGAAGATTTGCAATATGGTGTTGTTACATTTTGTCCCCTATGTTCTCCCAGATGATGCCTATTTCATATGTGGGAGGAAAGCGTACAACTGGCTTACTCCGAGCACTGAGGGAATGTGTTATATTGGGAGAGTACTACCAGAGGTCATGACCATAACCCACGACAAAATGAAAGACGTTCACCGCAGCGCTCAGACTCCTTATACTCATACCCACTATGAACACATCATCAAGAGACAGCTCACAGATAGGGCAGAGCACGCAGCCTCTGATTTGATCCACGAATCCACCGGGATTCAGTTCCTTCTCGCATTAGATATCACCCGTACTGCCAGAGGAACTATAAATTATAGGTACATCCATGCGCTAGCGAACTTGATAGACAATATCACCGAGATATATGATGACACCTTCAGGTATACGGGAAGGGAGTTACAAGCCTACAAGAAAGAATTGATCCAGCACAGGAAGGGTTAGGAGAGTGGGTACAGAATGTTATTATTAGTGTGGGAAAGTTTCTCCTTTGTATCCTGGGAGTCATCATAATTATTGATCTGATATTCGGGTGTGTTCGAATTCTAACGCGGCGCAAGCACGGCACAAATTTGATGAGTCTAAGGAGCGAGAGCGCTATTACAGCAGCAGATTTGATTTATAACCCATCTATAGAAACAGTGTTATTATAAGGATTGCAAATTAATTTCATGGCCTGTTTTCTTTCACCATTTTTCTCTGTCTCCCCTTTACCCAGTAACATCCAACCAGAAAAGATGTCAACCCTACCCAAATGTTTATGTGAATGTATTTTTATATATATGTCTTATCTTTATCTCTGCAACACTCAGTTAATGGCACACATAGTCGACAGATGTTATCCACATATAGTAGCATACACATATGTTCCCCCTCCATGTATCATCAACTAAATGTGCTCCCCATTTGTTGGTATTAGAAGCCGAAGAGGCGAGGGTCAGAAGCCCTTGCCCGAAAGGAGCTCGGTAGTGTTTGTTTCCCCATTTACAGACCCTTAATACGGGATGAGAAGGATTTAATGTATACTTCGCAATACCTCAAAGCTTACTTAAAACACATACGGCACGATGATACATGCCCCTCAGACATAGATTCATACATACATGCTTTTACTATCCCGCTAGGCTATACATTTCCCACCTACAACTCTCCCCCGATCATCCATGCTTTGTATATATTGTATAGGTAATATTTTTAGTTTACTAGTTAAGAGTGGCAGTTATTGATGACTGCCAAAGGGTGGACTGTCGAAGTCAGAAAATATTACGGTACACACATGACGTGCAAACACCACACAGATGGGCTCTGTGCGCATGCTTGTTCTGCCATGCGTACAAATACACGCAAGCTACGTATGACCGCTCACGCGGTCTTGCGTGTTAGCACGTGGTATGAGTAAATACGGTAGCATACGCATTCGCACGGAAAAGCCATCAAAAGCCATATTCAATATTTTACCCATATAATGCATAAATCACACACTAAAAAAAAAAGGGGGGGCATGAGTGTGCTGTCAACGGCAGCCTGTAGAGGGGGGGTCAGCCCCTAAGAAAAGTAAACAACAGTAAGAAAATGTGTACTGGCGCCGGCTGTTAAAACCAATAAGGGTAATGACCAATAATGGTAAAAAAATCACATATTTTTAATAGACATATAAAATAATACAATTAAAATATCTCGAGAATCGTCACACTTTCTTTATCTGTTCCTAAATCAAGAACACAAGGTGTTAGTGAAGACCACTTGGATCCCACTTATGGTAAATGTTAAATATACAGTCTCCAGTTAGGACTCACTCCTCAATAGATATGGTTCACTTGAAACATTGGTAATTGCCTGGTCCTTATAGATGTTATCCCCAGGATCTCAATTTAGCAGGTGAGAGTCCAATTAGCAGCAGGGGAATGGGTCCAGGTTCCAATAGGGTTTATTTTGTGTACAATAGAGGTAAAGAGTCCAATTGTTACCGGGAGTACCAGGTGGATCCAGAGGCTGGTGGTCAGTGTCCTTAGCTTAACGCGTTTCGCTGGTCTAGTAGCTGCCAGCTTCGTCAGGAGCATATGTCACACAGGCAGCCTTATAGGGTTTATTTACTCCCTTTATTATGCTAGGAGTAGTGGCACCTGGTTCACTCATAATACAATAAATAAAATGTCCCAAAATAACACTAAAAATCCTATCTAGAAGGCAATCCTATTAAATAACAAACTATTTTGGTTCTGTATCCAAAAAACGAATGTTTTAAATACCTGTTTGGTAATATAAACAGCAAAGTGCACAGTGACATTTCCTGGTCACATGGCCGTCCCCGATCACGTGACTCAGGCAGCCTATAAGATATTGCTTATGATTCCTTATTTAGTCCGATCATGTGATCGCTTCCGGTCACGTGATCGGCACAGTCTATTCATTGTAGTAGAGAGAAGGAAGTTCTTTACTTGGTCCGATCACATGATCGCTCCCGGTCACGTGATCGGCATACTCTCTCCTAT
This sequence comes from Pseudophryne corroboree, assembly GCF_028390025.1. Lineage (NCBI taxonomy): Eukaryota > Metazoa > Chordata > Amphibia > Anura > Myobatrachidae > Pseudophryne > Pseudophryne corroboree. Next base: position 480,323,895 of record NC_086445.1, on the reverse strand, counting down.
TGTACCGCATCTCAGGGCACAATATCATGTGTTCTGGTCACATGGTCCAAAACGGACCTATCTTATCTCCATATTTTGACAACAATGGCACTGCGTTCCATTTGCAAGATTTGCATTCCAAACCGGCCCAGACACCAGGAAATGTCACCCCGCAACCCAATCATAAATATCAAAGGTACATAATAATACAATGAACTCCATAGTTTATAGTTTCCACATGGCATTAGAGTTTATATAGATAGATAAATAAAGATAAATATGGAGAGAGTTAATAGTGAAAATCATGATCAAAAACGTCATAGATTATATAATGAAATAACACCCATTAACATAAAAAATCTGACGAAATGCATCTAAATGATGTTTAAGATGTAACTGCATCCTTATATTACCCAAAAAGAGTGTATGTGTATGTGTGTATGTATATATATATATATATATATATATATATATATAGTGAGGTTAATAGGAGTAAAACCGAGTTGTGCAGGAAAAGTACATAATCACATTCTATAGATATACATTATTGTACATATAAATTGTTATTGTCATTCAGTGTGTGTCCCATCGCAGAGTACATATTTTCTATTCATTTATTCCACACATGTATACATATGACACACCAAACGATACTGTGCACATGCACACATGTGTAGAGCATGCATATTTCATCCCAATTTGTCGGGCAACACACTTATCCTGTACATATTTCTACTAACTATCTGACATTTAAATGGGTGACAGAGGGGGCAGGATGAGAGGGGGGAAGAAAAAAAAAAGAGGGGGGAGGGAGATCTGGTGGAGATTAAGAAGTGAATAAACCTTATTCACCTAAAGAGAGGTGTACTGATAATGTGGTGATATTCAGAATCCTCCAAACCAGTACGTTATACCTACATTGGACGTCTACTAAAAGGGAAAATATCCATATATACATACATGCACATACATACATATACGTATGCATCCTAAACTGTAATTAACCACATATTTGTATAGCGTATCTTAGGGAATGGTGTTAAATTCCATATTTTCATTCAATCCATTTGGATGGAGGGAACTGAATTTGAGCATCCAATATATCTCTCTGCAACATAATCTATTAAATCTATCTCCTCCCCTCGGTGTCGATATAATATGTTCAATACAGATTATTGATAAGCTTCTTGGATCACCTGCATGGACCTGGCTGAAATGACGGGAAACACTATGCTGATTATATTGTTTTAAAATGTTCCGACGATGTTTCATAAACCTAACATGTATTGGTCTTGTGGTCCTTCCCACATAATTAAGGCCACAGCCACATGAGAGTAAATATATCACAAATTTAGTATCACAGTTCATAAATGATCTGAGACAGTATTGTTCTTTAGTATCTGATAATGTTAGTATAGTGGTCTTTTATGGCATATGTGTGCAAGTTATACATCGAGGCTTTCCACACATCCCACTGGTTTAGTGGGTAACCATTCGAGACCTGTAGGTACAGATTTTTTATTATTTCCATCTTGCCCCAGATGACTAGGCGCTAATATAGATTTATATATAATCTGTGGTTGTTATTGTAAGATCTCACTTAAAATTAGATCTTGTTTAAGGATTCTATAGTTTTTGGAAATTATAGTTTTTATTTCTCTGGCACACTTATTGTATTTACATACAAATGCAAACTGTCTCTCATTGTCTTTTCAATCTTTTTGGCTCTCATTGGTCTTACTTTTGGTAGATAATAATTTGGCCCTATCTATACAGCATACATCTTTAAATGCTTCTTTCAAGAGTTTATCAGGGTATTTACATTGTCTAAGAGAATCCATTAAATCATTCGCCTGTATAGTAAATGTCTCAAAGTCGGAACAATTGCGTCTCAATCGCATTAATTGGCCTTTCGGTATATTGTGCTTCCAGGGTGCATAGTGTGCACTATCATAATGCAGATATGAATTTGTGTTAACTGGTTTAGTAAAATTTGAAGTAACAATTTTGTCAGATATTTCGATGGTCACATCCAGGAAGTCTATCCGTTCACTGTTATGGGTGTGAGTAAAGGTTAAATTAAATGTGTTAGAATTAAGATGAGTGACAAAAAAAAGAATAGAAGAAAGATCCCCATCCCAAATTATAAATAGATCATCAATATAACGGCCATAGAAGACCAGATTCCCCTCCCAGTCCCTACCCCACACCATTGAGTCCTCAAAATGGCCCATGTATAGGTTAGCATAACTGGGGGCGAATCTGGTCCCCATGGCCGTTCCCATCACCTGAAGAAAATACTGTTGGAGAAACAGAAAGTAATTATGTGAAAGTATAAAATAAATAGAATCTATAATAAAGGCCTGGTGGTCCATGCTAGGATCGCCATCTCCGGATAATTTTTTAGAAATCACATCAATTCCAGCTGTATGTGGAATGTGTGTGTACAGTGCCTGTACATCTAATGTTAGAAAATAATATGACTTTTTCCACTGAATTGTCGAAATTTTGGTTAAAAAATCAGTTGTATCTTGGAGATGCGATCTCAGCATGGAAACACGTGACTGTAAGAAAGAATCAACATAAAAAGAAAGATTGGAAGTGAGGGACCCTATACCAGAAATAATTGGTCGACCAGGAGGTGACGTGAGGGATTTGTGTATCTTGGGAAGAAAGTAAAAAGTGGGTGATGTGGGAAAGGTGGGTAACAGGAATCTATATTCCTCCCTGGATATGACCCCCGTCTGAACAGCTGAATCTAAAAGGGTTTTTAGTTCTGTCAGAAATAAATCTGTTGGATTTTTATCCAAATCTCTATAAAACTGCTTATCACATAATTGTCTATTAGCTTCATTAATGTAGTCTGTTCTATTCATCACCACTAGGCCCCCGCCCTTGTCTGCTTCTTTTATGACAAGGGAGGTGTCTTTTGTAAGATCCCTAAGTGCTTTTTTCTCCTGTCTAGTCAGATTGTAAGAAAATGTAGTACTCCCTTGTTGACAATTAACTCGATTTTTGAAGTCTTCCAGAGTTATCTTGTAAAAAGATTCAATACTACTACTCTTAGCACATAAAGAATTCAGACTTCTTTTTAAATTTTGAAGGTTCTCTATTTAGATCATATATTTTTACTGATTCCTCAGTTACAACATGATTCTGTTCCCATAGCTCTTCTAAGACAACTAGCATGGGATCATCTTTACTGTCCAATAATATAGGAATGGAGTCATCATTATTTTTGGAGAGGTTTTTCTTGGCAAAAAACCTTTTCCTACACATGGTTCTTATAATAGGATTTTAATACCTACCGGTAAATCCTTTTCGCTTAGTCCGTAGATGATGCTGGGGACTCCGTAAGGACCATGGGGTATAGACGGGACATGGGCACACTATAAGACTTTGAATGGGTGTGAACTGGCTCCTCCCTGTATGCCCCTCCTCCAGACCTCAGTTAGAAAACTGTGCCCAGGGAGACGGGCATTTCGAGGAAAGAATTTATTGTTTAAGCACGGTGAGTGCCATACCAGCTCACACCTCGAACATACCGCAGAACGTGGTATTCAATAGAACACCAGCCGAGGGCATGAAAAATTACACAGCCACATGCTGAGAGAATATGTAACACAACCTGTGTGTCAACCCAACCAATAAGAATATACCGCATGCCATGGCATGAACGTCAGCAACAGCCTGACAGAGAAGAAAAACCACTAAAGTGTAACCATAACCAATAACTGCAGACACAGTACGCACTGGGACGGGTGCCCAGCATCCTCTACGGACTAAGAGAAAAGGATTTACCGGTAGGTATTAAAAATCCTATTTTCTCATACGACCTAGAGGATGCTGGGGACTCCGTAAGGACCATGGGGTTTATACCAAAGCTCCAGACCGGCCAGGGGAGTGCGGACGACTCTGCAGCACCGATTCAGCAAACATGAGGTCCCCATCAGCCAAGGTATCAAGCTTGTAGAGCTTAGCCAAGGTGTTTGAACCCGACCAAGTAGCCACTTGGCAAAGTTAAACCGCCGAGACACCTCGGGCATCCGCCCACGAAAAGCCCATCTTCCTAGTATAATGGGTCTCCCCTAACTTCGGTATCGGCAATCCAGCCGTAGGGCCAGCACGCCGAATCATATCACAGATCCAGCGTGTAACAGACTGCACAGGCGCAGGTGCCCCAATCACGCTGGGAGCATACCGCACAAACAGAGCCTCTGTTTCCACAATCTGAGCCCAATTGGCGACATAAATATTCAAAGCCCTGACTACATCAAGAGACTTTGAAGCAGCCAATGCTGAAGTTACCACAGGCATCAAAATAGGCAGGTTTCTGCGAAACACAGAAAAACCACTTTTGGCCGAACTATTATCCGAGTTCTCAATTCCGCTCTATCCACATGGAAGATCAAACAGGGGCTCTTGTGAGACAAAGACTCTCCTTCCGGCACCCGCCTTGCGAACGCCAAAGCCAAAAGCATGACCACTCTCTAAGAGAGAAATTTTAACACAACCTTTCATAAAGGTTCCAATCGGTGTGACACAAGAAAACGCAACACCATGTCAAGGTCCCACGGTGCCAATGAGGGCACAAATGGAGGTTGGATGTGCAGAACTCCTTTCACGAAAATCTGAACTTCTGGAAAGGTGGCCAATTCTTTTCTTGAAAGAAAATTTATAAGGCCAAAACCGCACTGAAATGGAGCCTAACTTTAGGCCTGCAACCACACCTGCTTGCAAAGAATGGAGAAGAACGACCCAGCTGAAAGTCTTCCGTAGTAGCCCTCTTGGATTCACACCAAGACACATATTTACACCAAATACGGTGGTAAGGCTTTGCCGTTACTTCTATTCTAGCCTGAAGAAGTGTGGAAATGACTTCACTGGGAATACCCTTTCGGGTTAGGATATGGTGTTCAACCGCCACGCCGTCAACGCAGCCTCGGTAAGTCTTGATACACACCCGGATCTTGCCGTAACAGTTCCTCATGTAGAAGAAGAGGCCAGGGATCCTCTATGAGTAAATCTCGAAGAACTGGATACCAAGCCCTCCTTGGCTAGACCAGAACAATGAGGATCGCCTGAACCTTTGTTCTTCTTACGTTTATCACCTTCAGAAAGAGGGCAAGCGGAGGGGACACATAGACCGACTGAAAACACCCAAGGTGTCACGAGGGAGTCCACTGCTATAGCTTGAGTGTTGCTTGACCTACAACAATATCCCTGAGGTCTCTCGTTGAGGCGAGACGCCAACATGTTCACTTGAGGCCCTCCTCAAAGACTTGTCACTTCTGTGAAAACTTCTCGATGACGACTGTATTTCTCCTGGATGGAGATCGCGTCTGCAGAGGAAATCTATTTCTCCGTCGTCTACATCCGGAACGAAGACTGCTAATATATCGTTTACGTGTCTTTCCGTTCCAGCGGAATACTTTTGCGGCTTCTGCCATTGCCGCTATTCTCCTTGTTCCGCCCTAGCGGCTTACTTACGCCACTGCTGTCAAGTTGTCCGACAGAAATAACACGGCAGATTACGATGAATATGTTCGTCGAAAATAGCTTTTAATTTAAGAAAGCTTATTGCCGACAAGCTTTCCAGCTTGACCTTTTCCTCTGGAAATACTTCACCTGGAAAGACTGCTCCCCAGCCTCGGAGATCTTCATGCATGGACACCAGAATCTAATCCTGAATCCCGAACCTTCATCTCTCTAGGAGGTGAGACTGTGCAGACACCACAGGAGCGATATCCTGGCCATTAGGATTATATTCCGATGCTTGTGCAAGTGAGACCCGGACCACATTTCCAACTGGTCCCGTGAAAACCACTCTGGCATTTGACCTGCTTACCGAAAAAGGCCTCTTAGGCCACACCCGTCTTCATCAACGGAACATATTGATGGATTGTCACTGCAAATCTGATCCGACTCTGGATCCTCAGACCTCTTTCCACAGGAAAACACAGAACCTCAACCGTTCAGTATCTACTCTGATACCCACCTCCGACATCCGCGTCGTTGGGAACAACAGCCATTCCCTGTGTTGAAGAACAGTCAGAGAGAAACAACGATTTGGAGCACTTGTTTCTTGACCTCGCCGTAATCAGGGGAGCGCCTCAGTATAGAATAACAATGGCTCTTACTATTGAAAGAAAACCATCATACTGCCAGCACTCCGGTGAAATGGCAAAGACAATCCTGGATATCAACCCAGGTAGGCTGAATGCTGAGAAAAACGCATTTAAACCCTTTTTCCACCCTTACGTGCTGGAGATCCCTGGCCTGAGAGATTTCATCCTGTAGTTCAACTTCGTAAGTAGAAGTCCTTTCTTTTTTTTTTCTTTTTTTTTTAACAGGGACAGCAGGACAAAGTCCTGAACCTGACGCAACTCTGGTATGGCGTCGCTTACTACCTCCCCTTCCAGAGGGGAATAGGTAAGATCTATTGAAAAATCAGTGAGGGGAATCATCTGTAAACTCCAAAATGTCCCCCTTTGGATTCTATTATCAACTCCCAGGTCCAAGTCCATTCACGGACCGACGGAAGAGTATTAGACGAGTTCCCACTGATGTGGGCTCCAGCCAGATAGACTCAGTGACATGCGGTGGATGTGGTAGAAACAGAAGACAATATCCGCTTCTGCGAACCTAACAAGGCTGCAGAGCTCTTACCTTTTCACCTTCCACTATCTGCACAGAAGGGGAAAAAAGAACGGTATTGAACCGGTTAAAATGACTGCATCCCACAAAAGAATGCGTCACCAAGCATTGTGAAGAAATCTAACTCTCGAAGGTAGACTTACCAGTGGTATTCGCCGAGAGTGACTTAACTGAGGCATCCCCAAACAGCGGTACACCGTCACAGGGAAAAACTTCAATATCTCTCGGAGTCAGCCTCAGCATTCCTCCGGCCACACCTACTGCAGACGCACGGCAGGCTGCCGCAATGTTATAGAGAAGAAACAACATAAGAAATATCCCCTCTCTCTCTAGGGTAATTCTATCGGATGTCTTTCCGAATACAAGCACTCCCCCATGCGCATGTAATCCAAACAACTTCAAAGCATAGAAATAAAATATAACTTAGCTTCCTGTATACGATCCTTTGTGACAGGGCCCCGTGCTGACCAGGAGTTTACTTTCACAGTATTCTATCCGTGGCGGGAAAAGAATATACACTCGGACTCCTCGTGAGGAACTGAGACCAACTCGTCACGGCCGACCTAGAGCTTTATCAACAGATTAACCAGCACATGAGAAGGAATACTTTTACTTCAGCATTCATTAGAACTTGCAATATGAATATACATATTTAAATACACACATATTCCATATAAATATATATATATATATATATATATATCTGTGCAATTGCCCCGGCACTCTCCTTATCCACGGCGGGTCATGTCTCGCTCCTGTGCCCTCCACCTCCGGGGGTCTCCCTCCGGTATAGACAACAGAAAAAGAAAGAGGCGGCACTCGGAGACTGTGCAATCAAAATGTATTGATGGCACTTTTGTTCAATACATTTTGATTGCACAGTCTCCGAGTGCCGCCTCTTTCTTTTTCTGTTATATATATATATATATATATATATATATATAAAACACATAGTAGTATCTTTATCTCGCGCCAACCTAGAAGCGGCACCACGGGAGAGATTTTTGTTGGGAGACCACAAAAGCATACAAGAATAAACACAAATTCCCAAGTGCGCTAAAGTGGAATGTAATTATACAGTTCTTCCAGCGTTATTTTCGTCGGAATGTTGACTGGAGGGTATTTAAATCTAGGGACCTGTAACAGACACCCCTCACCTTTTGCAAGGTGCGAGCTCGACAGGGAGTATCTTTACAGACTAGGTTGTGATTCTCTGACTTAAAAACCCAATGCATTTCGTCTTATCGACTTCATCAGGGGTAACGAATATAGGAAAAGGCTAATTTGCTCATGATGAATTAATATAAAGGATCATAACCTCTAATGTACGATTATTCAGAATCTCCTATATCTGGACTTAGTGGATGAAGCTCTTATATCAGGGCTCCTGATTAGAGCTTAAGAGGTTTTCCTTCTTAAATGTGTAATCGGTTGGGTAATGGTGTTTTGTATAAACTACCTTAAAACTAATTGGGCGTAAATCCTTACAGGGTCGCCTAGGAATACTATTGGTTATAATCTCTTAGGAGTGCTGACAACCATATGTCGGCATTTTTGCAAACTACCTAAAGTGTGGTGTCCAATTTTAAATTCAAGACTATTTCTGATTCGGATGTTGACCAACGTACAACGAAATTCAAGAATTATATAGCTGGTTTAACAATCTCAAAAGTATAAGTGGTGTGGCTTCCTCAATAGGTCTCACAGAATAGATCCTGGGAGAGATTTGGCTGCATGTGGAAATCACAGAATCTCATACATATAAGTATTTTGTCCAGAACCCCAGGGTCCCTAGTGACATTAATGTGTGCTGAATGTGTACGACCATGTACTGAATGCCCAAGTTGTGGCTCTGACCAGGAAACCTTATGGTCGACATAAAATATAGAATTGTTTCAGACAACAGGGAATGGTAATTAGGTAAAAATAACATTCTTATAACCCCGAGGGGTTCGAGGGAGGTATATAGACATAAATTTAGTATCATTCCCCCACAAATGAAAGCACAACTGTGCCAGAGCTACAGGCCCATGGAACCGTACCCTATACAGGTATGGGTTATTGACTTCATGTTAATTTACCCCCAGTAATAACAGATGGTGCTGACAGGCCACCCACATACTCCTGTGTCACCCATACAGTGTTTACTTTCGAAAAAGCATACAACTACCGACCTGCTGACACTTGATGTACAGACCCAAGTACCACCAGGAGTCGGCAATGCCGACAGAGGTATTCCCATAGCCAGCTCGTGGCAGAGCACACACATATGTCGACACATGAGTACTATAAGCTATCATGGGTATATGTGACAGGGAAAACACAGAATACCAGTACAACTCATTAACTAACACGCCCATTATAGTGTATAGTGCTATATTTTCTCTTTTGCACTAAAACCACCTTGCCCCCCCACCCCACCCCACCCCCTCGTTTTCCACTGTTAGCTGCCTAACAGTACTTTTTGGCAGGGACATGAGGAGAAAATGGCGCTGTGACAAGTTGTGAGGGCTAAGCCCTGCCCCCTCTCGGCGCGCTTCAGCCCCTCTAAAAATATTCATATTTATATTGGCGGGGGTCCCTATACAGTGCTTATGCACTGAATACATCTTTTGCCAGTCGCAGGAAAGAGGTATATTGCTGCCAGGGCGCCCAGCGCGACCGCTGTGCTGTACCTCCGACCTGAAGTCTTCTGCCATCACTGAAGTCTTCTTTTACTTCCAATACTCACCCGGCTTCTGTCTTCTGTGAGGGGGTTGACGACGCGGCTCCGGGAACAAGCAGCTAGGCGCACCAAGTGATTGAACCCTCTGGAACCCTCTGGTGTCCAGTAGCCTAAGAAGCAGAGCCCTTAACTCAGAAGAAGTAGGTCTGACTTCTCTCCTTAGTCCCACGAAGCAGAGAGCCTGTAGCCAGCAGGTCTCTCTGAAAATAAAAAACCTAGCATAATGTCTTTCCAGAGAAACTCAGTAGAGCTCCCCTAGTGTGTGTCCAGTCTCTCCTGGGCACAAAGTCTGGAAGAGGGGCATAGAGGGAGGAGCCAGTTCACACCCATTCAAAGCCTTATAGTGTGCCCATGTCTCCTGCGGATCCCGTCTATACCCCATGGTCCTTACGGAGTCCCCAGCATCCTCTAGGACGTATGAGAAATAGCGATTAAGTTCCACATATAGATCAAATATGTTAGGAGTACTAGTCGGGGAGAACTTGAGGCCCTTCTCCAGAAGGGGGATTTCAAATTTATTCAAAGGCCTTGCAGAGAGATTGTAGATACTTTGTTTAACATTATTTGTTTCAACTAGGACTTTCTTGGATTTTTCTTTCCTATGTTTCCCTCCTCTTCTCCCTCTTGGCTTGGGTCTCTTCTCCTTTTTGTTGTTTCCCAGAATCTCATGTCTACTGTTTCTTAATAGTTGGTTTTTGGGCGCGCCCCTAAAAAATGTTCTTTGCTCCTACTTTCTCTGTCTCTCCTATGGGTATAGGTTGATTCTTCTATATCTGATTGGGCTTTCTCATTCCGGTAGCTACCTCTCCTTCCCCTTCCATGATTGGAAAAAGATCTATCATACCTGCCTAATCTGGAGCCTTGATTATTGGTGTATTGATTATATTGTTTCTCCCACCTATTAAAGTTGGATCTCCTATCAAACCTCTCTCTTGATCTAAAATTTTGTTTATCTTTATCTGAAGTATCAACATTTCTCTTTTTGTAAGACCTCACCACATTTTGCTCATAATCGTTTAGATCTCGTCTAAACTTTTTTCGTTTAGTTTCCATGATGGTATGTTCATATTTAACTACTTTTTCATTTATTACTCTGTCTCTTTCTCTTACTCCCTCATCATTCAGGGATTTGTCTATGGTTTTCTTGATGTCTTCTATCTCTTTTTCTATACATTGTACTTTGTGAGTTCTGTATCTGATGATAAATCCCATTAAGGCAAAGGAACGATTGTCCAATAATTGATCCCATTCCTTCTGATACTCTAAATTATCTTGAAATATTGAGGATTTAAATAAACGAAGACCTCTCGGGATTATTTTTTATCATGTTTATGTTATTTAATAGGATTGCCTTCTAGATAGGATTTTTAGTGTTATTTTGGGATGTTTTATTTATTGTATTATGAGTGAACCAGGTGCCACTACTCCCCAGCATAATGAAGAGAGTATATAAACCCTATAAGGCTACCTGTGTGACATATGCTCCTGAGGAAGCTGGCAGCTACTAGACCAGCGAAACGCGTTGAGCTAAGGACACTGACCACCAGCCTCTGGATCCACCTGGTATTCCTGGTAACAATTGGACTCTTTACCTCTATTGGACACAAAATAAACCCTATTGGAACCCGGACCCATTCCCCTGCTGCTAATTGGACTCTCACCTGCTAAATCGAGATCCTGGGGATAACATCTATAAGGACCGGGTAATTACCAATTTTTCAAGTGAACCATATCTATTGAGGAGTGAGTCCTAACAGGAGACTGTATATTTAACATTTACCATAAGTGGGATCCAAGTGGTCTTCACTAATACCTTGTGTTCTTGATTTAGGAACAGATAAAGAAAGTGTGACGATTCTCGAGATATTTTAATTGTATTATTTATATGTCTATTAAAAATATGTGATTTTTTACCATAACCATCGTCCCTTATTGGTTTTAACAGCCGGCGCCAGTACACAATTTCTTATAAATCACACACTGTCTGTACATCCTTCTAGTAGCAAGTTACAGTTCACACCTAAATGATCCTCCTAGAAACTCCAGCACAATGTACCAGACTGACTTGTTTACGCAAAGCTTTGTAATCCTATGAAGAAGGCAAATACCTTTTGGTTACCCCCATTGTTCTAGAGTTGTCCAGTATCTGTCGCAGACAGTAAATACTGGATTGTCATTGTTTTATTTGAAGCTAGGACAAACAAGAAGACAGCATCCAGAAAACTTGTTTAACTGGAAAGAACTAGATTAGAAACAGCTGACAAACCACATACCAGACATTTAGATATCTAAGGTAATAACATTCATGGTCTGAACTCTTGGAAATGTGTATATTTATATGTATATATGTGTTTCTTAACAAATTGTAATAGCAGGAATGTATGTGTATGTATGTATGTATGTATGTATGTATGTAGGTATGTATGTATATATATATATATATATATATATATATATATATGTATATATGTATATCTTGAGGATGGAAATGGATAATCATATCATGTGTGGGATCATATTGTTCAGGGTCACACAAACAGTAATCTGGTGGGTATAGGAATATTGTCACATGTTGCAACAATAAGTTATTAATAACACCAAATTTATGTATGATTAATGTGATGGGTTTAGCTGGTCATGGGGCGGGAACTCAGATGCAAACAACAGAAATCACACCTAGTCTTAGCCATCGCCCACCGCTTGAGCTGACCAATGATCCCCGGTGCACAGGATATGTCCCACCCCCGAACCAATGGTAGAAGAGCATACAGTGTCTATTGTATTGTGTTTTGACCAACTGTATAAAAAGCCAAGCTGCCTAGCTGGTCAGTAATCTCTCTCTCTCTCTCTGAAGGTCATCTTGCTTGATTGATCTGAGCACCGGACCGTGTGGCGCTGGCGAAACCAAACGTATGTGCCATTGATTGTAGCCTCTTTTCTGTTATTGTAATTGTATATTTGTTGTAACACCCTTTTATCAATTATATGTTGGCGGGTCGGATCCCAACATCTTAAATACAATTGGTGTCGTATCTCTTTCCCTGCTAAGGTTATAAGTGTATTTCAGGCACACGTGTAGCCTCATTGTGCTCTCAGTGTGTCGGTGTGTGTGTGTATGCACTGCGTGTACTTTGTACGTCCCTCGCGGCGTGTGTACGCAAAGTGCGTACACGGTACGGGGCTTTGTACGCTGTGTAATAAGTACGTAGGTTAAGGATTACATACAGCGGCCGCAGCGGCTCGAAGTTAAGTGTATTGAATGTATTAAGGTATTGCTTTTAGTCCTGTAAGTAAATCAGCATTTACACATTCATCACCTGTGAGGTTGGAATACTGTTGTTCCTTATTGAGACCTTTCTTTACCACACTATCAACAACCTGCAAAAAAGTTTTTAAAACTAGTGTTGTTGGACACGGGATCAGAGGTACTAGGTTTTTTAAAGGGCTCTAAAGTTCTAGTGTATGCATCAGACTGTAGCACATTGAAACCAATTTTATTGCCAAAGAATTCCCTTAATCTAAATTGTCTCCCCACTTTATACTATTCTATTGACCACTTCAAAGGTTTAAATTGGCAAGTGGGGACAAAATAAAGGCCTTTACTTAATAAAGAGGTTTCAGCCTGCAACAGAGAATGACTAAATAAATTAAAAATTAGGTTCGAGAACCCTCTCCCTCCTCTTGTGCGTTTCTTAACATTTAATATGTTAGGTGAGTGCTGAATTTGTATGATTTTTTTTATTTAAATGGTGTGGTCACAATACCACTGGCACCGCAGATGTATGAGTGCTGTGGGTTTTAGCCTATTGTTTACATAACATTTTTGTGGTCGCACTTTTTCTTGCACCCAGGTGCGGCACTGTAGCAGCGGTTTAAGCAATAACGTTTCAATGCCCGTTTACTTTATTTGGCACTTTTATCAGACAATCTCATATAATAAAACAATTGCCGGATATATCAGGACCCCGAACAGTCAATGTTTACTAGGTACCCCAGCAGGAGCACAGGTGTACTCATTACTCAATGACACCTTTTATAAGGTCCACAGGTGGAGCTAATTAATTTCACTTGTGATTCTGTGAAGAGACCTGCAAAACATGCACTGTGTGGGTTCCTAGTTTGAGAAACTGTGATATAGTGTGACAAAGATAGCACAAATCTGACATGGGTGTAGAACTGCAGGATTCTGGCTGAAGGGACTACAGGCCAGCTGTTGCTGTTGGACAAGGTTGAGAAGCAGCTGACTGCAGGCACCTGTTACTCTGTATTAAAAGGGGGTTCAGAAACAGAAGCACTGCTCCTGATGGCGGACAAGCTGCTTAGGTAGGCCAGGGGGTGGCTAGTGTTAGGGGTCCTGAAACTTAGTGTGCACTGGAGAACTTGTTTGTGCATTTTAAAGACTCTGTGAACCCTGCTTTGCTGTACCTGACCTATGGATCCTGCACCTGCTTGTGTAACTGCCTGAGGTTATAAATAAACGTATCTTGGATTTTACTCCAATCTATGTGATTCTTGTCACATTTGGTGCCTGAACAGGGACCTTTTTGCTGGACGATTCTACACAGCAAGAGAACTAATACGGTGACCGAATCCACCTTACTGCGGCAGCAAAAGGCATTGCAGGATGCTACCCACTGCACAGCAGCTTGGTGAGACTGAGTCGCACTACTAGCAGCTAGGTAGATCTATAGGTGCCGATTTATGTTTTTGCTGGTGGGTGCTCGGTGGGAGGCGGCAGCGGGAATGAACGGGCGGCCACGGCAGTGACTAACCCATGACACATTATATAACACACCATAATGCCCATTACGCATTATGCAACACACCAAAATGCCCATTACACATTATGCAACACAGCATAATGCCTATTACACTTTATGCCACACACCGTAATGCTTGGTGATACATATACTGGTGGGCATGGTGACACACACTCATACAGTGGGTCCCTGGGGGAGGCAACAGAAACCGTTACCAGGCTCATCATAGTGCAGAAAGCAGCCAGCTCTGGGGCTCTCCATCAGCACTTACAGCTCCACACCACGTGAATACACTGACTGATCACCACTAAGGTATCAGTGCAGCGCTTTGGGTGATAAGCTGCATCTTTCTCCTGCCCCGCAGCTGCCTGGCAGGCAGCCGTACAGCTAGCGTTATAGTTTTATTAAAAAATTTGTAATTAGATTTAGTACATTTTACCTGTCCGTGACAGGTGGGCTCCCTGATGATGACTGTACTTCCTGGCCGCAGCACCCCTAAGATGCATCGGAGCAGTTTGAGAAACAATATAGACTATAGGGAATCATGTTAGAGGGGAAGAAGAGCGCGCTGCGTTAGCGTACAGGGAATGAATGGGGCGGTACTAGTCCTGCAGAAGCTGTCATCTAAGGGGAGGGTTCCCCCTCCTCCCCTCTGGGCTCCGGATGGACCACCTCCTCTTCGTTATGGGCTAACAGTGACTGCCTGGTGTACAGTACTTTAATGAGTCAATCAGACTCATTGTCAGTATTGCTAATGTCTGTGGCTGTGGGCTGTGTCATTGTCACAGGCCCCGGTGCAGCGCCGATAGTTCCACCAAAACTGCTAGCAAATGTGACCTCTAGCGTCTGTCTCCTTCTTGGCAGCGGCCATTTTTGGTGGGGTTTCTTACACTGCACGGAAGCGCTTCTGCAGCCCCCAGCGCATCTCAATCCACTACGGAGTCTGCAGCGCCTAGCGGTAACTAGGGTAGCGGCTGGTTCCGTGGGTGCTCCTGATTGTCCATGGGTGCTCGGGCCTGGGAGCACCCACTGAATCGGCGCCTATGGATAGGTGAGTGTGACAAGCCAGCCATAAAATGGCAGTTGTTCACAATGTTAACATTTGTCTTTGTATACATGTCTTGGACCTAGGGGACGGTATGGGATATATTTGCGAATTGTGCACAGTATAAACTGTTTGTTATATGTGTCCTTGGAAGTCCAGAGAACATTGTGCAGTGTGTATCTGTGACAGGGTAACCAGCTGATATGTTTTGCTGACAATCTAGCTACCAAAAAGATTTGATTAAACATGCTAAGTTTATCCACAAGGTAGACATACTGGATACAATGGAGGAGATTATGAGAATGTATGCTGAGATGGCTACATGGCAGCAACCCTTAAAATGGCACCCAAACTCAGATTCAACTGCTGCATGAGGAATTGGTGGAGATAAGGAAATGCAGATGGGAGCATGATTGACACCAGCAGATGATATTGAAGCTTTTCTGTGTACAGTACCTCTGAATACACGGCTGCCCGGCTTAAATGGCCTGAGGAGCAGTGGGCAGTGAAGTTAGCTCCCTGTCTTACAGTAGAAGTGCAGAGAGCTTCTGTGGATCTTGAGCTGTTCAGACTGATTCCCAAATACACCTGAAAGCAAGTATCTTCATCAGGTCTGATCAGCTGTTATCCTAGGTGAAAGGACTGTGTATCCATGGGGATATGGAAGAGTACCCCCGTGTACAGCTGCTGGTGGCGCTAAAAGGGCAACCGATAAAAATGGTAGCTGCTGAGGCCCCAAGGTCTCCATATCCAGTGATTTTGGGCAGTGACTTTCCTCTATTAAAAGAGATCATTTATAAGAGATAAAGTGAAAGGAAACTGGCAGTCAAGGTCCCCATAAACACAAGTGCTGTAATCTGCCAAAGTCATGTGACCATAAAACCTTCGCTTGTCAGTGAGCAGCAAGAGGGAAGTGATCCAGAGGCTGAAGGGTCACCCTTGGATAGAAATGTCTCCTTACAGGACTTTGCAAGGGAGCAGCAAAATGATAGGAATGATTGCTAGATAAGGTGGGGAAGCGCATTAAGAATTTGTTATATTGCCAGCACTGGTGTCCTCTTTTCTGAAAGTTATCCTTATGGACTTCCAATTGCAGTAAACTCTGGATAGGGGCTGCAAAACTTGGAACACACCAGCAACCATGAGACCCACTTAATAGTCCCAGTGGATTAGAGAATCCAGCCATACATCACAAGCATACTCAACGGCTCCACTAAGAAATTTATTAAAGTCTGGAAACCCAGGACTTCATTTTTTAAGCCCCCCCCCCCCCCCCCCAGCACTTACTTAAAGCTTCCAGTTTATTGTTTTTTCTCGATGCCTGTAGATGCATTCCTTTCTGTGGACCTACTCACTTACTGAGATATTGAGGAGACCAGTCGAGTTACCCTCTCTCCCTTTCCCCTCTCCCCTACCCGTCAAACCATTTGTTTCCCTCTCTTGGCTTTTACTCTTTTCCTGGATCTTAGCCTTCTTCTTTTTTTTTCTTACTTAACTCTACTTTCTTTTTTCCTGTCCTTTCTGCCTCTTTAATTTTTTTTTTGCTATTTTTGATCAAATTGAAAAAGAGATGAGATTATATATGGTTGCTACTTACTGTTTGGATTTTTTCGTGTTTAATCCAGTAGCAAACTTGTATTGTACTAATTTGTCGTATATGATTACATTTTTGGATGTTTATTTGCGGCCTCTGTGGAGGTCAAATTTACATGTCCTGCTGTTGCCCTCTCATCTTGTCAATAAAATTTGTTAAAAAAAAAAAGAGAAGGATCCAGCCATTTTTCTTTGCTACAAAGGAGATTCTGAGTTCCTGGCAAGGAATTTAAAAACAGTAAACAGGCAGTATTACCTCTGTCTCAATTCCTACCTTAACCCATGAACAGAGTTTGTTTTGATGGAATCATAAACACTAACTTACATTAAAAAGCCTGATGCAGAACTTGGACTACTAAACCTATTAACATCTGTTGTAGGACTGGACTACTAATGGAATACCGATGACTTTCTTATTAACATATTACTATTTATGCAATCTGAACTGATTATTGTGACACCGGCCTGTGTAGTGTATATTTTATTGTTTATTTTATGTATTTTTAATAAATTGTTAATTACACTGGTCAGACCAGCGCTGTCAATCTATTTTGTTAAGTGTTTTTCAAAAGAGGGATTCTGGGTGCCTCTATAGGATAGCAGCAGGTAGATCAGTTTATTACAATAAGGGCCTGATTCAGATCTGTACACAGCTGCGCAGTCGCTCGCAGTGGCTGCATCCAGGTGGTCTGTGCACACGCACCAGCCGCTGTGCACTACCTTATACATTGCGGCCACATCCCTGAAGGATGCGGCCGCAATGTGATTGATAGGTGCGGGCATTGTGGGGGCGGAGTTACGGCGTTGTGGGAATGGCGCTGAGAAAACTGGGGCGGCACCATTTTCGGGGCGGCTGCGTGACGCCACATCCGCTCCAAAAGAAAATGGCCACTAACCACCTGACATCGCAGCCAGGCGGTCTCTGAATAACCCCCCCCCCCCTCCCAAGTTTGTGTGGGTAGCAGGTAAAGAATTATTTTTTGTACCAGGTTGCTTATTTGCAAAGTTAAAAGATAGACCAGTTACTGGTCCCCAGGAAGCATGAGCAGTTGGTACTGAGGGCAGCTCACACACATTATGCCGTGGCCATTTAGGAGAGAAGAAAACTCTCCAACGTATTCAGTTAAGTTTCTTCTGGCTGGGTATTCATGCTGCAGTAAAGAAAACATTGCCAGGAATGCCTGGTATGTCAGAAGGGGTTCACTACGATCTGCCGGCGGCCGGCCTCCCGGCGGCCAGCATACCGGCGCCGGGAGGCCGGCCGCCGGCTTACCGACAGTGTGGCGAGCGCAAATGAGCCCCTTGCGGGCTCGCTGCGCTGGCCATGCTACGCGCACCACACTATTTTATTCTCCCTCCAGGGGGGTCGTGGATCCCCACGAGGGAGAATAAGTGTCGGTATGCCGGCTGTCGGGCTCCCGGCGCCGGTATGCTGGTCGCCGGGAGCCCGACCGCCGGCATACTGAAGACCACCCGTCAGAAGATAGCACCCCGGACAGAATTTAGAGCACACCTGGTTCCCCTACCTATTGTGTCCTTACCTTTTGAACACATTGGTATAGACTTAGTAGGTCCGGTGGAAAAGTCTGCTCGTGGGCATCAATATATCTTAGTGGTGGTTGATTATGCTACCAGGTGATACCACTGCAGAATACCAGTCTAGCACTATTGCCCAGGGGCTGGTAATGTTATTTACACGGTTGGGAATTCCGAAAGAGGTCCTGATGGACCAGACTACTCCTTTTATGTCTAAAGTGATGAAGGCTCTATGCCACCTGTTGGGAGTTGATAGAGTTACCACTTCAATGTATCACCCACAAACAGATGGACTAGTAGAACGATTTAGCCAAACCCTGAAGCAAATCATAAAGTGGGCAGTGTTCCAAGAGAAGTGAGACTGGGACCTGCTCCTATCCTTCCTAATGTTTGAGGCACGGGAGTTACACTAGTCAAATACAGTAGTAGGCAGTCTAGAGGGATTTTGAATCTCTTAAAGGAGGGCTTAGAGCAGCAACTGACTCAAGAGCCTAATAGTGTTCAGTCTGTGTCTCAGTTATATGATCACCAAAAGCAAACTGAGCCGGCGCATGCAAGATAGCAGTCTCAGCCCTGAGATCGCCTCTGTCTGATTGACAGGCAGAGGCTGTCCCTGGCCGGGAGGTGGCAGGCCGGTGGCATTTGGCCTCCGTTTTAGGGGGCGCGTTCCGGGCAATGCAGGCGTACCCGGATCATGGGGGGGAGCAGGCCACGTCGGCTGCGTGACATCACATGCAGCCGCTGCGACCCAGACAGCGACGAGTAGCTCCCTGCCAGCACGCAGAAGTTGGTTTGTCTGGGAGCTACTCTTCAAGTACAAAAGCATTGCCGCTATGCGATGCTTTTGTACTTGTGCGGCGGGGTGGGCCTGACATGTGGGGTGGACTAGCCCTGTGCTGGGCGTCCCCCCGCATGTCTGAGTAACTGATCGTAGTCGTGCAAAATTTTGCACGCTACGATCAAGTCTGAATTAGGCCCTATGAACAAATGGCTTCGGCCTCATCAAGAGTATGCAGCAGTTTATCTTGATGCTTTAAGTGGAAAACTCACATTCCGAAGGTAGAGGCAGTTCTGCATTCTCTACGGCACACAGGTTTAAGACTAACATGGAGAAGAGCACTATTGGAATGGTAGATGCAAAGTACTTGGGATATGTGGTAGGCAGAGAGCAGGTTAAACCACAACCCAATAAAGTGGAGGCAGTAGCAACATGGCTTAAGCCAGAACGAAAGTATCAGCTTAGGACATTTCTCGGACTGGTGTGCTGTTATCACAGGTTTATACGTGATTTTGCCACTAGAGCGGCTCCACTGACTGAGTGTTTAAAGAAGCATGAACCAGACAAAACAGTCTGGTCCCATATAGCGGAAGCTACATGGCAAGACTTAAGACAAGTAGTATGTGAAGAACCGGTGTTGCATGGTTCAGACTTCTGAAAACAGTTTATGCTGCAGACTGATGGGTCGGGGACAGGGCCGGATGCAGGCCTTTCCCAGGAGGTAAATGGTGAGGAAAAACTCATTTTGTACTTAAGCCGGAAATTCCAACTCAGGGAGCATAAGTACTCAACTGTCGAACAAGAGTGCTTGACAATTTCCCTAAGGTACTATTAACTGGGGAGAGAATTTTTGCTAGTTACAGGCCATGCACCTTTACAGTGGATGCACATAAATAAAGAGATGAATGGTCATTTGACTCGCTGGTTTTTGGCTTTACAAGCATTTAAATTCAAGGTGCAACACCGCCCTGGGAAACTTAATGCAGACGCTCTCTCAAAGAATTTTATGAACCCTGATTCTACAGACAACCATGTGGTGAAGCTAGAGGAGGGAGAAGGAGAGGTTGAAGATGAGGAACTCTGGAAAACGGTAGAGAAGGGGTAATGTTCTCGATGGCTGGTATGAACTGGTGTAGGCAAATCCAGGTGTTCGCCTAAGGAACCGGTAGCTTCACTAAGGTGGTTGAAGCAAAGGGAGGCATGTGACAAAGACAGCACAAATCTGACATGGGTGTAGAACTGCAGGATTGTGGCTGGAGAGAATCCAAGCCAGGTGTTGCTGTTGGCCAGGTTTGAGATACAGCTGTTTGCTGCACCTGTCAGTTTGTGTTAAAAAAAAAAGAAAGTGTACAGACACAAGAAGCACTGCTCCAAAGGGTGGAAAAGTTGCTCAGGTGACAGGCCAGGGAGTGGCTACTGTTACGGGTCCTGGTCCTCTGGAGAACTTGTGTTTGTGCATTTTGAAGACTCTGCGAAACCCACTCTGCGGTACCTGACCTGTGAATCCTGCACCTTCTTCTGTAACTGCCTGTGGTTGAAAATAAATGTATCTTGGATTTCACTTCAGTCTATGTGATTCTTGCCACATTATATATCAATTGGGATCGTTACATGTATTATGATGTCATACACTTCATAAGTTGTATGGCCTAAGTCTAGAAACCCAATAAATATTGTATGAGGTAGACTTACCAAATAAATATTAACATTTTAATTTCCACATATGACCTACAGAAACTAAAGTCACTGTAATTTAGAGAAAGGGTTAGTATCGAACTTTTCGCACACTATGGCCCTCATTCCGAGTTGTTCGCTCGTTATTTTTCTTCGCATCAGTGCGATTTTCCGCTAACTGCGCATGCGCAATGTTCGCACTGCGGCTGCGTCAAGTAAATTTGCTAAGAAGTTTGGTATTTTACTCACGGCATTACAAGGTTTTTTCTTCGTTCTGGTGATCGGAGTGTGATTGACAGGAAGTGGGTGTTTCTGGGCGGAAACTGACCGTTTTATGGGTGTGTGTGAAAAAACGCTGCCGTTTCTGGGAAAAACGCGGGAGTGGCTGGAGAAACGGGGGAGTGTCTGGGCGAACGCTGGGTGTGTTTGTGACGTCAAACCAGGAACGAAACTGACTGAACTGATCGCAGTGGCAGAGTAAGTGTCGAGCTACTCAGAAACTGCTAAGAAATTTCTATTCGCAATTTTGAGAATCTTTCGTTCGCAATTCTGCTATGCTAAGATTCACTCCCAGTAGGCGGCGGCTTAGCGTGTGCAATGCTGCTAAAAGCAGCTTGCGAGCGAACAACTCAGAATGAGGGCCAATATACTATGAGCAGAGGAATATCAAAATGCTTGACCGAAAGTTGAAATGAGAACATCTATTATGCAGGAAGAGTTACATATATGATGTAGGAACCTGGTAATCTGGTGGCTATTGTTGAACAGAATTTCTATTCACAGACCAACATTGTTATAAATATTAATATGAATAAATGGAATCTACTTGGAGTTTATTTTCTGCTAATTACTAGGTATATTATATATATATTCATGGATGGTCAGGCACAAAGAAATCCTGAAGATCCACAAATTAAGTCGTGTCCCCAATGTCAATTATATGTATTGTGCTGCTCTTCCAGAAAGAGAATATAGGGGGTCATTCCGAGTTGATCTCTAGCTGAATTTGTTTGCAGCGCAGCGATTAGGCTAAAAAATGGCATTTCTGCGCATGTGGCGCAATGTGCACGTGCGACGTACGGGCACAACGAACTATGTCGTTTTGCACAGGGTCTAGCGATGCATTTCAGTCGCGCTGCTTGCCGCAGAGTGATTGACATGAAGTGGGCGTTTCTGGGTGTCAACTGACTGTTTTCAGGGAGTGTGCGGAAAAACGCAGGCGTGCCAGGAAAAACGCAGGCGTGGCTGGGCGGGTTTGTGACGTCAAATCCGGAACTGAATAGTCTGAAGTGATCGCAAGCGCTGAGTAGGTTTTGATCTACTCTGAAACTACACAAACATTTTTTGCAGGAGCTCTGCGATACAACCGTTTGCACGGCTGCTAAAACTAGCTAGCAAGCGATCAAATCGGAATGACCCCCATAGTGCGCACAGATTGAGCTATGACATTACTTTACTAAATAACAATAATCACATACATCTAAAAGTAAAATATATGAGTATATATTAGCCCAGGTGTAACCAGCACGAGCGTCTTCAGATCACCCAGTGTCTCTCTCACTCACCACTGCAGTAGTCCTCTGACACACTTCCTGGTAGCGTCTCCAGGCACCGTGACCGGCACGTGAAATCAGCACCTTGCTGTAAACAAGCCACATCCTGAGCGAAAGGGTGCCATCAGACTGGCCCACTGTCCTTTAGGCCAACTCTCCAGCTTGGCAGTCTTCTCAAATATGGTCAGATACGGGTGGTCTTCTGTATGCCGAATGTCGGGATCCCAGCGCACAGTATACCGGCGCCGGAATCCCGACACCCGGCATACCGACAACTATTCTCCCTTGTGGGGGTCCACGACCCCCCTGGAGGAAGAATAAAATAGTGTGGTGCGCGTATCGCGCCACCGTGCCCGCAGCGTGGCGAGCGCAGCGAGCCCGCAAGGGGCTCCTTTGCGCTCGCCACGCTGTCGGTATGCCGGCAGTCGGTCTCCCGGCGCCGGTATGCTGGTCGCCGGGAGCCCGAGCGCCGGCATACCGTACGACACCCGTCAGATACACCTCCACATCCAGTCCCTGTCATTTTTTGAAGGAAATGACTAACCCATATGGAGCTAAAACTGGTTGGGACATTTGGGGGAAGCATTTCCAGGCCATGCTGCGAGATGCTGCACAACCTCTTTAAGAATTTCACGGCCCTGGTGCCGTTGCCTCCATATCTCCTCAACCTCCAATTGATGTTGCCTGCTGGCTTCTTGCTGGACCCCTGCGGGATCCCGGCTGCCAGGATCGTAACTACATCCCCTCAAAGCTGCTGCTCCCGTCACTTATGCAAGCTAATTCTTCACCATGTGTAACAGGGGAACCAATACCATCTCCTGGGGTAGATGGCAGTGTGCAGCAGCTGAGAGATCACACACCTCTGTTGGTTTGGTGCAACTGGCCTCAACCAGTTTTATTGTGCAGTAAAACAGAACTAAACATCAAAAAAAAAAAATACCTTGCCTGCTGGCACTAACTAAACACAGGGTAATCCTAACTCACTAAAAAATGCGAGAAGTTTACCAGGCACAGCTCATTGGTTTTCCACAGCAGGTTTCTCTTTCACAGAGACTCCATAGTCTCTTCTCCTTCCCCAGGCAGTGGAGCAATGATCAGGCTGACAACATTTTAAACACATCCATACAGCTGAAAGCCCTAATTAGCCTTTTGTGATAATCGAAGCCCAAAGACCCGAACTGGACCTAAATGAAGTGTTTTATTAAATATGGGCCCAGATTTATCAAGTCTTGGAAAGTGATAAATTGCTTGGTGATAAAGTACCAACTAATCAGCTCCTGTCATTTTTCAAACACAGGCCCCCATTTATCAACGAGTTTTCCTATTGGAAACTCATTTTCTGTGCTAATTAGGGCCGTTCTCTATTTACTATGCCTGATAGCGTTGTTATTAAGCAGCGCTATAAGCTTAGCATCCACCCATTAATGATGTATGTAATTGTCTATTTATGTACAGGCGCTATTTCTATAATATCGCTCGCATACCTTAATTCCATTTGTCTCCTCTTCCATGCTGCTAAAACACAGCTGCAGCGGTGTTTGACCAGGGCTGCCTCCTGGCCGCTAGAAGTAACTGGTAACTGCAAGTAATAGATATCTATCTTTTTAAATTGAGTAATCTCTTGAAAATGGTGCTTAAAATTAGGGCACAATAATCCTGTACCGGAACTAACTACAGCAAGTCCCTTGAAGAGGGATGTAGTCAATATCCCGGAGCTCAGCATGCCGATGGTCAGAATCCTAACAGCAGAATCCCAACAGTAAGTATTTGGGTTAGGAACTAGGGGGAGGTTTAGGCCTAGGCTGCGGGATGGGAATGTTAGGACTAGGCTGTAGTAGGAGACTGTTAGGGCTACGCTGTGGGATGAAATGGGTAGGGTTAAGGTCTCCATACACCTGGGAAGCTGCCAGGGAGCTTAAGGGAAGCCTATGTGCCCCGCCAACGCTGTTCTAACGCCGTTGGCACGCCTCCTCCCGCCTCTGCTTGTCAATCAGGCAGAGGCGATCGCAGCCCTGCCGCATTCCAGTCTGAATTAGGCCCACTGTACCCAACCCCTTGAAGCACCTAATAATGTCCAAAATCCAATCCAAAAATATATACTGGAAGGTTAATTGGCTCTCAACAAAAATTAACCCTAGCGTGAATGTGTCTGTGTGTACATGAATATAGATTGTAAGCTCCACTGGGTTTGGACTGATGTGAATGGGCAAATATTCTCTGTAAAGCGCTGCGGAATATGTGTGCGCTATATAAATAACTGATAAGAAATAAAAATGAATAATAAATAAATGTCTTCTAATAAATTGGAAGCTAAAGTTGTTAATTTATTAGTATGACTGGATACATTGTTGCTGTTTAATTAAATACAGTGAAGCGACAAACATTAATATTCTGGGTTGATCTTAACCTTGCAAAACATTTGTCAGCTGTAATAATGACATATATCGCAAAGTGTGTACCCAGCCTCATTCAACAGACACCTAGTGGATCACTGTCTCGTTGTTGTACCAGAATATCCCATAAATGTGCAGTTAGATCTAATGACTGACCATATGATATATCAATACATTTGTGTCATGGTCATCAAGCAACTGGTGACCACACTTAGTCTGGGCCTTGTCATTGTCTTCCTGGAAGACACAACTCCCTTAAGTAAAGAAATTCTTCAGAATTAGGGTGAAGATGATCTAAATTTGTCCATTGAAGGGATTAGCATTAAAGTTTGTTGGGTGACAGACATTGTTGGAAAATCATCAATGTATGAACAATCGATGGTTTACAAATGTGCATGAGCAAAGGAAAGGAGATAGTGGCTGTGCACATGCAAAGGAAAAGAGGGTCCTCACCATTAAATGGAAAAACCATTGATGTCAGGCACAAAACATTGATGGCCACGAACCATCGATGGAATGACCCTAAAATGATCACTATAAAATAAGAATTTACTCACCGGTAATTCTATTTCTCGTAGTCCGTAGTGGATGCTGGGAACTCCGTAAGGACCATGGGGAATAGCGGGCTCCGAAGGAGGCTGGGCACTCTAGAAAGATTTAGGACTACCTGGTGTGCACTGGCTCCTCCCACTATGACCCTCCTCCAAGCCTCAGTTAGGACACCGTGCCCGGACGAGCAGACATAATAAGGAAGGATTTAGAATCCCGGGTAAGACTCTTACCAGCCACACCAATCACACCGTACAACTCGTGATACTATATCCAGTTTGACAGTATGAAAAACAACTGAGCCTCTCAACAGATGGCTCAACAATAACCCTTTAGTTAACAATAACTATTTACAAGTATTGCAGACAATCCGCACTTGGGATGGGCGCCCAGCATCCACTACGGACTACGAGAAATAGAATTACCGGTGAGTAAATTCTTATTTTCTCTAACGTCCTAGTGGATGCTGGGAACTCCGTAAGGACCATGGGGATTATACCAAAGCTCCCAAACGGGCGGGAGAGTGCGGATGACTCTGTAGCACCGAATGAGAGAACTCCAGGTCCTCCTCAGCCAGGGTATCAAATTTGTAGAATTTTGCAAATGTGTTTGCCCCTGACCAAGTAGCTGCTCGGCAAAGTTGTAAAGCCGAGACGCCTCGGGCAGCCGCCCAAGATGAGCCCACCTTCCTTGTGGAATGGGCATTTACAGATTTTGGCTGTGGCATGCCTGCCACAGAATGTGCAAGCTGAATTGTACTACAAATCCAGCGAGCAATAGACTGCTTAGAAGCAGGAGCACCCAGCTTGTTGGGTGCATACAGGATAAACAGCGAGTCAGATTTTCTGACTCCAGCCGTCCTGGAAACATATATTTTCAGGGCCCTGACAACGTCTAGCAACTTGAAGTCCTCCAAATCCTTAGTAGCCGCAGGCACCACAATAGAGTGGTTCAGGTGAAACGCTGACACCACCTTAGGGAGAAACTGGGGACGAGTCCTCAATTCTGCCCTATCCATATGGAAAATCAGATAAGGGCTTTTACATGATAAAGCCGCCAATTCTGACACTCGCCTGGCTGAAGCCAAGGCCAATAACATGACCACTTTCCACGTGAGATATTTCAGATCCACGGTTTTTAGTGGCTCAAACCAATGTGATTTTAAGAAACTCAACATCACGTTGAGATCCCAAGGTGCCACAGGAGGCACAAATGGGGGCTGAATATGCAGCACTCCTTTCACAAATGTCTGAACTTCAGGTACTGAAGCTAGTTCTTTTTGAAAGAAAATCGACAGAGCCGAGATCTGTACTTTAATGGAGCCTAGTTTTAGGCCCATATTCACTCCTGCTTGCAGGAAATGCAGAAATCGACCTAGTTGAAATTCCTCTGTTGGGGCCTTTTTGGCCTCGCACCATGCAACATATTTCCGCCATATGCGGTGATAATGCTTTGCCGTAACATCTTTCCTGGCCTTAATAAGCGTAGGAATGACTTCTTCCGGAATACCCTTTTCCTTTAGGATCCGGTGTTCAACCGCCATGCCGTCAAACGCAGCCGCGGTAAGTCTTGGAACAGACAGGGCCCCTGTTGTAGCAGGTCCTGTCTGAGCGGTAGAGGCCACGGGTCCTCTGAGAGCATCCTTGAAGTTCCGGGTACCACGCTCGTCTTGGCCAATCCGGAACCACGAGAATGGTGTTTACTCCTCGCTTTCTTATTATTCTCAATACCTTTGGTATGAGAGGCAGAGGAGGGAACACATAAACCGACTGGTACACCCACGGTGTCACTAAAGCGTCCACAGCTATCGCCTGAGAGTCCCTTGACCTGGCGCAATATCTTTTTAACTTTTTGTTGAGGCGGGACGCCATCATGTCCACCTGTGGTTTTTCCCAACGGTTTACCAGCATCTGGAAGACTTCTGGATGAAGTCCCCACTCTCCCGGGTGGAGGTCGTGTCTGCTGAGGAAGTCTGCTTCCCAGTTGTCCACTCCCGGAATGAACACTGCTGACAGTGCTAGTACATGATTCTCTGCCCATCAGAGAATTCTTGTGGCTTCCGCCATCGCCATCCTGCTTCTTGTGCCGCCCTGTCGATTTACATGGGCGACTGCCGTGATGTTGTCTGACTGGATCAGCACCGGCTGGTGTAGGAGCAGGGATTTTGCTTGACTTAGGGCATTGTAGATGGCCCTTAGTTCCAGAATATTTATGTGAAGGGAAGTCTCCTGACTCGACCATAGTCCTTGGAAGTTTCTTCCCTGTGTGACTGCCCCCCAGCCTCGAAGGCTGGCATCCGTGGTCACCAGGACCCAGTCCTGTATGCCGAACCTGCGGCCCTCTAGAAGATGGGCACTCTGCAGCCACCACAGTAGCGACACCCTGGTTCTTGGAGACAGGGTTATCAAGCGATGCATCTGAAGATGCGATCCGGACCACTGGTCCAACAGGTCCCACTGAAAGATTCTGGCATGGAACCTGCCGAAGGGAATTGCTTCGTAAGAAGCCACCATCTTTCCCAGGACCCGCGTGCAGCGATGCACTGATACCTGTTTTGGTTTCAGGAGGTCTCTGACTAGAGATGACAACTCCCTGGCTTTCTCGGGAGAAACACTTTTTTCTGGACTGTATCCAGAATCATACCCAGGAACAGTAGTCGTGTCGTCGGAACCAGCTGTGACTTTGGGATATTCAGAATCCAGCCGTGCTGGTGCAGCACCTCCTGAGATAGTGCTACTCCCACCAACAACTGTTCCTTGGACCTCGCTTTTATTAGGAGATCGTCCAAGTACGGGATAATTAAAACTCCCTTTTTTCGAAGGAGTATCATCATTTCCGCCATCACCTTGGTAAATACCCTCGGTGCCGTGGACAGTCCAAACGGCAGCGTCTGGAATTGGTAATGGCAATCCTGTACCACAAATCTGAGGTACTCCTGGTGAGGATGGTAAATGGGGACATGCAAGTAAGCATCCTTGATAACCGCCCTGAGCGATTCCATCTTGAACTTGAATTTTTTTATGTATGTGTTCAAGGATTTCAAATTTAAAATGGGTCTCACCGAACCGTCCGGTTTCGGTGCCACAAATAGTGTGGAATAGTAACCCCGGCCTTGTTGAAGTAGGGGTACCTTGATTATCACCTGCTGGGAATACAGCTTGTGAATTGCCGCTAGCACCGCCTCCCTGTCTGAGGGAGCAATCGGCAAGGCAGATTTTAGGAACCGGTGGGGTGGAGACGCCTCGAATTCCAGTTTGTACCCCTGAGATACTATTTGAAGGATCCAGGGATCCACCTGTGAGCGAGCCCACTGATCGCTGAAATTCTTGAGGCGGCCCCCCACCGTACCTGGCTCCGCCTGTGGAGCCCCACCGTCATGCGGCGGACTTGGAAGAAGAAGCGGGGGAGGACTTTTGCTCCTGGGAACCTGCTGTTTGTTGCAGTCTTTTTCCCCTACCTCTGCCTCTGGACAGAAAGGACCCGCCTTTTCCACGCCTGTTTTTCTGGGTCCGAAAGGACTGAACCTGATAAAACGGCGCCTTCTTAGGCTGTGAGGGGACATGGGGTAAAAATGCTGATTTCCCAGACGTTGCTGTGGAAACTAGGTCCGAGAGACCATCCCCAAATAATTCCTCACCCTTATATGGTAACACTTCCATGTGCTTTTTTGAATCTGCATCTCCTGTCCACTGGCGAGTCCATAAGCCTCTCCTAGCAGAAATGGACAATGCACTTACTTTAGATGCCAATCGGCAGATTTCCCTTTGTGCATCTCTCATATATAAGACTGAGTCTTTTATAAGGTCTATGGTTAACAGGATCGTGTCTCTGTCTAATGTGTCAATATTTTCTGACAGTTTATCTGACCACGCAGCGGCAGCACTGCACATCCAAGCTGACGCAATAGCTGGCCTAAGTATAATTCCTGTGTGTATATACAGACTTCAGGATCGCCTCCTGCTTTCTATCAGCAGGTTCCTTGAGGGCGGCCGTATCCGGAGACGGTAGTGCCACTTTTTTAGACAAACGTGTGAGCGCTTTATCCACCCTAGGGGGTGTTTCCCAACGTGACCTATCCTCTGGCGGGAAAGGGAACGCCATTAGTACCTTCTTAGGAATTACCAATTTTTTATCAGGGAAAGCCCACGCTTCTTCACACACTTCATTTAATTCATCTGATGGGGGAAAAACTACGGGTAGTTTTTTCTCTCCAAACATAATACCCTTTTTAGTGGTACCAGTAGTTATATCAGAAATGTTTAACACCTCTTTCATTGCCTCAATCATACAGTGAATGGCCTTAGTGGGCATCAGGTTTGACTCATCGTCGTCGACACTGGTGTCAGTATCCGTGTCAACATCTGGGTCTGCATGAGGTAGCGGGCGTTTTAGAGCCCCTGACGACCCATGCGACGCCTGGGCAGGCACGAGCTGAGAAGTCGGCTGTCCCACATTTGGCATGTCGTCGATTTTCTTATATAAGGAGTCTATACGTGCACTCATTACTTTCCATAAGCCCATCCACTCAGGTGTCTGCCCCGCAGGGGGTGACATCCCTTCTAAAGGCATCTGCTCCGCCTCCACATCATTATCCTCATCAAACATGTCGACACAGCCGTACCGACACACCGCACACACACAAGGAATGCTCCTAATGAGGACAGGACCCACAAAAGCCCTTTGGGGGGACAGAGTGAGAGTATGCCAGCACACACCAGAGCGCTATATAATGCAGGGACTAACTAAGTTATGTCCCCTATAGCTGCTTTTTATATTATATATGTATTGCGGCCAAATTTAGTGCCCCCCCTCTCTGTTTTTACCCTGTTCTGAAGTGTAGACTGCAGGGGAGAGCCAGGGAGCTTCCTTCCAGCGGATCTGTGAAGGAGAAATGGCGCCAGTGTGTCTGAGGGAGATAGCTCCGCCCCTTTTCCGCGGCCTATTCTCCCGCTTTTTTCTGGATTCTGGCAGGGGAATTTACCACATATATAGCCTCTAGGGCTATATATTGTGGTATTTTTGCCAGCCAAGGTGTTTTTATTGCAGCTCAGGGCGCCCCCCCCCCAAGCGCCCTGCACCCTCAGTGACCGGAGTGTGAAGTGTGCATGAGGAGCAATGGCGCACAGCTGCAGTGCTGCGCGCTACCTTGGTGAAGACTGATGTCTTCTGCCGCCGATTTTCCGGACCTCTTCTTGCTTCTGGCTCTGTAAGGGGGACGGCGGCGCGGCTCCGGGACCGAACACCAAGGACTGGGCCTGCGGTCGATCCCTCTGGAGCTAATGGTGTCCAGTAGCCTAAGAAGCCCAATCCGGCTGCAAGCAGGCGAGTTCGCTTCTTCTCCCCTTAGTCCCTCGCTGCAGTGAGCCTGTTGCCAGCAGGTCTCACTGAAAATAAAAAACCTAAAATTATACTTTCTTTCTAAGGGCTCAGGAGAGCCCCTAGTGTGCATCCAACCTCGGCCGGGCACGAAATCTAACTGAGGCTTGGAGGAGGGTCATAGTGGGAGGAGCCAGTGCACACCAGGTAGTCCTAAATCTTTCTAGAGTGCCCAGCCTCCTTCGGAGCCCACTATTCCCCATGGTCCTTACGGAGTTCCCAGCATCCACTAGGACGTTAGAGAAATATTATTAACAATTAAAATTTGCCTTAGGGAATTACAGTTAATCTGGTCATATCCCAGTCCTCCAATGCTTAGTAGTGCATTGCCTGTAATCTAAGCACTACTGAACTGTATATACGAGGGTGATCTGAGAAGTGTGGTAAAGTTCATCCCTTTGGTGACGTGACACCTGGAAAGTTTAACTCCTCTAACCCCCCCCCCATCCCCCAGGCCAAATTGCAAGTAGAAGTGAAGCATTGTTCACATGCTGTAGTTCTTTGAAGCAAGCAATCCAGCAGTTGCCCAAAAAATTAACAAATCAAATTCTGGGCAGCGATAAAACACTTTTAAAGAAGAGGACAGCAGTGCAGGTCAATGCAGAGTTAGACGAAGTTCATGGGGACTCTGCTCTTGCGCAGAAGACCGTCTATTTTTGGATAAACTAATTTAAAAATGTAGACGTGGCCGAATCTGCACTGAAGACAAAGCACATTCAGTGCCCAGTTGAGATCACCACATCTGATATGGTGGCAAAAATTCATGGTATCGTTATGGAAGATCTCCAAGTAATGTTGCATGAGATTGTTGAGGCCGTAGGCATCCCTAAGGAACGAGTGCATAACATTCTGCAAGAAATATTGCACATGAAAAAGGTGTGTGCATCATGGGTGCTGCGACTGCTTTGGAACTAAACAGCTTGAAGTGATCGCAAGGAAGGAGTAGGTCTGCAGCTACTTTGAAACTGCTTGAAAAAATGTCAGCACTATTCTGCTAACCTTTTCGTTCGCACTTCTGCTAAGCTAAGATACACTCCCAGAGGGCGGCGGCTTAGCGTTTGCACGGCTGCTAAAAGCAGCTAGCGAGCGAACAACTCGGAAAGAGGGCCAATAACCGGAGAGTTCTGCGAAACATTACTGGACTTTGAAAGAAGAGCTGAAAAAAGGAGATTTATGATAGACTTACCATAGTTAAATCTCTTTCTGCGAGGTACACTTTATTCCACAGGGAATAACATTGGGGTGTAGAGTTGGATCTTGATCCGAGGCAGCAACAGGCTAAAGCTTTGACTCTTCCCAGGAAGGACTGCACCGCCTCCTCTATAGCCCCGCCTCCAGGCACTGGAGCTCAGTTTCGTTAACCAGTCCAATGCAGTAGCAGGCAAAAGAGACGGTAGATGTTAGTCACATAGTACCACTTTCTCACGACAGGAGAAGGGACTAGCGGCTATTAAACCCATTAAACCTAAGGAAGCTAAGTGCGTCAGAGTGGGCACTCTGTGGAATCCAGTGTACCTCACAGAAAGAGATTTAACTATGGTAAGTCTACCATAAATCTCCTTTTCTGCAGCGGGGGGTACACTGGTATTCCACAGGGAATAACATCGGGGATGTCCTAAAGCAGTTCCTCATGGGAGGGGACGCACTGTAGTGGGTACAAGAACCCGGCGTCCAAAGGAAGCATCCTGGGAGGCGGAAGTATCAAAGGCACAGAACCTGATGAACGTGTTCACTGAGGACCACGTAGCCGCCTTGCACAATTGCTCAGCGGACGCGCCTCGTGGGCTGCCCAAGAAGGTCCAACAGACCGAGTAGAATTGGCTTTGATAGCAGCAGGAGCTGTAAGACCAGCCTGCGCATATGCTTGTGCAATCACCATTCTAATCCATCTGGCCATGGTCTGCTTATTCGCAGGCCAGCCACGTATGTGAAAACCAAAAAGTACAAAAAGGGTATCTGACCTCCTGAGGGAGGCAGTCCTCTCTACATAAATACGGAGAGCCCGTACCACATCCAAAGACCGCTCTTTGGAGGACAAAACCGAAGAGCTAAAGGCCGGAACCACAATCTCCTGGTTAAGATGAATAGATGATACCACCTTGGGTAGATAACCAGGGCAAGTTCTAAGACACAGGCCGGTCATGGTGAAAAATCAGAAAGGGTGGACGACAGGACAAAGCGCTTAAGTCCGACACCCTCCTAGCAGAGGCAATAGCCAGCAGAAACACGACCTTAAGCGTAAGATATTTAAGGTCCACAGATTCAAGAGGTTCAAATGGAGACTCTTGCAGGGCATTCAAAACAACAGACAGATCCCATGGAGCCACCGGAGCGACATAGGGAGGCTGAATCCGTAAAACACCCTGAGTGAAAGTATGAAACCACACAGACAAGGCAGAAATATGAACCTAGAGGGAGGCCAGACAAAGGCCTAAGTCCAGGCCCTGTTGTAGAAAAGCCAAAAGTCTGGAAGTTTTGAAATTATATGCATCATAATTCTTACCAGCACACCAGGTGAAGTTAGAATTCCAGACCCTACGATAAATCCGTGCAAAAGCTGGTTTACGGGCTTTAAACATAGTTTGAATAACCGCCTCAGAGAACCCCTTGGCCCTCAGGAGTGAAGCTTAAAGAGTCACACCGTCAAAGCCAATCTGGCGAGGTCCGGATAGACACAACGGCCCTGAATGAGGAAGTAGAAGAGGACACACTATCGAGAGACCCTGCAGGTCTGAGAACCAATTCCGTCTAGTCCATGCGGGAGCGAGTAGGAGTAGTATTCCTCTTTCTTGCTTGAACTTCCGCAGCACCCTGGGCAGGAGTGACACTGGAGAGACACGTATGGCAGCCGAAAGGTTCCATGGAATTGCCAGTGTGTCCACGAATGCTGCTTGAGGATCCCTTGTCCTTGATCCGAAGACAGGAACCTTGTGATTGTGTCGAGACGCCATCAGGTCTACATCTGGTAGGCCCCGCTTGTCCACTAGGAGTTGAAAGACTTCCAGATGAAGACTCCACTCTCCAGCGTGAACGTCCTGACGACTAAGGAATCCTCTTCCCAGTTGAGGACTCCGGGAATGAACACTGCTGATATTGCCGGCAGGTGGCAACGGAAGATCTTTGATACTTCCAGCATTGCCATGCGGCTTCGAGTGCCGTCTTGATGATTTAGGTACGCCACCGTATCTGATTGTACTTGAACAGGCCTGTTCTGTACTAGAGGCAGGGCCAGTGTCAACGCATTGAACACTGCCCGCAATTCCAGAATGTTTATCGGGAGGAGAGATTCCTCCCTGGTCCACTGACCCTGGAGAGAGTGTTGCTCCAACACCGCACCCCGGCATCCGTTGTCAAGAGGAGCCAGTTGGAGATCCAGGAGGGACGGCCCCTGCTCGACTGTTGGTTCTGTGGCCACCAGCACAGTGACAGACGTGGGCTTGTAGGAATTGGACCGTCAGTTCCAGATGACTGAGAAGAATCTCTTGGGAGTTTACCAGGATCAGCAAGTCGTCCAGTTATGGCAGGATCCTGATTCCCCGACGTCAAAGAGCCGTCATCACGGCCATGAACTTGGTGAAGATCCGAAGGGCCGTGGCCAATACAAAAGGCAGTGCCTGGAATTGATAACGTAGGTTGCCAATAGCAAACCGCAGATATTGCTGATGCGACATGGCAATAGGTATGTGCAGGTAAGCATCTTGTATGTCCAGGGATACCATGTAGTCTTCGGGTTCCATAGCCAGCACTATATAGCGCAGAGTTTCCATACGGAATTTGGATACTCTAACAAACTTGTTCAATGATTTGAGGTTGAGTATAGGCCGGAAGGACCCATTTTGCTTCGGTACTAGAAACAGGGTCGAATAGTATCCCCTGCCTCTCTCAGACAGAGGCACTGGCACTACAACTCCTGTATCTAGGAGGGATTGTACAACCAAGTGTAGAGCTTGCACTTTTAACGGATCCGCAGGGATAACCGTTGTGCAAAACTGGCGAGGGGGACGTCTCTTGAAAGAGATTGCGTACCCGTGAGAGACAACTTCCCACACCCAGGTGTCCGAAGTGGTCTCTAACTATGCCTGCGCGAACTGCAGAATTCAGCCTCCCACCCTGGGGTCCCCCAGGGGGAGGACCGCCCCGTCATGCAGCAGGCTTGTCTGGTTTGGAAGCAGGATGACGAGCGGCACAGGATTGTTTAGATTTAGCTTTAGTGGTTTTGCCTGTCGCGGATAAGCCTGACCTTTTGCTTTCCCTGGAGGTCGAAAGGAATGAAAGGTGGTACTCTTAGCCTTCTGAACAGAAGGATTAGTATTTGGGAGACATGCAGTCTTGGCAGTAGCCAAGTCAGTTACACTCTTGTTCAGATCCTCCCCAAATAGGATATCTCCCTCTAAAGTCTTTTTGGAGTCCAGGTCCACCTTCCAGGACCTCAACCACATAATTCGACGATCCAGGATGGACGCAGTAGACGCCTTGGCCGCCATTATACCTGCATCAGAGGCTGCCTCCTGAATACAGTGGGAGGCTGTGGTAAGACAGAGATTGTTGGCAGTGTCAGAAAAGTCCTGAGGAAGCTCATCCTCAATTGCCTGAACCTATGCTTCAATACCTTTCGCAAACCAGGAGGATGCCATACTGGGTCTATGTACAGCGACAGAGAGAGAGTGAATAGACTTCAGGCATCCCTCCACACGATTATCCGTTGGTTCCTTCAGTGAGGTGACAGTGGTGACAGGCAGAGTAGATGACACCACAAGACGGGCGACTCTGCAGGGATAGGATCTTTATAGACAGGCAAAATGTATTTCCTGGTGACGACCAGGATTCCTGACGTATGTCAATTAAGTGGTCAGAATGTGATAAGACTACCTTAGCAACCTTCTGACGTTTGAACTTATCAGGTTTCTTAGATGCAGTAGTAGGCTCAATGTCATCATCTATTTAAAGAATTAGCTTTATAGCCTCCACTAGGTCAGGAACATCAACCTGGGTTGTAGATTCCTCATCAGAAGCAACTGTATCAGTGTCTGACGGATCAGTATATTCCCCATCCTCATCGGAAGAATTATCCAAAATATTAGTGGATTGTGAGGAAGAAATGGCCCTTTTAGATGACCCTTTGGCCCCTGAGGGGCGTGGGGTAGATTTTTGTCTAACCAAGGATTGATTTAATTGTTGTAATTGGGTAGACAGAGCCTCCGCCCAGGGCGGATTAACTACAGGGACAATATGTGGCTGCAATGGCACAGGAGGTCCCACAGGGGGTGCAAGACGTGTCACAAGTGTATTCAGCATACTTGAGAATGCTGCCCAAGGTGGGTTCTGATTGGCCACAGGTACTGCAGGTAGACTGGATGTATGGCACTC
Organism: Pseudophryne corroboree; assembly: GCF_028390025.1. Taxonomy (NCBI): domain Eukaryota; kingdom Metazoa; phylum Chordata; class Amphibia; order Anura; family Myobatrachidae; genus Pseudophryne; species Pseudophryne corroboree. Next base: position 480,287,910 of record NC_086445.1, on the reverse strand, counting down.
AGCGCCTGCACCAGCAGCTAAAACCTCCCCCTCAGGTAAATCCATGGTGCTAGTATTACAGGATGCAGAAGCGTCCGTAGACTTCCCACCCTGTGTGGCAGACATTATAGGGAACGTAGCCATAGGGCGTAACGGTACAATATAGCCAGACAAACACATTATCTTTCAAAAAAAAAAACCTATGTTATGTGACAGTAAACACAGGACACAAAACACAGAACAGAGGATTTATGCGAAATGAAGTGACTGAAACACACAGTAAAAATACCAAATTGTATATTCTATGTAACACTATATAAATATATATATGGGACCCTGATGCACCTAGCCCTTCAGGGTCCAGAACATAGTGATAGCAATATGTGATACAGGAGAATGGAATCCCACACAACAGCCACTGGCACATTCAGTCGCATGTACAATGAGAAGTTATTACATATAAACAATAAAACTGGACTAGTAATTTACATATAACTATGTATGAATATAGATATAACAATGCACAGTAGTGGATTTATTTCACAGAATACTTGTACCAAATATTCAGATAGCAGTACACTTGTTCTTAACTAACACTTTCGAAAATGACATGTAGAATACTTAAGTCTCCTGTAAATGCACAGCGCTGATGAGGCAGGCGGCTTTACAGAGGAGACAGTGCCCTGCAGTCCCGGAGATCAGCCCAGCTAGTAGTGAAGATGGCGCCAAAATCTCAGTCAGGGAGTGAGGGAGAGTGAAATGCATCTCCAGGGCGGGAACACCAGCAGTAGATAGGGCCCGGAGCTGGAGGAGGGGCTACAGGTCAGCGACTTATCCCTATGCTGGTCCTCACCACCGGGCACTGTGGAGCCTATAACAAACAGATTTGAGTAAATCTGACCTGTGCTCCCTTGCCCTGATGGACATAGTGGGGTCCCTGTACAGTACAGTGTCCACGCCAGCGGCGCGGTCCGTCTCCTGGGACCGTGATTAACCGGCAGGTCCCACCTGGGGGACCCTCTTACCTCCACCCTGATGTGCAGCCACGCGATCCAGGAGAGCGGCAGCGATGTGTGCCTGAAGTCCGGTGCGCCTCCGTTGCAAGTACCTAGGAACCAGGCCGCGGGAGTATGCAGCACTGCTGGGGAGGTGATGGAGCCACAGCACAGAATGTCAGACTGACATAAAAGTTCTGCGGCCCTTGAAGTCTTCTAAAAAACTCTTTTCAGGGCTGCCTAGCGCAGCCCCACCTGCAACTTCCAAATTGAGCTCCAATGCCTGGTGGCGGGCTATAGAGGAGGCAGTGCAATGCAACCTGGGAACAGTCAAAGCTTTAACTTGTTGTTGCCTCGGATCAAGATCCAACTCTACACCCCGATGTTATTCCCTGTGGAATACCAGTGTACCCCGCTGCAGAAATAAACAAGCAAGATTGGCACACAAAAAAGATGCTCTTCCACCAAGATAATGCGCCGTCCCACAAAGTGACAGTTGCAATTACACTAATTGGGCTTCAAATTGATTCCCCATCAACCCTAGTCTCCAGATTTGGCCCGGTGCAACTTCTTCCTTTTTTCAACTGTGAAAATCTGCCTTCATGGGAACAAATTCTCGTTGAATGAAGAAGTCATCTCCGCTGTCAATGAGTCTTTTGCAGGCTTGGAGACACCCTACTTTTCCAAGGGTGTTAAAAAAGTGGACCAAGTGTATTGACATTCTGTCGAGAAATAAAGGTGATTTTTTCCCCCAAAAAATAGGATTTTATCTACCTACCGGTAAATCCTTTTCTCGTAGTCCTTAGAGGATGCTGGGATCCAATTTAGTACCATGGGGTATAGACGGGTCCACTAGGAGCCACTGGCACTTTAAGAGTTTAATAGTGTGGGCTGGGCCCTCCCTCTATGCCCCTCCTACCAGACTCAGTCTAGAAACTGTGCCCGAGGGGACGGACATACTTCGAGAGAAGGAAATACACAGATAGTGGTGAGATTCACACCAGCTCACACATAACCAAAGGAAAGCCAAGCTAACCAACGTGAAACGATTCAGCAATGGCTGAACCAACAATACTTACCAAGTAACAATGCGGGAAATGAAGCACTGGGCGCGTGCCCAGCATCCTCTACGGCATTGATTTTCAACCTTTTTTTACTCACGACACACCGAACAGTATTTTAAAATTGCCAAGGCACACCATCAGTTCCCCACAGAAAAAAACAAAAAACACACATTGGCCCTCATAGTAAAAAATATCCACACATACATTGGCCTACACAGGAAAAACAATCACATTGCTCCCCACATAAATCCTATTGCTCCCTACATAAATCCTATTCCTCCCCACATGAATTATTCACATTGTTCCCCCCATAAATCCTTATTCTCCCCACATAAATCCTATTGTTCCCCACAGGAGAACTAAAATAACAAATATTAGCACCTACCAGTCAGCTGTCGTCCTTCCTGTCCCTCAGTGGCGGGGTTGTTCATAGTGGAGTGCTGCGAATACTGAGCAGTGGGCGGTCGGGCAGGTGTGGATGTGGGTGGGCACAGAGCCGGCCCTAACCAATATGATGCCCTAGGCAAGATTTTGGCTGGTGCCCCCTAGCACCACCACCAGTTCCGCCTCTGACCCTGCACCCCTTTCACAGCACCATTAACCCCCCCCCACCCATAGCAGTCTTTTTTTTGGGGGGGTTTCCTACCCCCTGTAATTTAAATAAGAGCAGCTTGCACATTTGGCGCACAGCCCAAAAAGGTATGTGTTTTCACTGGCAAGGGGCATGGCCACACAATAGTACCGCAATTCAAATTATGCCTCACAGTACTGCAACTTTATTCACAATTTATCATGCGATAGTGTCCCTTATTCACATTACATCACACGGTAGTACCACTTTACCTTATATACGTTACGCCTCACAGTAGTGCCCCTCATTCACATAACATCATACTGAATTACTCTTTATTCTCATTACACCACACCATATAGCTCCTTATTCACATTACACCACACTATATTGCTCTTTATTCACATTAGACCACAGTGTAGTGCCCTTTCTATACGTTATGCCACACAGTAGAGCACCTTATACACATGATGCCACACATTGGTAATGCATTTAGACACATAATACCACACAGTAATGCCCCTTACACATATGACACACATTATTATCCTTATAAACATAATACACCTTACACATTATGCCAACCCTTATTAATTGACACACACAATGTCCCTTATACATATGCCTCACATTATTAGTGCCCTTATACACATAATGACACACATAGTGCCCCTTACACATATGTTACACATTATTAATGCCCTTATACACATAATGACACATATAGTGCCCTTTACACATTTGCTGCACATTATTAGTGCATTTATACACATGAAACACATAATGCCCCTTACACATAGGCCGAACACTATTGCACAACCAACCCACTCACATACACACACACACAGCACTCACACGGCCACTAACACTGCTTGGATACAGATGTGTCCTCATAAATCTTGCCTCGTGTGCCATGCGGCAGGTGATGCTTGGCGTGAGTCAACTGGCAGCTCTGCTAACTTAGTGTGCCTATTTTTGATGAAAATGCATATTATTTGTATTGCTATGTGGCTAGGATGCACAAGCAGCTTCTGCTGATTAAAATGATATGTAGCATGCCTATATACTGTGTGCGACTGTGGCTGTGAAATGCTACGCACAGAATATAGGCATGCTGCATATCAATTTAATCAGCAGAAGCTGATTGTGCCCCTAGGCATACCAGATGCCCTAGGCAATTGCCTAGTTTGCCTATGCCTAGGGTCGGCTCTGGGTGGGCAAAGAAAGCTGTATATGCAGGCAGGAACTGGAAGATGTATATGCAGGCGGATTGGCTGGCTGGGTGGTGAGACGCGCCAGCTGTGACCTATGATTTCACACTGCCGCGTCTTCAGGGCATACGTCACAGTCGGAGCACGACTGATCCTCTAGGAAAAGCCAGGGCCAACAGTTCACTCTAAAGGTGCAGGAAGCTGCTCTGGCTCTGCGGCACACCTTGCAACTGGTCGCGGCACACTAGTGTGCCACGGCACACTGGTTGAAAATGCCTGTCTACGGACTACGAGAAAAGGATTTACCAGTAGGTATATAAAATCCTATTTTCTCTTACGTCCTAGAGGATGCTGGGGTCCAATTTAGTACCATGGGGATGTCTCAAAGCTCCCAGTACGGGAGGGAGAGTGCTGAGGTTCCTGCAGAACAGATTGACCAAACTTTAGGTCCTCAGAGGCCAAAGTATCGAACTTGTAGAACTTAGCAAACATGTTTGAACCCGACCAAGTAACTGCTCGGCAAAGCTGAAGAGCCAAGACACCCCGAGCAGCCGCCCAGGAAGAACCCACTTTACGGGTAGAGTCGGCCTGAACCGATTTCGGAAGCGGCAATCCTGCCATAGAATAAGCATGCTAGATAGTAAGCCTGATCCAGCGAGAAATCGGCTGCTTAAAAGCAGGACACCCAATCTTGATTGGATCATAAAGGACAAATAATGCGTACGACTTTCTGTGATGAGCAGTTCACTTCACATATATTTTCAAAGCCCGCACAACATCCAAGGATGTTGAGGTAATCGAGGTGTCAGTAGCCACTGGCACCACAATAGGTTGGTTGATATGAAAAGCTGAAACAACCTTTGGAAGAAATTGATGACGCGTTCTGAGCTCAGCCCTATCCTCATGGAAAATCAAGTAGGGGCTCTTGTGTGACAAAGCCCCCAATTCAGACACTCGTCTTGCAGATGCCAATGCCAACAGTGTGACCACTTTCCAAGTAAAAAACTTTACGTCCACTTCCTGCAAAGGTTCAAACCAATCCAACTGCAGGAACTGCAGCACCACATTAAGATCCCAAGGTGCCGTAGGAGGGACAAAAGGAGGTTGGATGTGCAGAACTCCTTTCAAGAATGTCTGAACCTCAGGGAGAGCAGCCGATTGTTTCTGGAAGAAAATGGACAAGGCCGAAATCTGGACCTTTATGAAGCCCAAGCGTAGGCCCACATCCACACCTGTTTGCAGAAAGAGGAGAAAACGTCCAAGTTGAAACTCCACCGTAGGAAACTTCCTGGATTCACACCAAGACACATACTTCTTCCAAATCCAATGGTAATGCTTAGTAGTTACTCCCTTCCTAGCTTGGATCAGAGTAGGAATAACCCTGTTCAGAATGCCCTTCCGAGCTAGGATCTGGCGTTCAACCTCCATGCCATCAAACGTAGCCACGGTAAGTCTTGATAGGCGAATGGCCCATGTTGTAGAAGGTCCTCGCGAAGAGGAAGAGGCCTCGGATCCTCCAGCAATAATTCCAGAAGATCCGCGTACCAAGCTCGTCTTGGCCACTCTGGAGCAATGAGGATAGCCTGAACTCTTGTTCTTTTTATTAATTTGAAAATCCTTGGGATTAGTGGAAGTGGAGGGAACACATACACCGACCGGAATACCCACAGAGTTACCAGGGCATCCACCGACACTGTTTGTGGGTCTTGTGACCTGGAACAGTACCTCCGATGCTTCTTGTTGAGGCGAGAGGCCATCATGTCTGAGGAACGCCCCATCGGCTTGTTACCTCTGCGAATACCTCCGGGTGGAGGCCCCATTCTCCTGGATGAAGATCGTGTCTGCTGAGGAAGTCTGCCTCCCAGTTGTCCACTCCAGGAAAGAAGATCGCCGACAACGCCACCGGTTGTCTTTCTGCCCAGATGAGGATTTTTGTTACCTCTAACATTGCAGCTCTGCTCTTCATTCCGCCCTGCCTGTTTATGTAGGACACCACTGTGACGTTGTCCGACTGAACCTGAATGGCTTGATCTTGCAGAAGATGTGCCGCTTGTAGAGGGCCATTCCAGAACGTTTACTGGAAGGAGAGATTCCTGACTGGACCAACTTTCTTGGAAGTTTTCCCCCTGAGTGACTGCTCCCAAACCTCTGAGAATTGCATCTGTGGTTAGAAGGATCCAGTTCTGAATCCCGAACCTGCGGCCCTCGAGTAGGTGAAAAGCTTAGAGCCACCAGAGGAGTGAAATCCTGGCTTTCTGCGACAGGCATATCCGCTGGTGCATGTGAAGATGTGATCCCGACCACTTGTCCAGGAGATCCAGCAGGAAGGACCATGCATGGAATCTTCCGTACTGTAGAGCCTCGTAGGAGGATACCCGGGTTGGCTTCAAGACATCCCGGACCATTGATTGGATCACCAACGCTCTCTCCACTGGTAGAAACACCCTCTGCACCTCCGTGTCGAGTATCATCCCCAGGAAAGGTAGTCTCCTTGTCGGTTCCAAATGTGACTTTGGAAGATTCAGGATCCACCCATGATCCTGGAGTAGATGAATTGAGAGAGCAATACTCTGCAACAGCCTCTCCATGGAAGATGCCTTTATCAGTAGATCATCCAGGTATGGAATAATGTTCACTCCCTGCTTGCGGAGGAGGAGCATCATTTCTGCCATGACCTTGGTGAACACCCTCGGTGCTGTGGAGAGGCCAAATGGCAGGGCCTGGAACTGGTATTGACAGTCCTGTAGCGCAAACCTTAGATAGTCCTGGTGAGGCGGCCAGATCGGAATGTGAAGGTAGGCATCCTTGATATCCAGGGATATCAGTAATTCCCCCTCCTCCAGACCTGAGACCACCGCTCTCAGAGACTCCATCTTGAACTTGAAAACTTGTAAGTATGGGTTTAAGGACTTTAGGTTCAATATTGGCCTTACCAAACCGTCCAGCTTCGGTACCACAAACAGGTTTGAGTAAAAACCCCTGTTTCTTATGTGAGGTGGAACTGGAACAATTACATTTGTGTGTACCAATTATTGCATGGCTTCCTGCAGGATTGTACTTTCTGTCAGCGAAGCTGGTAAGCCTTATTTTGAAGAATCTGTGAGGTGGGAGTACTGAAATTCCAGTCTGTACCCCTGGGCAACAATATCTTTTACCCAGCGGTCTAGGCACGACGACGCCCAGACGTGACTGAAATCTTTTAGACTCGCTCCCATCTGACCGATCCACAGGCTGTGAGGTCCACCGTCATGCCGATGACTTGGAGGAAGCAGAACCTGGTTTCTGTACCTGGGAACCTGCTGGTGCAGGTTTTCTGGATTTTCCCGATCTCCCCTAAAGAAGGGGGGACCCTTGGATTTTTCAAATTTTGCGGTCCGAAAGGAATGCAGTGCAGGTGTAGGATAGGCTTTCCGAGCCGGTGCAGCAGCGGAGGGAAGAAAGGTTGACTTACCCGCTGTTGCCGTAGATATCCACGGATCCAGTGCTTCCAGGGTAGATTTTCCACATTCTTCTTGGATTCTGCATCCACAGTCCATTGGCGTAGCCAAAGTCCTCTGCATGCTGAGACTGCCATGAAAGTAGCCCTTGCATTAAGCAGGCCAATGTCCTTCATGGCTTCCACCATGAAACCTACCGAATCCTGTAGGTGATGTAAAAACAAGTCAATGTCACTGCTATCCATAGAATCTAATTCCTCAATGTGCCTGACCACTTTACTATAGCCTTAGAAATCCACGCACAAGCAACAGTGGACCTTAATGCCACGCCTGTAGCAGTGTATAGTGATTTGAGCGTAGTCTCAATCTTATGGTCTTCCGGCTCCTTTAAGGCGGTTGAACCGGGGACAGGTAAAACCACCTTTTTAGACAATCTAGATACAGAAGCATCTACTATAGGTGGGTTTTCTCACTTCTTCCTGTCCTCTTCAGGTAAAGGAAAAGCAATGAGAATTCTTTCAGGAATTTGTAATTTGTTTCTCTGGGTTTTCCCAGGATTTTTCAAACAAGGAGTTTAACTCCTTAGAAGCAGGGAAGGTAAGCGAGGATGCCTTATTTACAGTAAAATAAGTCTCTTCTTCCTGCTCAGTTACCTTCTCGGTAATGTGTAACACATCCCTAATGGCTTCAATCATTAGTTTCACCCCTTTAGCAAAGGATGCATCCCCCCACCCTGCATATCCCCATCACCGTCGCCTGTATCAGAGACGGTATCCGTGTCAGCTTGCATTATATGGGCAAGTGGACGTTTTTGCGGGTATTTTTGATGAAGTAGTGGGGGTCGTATATTGCAACCCCTCCAGTCTCCCTCAAAAACCGAGTCTCTTTCTCAGTATGTGACATCCTCGTTGAAATATGGGATATCATTCCCCTTAAAGAATCCACCCATGTGGGTTTGGATTCAGAAGGCTGAGAAAGCATATTGCAGTCCTGAGTACATGGAATAGACTTCTCTGGAGAAGATAAACACTCTGCAGCGCAGGACACAGAGTCCTTAGACATGGTAACATGAGATATACACACTTACACACAAACACACAGGAAAATGTCAGATACAGTTTCCCCCAGAGCACCTTCAGAGAGTCACAGAGTATAAGGAGCCAGCCACACAGCGCCCCTGTAGGCAGTTATTATGATAAAAGCCTGGCGCTACCTAACTACCCTTAATAGAGCAGTTAGTATTGTTTTCATACCCCCCCCCCTCTCCCCCCAGTCTATAACACCCTGGTCCCGTGAGGCATTGGAGTTATGTGGAGGGCAGCACTCCCTGTTGGCGTTCTGTGTAATCTGCAGGGATAAAATGGCGCTGGAGTGATTGATCCGCTCTGAGTGGAAGCCCCACCCCCTGCGGCTTCCCTCACTTATTATTTAAACTGGCCTTAGGATTTTATATGTTAACAGCGGGATTACCCCTGTTAACGCCATGACCAGTGTAGGGTTAACCTGCCGACTCAGGACGTCCGTCCAGCGTCTACATGCAGAGATGTTACTGAGCCATACCAGAGCGCAGCCCCTCAGAGCTGCACTCCAACCCTTGTGCTGCCATACCCGCCGGTGACCCGCCAACCAGGACGCCGGCGCTGTACTCACCACTCTTCTATCTTCTGGCTCTGTTAGGGGGTGGCGGCCGTGCTGCGGGAGTGAGCGGTTGCCTCGTGGGCTTGCGATCATCACCCTCAGGAGCACAGTGTCCTGTCAGCGGAGATAGAGAACCATTAACTCTCTATTAAGTTGGTTCCTACTCCCCCCTAAGTCCCATGAAGCCGGGAGGTTGTTGCCAGCAGACTCCCTGTAAAACATCAAACTCTAAACTTTAAGAAAAAAATAAAACTAAGAAAACTCCCAGGAGCTCCCCTAGCTGTGACCGGCTCCTCCGGGCACATTTTCTAAACTGAGTCTGGTAGGAGGAGAATAGAGGGAGGGGCCAGACCACACTATTAAACTCTTAAAGTGCCAGTGGACCTGTCTATACCCCATGGTACTAAATTGGACCCCAGCATCCTCTAGGAATAAGAGAAAATGTGCTTTAATTGTTTTTTTACAACACTGATTAAACAATCCTCGTATACTATGCTTTCCAAATGTGCCAAAATACATTTTTGAGCTATAGGCTAAACATACTGCACAGTAGAATATAAATCCTAAAAACAAGATTTATGGTAAGAATTTACCGTTGTTAAATCTCTTTCTGCGTGGTACACTGGTCTATAACACCCTGGCAATATGTCTCTAAAACCAAACCGACAAGGCAGAGATGTGAACCTTGAGGGAGGCCAGACGCAAGACGAAGTCTAGGCCCTGTTGTAGAAAGGCCAATAGTTTGGCCGTACTAAACTTGAAAACGTCATGATTGTGAGATGCACACCAAGTAAAGTAAGCATTCCAGACACTATGGTAGATCCGAGCAGAAGCCGGCTTACGGGCCTTCAACATAGTTTGAATGACCGCCTCAGAAAAACCCTTGGCCCTCAGGACGGAAGCCTCAAGGGCCATGCCGTCAAAGCCAGATGGGCTAAATCCTGGTAAACACAAGGACCCTGAACGAGGAGGTCTGGTCGTTGTGGAAGTAGAAGGGGACAATCCCACGGGAGACCCAGTAGATCGGAGAACCAGTGCCGTCTGGGCCACGCCGGAGCGACCAGAAGCAGGTTTCCTCCTTCTTGCTTAAACTTCCGTATTACTCTGGGCAGGAGTGACACTGGAGGGAACACGTATGGTAGCTGAAAGTTCCATGGAATTGCCAGAGCGTCCACGAACGCAGCTTGAGGATCCCTTGTCCTTGCTCCGAAGACCGGAACCTTGTGATTGTGTCGACACGCCATCAGACCCACATCTGGAAGGCCCCACGTGTCCACGAGAAGTTGAAACACCTCCGGATGGAGGCTCTACTCTCCTGCGTGTACATCCTGACGACTGAGATAGTCTGCTTCCCAGTTCAGGACGCCCAGAATGAACACTGCGGATATGGCCGGCAGATGGCGTTCTGCCCACTGAAGAATCCATGATTCTTCCCTCATTGCCATGCGGCTTCGAGTGCCGCCCTGATGATTGATGTACACCACCGTGTACTTGAACAGGTCTGTTCTGTATGAGATGCTGGGCCATTGTCAAAACATTGAACACTGCCCGTAGTTCAAGAATATTTATCGGGAGTAGAGACTCCTTCTTCGTCCACCGACCCTGAAGAGATTGTTGTTCCAACACCGCGTCCCAACCTCTCAGACTGGCCCCTGCTCAATTGTTGGTCCTGAAGCCACCAGCACAATGACAGGCAGATCCCCGGAGAAAATGAGATCATGTGAGATCTTATCCGGTGAGGCGGGAAGTCTCACTTGGTCAGAATTAACTTCTGCAGAGGGTGAGAGTGGAACTGAGCAAACTCCAACATGTCGAAAGCCGACACCATGAGACCCATCACTTGCATTTCCGAATGTATCGACACTTGCGGACAAGATAGGAAGCATTGAATCCTGTCCTGAAGCTTCAGGACTTTCTCCTGAGACAGGGACAACCGTTGGTTGTGAGTGTCCAATAACGCTCCCAGGTGTAACATGCTCCGAGCAGGAACCAGGGAGGATTTCTTCCAGCTGATCAGCCACCCGTGGGCTGTCATGCACTGGACCATCAGATTGAGATGACACAGAAGAAGTTCTGGGGAATTTGCCTGGATCAACAAATCGTCCAAGTACAGTAGGATCCTGACCCCTTGACGGCGGAGTGTAGCCGTCATGACCGCCGTTCGCAAACCAAAGGGTAACGCCCGAAATTGGTAATGAAGGTTTCCCACCGTAAACCGCAGGTACTGTTGATGAGATACCGCAATATGAATATGCAGTGTCAAAGTCAGAAAAATATCTCTATGCACACTACCATATTTGCACCTCATACAGGTCCGTGCTGCGCATGCGTACACTCTCCCGTGCGTGCGCATACTCGCTGTTGCGTGCACCCGCAGGCGCACGATGTGCGCATTTACGGTAGAGTTTATGTGATCGTAGCGTGCGACTCAATCGTTACATATTTTCACTATATAATGTATTTTGTAGATCATGGTCCCTTTGATAGATTCTGAAAGTTTAGTTAATGTAGCATGTTCCTGGACAGAGAGATCCCTCTTTGTATTGTACGAAGGGTCCAACAGGGGTCATACAGTGATGTTTAGTATCCATCGGAAGAGTATTTAATTAGCAATATTCCGGTGTTGGTTTGAAGCGGATTAATCGCTCGTGCGAATAGTTATGGACATAAGAAGTTTATGTCCATTTACTATTATTTGCACTTACTTATTCATGCGGCGGGAAACCCAGTTTCCCACCCACCTGAGCAGTTGGAAATCGTCACAGCCCACCTGTATGAATCAACCTATGACCTTTTGTTATGATGCGAGGAGGAATTCCTGTGTCCAATGAACAATGAGATTGTAGGGACCATTGAATTGTATTGTGTGTGGGGCATAAATAGACAAGCCGATCACATCCAGCTCACTCTCCAACGGTTCTCATTGCTGAAAATCGGGAGCTGGATGTCCAGAGGTGCATGCGATCGTTCCCCTTGTGCGTAAGTTTTCTCCGCAATCGTATTGTCTTTCTTGTTATTATGGGCCATATCTCTCTCTCTCTCTCTTCTCCTCTTTCTCTTATTTTCCCTTAAAACGTAATTGTATTGTATTGTATTTCCCGTGTAGTTATCTGGTTAGTTAGTCTATGTTATATTGTAGTGTATGACTTGTATTGTATTAATTCTTTTGCAAGTATAACATTCATAATATATATATAAGGCGTTGGACCCTAAGCACGGTATCTGTGTATTTCTTATAGTGTTAAGTATTCTCAGAGCGTCGGTGACGCTCGAACAGCTTTTAAGTTAATAAGGTTATACTGTGCTGCATTTACACTCTATCACTACACTAAGGTCTTACTGCATAATACACTGTTTATGGTTTAGATATAAAGGTTTAACATTGTGAGCGTCAGCGCCGCTGGTGATCTCCTCGTGGTCCCGAGCGTCCGCTACGCTATAGCGAATCATTACGTTAGTCGGCAGCCAATAGCGTGCCTGCCTGTGATCTCTTGGCCGTGAGCGAACGTGACGCTTGAGCGTCTCGACTACGGCTAAGCGATTGTTACGCAACGTGCGTACCCTTACGGTACTCCATACGTAAATAGCGTACAGTGTTCTTAGACCTCATAAAGGGTATTATATAAGATAAATATTTAGCTTTATCAATTGGCTGCTCGTCCAGTCCTTCACATATCTCTGCTAGGTAATTTCAGCAGACATTATCCATCAGCAAAGGGCGGGAGATCATATTCTTCGCAGTGCTGACGGGATAAGCGTCTGCTTCGCTTAGTAAAGGGTGCTGAAGGAATCCGGGAACCGGAGGTAAGAACAACACACTAGTGTCTTTTAAAACTGTTTATTTCTGTTTTGTATACACACGCATATATCTGCATTCCTTTTTCGTGTATATTCATATCACTCTCCTGTTTGCCATTGTATAATTGATAAACGTGCTGAGAAAGATTTGTTGCTATTGGTAGTTAAAGAGTAAAAACGATACATTAAGGGGTAATTTGTAAAACACACGCACAGCTTCGCCTGAGATACAAGGAAAGACCTGTGTGGTGCTTGGTAGATGATTACAGTTAAAGATCATCTACATTGATAAACGTGCTAATTGTATTTTTGTATGGCCAGCGTACACGTGTCTCTAACAAAAGGCTGAGACTCGCGAACGCAACACAAAGGCCGACGCACGCAGCGTATATTACGCAACGGAGCGTCTGGGTATGCCCACCGAAACTCAAATCGCACAATAGCATTGTTTTAGTGGGGGCGGTATAGCATAGCCACGTGATAATAGCACAAATTGATTTCAGTTTTTCCAAAACTTAGTTTAAATACCTTACTTTACTGTAATGCCTCTGGGGACAGCTATCAGACTACGGGAAATGATTTTTCTGATCAGAAAACTATAAGAATGATAGTGGGTTGAAAACGGTATGAGTGTATTGAATCCCGCTTTGTGAACTGAGTGATCTGGGTGATCTTTGGTGGAACGTGATGAGCACGGTCTGAGTGAAAACGTGCAACAGAGTGTGATAAAGTTTTCGTTGTATTACGCTCTGGCTGTTTTGGAGCACAGTAGGGAGACTCCAATGATCCTACCATTTATGGGCAACAAGTGTCTATAAGTGGTACGATTGGACCGCACGGTTGTATGTGTGACCAATAACGCAACGTGATATGAGGTAGTATATCCATGCGTAAATCTTGCCCTCATACGTGTTGTAGGGAGCACATGCAAGCGTGATTTGTGTAAAGAAGGGAATTTTCACTGGTCTCTCAGGAAAATCTCTAGAGATAGGGCCTGTAACGGTTACACGTGTCTGCTAAAAGGGGCGGATTCGTTGTACTCGGAGCAGAAGGAGTTCAGTGGAAGAGCTTTAAGGATTTCCACCGTAGACTTCTGTGTTTGGTGCATTTTAGGAAGTTTTTCTGTGTTAAAAAAGGTCCACAATGGAAGCCAAGTGCACAACACAGGGACGTTCAGCAGTCAGGGTTCAGACTGCAGAGGCTTGCAGACCCCGAGGGTCTGCTCGGTTAGTAATGTGGAGGAGGTATGGTCCCCACACTGAGACCTTTTGTGATGAATGGACACGAATGACTGCGGGGGATAAGGCACCATTTCCCGGGATAGGTAGTTTTGACTTAGAGGTATTGCATAATTTAAGGCGAAGGATCTGTCTCATAAAATCCTGGAAACAACGAGTTAAACATAATGATTGTTTACAGATATGGCTACAGGAAAGTGACATGCAAAGAAATGTAACTTACATACCTAACTTTCATCCTGAGAGGAGAGACATGGCAATGGAGAGGATTATGGTTGCGGAGAAAGGCACAATGGGGTGCGATAAAAGTGCACTTAGTAACTATATTAAGAATGAATGTAACAAACGTAATAAGGTTTATAAAAATGAAAGTGTTAAATGGACAACTATTAACCCATGCAAGTCGCACCCCTTGTTAAACTTTCCTCAGGAACACCAACAAGAAAGTGAGCCCAGCACAATGTCGGAGCCTTTTCCAGCAGCCATCACACAAGACATCCAGGTGGACGCGACCAAATCGGTAAAGACTGTAATCAAACCCCCTAACGGAGGGTCAGGTGAGGTCGTGTCCACAGGTACGTATGGTATTATACATCACACACAAACAAATGTACCTCATATCGTGGAATCAATTCAGAATGACGTTACTGGACTTAATCCTGTCAGGGTAATTGCAGTACCAAATGGGAAAACTGACTCTTCAGGAGTCACTCCTGTCAGGAACATCGCCATGTACTGCCCCTTTTCCCGAACAGAATTAAGAACAATTCTGTCTGAATTTCCTGATCCCAGGAAAGACTTAGTTGCTTGTCAAAAATACATTAGAGTGCTAGGAAACACTGCAGAGCCAAATAACAAAGATTGGAGGACAGTTTTGAGGGCATGTTTACCCCCCGATGTTGATTCATTGAAATTTATCGCTGATTGTAAGCTAGATGAGGAAGTACCACTAACAGACAAGTATAACCAAGATAATGTAAAAAGAATCAATCTACAGTTAGGAGTATATTTTCATACAGTAGTAAAGTGGAATAAAATCTTTACAATAAAACAAAAAGAAGGTGAATCCGCATCAGAGTATTTTCACCGGGCTCTGCAGGATATGGCTAGGTACACTGGTATAGATGACATTGAAACTAACGTACACCACAGAGAGGTAGCTGTGTCTGTATTAATGGACAGCTTAAAAGACACACTAAAAATTAGGGTACAAACCTCTATACCTCATTGGAGAGGTATCTCGGTGGCTGCATTAAGAGAGTCCGCTATCGAGCATGACCAAAATATCCAAAGAACCAGGGAAGCACAGGGAGAGCGGTTGATGGTACTGAGCATCCAAGCACTAGAGGAGGCATCAAGTCGACCGGAACCCCAGGCCCCTAGCACATGGAGAAAGCCAAGGATTTGTTATCATTGTAGAAGAGAAGGGCATTATGCCAGCAACTGTAATAACCCACATAAAGTCAGACCCCCTAGACCAAGAAATGAGCAAAATTATAACACACACAATTATAATCAGGGATCTTTTAGGAAGAATTTTGGGCCACACCCATGATATGTAGTCAGGAAAGGTGATCATTAGGACTGATGGTAAGCCTGAGGTAACGGTTAATAAATTGGGAGGTCATTCACTGAAGACACAGGAATGACAAGGTGAAACGTTGTAAATGTATTTGTGAAAAATGTTTTTTTTTTCTCTCTCTCTCCCCATCTCTGACGATTATTGATAGGACTCAAACATTGCATATCTACTTGGTCTTTGCAGAAGTCTACCAAACCCCAGCATGACCTATCCGCATCAATGTATTCTGGCCAGATACAGAGGGTGGAGTATGGAGGTGCTGGTGGGAGGGACTGCGCAAGGAAACCATTGGACATGTAGATATGACAGCCTGATGATCTGACAATGTTTTAAATGTTTGAAAAAAATTTTTTTTCCTGTTGTTGTTCTCTGTTGATTTATGTGATATATACATATATGAATTGTTCTCTCTCTCTTGTTTTTTTTTTTTTTTTCTCTCTTCTTTCTCATGTTTTCATGGTTTAAAGATGGTATGTTACACATCAGTTAGACAAATGGTAATGCAAGATTTTTGCTCCTTACAGAGAGATCGCTGGTTTGGAAGGAATATTGCATCACCAGAATGTTCGGTTGGAAGACTGAGAGACAGCACCTTTGAGATGACGACAGAACAGGAAGAACGACAAAGACTAGAGAACTTAATTATCGTAACAAGTTTCTCTCCCCCTCAAACTGGTTTTCCTGTACCCCCATTACAAATTTCTCCTTTTCTCCTCCAGTAAGATGGACTCGCCTCAAGAGACTGTGATCCGTGTTTTCATGTTGACCCTGATGTTGACCAGAGCAGTCTGTTTCGGTGAGAGTACCAGTGAGGTCGAGAAAGAAGTTTTGACACCAGAAAGGTTCCAATGACTAAGACGGAGGTGTAAATTTCCAATAGCAACACAAGCACCGAACAAAGGCGAGTACCGGAAACAATCTAACAGCCATGTTATTTGTAAACATTTTTTTTTGGATTGTTAGCTGAAGAAAACTGTATCTGTAGGCTCTGTGATAACGTAGTTGAGGATGGGTGCATTAAGAAATGCCAATCCAGTTTTAATATCCACATGGACCGGCATCCATTGAGTGACTATCACTCCTTAGTGGGTAGTGAGTGTTAAATCAAACAGATTGTTGGGTATGCTCTCAAGTACCTCAAGGTCATAGCAAATCAGGACTAGTACCATTTCCTTTAACGGTAGGGGAGGTACTTGAGCTAAAGGGTGGGAGACCGGTGGACAGGAGGTTTAATATCTCCAGTCCTCCTAGTTTGAAGCTCCACCAATATCATGTGGATAGATCCCTAATATGTTTTAACATTTCCAATCCCCGAAAGTCGGGAAATTGGGAAGTGTCATGGAGTAACCAAACCATGACCTTTTCATATAGAGCAGATAGAATGCCGACAGATACAGAGCTTATACGCCACATAGCCAGTAGAGGAAAATCTTTCCGATATAGGTATACCCTAGGAAATAGGATTACGAGAGTTGGAGAGGTATCACCAGGATACTGTGCACATATCGTACAAGCTGATACGTGTACTAGACAGATGGGAGAATTAGGGTTAGGAGATTTCACATGGAAGATGTGTAATATGGTTATGTCCTACTCTGTCCCATATGTTCTCCCCGATGATGCATATTTCATATGCGGGAGGAAGGCGTATAAGTGGCTTGCCCCAAACTCTGAAGGATTGTGTTATATTGGAAAAGTACTGCCTGAAGTAATGACTGTATCACATGCCAAAATGAAAGATATACACCGTGTTGCCCAAGCTCCTTATACTCACACCCATTACGAGCACGTAGTTAAACGGCACCTGATAGAAAGAACAGAGCATCCGGCCTCTGACATGATCCATGAATCCACCGGGATTCAGTTTCTAATCGCGTTAGACATCACTCGCACCGCCAGAGGAGTGTTGAATTATAAATACATATCTGCGCTCGCAAATTTGTTAGACAATATCACAGAAATGTATGATGACACGTTTAGGTATACTGGAAGAGAACTTCAAGCTTATAAAACAGAACTGGTTCAGCATAGAATGATTCTCAATTATCTCACGGCAGTGACAGGTGGATATTGTGTCAAACTGGCAACGCAGTACGGCGTGAAATGTTGCACATATATTACAAATAGTACCGAGGACCCGGTCGAGGTCATAGACCAAAAGATGGACGATATTCTCCAACTGAAGTGGGAATTTCGCAGGAGACACAATCTCACTCTTGCTGCTGTAGGTAATGAGCTGACTGGTTGGGTGTCATGGTTGAATCCGCGAAATTGGTTCTCTGGTTTAGGAGAATGGGCTCAAGGAGTCATAATGGATGTTGGGAAGTTTCTCCTATGTATCTTAGGTGTTATCATAACGATTGGCTTGATATTTAGATGCGGTCGGGCTTTAACGAAGTGTAAACGAAGTACCAGGGTGATGAGTTTAAGGAGTGAGGAAATTGTAATTCCAATGGATTTGATTTATGACCCAAATGTAGAAACAATGATGTGATGAAAATGCGATTTCTACGGTCCGTTTCTTTCACCTGTTTTTCCGTTTTCTCCAAGGTAAAAAGACCCACTTGGACGAGGAATTTGATGATCCTGTATACAGACAACTGATGGATTAAAGAAGAAGTTTTGACAACCTTATACACAGATATTTGATGAACTTTGCCACAGATCCCCAGTTTCCCTAGAAATTTTAAAATTACGCTAGCCCAACACTTTTGTAAATCTATGGACATTGACAAAGCTTTTTGCCCACATGCCTTTTGGCAAAAGCACAAAGAAGACTGCATTCAACAGACACCGAACAAGACTTCAACCGACAAATGTTCATTTACCTGACATAGAATACCACTGCATTTACCGTAATTATGTCTTTTCTTCATCTCTACAACCTTCAGGTAATTACACACATAGTCGATAGGGAATACAGGCACAGATATCAGCAATCACATATTCCCCCATTCATGTATCATCAACTAAAATGTGCTCCCCATTTGTTACAACCACAGCCGAAAAGAGCTCGGTAAAGTTTGACAGCCCATCCACAGACCCGTACCACGGGATAAGAAGGAATTCAAATGTATACTTCGCAATGCCTCGAAGCTTGATTTAAAACACGTACGGCACGATGATACATGACCCCCAAACACGGATTCATACACACATGCTTCTGCTATCTCACTAGGTCATACCCTTTTCCTACCTTCTCCTCTCCTCCCTTACCCAACCATGGAAATGTATTAACCCCTGACATATATTTTTCTCTTTTTGAAATGTTTTAGAAGGTGGCAGTTATTGTTGACTGCCAAAGGGTGGACTGTCAAAGTCAGAAAAATATCTCTATGCACACTACCATATTTGCACCTCATACAGGTCCGTGCTGCGCATGCGTACACTCTCCCGTGCGTGCGCATACTCGCTGTCGCGTGCACCCGCAGGCGCACGATGTGCGCATTTACGGTAGAGTTTATGTGATCGTAGCGTGCGACTCAATCGTTACATATTTTCACTATATAATGTATTTTGTAGATCATGGTCCCTTTGATAGATTCTGAAAATTTAGTTAATGTAGCATGTTCCTGGACAGAGAGATCCCTCTTTGTATTGTACGAAGGGTCCAACAGGGGTCATACAGTGATGTTTAGTATCCATCGGAAGAGTATTTAATTAGCAATATTCCGGTGTTGGTTTGAAGCGGATTAATCGCTCGTGCGAATAGTTATGGACATAAGAAGTTTATGTCCATTTACTATTATTTGCACTTACTTATTCATGCGGCGGGAAACCCAGTTTCCCACCCACCTGAGCAGTTGGAAATCGTCACAGCCCACCTGTATGAATCAACCTATGACCTTTTGTTATGATGCGAGGAGGAATTCCTGTGTCCAATGAACAATGAGATTGTAGGGACCATTGAATTGTATTGTGTGTGGGGCATAAATAGACAAGCCGATCACATCCAGCTCACTCTTCAACGGTTCTCATTGCTGAAAATCGGGAGCTGGATGTCCAGAGGCGCATGCGATCGTTCCCCTTGTGCGTAAGTTTTCTCCGCAATCGTATTGTCTTTCTTGTTATTATGGGCCATATCTCTCTCTCTCTCTCTTCTCCTCTTTCTCTTATTTTCCCTTAAAACGTAATTGTATTGTATTGTATTTCCCGTGTAGTTATCTGGTTAGTTAGTCTATGTTATATTGTAGTGTATGACTTGTATTGTATTAATTCTTTTGCAAGTATAACATTCATAATATATATATAAGGCGTTGGACCCTAAGCACGGTATCTGTGTATTTCTTATAGTGTTAAGTATTCTCAGAGCGTCGGTGACGCTCGAACAGCTTTTAAGTTAATAAGGTTATACTGTGCTGCATTTACACTCTATCACTACACTAAGGTCTTACTGCATAATACACTGTTTATGGTTTAGATATAAAGGTTTAACATTGTGAGCGTCAGCGCCGCTGGTGATCTCCTCGTGGTCCCGAGCGTCCGCTACGCTATAGCGAATCATTACGTTAGTCGGCAGCCAATAGCGTGCCTGCCTGTGATCTCTTGGCCGTGAGCGAACGTGACGCTTGAGCGTCTCGACTACGGCTAAGCGATTGTTACGCAACGTGCGTACCCTTACGGTACTCCATACGTAAATAGCGTACAGTGTTCTTAGACCTCATAAAGGGTATTATATAAGATAAATATTTAGCTTTATCAGCAGGTAGGCATCCTGTATGTCCAGGGAGACCATATAGTCCCCAGGCTCCATGGCCAGAACAATAGAGCGCAGAGTTTCCATACGAAACTTGGAGACCCGCACATGCGCGTTCAAGGAATTCAGAGTGAGAATGGGCCGCGAGGACCCGTTTGGTTTCGGGAATAGAAACAGCGGTGAATAGTACCCCTTGCCTCTCTGAGCCAGAGGCACCTGTACCACCACTCCTGTGGTCAGGAGGGAATGTACCACCGAGTGCAACGTGTTTGCTTTTGCCGGATCCAGAGGCACATCTGTCAGGCAAAACAGCTGCGGGGGACGATTCTTGAAAGGCATGGCGTAACCTCGAGCGATTACTTCCCTCGCCCAGGTATCTGAAGTGGTCTTTAACCATTACTGGGCAAAACCTAGAAGTCGGCACCCCACCTTGGGATCCCCCAGAGGGAGGCCCGCCCCGTCATGCGGCAGGCTTGTCCGTTTTGGAAACTGGCTGACAGGCGGCCCAGGCACGCTTCGGTCTGGACTTGGCAGGTCTGGAAGCACGAGCTTGCTTTGGGTACGCCTGACCTTTTGCTTTTCCTGGAGGACAAAACGGCCTAGGGAAAGTACTTTTAGCCTTCTGCATTGTAGGAGCCGTACTAGGTAGGCGAACTGTTTTAGCAGTAGCCAGATCAGCCACAATCTTATTGAGGTCTTCTCCAAATAGAATGTCTCCCTTGAAAGGAAGCACATCCAGGGTTTTCTTGGAATCCATATCCACCGACCAGGATCTCAACCAAAGGATACGTCTGGCCAAGACAGACGTAGTAGCAGCCTTGGCCGCGAGCACCCCAGCATCTGAGGCCGCCTCCTTAAGGTACACAGAAGCCGTGGCAATATACGAGAGACATTGTCGAGCATGCTCAGACGCATTGGAAGGCAGTTCCGCCTCAAGTTCCTGAGCCCACGCCTCAACAGTTTCAGCAGCCCAAGTCGCTGCAATTGTTGGCCTATGCACAACCCCCGTTAGGGTATAAATCACTTTTAAACAGCCCTCCACACGTCGATCCGTCGGTTCCTTCAGAGAGGTGACTGTAGTTACTGGCAGAGCAGAGGAAACAACCATACGCACCACATGAGAATCTACAGGCGGAGGGGTTTCCCAATTTTTACATACCTCCGCAGAGAGAGGATAGCGAGCCAACAGTCTCTTATTCGGTGTAAATTTTGTCCCAGGATTTTCCCAGGATTCCTGACGTATGTCAACCAGGTGTTCAGAATGGGGTAAAACTTGTTTAACCACCTTCTTACGTTTAAACCTATCCGGTTTCTTGGAGGCAGTCTCAGGCTCAGGCTCATCAGCTACCTGAAGAATGAGTCTGATTGCCTCAATCAATTCCGGGACATCCACCAATGACTTCCCTTCCCCATCAGAAACATCAGTGTCAGTGTCTGTGGGATCAGTATAGGCGCCGTCCTCATCAAAGGACGTGTCTGGAATAGCAGTGGATTGGGAGGAGGTAATGGCCGTTTTGAAGACGACTTAGTCTTAGGCGGGCGAGAGTGGCACTTAGATTTAGTCATAGATGGGTTAAAATGCTGTAACTGAGTGGAAAGCTGATCCGCCCATGGCGGGTTTACAGCAGGGACCATAAACTGTTGCAGTGGCACAGGTGGTCCCACAGGGGGCGTCAATTTAGTCACAAGCGTGTTTAACAATGTGGAAAATGTAACCCAAGGTGGGTCTTGTGATGCCCCAGGTGCTATCGACCCACTAGGGGGTAAGGAACCCCCTGAACCTTAACTCTCAACTGCCATATTATCCTTCGTTATGTCTGCAGCCTCACTACCACGAAGTGTGGGAGAAGCCCCAGCGTCGTTGCCACGAGTAGCATACATAACTATGTGCACAATATTGAGCAACCAGGTACAAAGTGTAGCAGCATTGATACCTATCAAGAACTCTCAGTAAAGCGTGCCTATGATAGCACAAACCGGGAGTTCAGGAGATATAGATTAAATGGTGACTATTAATCACAAGTAAAAATACACCGTCAGTATATCTTGTGATACAATCCTTTATTAAACAGGAAGAAAACCTGAAACACTTGGCCCCCTCAGGTATAGCAATATAGAAATAGCCCACTGAGTGAAATACCTTTTAATAAGGCAACCACGCAGCAGCTACATGCACACACACACACACACATATATAGTCACAGGCTTACCATGCAGAAATTATGTACCATAAAACTGCACTGGACTAGCAATACAAAGTAATACTCAGTATGGCTATATGTAATAACAATAGATATAGCAATGCACAGAAAACACTGGATGTATATCACAGGGTGTTTGTACCACACAACCCTGAATGTATGCATTCTTTCTTAACTAACACTGTCCCAGTGACAGGTAGAATACTTAAGTGTCCTGTAAGAAGCACAGCACTGGCAATCAGGCGGTTCTACAGAGGGGGATTCTCCCCAGCAGTCCTAGAAACAGCTCAGCTCAATCTATGATGGCCGCTGGTCCGGAGTGAGGGAGAGATATGCAGCTCCAGGGCGGGAACATTGCTGAAATGGCGCCCTGGGGCTGGGGGGAGGGGCCTCAGGTCCGACCTGCTCCCCCTGCTGGCATCTCCACCGGGTACTGCGGGCTGAAAACGGGGTTAATATAAAGAAAAAAAACCTAACCTGTACCCATGAACGTCCCTGGTGGCTAGTGGAGCGGCTGCCCGGTAATCAGTGTCCACGCCAGAGCGCGCGCGCCCCGCCTCCTCCGGCCGTGCTGGATCGCAGTAAAGTACAGGCACAGAAGCCCCTTACCTCCCCCTTGTTAGCGGCCCCGCGATCCGGGAGGACGGGGTGTGAGTGACTGACCTGTTAGAAGAAACCGGAGCCTCCGCTGCAGTGAACCGGCAACCAGGGCGCGGGAGTATACAGCGCCGCTGGGGGTGACGGAGATGCACGCAGAGAAGTCTTTGAGACTTTTCCTGCTGCAGCCCTGTAGTATTCTAACAAGAATCTTCTGTCTTTTCTTCTTAAATGAAGCTCTGAATAGGCTGCCTGAGGCAGCCCCCTGTAAAGTGCCTGCATACTGCATGGCACCAACTTACAAACTGAGCTCACTGTGCATGGAGGCGGGTTATAGAGGAGGCGGCGCTGAGCATCTTGGGAACAGTCAAAAGCTTTGAGCCTGTTGGTGCCTCGGATCAAGATCCTACTCTACACCCCGATGTTAAACCTTGTGGAGCCCAGTGTACCCCGCAGCAGAAGACAGGATACCGACCACCGTGATCCCGAGAGTGTGCCGGACCGTCTCAGAGGTGAGTCGCTGAAGAAGGGGATGAGGATTTGGGGGAGGGGGAGGTTTGGGCAGTGGGGAGGGGGGGTTAGGTTTAGACTGCTGGAACGGGTTACCCCTGGGAGGATTAGGTTGTGGGAATATAGGATGCACAGGGGGTGGGGGGGGGGGGTGTTTAGGCTGCTGGAAGAGAGGGTTAGGGGGCCATAGGGGGAATGTATGTGTACTTATGTGTACTTACCTTCCCCTGTCGGGATTCCCAACATCAGGATTGCTGCAGTCTGTATTGCGGGTGTTCGGTTTAGACTGTGGGGAGGGGGGTTAGGTTTATTCACCCCCGGGGAGGGTTAGGCTGTGGGAGGGGGAGGTTTAAGGCTAGGGGGGTGGTTAGGTTTAGGCTTCTGGAAGGGAGGGTTAGGGGGCCATTGGGGGGAAGGTAAGTGTACTGGGGGGCTCTACCTGGCATAATGTGCATCAGAGACTCTACCTGGCATAACGTATATGTTCTACTTGGCATAATGTGCATCAGGGGCTCGACTGTGGTGTAATATGTATAAATGCTCCTACTGTAGTGTAACGTGTGTAAGGGGTACCACTGTGTGGTGTAATATGAATAATTGGACACTACTGTGCCATTTAATGTGAATTGGCACTATTCTGTGGTCACGCCCCTTCACTGTACAGCCACCCCTCTATATTTTTGGCGCACCCCTTCACCACGCACTTCCCCTATTTTAAATATAGTGAGAGACGGAACACAAATTCTTCTATTAGCACAGGGCATAAAACTGTCTAGTTGTGGCAATGGTTGACAGTAATGTCTATGTACTCTTATTATTTACTTAATACTTTGCTGCATACTGCAGTAACATAATAAACAATTCCAACTACCACGTGAATTGTCTTTCCATGAATATAACACATGGCGCCTTAAGCAGACATGTACAGGTGAAGAATACTGACAGAGATGATGAGGTCAGTGTTACCCCGCAGTGTAATAATGAAAGCAATGAAGATTCGGCAGCTGTACCCCCATATCCCGGACAGGGGTCGCACACACTGTACACACAGTTACGTGGGCTTACCACGGGGCCGGCCACCAGGCACTGCTCCCTCACTTCACTCCAGCAGCGGGGCGGCAGCAGCCGGCGCATCAGTGACCGCAGACAGCCGGGCTTCACCCCAGATAACGGCGCACTCTCCGACATCTGCTGCCCGCTCCTCTCTCCGTCTCCCAGCTGCTGCCCTGTCATCCTGCTGCCGCTGCTTCCTCCTACTGTTGCCGCTAGTGACCCACCACCGCCGCCGGGACATGCGGCACAGGAGACAGGCTGCTGCTGTACTGTATTACTGCAGTGCTGCTGCTACAGTACACACGCCCCCTGCCCGTAATAAAACAGAAGGAGGAGGACTCCGGGGATGATAACGGCAGCTACGAATCTGAAGTTACATTCTTCACACAGGTAGGGGGCCTTATTCATTATCACTAAGGGTCTATTCAATATTCTTAAAGCAGAGAAAAGCTATGCTCTGCTTTGGGATATTCACAGAGCGGGTTAGGGCTAAAACACACTACCCGGCTTTTGCCGGCCGGGAAAAAGCCGGACGGCTTCTTCCCGTGCCGGCATTGTAGTTAACAGTGTGAGGCAGGGTCGGACTGGCCATCTGGCACTTCTGACAAATGCCAGAGGGCTGTAACACACACTCCGATTTTTCCCGGATGGCAAAAAGCCGGACAAACTTTGTCCGGCTTTTTGCCATCCGGGAGAAACGGGCAGAGTCGCTCACACAGGACGGTTTTGAGCCGTGTGTGATGCTGTGCGCATGCGCAGCATCAGACACGGCTTCAGAAAAAACCGTTGTGTGTGAAAGCTTCCCTTCACACACATGGTTTACTGACTCCAAAGACCGCCGGACCTTCCAGTGGTGAGACCCGCTGCAACCCGGCAGCCGGGCCGGGGCCGTGCAGTGTGAAGGGACCCTAGCCCTCACACTGTTAACTACAATGCCGGCACGGGAAAAAGCCGTCCGTCTTTTTCCCGGCCGGCAAAAGCCGGGTAGTGTGTTTCAGCACAGAAGGGCCGATTGCCACGTGGGCCGGTCCAGCGGTCACTGAGACGCGCTGCCGCTCAGTCCGGCGGCAGCGCGTCTCAGCTGTCAGGATTGGAGAGCTGTGAGGGACGGGGTTGAGAGCGCCGTATAGCGGACTTCAAAGCAGCCGCCGGTTCGTGAGCCAATCAGAGCTCGCGGACCGGCAGCCAATCAGAAGCCGCCGGTCAGCGAGCTCTGATTGGCTCACGAACCGGCGGCTGGTTTGAACGCTATACGCTGCCGCGCCAGACACAGCCGCGCTGGCGGGCGCCCGGCACTCTCACCCCCGTCTCTCACAGCCCGGAGGAGGAGGAGCAGCAGCAGCAGTGCAGCAGCGGTAAGCAGCTGCAGCACTGGCTGCTGTGGGGGCAATTGTATACCTGGCACTGTGGGGGCAATTGGCTGGCACTGTGGGGCAATTGTATACCTGGCACTGTGGGGGCAATTGGCTGGCACTGTGGGGCATTTGTATACCTGGCACTGTGGGGGCATCTGTATACCTTGCACTGTGGGGGCATCTGTATACCTTGCACTGTGGGGGCATCTGTATACCTGGCACTGTGGGGGCATTTGTATACCTTGCACTGTGGGGGCATTTGTATACCTGGCACTGTGGGGAATTTGTATACCTTGCACTGTGGGGGCAATTGTTTACCTGGCACTGTGGGGGCATCTGTATACCTTGCACTGTGGGGGCATCTGTATACCTTGCACTGTGGGGGCATCTGTATACCTGGCACTGTGGGGGCATTTGTATACCTGGCACTGTGGGGGCATTTGTGGATCTGGCACTGTGGGGGCATTTGTATACCTGGCACTGTGGGGGCATTTGTATACCTGGCACTGTGGGGGGCATTTGTGGATCTGGCACTGTGGGGGCATTTGTATACCTGGCACTGTGGGGGCAATTGTTTACCTGTCACTGTGGGGGCAATTGTTTACCTGGCACTGTGGGGGCATTTGTATACCTGGCACTGTGGGGGCATCTGTATACCTGGCACTGTGGGGGCATTTGTATACCTGGCACTGTTGGGGCATTTGTATACCTGGCACTGCACTATCGGGGGCATATAATGTAAATTTCGGCTCATACCGGGTGCTGTAATGTGAATTTTGGCTCATACTGTGTGGTATAATGTGAAAGGGGCAGCAGTACTAGATAGTATAAGGGGTCCTACTATTGTGGTGCATAATGCGTATAAGGGGTGTATGGTGTGGTAAACTACACTGAAGACCACGCCCCCTTTGAGTGACCACGCCCCCTTTTCCGGAGCGCGAGCGCCGCTTAATTACAAACCTCACATTTCCATACCCCCACTTAAAAATTTCCACTGGTTGTGTATATTTTAATAGAGAATGATGTACGCCTGTATGTTGTTAGAATATTAATTATATTTGTAAGAACATAGACTAATAAGTGGGAGGAGTCAGGAATAGTAAGGGGAGGAGTCACAGAGGTGGGCCTGTGTGCTTCAAAAATGCCAAGGCCTATTTTTAGTCCCAGTCCGGCCCTGGTGTGAGGGCTAGGGTCCCTTCACACTGCACGGCCCCGGCCCGGCTGCCGGGTTGCAGCCGGGTCTCACCACTGGAAGGTCCGGCAGCAGTTTTTTCTGAAGCCATGTCTGGTGCTGCGCATGCGCACAGCATCACACACGGCTCAAAGCCGTCCTGTGTGACAGACACTTTCGGTTTCTCCCGGATGGCAAAAAGCCGGACAAAGTTTGTCCGGCTTTTTGCCTTCCGTGAAAAACCGGAGTGTGTGTTACAGCCCTTACAGTGGATAAGTTCCTGACTTCTCCAGTGGTAATCCTCCTCCTGCCTAAATTGCATCATGGTGAGTGCAATCCATGAGGGAACGGAAAGTTCTGCTTTCCACTTCTCCGTGCAGCTCAAATTCGCCATCTCAGGATTGCACAGTCTGAGCTCCGGTAATTGCAGGGAAGCTCAATGCTTACCTGATCTCTGTCCTACACCCAACCCAAGCTCCACCCCCTGACCTCCCAGCAGCATCCCGTGAGCTCAGCTGCCGTCGCATGCGCCGAAGCATTCCTCCCAACTGTCCCGTTATTCGCTGCAGTGTCCCGTGGTGGGGGCAGTTGGGAGGCTCCTGTCACTGCTGCTCTGCGCATAGCATCTATTGACAGTTGACAGAGGGAGAGGAGGCATGCCAGCAGCTCAGAGAGCGCTGGGCATGCCCCGTCAGTGACGGTAAAAGGGGGCGTGAATCACGATTGTGGCTCTGCCGTGAGGCCATGCCCCCTTTCAGACGCACGCGCCAAGGTCCCTCTTTGTGCTTTTAAAAAGTTGGGAGGTATGCAGAAGGAACCCACCAGCTGAATCCAATCATCGCAGAGGGGACTGCAGCTGAAGAAGTCACTACCAGAGCCCTGGATACCAGATCACATCTCCGGAAAGGTTCTCACACAAATTGCTCCTTCCCAAAACTATACTGTATATTGCATCAAAGTGATGTGATGTATAGTAGTAGAGAAAGACCACCTTTCTGTCAAAGTTCTCCTGGGTAACGCCTCCTTTAATATTAAATTATAGTGTTTGATATCGCTTTTATATAAAATGTAATATAAAATTTATAGAGTTCGATATTAAACTGTATTAAAAGATAATGGATTTGAAAAGAGTGTCACGTAACACCAGTCGCAGAATACAACATAAAGCTGTATCACAAAACAGTTTGTGATGAAAAAGTTCACTATTTTGACTTTACCAGTCCGTACCCTTTTGTTAACAAAACCAAAATTTTACAGCGTGTTATAGTTCTCACATTCCAGCAGATAAAACTTCATGCATGACTGTCACGTTTGAATAGAGAAAGGAGGATCACAAATGATATGTGATCTAAGGTGTGGTGATTACCTGCAGGAATAATCACCAATAATGTTTTCAAGTGACTGTACATATATATTTTTGTATTCTTTTCAGCTGAGATGTGACAACATGGCTGACATGCAATGTCCTGCATTTGACCCCCATAGGTCCAGGCCAAGAGAGATCTGCAGTCCATAAAGTTTGAGATGACATTCCTACATCAAAAGCAGAGATTTGCAAGCTCTGGACATTGAGGGCTGATAAGGCCATTTGTTGTTGTGTCAACAGAGGGGCTGTAAACAGACCAGGAATCCTGTTTCCTGGCTAATGTCATAAACCTTGCTTTCTTTGAAAGAGATTGCTACAGTATACTCATTACCTCCTCCCTTGGCTGTAGCCAAGCACCAAGTATGTAAAACCTGGTGTAGGTGTTTTGTCCAGCAGGAAAGTGGTTAAAAATCCCAAGGGAGGGGGCCTGATGAAGCTGGAGACTATATCTGTCCCACTCATGAAGATAGGAGTTGTGATCTCTTGGGGATACAGCTAGTATGCTGGAGGTGATCTGAGTTTCTGTGAAGTTCCCCACAACAGAAATACTTAAAACTTGTTTGCGTAAGGGTAAAGATTTCTGTAAGTTTTTTCCTTTTCATTTATTGAGATTGCTGTATTCTGTGTGTGTTTTTAAAATATTCTTAATACTCTTTGTAACCTTTTTGTAACCAAAGTTCTGAAGTATTCTTGAAATTAAAATCCTAATTTTAGTTCTGATCCTGTTGTTCTTATGAACTCCAACGCCTGTGTGGCTCACGCCTATCTATTTTTCTAAGTATTGCAGTGTGTGTGTGACAGGTAAAGCTAAAGACGCCTGCAACGTCCGTAATACGTTGAAAAGTCTTTGCTGGTGGCAGCTGAAAGTATTTAAATAATCCCATATGTCAAAAGTGACCCCCGTACGGCGCATGCAGCAATTCTCAAATTGGCGTATTTGTGGAATTGGCCGGCAGCGTCGTCACAAAGTGGTGGCAAGCGGTGGGATGATAATTGTTTGTTTTTATCTAAGAACTTAAGTGAAGGTGGTAATAATTCCGTGAGCGGAACATCCACTTCACCAGAATCAGAACTCAGAGCTTTATTATAATTTTAAAATCCACACAGTGAGTGTCAATCTCTGTTCCCCTCCCCATCTCTTGTTTTTCTTTTCTATCTGTTTATTTGGCAAAAGCTGAGGTCCAAGATGTCTGAGTATAAGCAAATGAGGAAGGATGACCTTGTGCAGCTGTGCGAGGACAGAGGAATCGCCAGCACCAACAGGACCAAGGATCAGCTGATCCACGCACTCCAAGAAGCCAACCAGAGGCAGGATGCGGAAAGGGATCAGACTGAGGAAAATGCTGTTGGGGGAAATTCTCTGTCCCTAGATACTACAACAGATACTGGTACCATTGCTAGGAGGAGGTCGGAGCACTCTACTAGTTCCAGTGATGATAGTGCCTTGGACCATTATTTGCAAACTGTCCTCAAACATAGGAGGGATACGGATGATGTGACACCTCTGCAGCTGATACAGCAATATCGAGAGGCTGAGGCTGCAGAGCGTAAAGCCGAACGAGAGGCTGCAGAGCGTCAGGCCGAACGTGAGTACCAGCTGGAGCTGGCGAGGCTCAGAGGCCAGAGTGCTGTTGGTGACTCGGGTAGGAAAAAGCCCCGGCATGATCAATTTCCGGTGTTGGAGGAAGATGGTGACCTGGATACGTTTTTCAGGAGCTTTGAAAAAACTTGCCGACAGTTTGCACTGGACACCAGTCAGTGGGCAAGCTATTTAACCCCAGGGCTGAGGGGAAAAGCCCTGGAAACATTTGCAGACCTTCCCCAGGAGCAGGATGGTGATTATGCTGCAATCAAGAAAGCCTTGTTAAAGCATTTCAACATCACCCCTGAGGCTTACCGACAAAAGTTCAGAGACTCTAAGCGCAGTCCCTCTGATACCTATGTGGGGCTGTTAGCGCAATTGTCAACCCATTTGCATCAATGGGTTGAGGGCTTGCAAGTGAAGGACTATGATACACTGAAAGATCTCATACTCCAGGAGCAGTTCATCGCACTCTGCTCAGCTGAGGTCAAAGAGTGGGTCCTGGATCGGAACCCTAAGACATCCGAAGAGGCTGCTACCCTGGCAGACCAGTACACCAGCACCAGGGCTTCTGTGGCAAAGAAGAGCTGGGGAGCGCCAGGGCAAGTCGGGTGGAGAGAACGGAGACCCGGTGGATCACCCCCACGGTCCTTTTCAATGAAACCAGCGGCTGCTGCATTTGTTGGGAGGGTGGGGGAAAAGCCTGTTTTGGCAAATGGCCGCAGGTGTTTTAATTGTGGTGAAGTGGGGCACCTAAGTCTTCATTGCCCCAAAAAGAAGAAACTTCCCACGGGGGGTCCGGCCATGAAACCGGTGCCCGCCGTACTGTGTGTCGAAGGACCCGAGGAGAGACCACGTGACAATCTACAAGCCGTCCAGGTAGGACACAAGGTGGCGTTTGGGCTATTAGATTCGGGTGCTGATCTGACTCTCGTCCATTCAGCGCTGGTGGACCCGGAGAACCTTATCCCGGGGAAGACTATTGCTGTACGGGGAGTGGGAGGGATCAACCCAGAGGTTCCTATGGCCCGAGTATTTCTGAACTGGGGGGTTGGAAGGGGTGTCCGGGACGTTGGGGTGCTGGACAATTTACCTGCCAGTGTGATTCTGGGGACTGACCTGGGAAAGATGCACACTGCCTATGTAACTGGAAGTAATGTTGTTGATGACACAGTATTGCCAGATAACCCTGCTTCCCCTCAGGTGACCCTTGCAGATCCGCACATGAATGCAAATGTATGTGATGCTGAGAATGTTACCAACCAGTGTGAACTAGAAAATAACATGCCAATGTCTATGTGTAGGGACAAAGAAATTACTCCCTGTATTGTTGAAAATGTTCAAATTGATTTGCAGGTACTGAGGGCCCCCGAAAACAGGCAAACGTCTATGTATAAAGGAGGGGCAATGATTCCTTCTATTGATGATGAGACTGTGTTGAATACTGTATGTAATACCACACCTGGGGTAGCAGTAATGACACGCAGTGCAGCAGCACAGAAAATCTGTGATTTAACCCCTGCAAGTGGGGAGGGTGACTCAAAAGCCAGAGATCCCCCTCCACCAACCGCCCTCCCTGTGAAAGTTGCAGGCTCAGATACTGGCCTAGAGAAGGGAGTCAATGAGGATGATGTATTGTCTTGTATGCGTGTTACCAGTACTTCTGATGATGCATGTATCAATGTAGGAAATAATGTGTCTGTCGGGGGTGCTGCCAGCATGTTAGGTAACAGGGCTGTGTCAACAGCTGAGAAGGGAGAAACACACATTGCTGTCCCTCCCCCTCAGACCCCCCTTCCTACCCTGCTCTTGCATGCAGACACCCAGCAGGGATTCCCATACACTGAGGCTTCAGTGGAAAACTTACCTCTCCAGGTTGAACAGAGAGCCAGTCCCAATACAGCACAATGGCAGGAAGAAATTGTTTGGGAGAAGTGTCTAGGTTTATTTTCCCCAGTATGTGTTAATGAGGAAATTTCTCCCCATTGTGGTACCACTAGACACACCGAGTTACAGACACCTGGGAATTATGTGGGCACACTGTATAGAGATGTTTCTGATGTGAGGTGTGACCTAACTATAGGTACCCAGCAGAGAGCAATGCAGAAGGGCTGCACATTAACCCTTGGAAAGGAATCAGAAAGTATTTCTGCTGATAAGAGACCGTCTCCTTTCAATTTAGCAATGAAAGTAGAAAACTTACAAGTGTCAGGAATGGCTGTGCCTGATATAGGCACTGATGTATGTAAAAAGCCTGAAATTGTGTGTAATCAGAATGAGAAGAATTCCCATTTACAAGTGCCAGGTGATAAGATGAACAAAAGGTTTGGACAGGAGTGTGATGCAAGTCCTGCCATGAAAACCCCCCTCTGTCCTGACAGAGAGCAGCCAGGGAGGGGTGGGCCACAGTCAGAAGCTGCAGAACCTCTGAGGGCGAGGGCCTATCAACCTTCTCCTGAGGCTGAGCCAGGAAAGGAACATGTTATTCTCTCTCCAGGTGTAGGTAACAGGAGTGTAGAAATATACAGTGGTTATTCACAGAGGTTGTGTATGGAGGTGGGCGACCCCAGTCTTGTGGAGATGGGGCAGAGTGACAAAGACTGGAGTAGTGACGTCACTGGTACAATAACAGCAGAGATAGCAACACAGGGAGCACCGTGTACGAAAGAGTGTGTTCCCATCACAAGACACATATTTGACCACTATACCAAGGAAGGGCAACCAGCTGATCCTGACTTAGCCTCTGTAAGGACGCAGATCAGTCAGACAGGCTGGGGAGATAAATCAGGAAGAATCTATCTCAGAAAGGGACATTTAGGTGAGGATCCCAATGTCCTAGGTATACCCCAAATGATGTGCAGGGAAACCTGTCCAGAGCATCCTGTAGGACAAGATGCCCTGACCTCAGGGCCCGTGTGGGTGAGGGGCAGGCCACCATATCAGGAAAGGGCACAAGGTGAGATTATATGGAAGAAGAACATAGTCACATGTTCCACCTTGAGCATTAATAATGAGAGTACTCCCGTTAGTAATATATTCACCCATGTAGAGTTGGAAGTAACAGGGGATCATATGAACCAAACGTGTAAAAATGTGTCTGATGTCGGTCAGAGTAAACTTAATAGATTGTCTGGAGACAATAGGAAACTCCTGAGATGGAGTCTCACCTTGCCGCAGGGTGAACAAGTGGTCAGTAGCGCAGCAATGAGTCGGTGACGTGGGTCACCGCCCCTTGTGCGCCATTTGCCGGGGGAGATGTCACGTTTGAATAGAGAAAGGAGGATCACAAATGATATGTGATCTAAGGTGTGGTGATTACCTGCAGGAATAATCACCAATAATGTTTTCAAGTGACTGTATATATATATATTTTTGTATTCTTTTCAGCTGAGATGTGACAACATGGCTGACATGCAATGTCCTGCATTTGACCCCCATAGGTCCAGGCCAAGAGAGATCTGCAGTCCATAAAGTTTGAGATGACATTCCTACATCAAAAGCAGAGATTTGCAAGCTCTGGACATTGAGGGCTGAAAAGCCATTTGTTGTTGTGTCAACAGAGGGGCTGTGAACAGACCAGGAATCCTGTTTCCTGGCTAATGTCATAAACCTTGCTTTCTTTGAAAGAGATTGCTACAGTATACTCATTACCTCCTCCCTTGGCTGTAGCCAAGCACCAAGTATGTAAAACCTGGTGTAGGTGTTTTGTCCAGCAGGAAAGTGGTTAAAAATCCCAAGGGAGGGGGCCTGATGAAGCTGGAGACTATATCTGTCCCACTCATGAAGATAGGAGTTGTGATCTCTTGGGGATACAGCTAGTATGCTGGAGGTGACCTGAGTTTCTGTGAAGTTCCCCACAACAGAAATACTTAAAACTTGTTTGCGTAAGGGTAAAGATTTCTGTAAGTTTTTTCCTTTTCATTTATTGAGATTGCTGTATTCTGTGTGTGTTTTTAAAATATTCTTAATAATCTTTGTAACCTTTTTGTAACCAAAGTTCTGAAGTATTCTTGAAATTAAAATCCTAATTTTAGTTCTGATCCTGTTGTTCTTATGAACTCCAACGCCTGTGTGGCTCACGCCTATCTATTTTTCTAAGTATTGCAGTGTGTGTGTGACAGGTAAAGCTAAAGACGCCTGCAACGTCCGTAATACGTTGAAAAGTCTTTGCTGGTGGCAGCTGAAAGTATTTAAATAATCCCGTATGTCAAAAGTGACCCCCGTACGGCGCATGCAGCAATTCTCAAATTGGCGTATTTGTGGAATTGGCCGGCAGCGTCGTCACAATGACACATATGGTACTATTTAAAAATCATACTATGTCACACATGGCACTGGTTTAAAATGCATACTGATTTTAATGACTGTGTCCATTTTCTTAGATGCACGGAAGCATCACACCTGGTACTGATTTAAAAAGTGTATTGATTTTAATGGCCATGCATGATTAATGATGACAGCACAAATTTCAAAATGACATTCTCACACGTTATTTTTTGCAAACATATGTAGAAACAGCGTATTTGGTTTTAAATTGAAGAATGTTTAAAAAGCTTAACTGTATATTACAACCTATATATCGTTGCATACATGACATATGTTACTGTGTGTTAAATAGCACTAAAAAGTTTATCTTTATTGTGGCCGATCGCTGAACTTTGATTGCAAACAGACATGACCAGACTTGTCGGTATTACAGCGTGACATGTCCAGACCTGTATATTAACGAAAAAAGATTTACACCAAATACCACATATTACTGTGTATTAAACCGTTTATATCGATGCATACAGACCACATATTACAGTGTGTTACAGAGTGTATAGCACTGTTTACAGACCACATATTACAGTGTATTACGTGTATAACGCTGCAAGCATACCACATATTACGGTGTATTAAACCGTTTATATCGCTGCATACAAGCCATATGTTACTGTGTATTAAACAGTGTGTATATCGCTGCATACAGACCATATATTACTGTGTATTACAGAGTGTATAGCACTGTATACAGACCACATATTACAGTGTATTACAAAGAGTATAACGCTGCAAGCATACCACATATTACTGTGTATTAAACTGTTTATATCGCTGCATACAAGCCATATGTTACTGTGTATTAAACAGTGTGTATATCGCAGCATACAGACCATATATTACTGTGTATTACAGAGTGTATAGCACTGTATACAGACCACATATTACTGGGTATTACAACGTGTATAACGCTGCAAGCATACCACATATTACTCTGTATTAAACCATTTATACAGCTGAGCACCATATATTACTGTATATTACATCGTGACATGTCCAGACCTCATTCAGCTCGAGGACTGAGGGCTCACCTCCCCATGTTTTAACGATGATCTAAGAACTAATGACCACAATGAGCCATGAGGTACTACATGCCTCTGTGGCATAACTAGTTAAAAAATTGATGGGCGAATTGGAAATGATCTAGGAACTAATGACCACAATGAGCCATGAGGCACTACATGGCTCTGTGGCATAACTAGTTAACAAATTGATGGACGAATATTAGAATTCTGCCTTTCCATTATCTAGGAACTAATGACCTCAATGAGCCATGAGGCACTACATGCCTCTGTGGCATAACTAGTTAACAAATTGATGGGCAGCCGAATATTAGTTTCTGTTTATAACGATTAAAACATATAATTTAGAGGATTACTTACCTTTTGGTAAATTGGGCTGAACAGGGTTATCCCTGATTAGTGAATACATACCAAAATGCTTACACAACCAGTGAAGCAAAACTTTTTGGTCAACTGGGTTTGAACAGGGTTATCCCTGCTTAGTGAATACATACCAAGATGCTTACACAAACAACGATGCAAAACTTCTGCAGGGCATAAATATATATATATATATATATATATACATATACTTGACCCTGAGAATCGGGAAAAATAGCAAAACTGTATAGATATTTTGATTTTATTATGAATTAAACAGCATTTAGAAAATTCTAATTTAGATTATACAACAGCGGGGTAGCAAATATTTTAGTATACACTGTATCAGAACCCCATAGATTTTTAATTGTCCTTGAATTGACATACCTTGAGCTTTGTTGCTGTAAAATCACAAATGACATGTTTAAAAAAAGGTCATTTTCAGGCCTGTTTCCTATATGTATACATATATATTTACAATTTCTTTATTATTAAAATGTACCTTTTGGCTGCGCATGGCAGCTGCCATTATCTCTGCTCTACCAATATAGATAAGAATTCAGCCTTTCCATTATCTAGGAACTAATGTCCTCAATAAGCCATGAGGCACTACTTTGATATAACAAAATGCTTACATCAACAATGAAGCAAAACAGTTGCAGGGCATGCAGGTATGTGTAGTTCAACAAAAGCTCGAGGACTGAAGGTTCACCTCCCCATGTTTTAAAGATGATCTAGGAACTAATGACCACAATGAGCCATGAGGCACTACATGCCTCTGTGGCATAACTAGTTAACAAATTCATGGGCGAATTGGATATGATCTAGGAACTAATGACCACAATGAGCCATAAGGCACCACATGGCTCTGTGGCATAACTAGTTAACAAATTGATGGTCGAATATTAGAATTCTGCCTATCCATTATCTAGGAACTAATGACCTCAATAAGCCATGAGGCACTATACGCCTCTGTGGCATAACTAGTTAACACATTGATATAGTAAAATGCTTACATCAACAATGTAGCAAAACTGTTGCAGGGCATGCTGGTATGTGTAGTTCAACAACAGCTCGAGGACTGAAAGGTCACTTCCCCACGTTTTAAGGCTGATCTAGGAACTAATGACCACAATGAGCCATGAGGCACTACATGCCTCTGTGGCATAACTAGTTAACAAATTGATGGGCAAAATAATTCATTTTTGGTCGACGCGGGCTGCGTTTGTTCGGGTTGATACAGCCGTGATGTGTCCACATAGCCAACGGACTAACATTCTTCTATAGGCTGTTATGTCCAATCGAGGGCGTTGCAAATTGTTCTTTCGCCGTTTCAGCGACGGTTGTGCGAATTGTTGTTTTGCCCAATTATGCTAGGACAGTGCATTAGCGCATCTGTAACATTGCAACTTGGTAAGCTAATGGGATTGATATATATGAATGGTATTGAATGTGAATTAAAAAAACAAAACAAATCAATTCTAGGGAACAGGCTATATAATAGGTAGCATGTATCACCATCCCAAGTTTGTGATAATCCCCAGGGCAATACCACTGGATATTTATCCTATAATTTTGGTATAATTTTTAAACAAATAATACTATGTGATCATGTGCAATCTGACTATCTGCACCAGTATTATGTGTTCCAGAATCATAATATATATGATAAATACATAGCGTTTAAATAATATACCGTATTCTCACACTGACATACATATGAAAACCGATAATAAATTGCCCAACTATGCTAGGACAGTGCATTAGCGCATCTGTAACATTGCAACTTGGTAAGCTGAGGGGATTGATATATATGAATGGTATTGAATGTGAATTAAAAAAACAAAACAAATCAACTCTAGGGAACAGACTATATAATAGGTAGCATGTATCACCATCCCAAGTTTGTGATAAACCACAGGGCAATTCCACTGGATATTTATCCTATAATTTTGGTATAATTTTTAAACAAATAATACTATGTGAACGAAAAGGTACGATTACCTAGACACAGCAAAGACTACGCAATGTCCTTATGAGTCAGAAAGTCCAGAGTTCAGGGAATTCTCAAATAGGTTTCTCGTGAATGTCCGAAACCAAATGGTAACATGTAAAAAAAACGCAAATGGTATACACTAGTTCAGAAAACCATCCCAGATGTGATTTTTTCAGTGATAAATGCTTCTTCCCGGATTCCTTGTACTGAGATGTCTATGGGAGGTGATGTTCTAGCCGTACAGGTTCACCTCGGTGTGAAAGGTAATATAGGTTCCTCACATGTGTGCTTACTTAAATATACTTCCAAACAAACTTATAAAGGTTTCTTTAGATTCTTGACATATAAACTTTATATCATATAATCTTTTAAAGTAGCAGCTCACATTCAGGCTTACTTCAAAAGATGCCGTTCTTCCATGTAGCTGTTTCTTTATAGGCAAGTCATCCTGTCGTCCTCAAATGTCTCCTCGCTTTGTGGTGTGCTCGATAAAAAGCATACAAACGAGGGGACGTGTGAGGATTCGTATTAAATTTATTGTAAAAAATAGTAAAAAAATACTTCCAGAGATAAAACAGAAATAGGATCCCCACAATGAAAACCAGAAATGAAGATCTTATGCAGCACAGTCCGACAGTAAGAAAAGATGGTACCCCGGGAAATCTCACCGCTTTCTGGCTGAAAAAACTGGTTGCTGTGGTGATCCAATTTGTCACATGCTCCCACCAACGCGTTTCTACTATAAGTCTTTGTCAAGGTGCATGTGGAATGTACCATGCCCTCTATTTATACCTGGCATGGTGTACAACATACGCCCCTTCCTGGGCGGGTCCTATTCGGTTAATTAATGTATAGCATTTATAAACTCCAATTAGGGAGATAGATCCTATGGAGGGTGTGTTAAGAGAATGAAATACTTTATTGCAACAAAAATAATAAATAATGAAGAGAGAGGGAGGTCTAAAAGTATAATTCCGTGCTCCGCGTTCCATTACACCTGGAACGCACACTACTTCCGCCGGACATCCGGCGGAAGTGACCCGGCATCCAATCCGATATGGGTGCGCGGCGAGCGGTTGCCATGGTCCCGCTCTAGGACATAGTTGTCATGGTCCCGCTTGGCAGTGCGCCGCCTACGGGACCCGGTTCCCATGGTCACGCTCTGTGACGTCCCTTTCAATGCTGACGTCATCACGCACGGCGGTGGCGTGACCCGTCCCCATGAGTATCACGCCGAGCGGGTCACCACCATACTGGCTCTGCCGTGCTGCTTCCTGTTCCCTGCATTCCAAATACAATGGAACGCAGGTGGACAGCAAACCCATAAATTGGAATGTAAATATGGATGAAATAAATTAAAAATATAAAAATAACGAGCTGGTTGTATACCCAACGGGCCTTATAAAATACAAACATAAAACACAAAAATGCATGGTACCCCATCTATTAATGAACGGGTCCTAAGGTTTCCTTCAATTTCTGCATAGAATAATCCCCATTACAGGAGCAATACATATATTACATACAGGAAACAAAAAAACACAGTATTGAGATGGAGGTAAGAATGGGGTCAGAGATAATAACACTTTCCTCTAACGAGTGTATATGGGAGGGTAATACTCTTATACATAAAACTTCAAATTGACTCAGGTAGTTTAAGTGACTCATGTACATCTTATAATATATGACTGGGTTTTTTACCCCAGCCTTAAATAAAAAAGCTTGACCCATGAGGTCCATGTTAAAATAGTCTATGATAGACAGAACATGAGACACCCCAATGATTTTTAACAGGTATTCCGATATAGAGAAGTGTATGGGTTACTCTGTGTGTCATAATAGTATGGTATGACATGTACTTTATTCTTATTTTTATTCCCTACTTAGAATGAACTTTACCCTAGTCCTTGTTGGAATTCTTTAGTTTTTCTAACGAGTGAAATGTGAGGGCTGGATGATAAAATCACAGGAACCATTTTGTCTCAAAGTCCAGGTTGAGACCTGCTGGATGTAGGGTACCCATTTCGAAAATACTTCGCATTTCTCTCTTGGCAAGATCTTCCTCCATACTATTCTTCCTCCAGTTTCCCTTTATAATATGGATTCCACAAAAAGCGACCAAATCTGTGTGTTGACATTGATGAAAATCCTTAAAGTGGGCTGAAACCCCATGTGAGATGACTCCTTTCTTAATGTTCCGAACATGTTCGGCCATCCGTTCTTTCAACTTTCTCCCGGTCCTTCCAATGTACTGTTTATTGCATGAACAGGTAAGGAGGTATACCACGTTATTACTATTGCAGGTGATGAAATGTTGAATATGTCCCACTCTTCCATTGGAAGTTGAGGTATATTCCGTAATCTTTGATATAGAGCTTTTACAATTCCTGCACATGCTACAAGGGCCACATCTGTGGAAACCTTTAGTCATAATCGTACCCGGTTTTCTTTTTTCGTTTATTACACTCTTCACTAGGTGATTCTCGAGATTATCAGCCTTCCTGTAT
Source organism: Pseudophryne corroboree (assembly GCF_028390025.1). Taxonomy (NCBI): domain Eukaryota; kingdom Metazoa; phylum Chordata; class Amphibia; order Anura; family Myobatrachidae; genus Pseudophryne; species Pseudophryne corroboree. Next base: position 480,247,658 of record NC_086445.1, on the reverse strand, counting down.
ATGAACCTGGGCTTTTCCCTCAATGTTTCTTTCAGTGCTGGATCATGTAATAGGATGTTCCAGTGTCTTTTAATGATGGATTCCATTTGTTTATGCTGGCTACTATACTTTGTTATGAATGGTACACCCATTTCTTCCAAGGGATTCTCCAAATTCTTCTTTGATATCAGAAGATCTTCTCTATTACTTGTCCGATACTCTTGGAAGGGGGTTTCCAATGTTCCAGCTGCGTATCCCTTATCAATAAATTGCTTTTTGAGTTGGGTCCTTTGTTCTTGATAGTCTTCCAGTCTGGAGCAGTTTTTTGTGTTTTATGTTTGTATTTTATAAGGCCCGTTGGGTATACAACCAGCTCGTTATTTTTATATTTTTAATTTATTTCATCCATAATTACATTCCAATTTATGGGTTTGCTGTCCACCTGCGTTCCATTGTATTTGGAACGCAGGGAACAGGAAGCAGCACGGCAGAGCCAGTATGGTGGTGACCCGCTCGGCGTGATACTCATGGGGACGGATCACGCCACCGCCGTGCGTGATGACGTCAGCATTGAAAGGGACATCACAGAGCGTGACCATGGGAACCGGGTCCCGTAGGCGGCGCACTGCCAAGCGGGACCATGACAACTATGTCCTAGAGCGGGACCATGGCAACCGCTCGCCGCGCGGCCATATCGGATTGGATGCCGGGTCACTTCCGCCGGATGTCCGGCGGAAGTAGTGTGCGTTCCAGGTGTAATGGAACGCGGAGCACGGAATTATACTTTTAGACCTCCTTCTCTCTTCATTATTTATTATTTTTGTTGCAATAAAGTATTTCATTCTCTTAACACACCCTCCATAGGATCTATCTCCCTAATTGGAGTTTATAAATGCTATACATTAATTAACCGAATAGGACCCGCCCAGGAACGGGGCGTATGTTGTACACCATGCCAGGTATAAATAGAGGGCATAGTACATTCCACATGCACCTTGACAAAGACTTATAGTAGAAACGCGTTGGTGGGAGCATGTGACAAATTGGATCACCACAGCAACCAGTTTTTTCAGCCAGAAAGCGGTGAGATTTCCCGGGGTACCATCTTTTCTTACTGTCGGACTGTGCTGCATAAGATCTTCATTTCTGGTTTTCATTGTGGGGATCCTATTTCTGTTTTATCTCTGGAAGTATTTTTTTACTATTTTTTACAATAAATTTAATACGAATCCTCACACGTCCCCTCGTTTGTATGCTTTTTATCGAGCACATCACGAAGCGAGGAGACATTTGAGGACGACAGGATGACTTGCCTATAAAGAAACCGCTACATGGAAGAACGGCATCTTTTGAAGTAAGCCTGAATGTGAGCTGCTACTTTAAAAGATTATATGATATAAAGTTTATATGTCAAGAATCTAAAGAAACCTTTATAAGTTTGTTTGGAAGTATATTTAAGTAAGCACACATGTGAGGAACCTATATTACCTTTCACACCGAGGTGAACCTGTACGGCTAGAACATCACCTCCCATAGACATCTCAGTACAAGGAATCCGGGAAGAAGCATTTATCACTGAAAAAATCACATCTGGGATGGTTTTCTGAACTAGTGTATACCATTTGTGTTTTTTTACATGTTACCATTTGGTTTCGGACATTCACGAGAAACCTATTTGAGAATTCCCTGAACTCTGGACTTTCTGACTCATAAGGACATTGCGTAGTCTCAGCTGTGTCTAGGTAATCGTACCTTTTCGTTCACTTTGTTTTTTCTTTTTGCGCCGCCAGTTGGTCCCCATCCCATTGTTTTGCATTGTGTATGTCCTTCAGGTGTGTGTGGTGACACATCAGGGTAAAGTACCACTAAAGGCTGCAAATAGAGTGCTCAGGTTTTTACCTTAAATCCAATTGCAAATAATACTATGTGATCATGTGCAATCTGACTATCTGCACCAGTATTATGTGTTCCAGAATCATAATATATATGATAAATATATAGCATTTAAATAAGTTACCGTATTCTCACACTGACATACATATGAAAACCGATAATAAGCAGTTCCGGCTACTGTAATCCTTTACATGATGATTTTGGTATATACACATATACTACAGGTCACTACAAAGATATGAATCATGATATATAAGATCGCTAAACAAAACAAGAGATCTGTAATGATTTCTGACTAACTAGTTAACTCAGTATACAGTAATCATATAGGTCCCTGTGTCATATAGATATGTGCTTGGCATACATATTTCCAAACGTTCCTAAATCTAAGATGTTTCATGCATGTTGTAACACTAAATATTGTAAATAGAATATCAACATGACAGATGATATAACTGAATTTATCATGATGAATCTTATATATTCCTATATTTTGCTAATGTAATACCCTTATGGGGGTATAATTTTAAACAAATAATACTATGTGATCATGGGCAATCTTCCTATCTACACCAGTATTATGTGTTTGTTACAGAGTAATTCCATATATCCATTTTAGAGATACAAGGAAGGAATGAATTGATAATATTGGCTTCTGTAACCTGAAGCCTAATTAACATCCCTACACTGTAGCCTTGGCTGAATAGACAATCCCAGTACACGACCAGCTCAGCCCACTGATACAGCTAGCCCACATGCTGTGAAAGACACACCCACAGGTTGTATACCTGCACACTTGAAATCAGAGCTCACTCACTCAGAATCAATCTAGCTCTCAGAAGCATGGCTTGCTCATCACTAGGACCGATCTCCTTACTAAGGCTAAGTATCATACACAATATCTCATAGATAAATAGCATAGAATAGTTAAATATGTGTCGATCCCCAGTAACCGATGGTTACTGGGGATCGATGGTGGAACACCGATGGTTACTGGGGATCGATGGTGGAACACCGATGGAGACTTGGGATCGATGGCGGAATACCGATGGTTACTGGGGATCGATGGTGGAACACCGATGGTTACTGGCAGGGCAGAGCACTGCTGGAAGCTGGTGTCGGTAACTGCCAGTCACAGGATGCAATGATGAGACACTGCAGAGTCAGGCTGTACTGCAGAGAAAGTCCATGGGAGGACTGCACACTGGAATCACTGAAGACAATTGAAGCACTGCCCTCTTTCCACCCCAGGAACAAGATATTTATACCAGCTGGGAAACAGGGATTGGCTGGCTGATTAACCAGAGACCAGAGTGCAGCTGCTGGGTAATCAGGCTGAGAGCAGAGTGCAGCTGATAGGCTGAAAGGTATCATGTGATTAGGAAAACATGGCTGCGCCCATGTTAGCTTTTGGAGGGAAAGATTGTTTGTAACTTGCATGTGAAACTTAACCCTGATGCTGCCAGAATCACAGTAAAGAGATTAGAGACAAAGAGATGCAGCGTCCTGCACACAGACAGTGCAGATGGAATCCAGGCTTGGAACACTGGGACAGTCTCAGGAGACATTTGGAAGGTAAATAGTGATAAGGAATTACCTGGATCGTGACAGTGTTGGTGATAATACTCTATGAAATCTGTAATGAATTGGAACAGTAGACAATCTGTAGCATAGCATTCCTGGTATACATTCCTGGTATGGTGATTTATAACAGATTGTAGTGGTTTTGTATGGTGCATCTTGCTGAAGTATAGAAGTCAACACATACTTCCTTTTTTTACTGTAGTCATGTACTTGTAGCAATGGCATGCTGATATTTGTGGTTACTTGGTGATCTGTTTTTGTGATGGCTCATAGGGACAGCATGAGATATGTGGTGCTGGTCCTGGAAGGCTGGAATTAGTAGGTTTTAGGCCTGAAAAGTTAGCATAATGTAGTACAGACTGGGATTGGCATATAATTACAGGCTACATTACAGGCTACATTATATAACATAGCCAACATACCATATGCTCTGGTTATTAAGATACTGTGTTGGCTTGGAATTGTGAAATGTGATTAGTTGGCTTGGAATTGTGAAAGGTGATTAGTTGGCTTGGAATTGTGAAAGGTGATTAGATTGCTTGGAATTGTGAAAGGTGATTAGATGGCTTGGAATTGTAATATAAGTTGGAATATAGTGGAGTCTTATGGCTTCTGCTATGTGATTATGGTGTAGCAAAGAATGCCATATGTTTGGACTTGCAAATCTAAAATGGCTGCTGCCATTCCCTTTTGAACCATATGTTACAGACTTTGGAATCATGGGAGTTTTCCCAAAATGGAGTCTAGCTTCTGTCCCATGCGGTCTGTGGACAATGTAGCCACATGCTGCCCCTCCCCCACCCACACACACACACACACACACACACACACACACACACATACCAAAACCAATACCCTAAGATATTTCTTTAAGATATATATTGTCCAATATATATCAATAAATCTAGGATTTAGCCGAGTGCTTTGAGTAAATATCTCCCCAGTAATAAATACACACATACAGTACAGTACATACATCTCTCACACTCCTTTCATCCTATTTGTTTCTTATATAGTTTGAATCTGTGAAACTATTATATGGTGACTTGCATTGTATTTGACCAATACTGTTTAATGATAAAAGTGAATTCTATGAGTAGCAATTGTTTGTTGAAATACATTCTTATGATTTACATTCCATATGACTGGCGTGCATTCTTATATGAACAGAATATTCCTAATGATTTAAAGATATATATGTCTAGATGCAACCTCTGCGGGTTTGCTTATAAAAGGAAAATTATACATTTGCTTCAAAGATATGAAATATAGTAATATAATACAAGCAATAGAATCAGACAGAGAAAAGGAGGGGAATAGAAAAGGAAAAAGTATACCCCTTAGCACGTCCCCCTTATCATTGGCGCCCGAACAGTACTGCTTTCAATTTAAAAGCAGAGAACCCATATTAATTTTTTTTTCTGTTTAAATCGCTTGTATATAAAAGAAACTTTATCTCTCTCCGTGCAAGATTTGTTTTTTTTCAGCACTAAGAAGTTTCCTCAAGACCATGGATCCACACTGAAGTAACCAAGCAAGTATGGTTTTAATTTATAACTTTTATTTGTTACAGCAAATACAGTTATCAAATGCATTAAAAACTGTAGCACTCTTCCCAAGTTTATAAAGCAGATATTTTGCTGTTCAGATTAACTTGTTCACAGCCAATACAGCCAGGAATTATTACCATTGTTCTAAGACTCATGGGTCTTCAACCTGTGGCCCTCCAGCTGCTGTGAAACTACACATCCCAGCATGCCATGCCACAGTTTTGCTATTAAGGTATGCTAAAACTGAGGCAGGGCATGCTGGGATGTGTAGTTCCACAGCAGCTGGAGGGCCGCAGGTTGAAGACCCATGTTTCTAAGTGATGTGCAAACAGTTCCTTTTCTGGCTGGTTTAAGACCTAAGATTTGCATACCAATAGGTTTCCTTGAATACTAAAGTAGCTAAAGAATTTGTATGGGACAGAGTAAAAATAAATTTTTACAGTTGAAACTCAAACTGCTTTAGTTTTGTTCTTAACAGATGCATGATTAAATGCAGCAAACCCATATATGACTTGTACATTTTTTTGGGATAAATATAAAAGTTTTTATAGTTTTGAAGCAAAAATGAATAGAACTGAAAATTTATTGATAGCGGTAGTAATTTTTTTTGTTTAACTGAAATGTATGGAAAGTGTATTCCAATGTACTGTGCTGAAGTAATGACACAAACATTACTTAATTGGCAACTTTTCTAATGTTTGTTAAGGAAATCATATTTAACACAGGAAGGCTTTTAGCACCAATGTGAAGCATGGTTTCAGCTTACCACACCTTCTGATGTTTTGCTTAAAGTTTTAGCAAACAGAATGGGGGTATTGTTTACAGTGTACAAGACCCAATAAAACAGGGATCTGTATCATACTGTACAGTAGCATTACTGAGCACACACATGCAATACATTTACAATACAATTAGTTAAAATTAATAGATTGTTAATGACTGAATATAAGAACCTTATTTAGGAAGAAGAAAAGAATATGGATAATTCTACCTATGCTAAACATGCTAACACTATTTTCTTTTCTTTCCAGATGGACTAAGTGTTATTTTTTGTTGTTGTTACTCTTCTTAGAATAAGTTCGTGTAGATTCCATGGAATTATGGATACTTGACAGGTTTTAGTCAAGGGTGTGATATCTGAGTGTGGTACTCAGTCAAGGTATGAGCCGCGTGGGGCGCTCCCACGGACTCATAGATGTGACGCATTAAGCGTAACATCTGGGGGACTCTGCCCTGGTTGCAGTGGTACAAGGCATTCGTTGAATATGTCTTTGAAAGTTGTCTAGGTGGGTACGTGATTAACAACACATTAAGAATTTTGAGCTGACCAATGCGCACTGGATACCTGTTTTAAGGCCGCTATTAGCGATTTCGGCTGGGTGACTCCAGGTCTGCAAGATAAATTCACAGATTCTATAGAGAATCGAGGACTTCATTTCCACGCAGCAGGCAGCATGGATATCACACAAATTAGTAATACAGTCATAGAACACCGTACATTAAAATATCGATTTCCTTAAATAGTTTAAGAAACTCGCAGAAGGGGGGTATACTAGACCCATTTATTCAACTCTGTTACAATTTATAGGTACCCTGGTAAGAAGCTTATAATCAGGTAAGGTATTGATAAGCAGGGTGTAATTACGTGGACCTTATAGCGGGTTTTGCAATGAGTCCTGTAATAATCGTTCTATAGATTGGTAAGCAGAAGGTATTTGAAAGAAGACTAAATCGCAGGTAGGCGAAGTCTTTAACAATAACGGTAAAGATGGATATTCATTTAATTTAAGATGCCGCAGATGTTAGGATGTCTAAATTTTTCTTTCCTTAGATAAACGGGTCATATGGTAAGTATATATATATGACTTCAGGAAACATGAATTTTTAGACTGCTATATACATGACATTATAAATATTAAGAATCAATGCAATATATGTAATACTCGGAACGTTGGACATGTAATATGCCCTTAGTACTAGGTATGTTGCATGATAAGCAAAGATTTGGCGATCTGGGTCTGTCATGTGTATGTACATAAGGAGACGTCTTTTTGTAACATTATTGACAGATAATGGATTCAACCTTTCAGCTTATAATAACAATGAGATACATATAATTGTTCTTAAAACTGTATATGGTAATATATGGGATACCAATATACAGGTGGTATTAAAATCCTGCTCATTGTAAAATACCAGGTATATACAGGTATTTATAATGGAATATATGTGTATATATTGGAGGAAAATATCCTCAAACCACCTAGTGGTAGTAAGTATGTATTGCAGCCCTCTGACCAGATTCTTAGGAATTGGAAAATGGGCGGGACAAGGTTCTTTTGGAAGATCTGGAAAAGTTTAATAACTGATATATCTCTCATAAGGTGACACAGTATTGGATAAACATCGTCACAACTGTTGTAACAGTACATATGGAAAGGTTGTATAAATCCCAAATGCTTGTTAAGAGCGGACACAAATGTGATTTTATTTTTTGTGTTCACAAATCTCTGTAAATCCTAGTTAAATTGAGATGTTCAGAATTAAGGAATTAAGAATAACCCTGATGTTTATAGTCTTATACACCAGGACAGGAGGGTGACCATAGGTCATAAAATATGATCATCCTGTTTAAACTGTCACAGTAATGATTGAAACTGTGGGAAGGTAAGTCATCCTTAAATGCATATAGTGGTAGTTTTGATGTGTTTTTTTTAACCTCTGGTGACCAATAGGGACACTCCCATACTTTAGGAGTTTTGGAAGTACCAGATATTGATGGTGTTAGATAAAATGGTAGGACAATTCGTGTTTTCTTTTAACCAGAAAATGGAGAAATTTGCTCATGTTAGAAAAGTGGCTTTGCAGAACAGGCATTGGATCAGCTGTTTGCAAAGAAACAATAAAATCATAATCACAAGGTAATCATAAGATATTGAGTTAATGCTTGCCTAATATCTGATATATGATTAGTCTGTTAACTAGAGTTGTTTCATCTCATCATTACCGGTCCACAGCAGGTAAAAGAATGGTCTCATATTTAAATAGGTTCTACAGGACAATGTTGTGTTATTGGTAATCTATTTGGGTAAAACTTACTAACAGTTTGTGTGTTTGCAATAGATAGGAAAAAGTTTCATTTTGACAGTAATTGTATTATGTATGCTAATGTTTCTATTTTCTCAGAACATCAAGGAACAGTCCAAAAATTTGTCAAAGAGCCCAAGACTTCCTTCATTCTCCTTCCCAATTAATATACAGATTATTGGAAAGGAGAAAGGGGGGGTGGTATATGAGTTAGTTCAGGATAAATATAGGTGAAAATCCTAAATATCAGGACATTTTTGGAGAAATATTTTATGAAAATGTGAAAAGCAAAGGCATCCTAGGATCTGGATGCCATCTAGTGGCTAAAATAATGTGAAGTTCAATCTGTAGCACTCTCAAATAGTGGCAAATGTGATTTGTAAAAATTTCAGAATGGAGTATACAAAATCATCAAGTATCATAGAGGGTGGGGAGGGACAACTAATGCTCTGGAAGAGTTTCTGTTTCTCGCATCTACAGGAAAAAAAAGTCAACAGAAGGATATCAAAAGACTACAAGTGGATCGGATGGAAGAGAAGACATCATGGGTAGGTAGAAAGAGACATCAAAACTGATACCTCTTTATTTCCAACGTAGATACAGATGAGAAGGACGAGCCCAGCTGTAGACAGACGATATATCCAAAGATGACTGCATGGACCCTTAGATGATCGGACAGGACACAGACCAGAAGTACCGGACACAGATGACCTGAACCAGATGGTCCAAGGGATGATGACACCTTCAGAAGACCCCACCACACTAAGAGAAGAAGACTTCACAAAGAAACAACTAGGCCTTTAGTTTCCATTGTTGAGGGATATTAGGAAAGGGCTTGCCCACATAGGCAGATTTTTTTTGTCCTTGCATAAGTATGCATAAATATAAAAACAAGGTTTTTTTCCATCTACCTATGGCGGTGCAGGGGAGAAATGCCTCTTCTCAACCCCTTCAGTACTTTATACTTTGAACTGTGAAATGACTTTGTTGTAATCTTTTCCAAACTAAATCTTTTCTTTCTTTAGAAACCTGTACTAACACAGAACACACACTTACACTAAAATGTTTTTGACTGATTGTCAGTTTAATCTGTCGAATGCCAGATCACTGTCAACAGGGGGATATGTTATAGAGTAATTCCATATATCCATTTTAGAGATACAAAGAATGAATGATAATATTGGCTTCTGTAACCTGAAGCCTAATTAACATCCCTACACTGTAGCCTTAGCTGAATAGACAATCCCAGCACACGGCCAGCTCAGCCCACTGATACAGCTAGCCCACATGCTGTGAAAGACACACCCACAGGTTGTATACCTGCACACTTGAAATCAGAGCTCACTCTCTCAGAATCAATCTAGCTCTCAGAAGCATGGCTTGCTCATCACCAGGACCGATCTCCTTACTAAGGCTAAGTATCATACACAATATCTCATAGATAAATAGCATAGAATAGTTAAATATGTGTTTGTGGTAAAGTAGTTGTGAAATGATTGGCATAGAATAGTTAAATATGTAAATACTTGTGCAATCATGTGATTGTTGTGTGTTTGTGATAATACTCTATGAAATCTGTAATGAATTGGAACATTAGACAATCTGTAGAATAGCATCTCTGGTATACATACCTGGTATGGTGATTTATAACAGATTGTAGTGGTTTTGTATGGTGCATCTTGCTGAAGTATATAAGTCAACACATACTTTCTTTTGTTACTGACTGTAGTCATGTGCTTGTAGCAATGGCATGCTGATATTTGTGGTTACTTGGTGATCTGGTTTTGTGATGGCTCATAGGGACAGCATGAGATATGTGGTGCTGGTCCAGGAAGGCTGGAATTAGTTGGTTTTAGGCCTGAAAAGTTAGCATAATGTAGTACAGACTGGGATTGGCATATAATTACAGGCTACATTATATAACATAGCCAGCATACCATATGCTCTGGTTATTGAGATACTGTGTTGGCTTGGAATTGTGAAAGGTGATTAGTTGGCTTGGAATTGTGAAAGGTGATTAGATGGCTTGGAATTGTGAAAGGTGATTAGATGGCTTGGAATTGTAATATAAGTTGGAATATAGTGGAGTCTTATGGCTTCTGCTATGTGATTATGGTGTAGCAAAGAATGCCATGTGTTTGGACTTGCAAATCTAAAATGGCTGCTGGCATTCCCTTTTGAACCATATGTTACAGACTTTGGAATCATGGGAGTTTTCCCAAAATGGAGTCTAGCTTCTGTCCCATGCGGTCTGTGGACAATGCAGCCACATGCTGCCCCTCCCCCACCCACACACAAACACACACACATACATATACTAAAATGTTTTTGACTGTTTGTCAGTTTAATCTGTCGAATGCCAGATCACTGTCAACAGGGGGATATGTTACAGAGTAATTCCATATATCCATTTTAGAGATACAAGGAAGGAATGAATTGATAATATTGGCTTCTGTAACCTGAAGCCTAATTAACATCCCTACACTGTAGCCTTGGCTGAATGGACAATCCCAGCACACGGCCAGCTCAGCCCACTGATACAGCTAGCCCACATGCTGTGAAAGACACACCCACAGGTTGTATACCTGCACACTTGAAATCAGAGCTCACTCACTCAGAATCAATCTAGCTCTCAGAAGCATGGCTTGCTCATCACCAGGACCGATCTCCTTACTAAGGCTAAGTATCATACACAATATCTCATAGATAAATAGCATAGAATAGTTAAATATGTGTTTGTGATAAAGTAGTTGTGAAACGATTAGCATAGAATAGTTAATCTGGAGATACAAATGGCTTAAGGTTAATGATACTTGTGCAATTATGTGATTGTTATGTGTTGGTGATAATACTCTATGAAATCTGTAATGAATTAGAACAGTAGACAATCTGTAGAATAGCATCTCTGGTATACATACCTGGTATGGTGATTTATAACAGATTGTAGTGGTTTTGTATGGTGCATCTTGCTGAAGTATAGAAGTCAACACATACTTTCTTTTGTTACTGTAGTCATGTGCTTGTAGCAATGGCATGCTGATATTTGTGGTTACTTGGTGATCTGGTTTTGTGATGGCTCATAGGGACAGCATGAGATATGTGGTGCTGGTCCTGGAAGGCTGGAATTAGTTGGTTTTAGGCCTGAAAAGTTAGCATAATGTAGTACAGACTGGGATTGGCAAATAATTACAGGCTACATTATATAACATAGCCAGCATACCATATGCTCTGGTTATTGAGATACTGTGTTGGCTTGGAATTGTGAAAGGTGATTAGTTGGCTTGGAATTGTGAAAGGTGATTAGATGGCTTGGAATTGTGAAAGGTGATTAGATGGCTTGGAATTGTAATATAAGTTGGAATATAGTGGAGTCATGGCTTCTGCTATGTGATTATGGTGTAGCAAAGAATGCCATGTGTTTGGACTTGCAAATCTAAAATGGCTGCTGGCATTCCCTTTTGAACCATATGTTACAGACTTTGGAATGATGGGAGTTTTCCCAAAATGGAGTCTAGCTTCTGTCCCATGCGGTCTGTGGACAATGCAGCCACATGCTGCCCCTCCCCCACCCACACACAAACACACACACATACATATACTAAAATGTTTTTGACTGTTTGTCAGTTTAATCTGTCGAATGCCAGATCACTGTCAACAGGGGGATATGTTACAGAGTAATTCCATATATCCATTTTAGAGATACAAGGAAGGAATGAATTGATAATATTGGCTTCTGTAACCTGAAGCCTAATTAACATCCCTACACTGTAGCCTTGGCTGAATGGACAATCCCAGCACACGGCCAGCTCAGCACACTGATACAGCTAGCCCACATGCTGTGAAAGACACACCCACAGGTTGTATACCTGCACACTTGAAATCAGAGCTCACTCACTCAGAATCAATCTAGCTCTCAGAAGCATGGCTTGCTCATCACCAGGACCGATCTCCTTAATAAGGCTAAGTATCATACACAATATCTCATAGATTAATAGCATAGAATAGTTAAATATGTGTTTGTGATAAAGTAGTTGTGAAACGATTAGCATAGAATAGTTAATCTGGAGATACAAATGGCTTAAGGTTAATGATACTTGTGCAATTATGTGATTGTTATGTGTTGGTGATAATACTCTATGAAATCTGTAATGAATTGGAACAGTAGACAATCTGTAGCATAGCATTCCTGGTATACATTCCTGGTATGGTGATTTATAACAGATTGTAGTGGTTTTGTATGGTGCATCTTGCTGAAGTATAGAAGTCAACACATACTTCCTTTTGTTACTGTAGTCATGTGCTTGTAGCAATGGCATGCTGATATTTGTGGTTACTTGGTGATCTGGTTTTGTGATGGCTCATAGGGACAGCATGAGATATGTGGTGCTGGTCCTGGAAGGCTGGAATTAGTTTGTTTTAGGCCTGAAAAGTTAGCATAATGTAGTACAGACTGGGATTGGCATATAATTACAGGCTACATTATATAACATAGCCAACATACCATATGCTCTGGTTATTGAGATACTGTGTTGGCTTGGAATTGTGAAATGTGATTAGTTGGCTTGGAATTGTGAAAGGTGATTAGTTGGCTTGGAATTGTGAAAGGTGATTAGATGGCTTGGAATTGTGAAAGGTGATTAGATTGCTTGGAATTGTGAAAGGTGATTAGATGGCTTGGAATTGTAATATAAGTTGGAATATAGTGGAGTCTTATGGCTTCTGCTATGTGATTATGGTGTAGCAAAGAATGCCATGTGTTTGGACTTGCAAATCTAAAATGGCTGCTGCCATTCCCTTTTGAACCATATGTTACAGACTTTGGAATCATGGGAGTTTTCCCAAAATGGAGTCTAGCTTCTGTCCCATGCGGTCTGTGGACAATGCAGCCACATGCTGCCCCTCCCCCACCCACACACACACACACACACACACACATACATATACCAAAACCAATACCCTAAGATATTTCTATAAGATATATATTGTCCAATATATATCAATAAATCTAGGATTTAGCCGAGTGCTTTGAGTAAATATCTCCCCAGTAATAAATACACACATACAGTACAGTACATACATCTCTCACACTCCTTTCATCCTATTTGTTTCTTATATAGTTTGAATCTGTGAAACTATTATATGGTGACTTGCATTGTATTTGACCAATACTGTTTAATGATAAAAGTGAATTCTATGAGTAGCAATTGTTTGTTGAAATACATTCTTATGATTTACATTCCATATGACTGGCGTGCATTCTTATATGAACAGAATATTCCTAATGATTTAAAGATATATATGTCTAGATGCAACCTCTGCGGGTTTGCTTATAAAAGGAAAATTATACATTTGCTTCAAAGATATGAAATATAGTAATATAATACAAGCAATAGAATCAGACAGAGAAAAGGAGGGGAATAGAAAAGGAAAAAGTATACCCCTTAGCACGACCCCTTATCAGAATTATAATATATTTGATAAATATATATTGTTTAAATAAGACACAGATGCGTTAAATTGAATAGTAACAATACTTGTATGTTATGTTGGTAATAATGTAACGGGCTATTTTAACATAACAGATCCTATTTAGGAAAATGATGACATGATATGCCTAGTGACCCAATAGTTATTAAAACTTTTTACTGTAAATATAATGTTTGTGCATGCATACACCATGAGATATGTCCTTCTATTAAGCACAAACAAGCATATTGGCATTCTACTCTAACATTTAGGGTAAAAGATTAGAATGGATCAAGGTAGCATAGCGTAAGGACAGATATAGGTTCAGCGGCCTCTTTGACAATCCATGTTATGGATATGAAGTAAACCCACCATTAAAGAGTGGATACACATCAATGCGTCATTACACAAATATCGATATATACTCAACACTGTTTATGATCTGAAGAAAGAATTTGATAAGACCATACAGATCATCTGGAAGATATCAACAAATTTACGGGATAATTTGTTTAGTTCAGAAGTTCTCTGACAGAAATAACAATAAAACAGAAATAAAAAAGATTAATTAACTGCTCCACACATTTGGTGTAATTTACTGCTTAATAGGCCCATTCATTTATAAATGTGTTGGCATGACTAAGATTTTTTTTTTTTAAAACGAATATTGGATCATGTGTATATCATTAAAAATACACAAAGAGATATAAGCAACATGAAGAAAATTACAAGTTTTGGTGTGACACTTTCTACGATTCCACACTAGTAATCACAAAAAGGTGAAAATTTATGATCTAGAACAGTTTGAGTTAGGTATAAGTGGTGGTAACATTACTAAGTAGTCACTAAAGAAAAATCTAGATACATATGCCTGTTGAATACTATGACTTCATTAGGATTAAATAAGGAGATACGCTACACATCCTTTATTTGAAAATCTGGGGCCATATGTCAAAATCATATTCTTGGTATCCTTTTTAATGCTTATTAATGGTGGGTTTACTTCATATCCATGACATGGATTGTCAAAGAGGCCCCTGAACCTATATCTGTCCTTACGCTATGCTACCTTGATCCATTCTAATCTTTTACCCTAAATGTTAGAGTAGAATGCCAATATGCTTGTTTGTGCTTAATAGAAGTACATATCTCATTTGGTATGCATGCACAAACATTATATTTACAGTAAAAAGTTTTAATAACTATTGGGTCACTAGGCATATCATGTCATCATTTTCCTAAATAGGATCTGTTATGTTAAAATAGCCCGTTACATTATTACCAACATAACATACAAGTATTGTTACTATTCAATTTAACGCATCTGTGTCTTATTTAAACAATATATATTTATCAAATATATTATGATTCTGGAACACATAATACTGGTGTAGATAGGAAGCTTGCCCATGATCACATAGTATTATTTGTTTAAAATTATACCCCCATAAGGGTATTACATTAGCAAAATATAGGAATATATAAGATTCATCATGATAAATTCAGTTATATCATCTGTCATGTTGATATTCTATTTACAATATTTAGTGTTACAACATGCATGAAACATCTTAGATTTAGGAACGTTTGGAAATATGTATGCCAAGCACATATCTATATGACACAGGGACCTATATGATTACTGTATACTGAGTTAACTAGTTAGTCAGAAATCATTACAGATCTCTTGTTTTGTTTAGCGATCTTATATATCATGATTCATATCTTTGTAGTGACCTGTAGTATATGTGTATATACCAAAATCATCATGTAAAGGATTACAGTAGCCGGAACTGCTTATTATCGGTTTTCATATGTATGTCAGTGTGAGAATACGGTATCTTATTTAAACGCTATGTATTTATCATATATATTATGATTCTGGAACACATAATACTGGTGCAGATAGTCAGATTGCACATGATCACATAGTATTATTTGTTTAAAAATTATACCAAAATTATAGGATAAATATCCAGTGGTATTGTCCTGGGGATTATCACAAACTTGGGATGGTGATACATGCTACCTATTATATAGCCTGTTCCCTAGAATTGATTTTTTTTTTTTTAATTCACATTCAATACCATTCATATATATCAATCCCATTAGCTTACCAAGTTGCAATGTTACAGATGCGCTAATGCACTGTCCTAGCATAATTGGGCAAAACAACAATTCGCACAACCGTCGCTGAAACGGCGAAAGAACAATTTGCAATGCCCTCGATCGGACATAACAGCCTAAAGAAGAATGTTAGTCCGTTGGCTATGTGGATACATCACGGCTGTATCAACCCAAACAAACGCAGCCCGCGTCGACCAAAAATGAATGATTTTGCCCATCAATTTGTTAACTAGTTATGCCACAGAGGCATGTAGTGCCTCATGGCTCATTGTGGTTATTAGTTCCTAGATCAGCCTTAAAACATGGGGAAGTGACCCTTCAGTCCTCGAGCTGTTGTTGAACTACACATACCAGCATGCCCTGCAACAGTTTTGCTACATTGTTGATGTAAGCATTTTACTATATCAATGTGTTAACTAGTTATGCCACAGAGGCGTATAGTGCCTCATGGCTTATTGAGGTCATTAGTTCCTAGATAATGGATAGGCAAAATTCTAATACTCGACCATCAATTTGTTAACTAGTTATGCCACAGAGCCATGTGGTGCCTCATGGCTCATTGTGGTCATTAGTTCCTAGATCATATCCAATTCGCCCATGAATTTGTTAACTAGTTATGCCACAGAGGCATGTAGTGCCTCATGGCTCATTGTGGTCATTAGTTCCTAGATCATCTTTAAAACATGGGGAGGTGAACCTTCAGTCCTCGAGCTTTTGTTGAACTACACATACCTGCATGCCCTGCAACTGTTTTGCTTCATTGTTGATGTAAGCATTTTGTTATATCAAAGTAGTGCCTCATGGCTTATTGAGGACATTAGTTCCTAGATAATGAAAAGGCTGAATTCTTATCTATATTGGTAGAGCAGAGATAATGGCAGCTGCCATGCGCAGCCAAAAGATACATTTTAATAATAAAGAAATTGTAAATATATATGTATACATATAGGAAACAGGCCTGAAAATGACCTTATTTTAAACATGTAATTTGTGATTTTACAGCAACAAAGCTCAAGGTATGTCAATTCAAGGACAATTAAAAATCTATGGGGTTCTGATACAGTGTATACTAAAATATTTGCTACCCCGCTGTTGTATAATCTAAATTAGAATTTTCTAAATGCTGTTTAATTCATAATAAAATCAAAATATCTATATATTTTTGCTATTTTTCCCGATTCTCAGGGTCAAGTATATGTATATGTATATATATATATATATATATATATATATTTATGCCCTGCAGAAGTTTTGCATCATTGTTTGTGTAAGCATCTTGGTATGTATTCACTAAGCAGGGATAACCCTGTTCAAACCCAGTTGACCCAAAAGTTTTGCTTCACTGGTTGTGTAAGCATTTTGGTATGTATTCACTAATCAGGGATAACCCTGTTCAGCCCAATTTACCAAAAGGTAAGTAATCCTCTAAATGATATGTTTTAATCGTTATAAACAGAAACTAATATTCAGCCGCCCATCAATTTGTTAACTAATTATGCCACAGAGGCATGTAGTGCCTCATGGCTCATTGAGGTCATTAGTTCCTAGATAATGGAAAGGCAGAATTCTAATATTCGCCCATCAATTTGTTAACTAGTTATGCCACAGAGCCATGTAGTGCCTCATGGCTCATTGTGGTCATTAGTTCTTAGATCATTTCCAATTCGCCCATCAATTTTTTAACTAGTTATGCCACAGAGGCATGTAGTACCTCATGGCTCATTGTGGTCATTAGTTCTTAGATCATCGTTAAAACATGGGGAGGTGAGCCCTCAGTCCTCGAGCTGAATGAGGTCTGGACATGTCACGATGTAATATACAGTAATATATGGTGGTCAGCTGTATAAACGGTTTAATACACAGTAATATGTGGTATGCTTGCAGCGTTATACTCTTTGTAATACCCAGTAATATGTGGTCTGTATACAGTGCTATACACTCTGTAATACACAGTAATATATGGTCTGTATGCTGTGATATACACACTGTTTAATACACAGTAACATATGGCTTGTATGCAGCGATATAAACGGTTTAATACACAGTAATATGTGGTATACTTGCAGCGTTTTACTCTTTGTAATACACTGTAATATGTGGTCTGTATACAGTGCTATACACTCTGTAATACACTGTCTTATATGGTCTGTATGCAGCGATATACACACTGTTTAATACACAGTAACATATGACTTGTATGCAGCGATATAAACGGTTTAATACACAGTAATATGTGGTATGCTTGCAGCGTTATACTCTTTGTAATACACTGTAATATGTGGTCTGTATACAGTGCTATACACTCTGTAATACACAGTAATATATGGTCTGTATGCAGCGATATACATACTGTTTAATACACAGTAACATATGGCTTGTATGCAGCGATATAAACGGTTTAATACACCGTAATATGTGGTATGCTTGCAGCGTTATACACGTTGTAATACACTGTAATATGTGGTCTGTATACAGTGCTATACACTCTGTAACACACTGTAATATGTGGTCTGTATGCATCGATATAAACGGTTTAATACACAGTAATATGTGGTATTTGGTGTAAATCTTTTTTCGTTAATATACAGGTCTGGACATGTCACGCTGTAATACCGACAAGTCTGGTCATGTCTGTTTGCAATCAAAGTTCAGCGATCGGCCACAATAAAGATAAACTTTTTAGTGCTATTTAACACACAGTAACATATGTCATGTATGCAACGATATATAGGTTGTAATATAACGTGTGAGAATGTCATTTTGAAATTTGTGCTGTCATCATTAATCATGCATGGCCATTAAAATCAATACGCTTTTTAAATCAGTACCAGGTGTGATGCTTCCGTGCACCTAAGAAAATGGACACAGTCATTAAAATCAGTATGCTTTTTAAACCAGTGCCATGTGTGACATAGTATGATTTTTAAATAGTACCATGTGTGTCATGCATGAAGTTTTATCTGCTGGAATGTGAGAACTATAACACGCTGTCAAATTTTGGTTTTGTTAACAAAAGGGCATAGGCTGGTAAAGTCAAAATAGTGAACTTTTTCATCACAAACTGTTTTGTGATACAGCTTTATGTTGTATTCTGCGACTGGTGCTACGTGACACTCTTTTCAAAGCCATTATATTTTAATACAGTTTAATATCGAACTCTATAAATGTTATATTAAATTTTATATAAAAGCGATATCAAACACTATAATTTAATATTAAAGGAGGCGTTACCCAGGAGAAAGGGTGTGTGGCACCTGTCACTTTGACAGAAAGGTGGTCTTTCTCTACTTATAGTGATAAGTAACAATTATTTTTGTTTTTGTACATGAGTAGTCCCCAGTATGAGCTGTTACACATGCAGAAACGCTATTTTCAGCATATTTGATGTAATGGGCCATTTATCAGGGGTCCAATAGGACCACCTGATATTAAGCAAACTCCAAAAACTTAACGTTAAACTCTGCATTGATCTTGGATTAAACGGTCTGTTGCAATTGATACCGATCAGTTCTCTCTCCTTCTCAAAGATACGTTATGGGAAATGAAGATCAAGTTGGGTACCAGCAACGGCTCCTGCCCCTAGGCAGCCGTCCAAGGTGTGCAGGGGGGAGCTGTCCAGGACATATGAAAATAAATGCGAGGTTGTATGTAACATATGTCCTTCCCCGGGAATCAGCAGCAGCCGCAGCATGGCACACACTGCTCAGCCTTGTCAATAGTCATTTGGGACACCCCCAGACTCCTGTGGCGATCGTCAGGCTGAACAGTGTGTCCCATGCTGCGGCAGCTGCTGATCCCCACATTTCCCTGGGAACGAATCCAGGACATATGTTACATACAACTTCACATGCATGTTCATATGTCCTGGCCAGCTCTCCCCTGCACACCTTAGACTGCGCTGCAGCCCAGGGGCAGCAGTCGCCACTGTTTTGTACATAAAGAAATTAAACTGTCAAGGAAAGTACTGTAAGTAACTCCAAAGGGGACAACTGATCCAGAAAGCAGCATATAAAGATACCTCATTCCACTTTAATTATGAAACTCGGGTATAAAACTGGACCACATATTGGCCCACAGTGCAAGAGCACTGGGAAAATTTTGATTTATTTTTCAACATAGTCCCCTTTTAGCTCGATACACTTGGCCCAACGATATTCCAACTTTTTCAAGCCCCAAAAAATAGGATTTTAATTACCTACTGGTAAATCCTTTTCTCGTAGTCCTTAGAGGATACTGGGGTCCATTTAGTACCATGGGGTATAGACAGGTCCACTAGGAGCTATGGGCACTTTAAGAATTTGATAGTGTGGGCTGGCTCCTCCCTCTATGCCTCTCCTACCAGACTCAGTCTAGGAAACTGTGCCTGAGGAGATGGACATACTTTGAGAGAAGGATAGATAAGGATAGTGGTGAGATTCCGAACCAGCATACACAGCAAGAGGAAAGCCAAGCTAACCAAACTTGAAACAGGAATAGCAACGGCTTAATCACCATTACTTAACCAAATAACAGTGCAGGAAGAACGAAGCACTGGGCGGGCGCCCAGTATCCTCTACGGACTACGAGAAAAGGATTTACCTGTAGGTAATTAAAATCCTATTTTCTCTTACGTCCTAGAGGATACTGGGGTGCACTTAGTACCATGGGGATGTACCAAAGCTCCCAAACCGGGTGGGAGAGTGCTGAGGTTCCTGCAGAACTGATTGACCAAACTGAAGGTCCTCAGAGGCCAAAGTATCGAACTTGTAGAACTTAGCAAACGTGTTCGAACCTGACCAAGTAGCTGCTCGGCAGAGCTATAAAGCCGAAACAACCTGGGCAGCCACCCAGGAAGAATCCACCGACCTAGTACAGTGTTCCTGTACAGATTTTGGACATGGCAAACTTGCCGTGGAATAAGCATGCTGGATTGTAAGTCTGATCCAGCGTACAATTGTCTGCTTTGAAGCAGGACACCCAATCTTATTGGGATCATAAAGAACAAACAGCGAGTCCGTCTTTCTTTTATTTTAGTAAACTTTTTTTATTGAGACATCACGGATATCACATTACATAATAAAATGTACAGAAACTGTAAAATACAGTAATGCAAAGAGATTGTATCTAGGGGATGTATAGCAAATTCACGTACGTCAAACAACAAAGACTATTGCATTATTAGTGAGTAATCTTTTAGTACATTGAC
Organism: Pseudophryne corroboree; assembly: GCF_028390025.1. Taxonomy (NCBI): domain Eukaryota; kingdom Metazoa; phylum Chordata; class Amphibia; order Anura; family Myobatrachidae; genus Pseudophryne; species Pseudophryne corroboree. Next base: position 480,226,787 of record NC_086445.1, on the reverse strand, counting down.
AGTGTCATACATCGTATACTTAACCGTAAGGGGAGCCGCCATAACCGTCCACTCTTAAACCAAAGATATAGGTTGGTCTTGTGCAGCCAATCTAGTTAAGTACCACGTAGTGTTCTTGAGGCTGTTATGAATATGTAACCGCGTAGTGAGGGGCAAAGTGGAGATATAAGATTCCCAGAGATTGAAAAACCTATCTACTTGTTTACCTCTATCAACAAAAGCCTCCACCCAGTCCATCCTGAATATATGGTGTAGTTTACTCAAAAATAATGGTATCTGTGGTGGCGTACTATCTATCCACCCCTGTAGAATCATTTTTTTCACAGCCGCACTAAGGGCTATCAGTAGTTTTTTACATTCCGATGGCATGCGGAGAGTGGGATCAATGATACCCAAAACTGCCCATTCGGGGGTAAAGGGCACGCGAGTCCGTCTTTCTGTGACAAGCTGTTCTTTTCACATACACCTTCAAAGCCCTCGCAACATCCAAAGACTTTGAAGTAGCAGAGGTGTCGGTGACAACCAGAACCACAATAGGTTGGTTGATGTGAAATGCGGACACCACTTTAGGAAGAAATTGCTGATGAGTTCTGAGATCAGCTCAGTCTTCATGGAAAATTAAATAGGTACTTTTGGGAGACAAAGCCCTCAGCGCTGACACACGTCTTGCTGAAGCCAAGGCCAACAGTGTGACGATCTTCCACGTAAGATATTTTACGTCCACCTCCTGTAAGGGTTCAAACCAGTCCGATTGGAGGAACTGCAGCACCACATTGAGATCCCAAGGTCCTGTGGGAGGCACAATGGGAGGTTGGATGTGCAGAACACCTTTCAAGAATGTCTGGACCTCAGGGAGAAAGCCAATTGTTTCTGAAAGAAAATGGACAAGGCCGAAATCTGGACTTTTATGGTGCCCAGACACAGGCCCACATCCACGCCTGCCTGCAGAAAAAGCAGGAAACGTCCCAGATGAAATTCCACCACAGAATAATTTCTGCTCTCACACCAAGAGACGTATTTCTTCCAAATACGATGGTAATGCTTAGACGTTACCCCCTTCCTGGCTTGGATCATAGGCGGGATAACCTTGTTAGGGATCCCTCTCCTGGCTAGAATCAGCCGTTCAACTTCCATGCCATAAAACGTAGCTGCAGTAAGTCCTGATCGAGGAACAGGCCCTGTTGCAGAAGATCCTCGCAAAGAGGTAGAGACCATGGATCTTCGAGGAGCAGCTCCAGCAGGTCCGCATACCAGGCCCTTCTTGGCCAGTCCAGAGCAATGAGTATTGCTTGAACCTTTTCCCTTTTTATTCATTTTAGAATTCTTGGGATCAGAGGTAGTGGAGGAAACACGTACACCATCTGATAGACCCATGGAGTTGTCAGGGCATCTATCGCAACCGCCTGTGGGTCTCTCAACCTGGAACAATACCGCTTGAGCTTCTTGTTGAGATGAGAGGCCATCATGTAGACCTGTGGATATCCCCATTGACTTGTCAAGCATCTGAACACTTTCGGCCCCACTCCCCCGGGTGCAGGTCGTGTCTGCTGAGGATGTCTGCTTCCCAGTTGTCTACTCCCGGAATGAAGACCGCTGACAACTCCACAGTGTTTCTTTCTGCCCAGAGGAGAATTCTTGACACCTCTGACATCATTGCTCTGCTTTTCATTCCACCCTGTCAGTTTATGTACGTTACTGCCGTCACATTGTCCGATTGGACCTGAATTGTCGGATCTTGAAGAAGATGTGAGGCCTACAGAAGGGCGTTGTATATGGCCCAGAGTTCTAGAATGTTGATCGGAAGGATGACTTCCTGACTTAACCATCTTCCCTGAAACTGCACCCCCTGAGTGACTGCTCCCCAACTTCTGAGGCTTGGGTCTGTGGTTAACAGAATCCAGTTCTGAATTCCGAACCTCCGTTCTGCAACGAGGTGAGAAGACTGTAGCCACCACAGAAGGGAGATCCAGGCCTTTGGCAACAGACGGATCCTCTGGTGCATGTGAAGATGCGAACCGGACCATTTGTCCAACAGATCGAGCTGGAAGGGTCTTACGTGAAACCTTCCGTATTGAAGTGCCTCGTAAGAGGCCACCATTTTCCCCAGAAGGCGAATGCACCGACACCCGGGTTGACTTCAGGACATCCCGAACCATCAACTGGATCACCAATGCCTTTTCCAATGGAAGAAACACCTTTTGTGACTCCGTATCCAGTATCATTCCCAGGAATGGTAGCCTCTGTGTTGGCTCTAGGTGAGATTTCAGAAGGTTCAGAATCCACCCATGATCCTGGAGTAGTTTGGTTGAGAGAGCAATGCTGTCCAGTAACCTCTCCCTGGACGGCGTTTTTATCAGTAGCTCGTCCAGGTGCGGAATTATGTTCAGTCCCTGTTTGCGGAGTAGAAACATCATCTCTGCCATCACCTTGGTGAACACCCTTGGTGCCGTGGAGAGACCAAATGGCAGGGCCTGGAAATGGTAGTGACAGTCCTGCAGTGCAAACCGTAGATAAGCCTGATGAGGCAGCCAGATCGGAATATGAAGGTACGCATCCTTGATATCCAGAAACACTAGGAATTCCCCCTCCTCCAGACCTGAGATCACCGCTCTCAGAGACTCCATCTTGAATTTGAACACTCGTAAGTACGAGTTCAAAGACTTGAGGTTCAGAATCGTCTTACCGAGCCATCCGGCTTCAGTACTACGAACAAGCTGGAATAGTATCCCTTGTTTAGTAGATGAGGTGGAACTGGAACAATGACCTGAGTCTATAGCCGTTTTTGGATGGCAAGCTGTAAAGTCATACTTGCCTCTTTTGAAACTGGCAAGCCTGATTTGAAGAATCTGTGAAGTGGGAGCTCTTGGAACTCCAGTCTGTAGCTCTGGGAAATAAGATCTATGACCCAGGGATCCTGGCACGAATTTGACCAGATCTGACTGAAGAATTGTAGTCGGGCTCCCACCTGACAGCCTTCCATGCATTGCGGTCCACCGTAATGCTGAAGTCTTTGAGGAAGCAGTGCCTGAGCTCTGTTCCTGAGCAACTGCAGTTGCTGGTTTGCGTGGTTTACCTCTTGCGCCACTGGAGGACGTAGAAGCACCTCCGGCTTTGCCCTTGAACTTGGCCGTCTGAAAGAACTGCAACTTAGAATAAGTCTTCTTAGTTGGGGGGCTACGGAAGGAAGAAACGTAGAGTTATCTGCAGTAGCTGTAAAGATCCATTTGTCTAGTTCATCTCCAAACAAGGCTTCTCCTGTGAATAGTAGGCCTTCCACGCCTTTCCTGGAGTCCGCGTCAGCAGTCCACTGGCGTAGCCACAAGCCCCTGCGTGCCGACACTGCCATAGTGGTGGTACGTGTGTTAAGCATGCCTATTTCCTTAATGGCTTCCACCATAAAGTTTGCAGAGTCCTGTATATGCTGCAGGAGTAAGACAACATCCCCCTAGATAAGAAATCTAACCCCTCAATTAGGTTACCTGACCATTTCGCAATGGATTTAGTGATCTACACACATGCAGTAGTGGGTCTTTGGGCCACCCCAGCAGCTGTGTACAATGATTTGAGTGTAGTCTCAATGTTACGATCAGCCGTGTCTTTTAAGGAGCTGCACTGGGAACAGGCAATACAATTTTACGTGACAGCAGATTCGTCCACTATCGATGGATTTTCCCATTATTTCCTATCCTCCAGAGGAAAAGATGAGAGCAACGTTTTAGGGATCTGAAACTTCTTATCAGGATTAACCCATGGTTCTTCAAACAGGGTATTCAATTCCTTTGACACAGGAAAAGTAACTGAGGACTTCCTCTTTACATTAAAATAAGATTCCTCATTCTCCCCTGACACCTTATCAGGAATATGCAGAACATCTCTGATAGCCTCTATAAGACCCTCTATTCCCTGTGACAGAGCCACCCCCCCCCCCCCTCCAAGTCTACCTCACCCTCCTCCAAGTCTGACCCATCAGAGTCAGATTGCAGGATATGGGCCAGAGATCACTTTTGCAGACAAATGGGAGGGGACTGAGACGCTTTTTTGGGGACTGAGTCTCTGTTCATAAAGTCATCCACAGTCTGTTTTAAGTATTGCGTCTCTCATTGTAGGATAGCTTTGTAGAAAAAGTGGAAATCATTCCTTTGAGAGAATTAACCCACTCCGGGTCAGCCCCGCTAGCTTGTGAACTCTGAGTACCCAGTAGTGAGCCCCTGGTGAAGAGGAACACTCCGCTGTACAAGAAACACACTCTTTGCCTGACATAATGCAAATGTGACAGCACATAAACACAGGAAAATGTTAAGCACAATTAACCCACAAAGAGCCCTTCAGGGAGACACAGAGTTGTTTGGAGCCAGCCCCCACAGACTAAGTACCCTGATAGGGGACTTAGTACACTAATAGTCGCTCACCCCCTGCTATGACCCCCTGGTACCGCTGAGGGAATCTGGAGTCACACCGGAGGAGCTGCACGTCCCTGTCCTGTCTGTGTCTGTGTCCACTGCAGAGGAAAAATGGCGCTGGTAAGCTGCTGGATCCTCTCATAGTGAAGCTTCGCCCCTTCAATGGCACGCAGTCTTCCCGCTTTTTTTATACTGGCTGAGGAATCTGGTGCTTAAAATAGAAAGAAACCGTTTTAAGGTTGCGTTGCCATTCTGGGTACTGTGGGCCTAATTCTGAGTTGATCGCAGCAGCAAATTTGTTAGCAGTTGGGCAAAACCATGTGCACTGCAGGGGGGACAGATATAACATGTGCTGAGAGAATTAAATTTGGGTGGGGTGTATTCAAACTGAAATCTAAATTGCAGTGTAAAAATAAAGCAGCCAGTATTTACCCCGCACAGAAACAAAATAACCTACCCAAATCTAACTCTCTCTGCAAATGTTATATCTGCCCCCCCTGCAGTGCACATGGTTTGGCCCATTTGCTAACAAACTTGCTGCTGCGATCAACTCAGAATTACCCCCTGTGTACAGTGTACTGAGACGCAGTTGTGTACTGTCTGGAGACGCATTCTGCCCCATTTAGAAGCCATGCGTCTCCATACCCTCATGCCGCCATAATGGCCGGCGCCCCGGTAACCGGGATGACGGCTCAGTACTCACCACTCTTCATTCTTCTCGCTCTGTTAGGGGTGGCGGCATGCTGCGGGAATGTACGCTCGCCGTGGTGTCAGCAGGGAACGGGACCATTAACCCTTCAAGAGGTTGGGCCGTTCTCCCCCCAAGTCCCATGAAGCAGGCAGGCTGGTGCCAACCAGCCCTGCCTGAAAATAAAGATAGAAAATAAATGCAGAAAACTCTTCAGGAGCTTTCTTAAATGTGACTGGCTCCTCTGAGCACATTTTCTAAACTGAGTCTGGTAGGAGTGGCATAGAGGGAGGAGCCAGCCCACACTATCAAATTCTTAAAGTGCCCATGGCTTCTAGTGGACCCGTCTATACCCCCATGGTACTAAATGGACCCCAGTATCCACTATGACATAAGAGAAAATAGGATTTATCGAACTCTGCAGAATAGGCTTCAGTTTCAGAGATGATCTCCTCGTTCAATGCGAATCTCTTTCCGCCGAGCCATTTTTTCATGTTTGGAAACAGGAAGAAGTCGCAGGGGGCCAAATCTGGAGAATACACTGGATGCGGCAGCAATTCGTAGCCCAATTCCACCAATTTTGCTGTGGCGATGTAGGGCGAGTGTGCCAGCGCATTGTCATGATGGAACAGCATTTTTTTTCATCGCCAAGTGGGGCTGTTTTCTCTTCCATGCGTCGTCGAATCTGCCCAATAATTGAGTATAATACTGCCCTGTGATCTTCTTCCCTTTTCCAAATAGTCGATGAAGATTATGCCTTTCGAATCCCAGAAAACGGTGGCCAAGACCTTTCCGACCGTTGGAACTGTCTTTGCCTTCTTTGGAGCATGTTCGCCGGGTAAAGTCCACTGTATTGACTGTTCCTTAATTTCTGGTGTGTAGTGATGGATCCTTGTTTTATCAACAGTCAAGAAATGGTGCAGAAACTCCTTCGGATTGTGCTTAAACAGGTCCAAACACTGCTTCGAAGTGGTCATTCGATTCCACTTGTTGTCCACAGTGAGCTTTGTCATACCCAAGTGTTCATGTAGGATATTCTGCACATGTTGAAATTAGATGCTTATGATCTCAACAATCTCTCTGATCTTCACTCGCCGGTCTGCCAATACAATGTAATGGATTTTGTTGATCATTTCATCCGTAGTCACCTCAATTGGGCGACCTGGACGCTCTTCATCGAGGACGGATGTACGACCATGCTTGAATTCATTGAACCAATATCTGATGGTTGTCATCGAAGGTGAAAGGTCTCCATAAATGTCTTCTCATTCTATGCAATAGATAGCACCTTTCCTTGTGTACACATGCCTATTTCCCTATAGATTGTAAGCTTGCGAGCAGGGCCTTCCTACCTCTATGACTGTTTGTTATCACCCAGTTTGTTATTGTTATTTCAAATTGTAAAGCGCAACGGAATTTGCTGCGCTATATAAGAAACTGTTAATAAATAAATAAATAAATGGCTTCCAACTTTTTTTTTATTTCCTCACATGTCTTCCCATCCAAAAACAAGAATCTAATCACCGATTGGTACTGCACTTTCTCCATAGTTAGATAAAACTCAAACTTGGTCACTTCCAACAACTACCAAAACAAAAGCACATGAATTTATCTGAAATTCTGACACTCGTTGTTTGACAGATGACACTAAACGTTGATATACAGGTTTGACGTCAGTGGCGCCATCTGTCTTCAAACACGGGTAGGTACATATATATATATATATATATATATACACTGCTCAAAAAACTAAAGGGAACACTAAAATAACACATACTAGATCTGAATGAATGAAATATTCTTATTAAATGCTTTGTTCTTTACATAGTTGAATGTGCTGGCAACAAAATCACACAAAAATTATCAATGGAAATCAAATTTATTAACCCATAGAGGTCTGGATTTGGAGTCACCCTCAAAATTAAAGTGGAAAAACACACTACAGGCTGATCCAACTTTGATGTAATGTCCTTAAAACAAGTCAAAATGAGGCTCAGTAGTGTGTGTGGCCGCCACGTGCCTGTATGACCTCCCTACAACACCTGGGCATGCTCCTGATGAGGTGGCGGATGGTCTCCTGAGGGATCTCCTCACAGACCTGGACTAAAGCATCCGCCAACTCCTAGACAGTCTGTGGTGCAACGTGGCATTGGTGGATGGAGCGAGACATGATGTCCCAGATGTGCTCAATTGGATTCAGGTCTGGGGAATGGGCAGGCCAGTCCATAGCATCAATGCCTTTGTCTTGCAGGGACTGCTGACACATTCCAGCCACATGAGGTCTAGCATTGTCTTGCATTAGGAGGAACCCAGGGCCAACTGCACCAGCATATGGTCTCAAAAGGGGTCTGAGGATCTCATCTCGGTACCTAATGGCAGTCAGGCTACCTCTGGCGAGCACATGGAGGGCTGTGCGGCCCCCCAAAGAAATGCCACCCCACACCATTACTGACCCACTGCCAAACCGGTCATGCTGGAGGATGTTGCAGGCAGCAGAACGTTCTCCTTGGCGTCTCCAGACTCTGTCACATCTGTCACATGTGCTCAGTGAGAAACTGCTTTCATCTGTGAAGAGCACAGGGTGCCAGTGGCTAATTTGCCAATCTTGGTGTTCTCTGGCAAATGCCAAACGTCCTGCACGGGGTTGGGCTGTAAGCACAACCCCCACCTGTGGGCGTCGGGCCCTTATACCACCCTCATGGAGTCTGTTTCTGATCGTTTGAGTAGACACATGCACATTTGTGGCTTGCTGGAGGTCATTTTGCAGGGCTCTGGCAGTGCTTCTCCTGTTCCTCCTTGCACAAAGGCGGAGGTAGCGGTCCTGATGCTGGGTTGTTGCCCTCCTACAGCCTCCTCCACGTCTCCTGATGTACTGGCCTGTCTCCTGGTAGCGCCTCCATGCTCTGGACACTACGCTGACAGACACAGCAAACCTTCTTGCCACAGCTCGCATTGATGTGCCATCCTGGATGAGCTGCACTACCTGAGCCACTTGTGTGGGTTGTAGGGAGGTCATACAGGGACGTGGAGGCCACACACACTACTGAGCCTCATTTTGACTTGCTTTAAGGACATTACATCAAAGTTGGATCAGCCTGTAGTGTGTTTTTCCACTTTAATTTTGAGGGTGACTCCAAATCCAGACCTCCATGGGTTAATAAATTTGATTTCCATTGATAATTTTTGTGTGATTTGGTTATCAGCACATTCAACTATGTAAAGAACAAAGTATTTAATAAGAATATTTCATTCATTCAGATCTAGGATGTGTTATTTTAGTGTTCCCTTTATTTTTTTGAGCAGTGTATATATATATATATATATATATATATATATATATATATATATATATAAGTACCCGTGTTTGAAGACAGATGGCGCCACTGACGTCAAACCTGTATATCAACGTTTAGTGTCATCTGTCAAACAACGAGTGTATACACACATATATAAGTTTCAAAAAAGGAATGGCACTCTGAGACAAGCAAAAATGCAAATAGCTGGAACTTTGTGATTATACAGTATGATTTTCTTTTTATGAAACATATGCTGTGTGTATATTACTGGTGGTCTGAAGGATGTCTGGAGTATTCTCTCTCTCCCCTCTTCCATCTCTTTCCTCTCTCCCATTTCTCTCACCTCTCTCTCCTTTCTTACCCTCCCTCTGTCTCTCCCCCTCTCATCCCTGTGGGGGGTACTACTGTGCAGCGTAATGAGAATAAGCTTGCACCACTGTGTGGCGTAGTTTGAATTATATTTATTTATTGTTATTTTTTATGTATTTATTTTTGTGGGGGTGGGGGTGCTAAATTACTGCCTTGCCTCGGGTGCCAGAAATCCTAGTGCCTGGTGACACGCTAAAAAAATTCTCCCTAGAGGAAAAGACAAATGGAATAGGCAATAGGAAACTGTGCTAATACAGTAGTATTGGGTTTTATATGGCTAACTAACCAAACAAGACACAAAGATAGCAAATATATACAATTTTAATAGATTATAAAAAAAATATATAAACACATCAAATTGTAATCAATATATTGGTATATATACTTTAGTTGTGCATAACTGTCTAAATTCAAAAATTAAAATAATAACTGTAACAGTTTTTGAGGATGAAAAAAGACAATTTGTCCATCGAGTTCAACCTATTTGTGGACTCCTACGCTGTATTATTTTTAGGACTAAAGTTATTTGTTGTGAATGTCGGCCATTGTGTTTAATCCTCTTTTGTTAACTATAGTGCGTGATCTACCCACCATAACCCTGTTTATTCTTATCCATTAGGAATTTATCTAGCCCATTACTACTCTCTCAGGCCGGGAATTCCAATCACGTATTTAGTGTTCACTCTAGAATCCGGGCCGGGCAGGTCGCCGGTTCCAGAGGGGCACTAGCGTGCGGCTTCGCCGCGCGCATGCCGAAAAGGGGGGGTGGACATACAAAATAGGGGGTGGGGTCATCACGGGTATTAAAAGGGGGCGTGGGCGGCCAGCGGTGTCACTGTTGGGGGCGTGCCCAGCACCTATGGAGGTGCTGGGCTTCCCCCAAGCGCTCTCTCAGCGTGAATGGATTACATGCTGTGAGGGCAGGAAGCAGGCGGCAGTTTTAGCAGGGCGCCGCAGAAAGGGCAGGGCGGGTTTTGCCCTTAAAAAAATCGGGCAGGGCGCGGCGCCCTGCTAAGACTGCCTAGCGTGAACACTACGTATTGTCCTTACTGTGAAGAAACTTTTTCGCCTCTGTGTGCGAAATCTCCTCTTCTCTAACCTAAGCGTGTGTCCATGTGTCCTCTGTGTTGATCTAATCAAAAACAGATCCTCTGCAAGCTCTGTATATTGTCCCCTTATATATTTGTAAATATTAATCATATCCCCTCTTAATCTCTTTTCCAAAGTAAACATGCCTAGCCTAGCAAGCTTTTCCTCGTATTCCAGCCTATCCATCCCCTTAACCAATTTGGTCGCTCGCTTCTGAACCTTTCCTAGCTCCAGGGTATCATTTTTATAGTATGGTGCCCAAAATTGTGCACAGTATTCAAGATGTGGCCTCATGAGGGATTTATATAGGGATTTATATAATGGGAGTATAATAGGCCCTACACACTGGCCGATTTGTTTGAAAGATATGAACGATCTCGTTCATAAATGAACGAGAACTCGTTCATATCTTTCAGTGTGGAGGCTCCAGCGATGAACGATGCGCGGCCCCGCGCTCGTTCATCGCTGGTCCCCCGTCGGCTGTGCATGCAGGCCAATATGGACGATCTCGTCCATATTTGCCTGCACTTCAATGGAGCCGCGTGACGGGGGGAGTGAAGAATCTTCACTCCCCCCGTCACTGCCCCCCCGCCGCCGGGTCGCTCGTCGGTCGTATCCGCCGTCGGGCAGCTCGGCGGCAGATCGGCCAGTGTGTAGGGCCCTTAACACTCTCATCCCTTGCATCAATTCCTCTCTTTATGCATGCTAATACCTTATTTGGCTTTTTTGCTGCAATCTTACTTTGGGCTGCTAAGTTTGTTATCTATGTGAACTCCTAAGTCCTTTTCCAATACAAAATCCCCTAATTTTACCCCATTAAGTGTGTAGGTGGTATTTTTATCCTTGCTACCAAAGTGCATTACCTTACACTTGTCTGTGTTAAACCTCATTCTCCATTTTGCTGCCCATGCTTTCAGTTTAACTAAATTGTTCTGAAGAGACTCAGCATTCCCCACCGAATTTATAACCTTACACAATGGGGGTCATTCCGAGTTGTTCGCTCTGTAATTTTTTTCGCATCGCAGCGATTTTCCGCTTATTGCGCATGCGCAATGTTCGCGCTGCGACTGCGCCAAGTAAATTATGCAGTTAGGAATTTTACTCACGGCATTACAAGGTTTTTTCTTCGTTCTGGTGATCGTAATGTGATTGACAGGAAGTGGGTGTTTCTGGGCGGAAACTGGCCGTTTTATGGGAGTGTGTGAAAAAACGCTCCGTTTCTGGGAAAAACGCGGGAGTGGCTGGAGAAACGGAGGATTGTCTGGGCGAACACTGGGTTTGTTTGTTACGTCAAACCAGGAACGACAAGCACTGAACTGATCGCACTGGAAGAGTAAGTCCCGAGCTACTCAGAAACTGCAAAGAAATTTCTATTCGCAATTTTGAGAACCTTTTGTTCGCAATTTTGATAAGCTAAGATTCACTCCCAGTAGGCGGCGGCTTAGCGTGTGCAATGCTGCTAAAAGCAGCTTGCGAGCGAACAACTCGGAATGAGGGCCAATGTGGTATAATCTACAAAAATTTATAACATGCTCTCTAGACCTACTGCTTGATCATTTATGAAAATGTTGAACAATAGTGGTCCAAGTATAGACCCTTGAGGTACACCACTAAGTACTTCAGTCCAATTTCCAAAATGTCCAAAAGTTCCATTTACCACAACTTGCTGCTCCCTTTTATCTAACTAATTTCTAACCCAAGTGCATATTGTGCTACCTAGCCCCAGTTCTTGTAACTTATAGATAAGTCTTATGTGCGGTACGGTGTTGAAAACTTTTGTAAAGTCTAAAAAGATTACATCTACCTTCTTACCCTGACCTAGGTTCGAGCTTACTGTTTCATAAAAGCCTAGTAAGTTTATTTGACATGACCTATCCTTCAGAAATCAATGTTGGTTTCTATTAATAACCTTATTGGCTTCAAGGAACTTCAGTATACTATCCCTTAAAATATCTTCCAGTACTTTCCCCACTATAGATTTAAGACTAACTGGTCTATAGTTACCTGGTTCAGATTTACTTCCCTTCTTGAATAACGGCACTACTTCTGCCATACGCCAATCTTTGGAAACCATGCCTGATGTACTGTAAGTCAATGGAAAGCAAATATAGGGGTCTTGCTAATTCGGAGTGTAGCTCCATGAGAACCCTTGGGTGAATTCCGTCGGGACCAGGTGATTTGTTAATCTCAATTTTTTTTAATCGGTCACTGACTACTTCCTCACTTAAATAAGCACTTATTAGTGGGACATTATCGTTGCTGAGGTTATGTGATGATCCCGCCATCTGGTCTTCTATTGTAAATACTGATGAGAAAAACTAATTTAGTTTTTCCGCTATGTCATTATCGTCTTTTATTAAGACGCCCACCTTGTCCTTTAAAGGGCCTATACTCTCCTTCTTTAATCTTTTGCTGTTGATGTATTTAAATTTTTGGGGGGGTTTGATTTACTTTCCTTTGCTACTAGCTTTTCAGTTTCTATTTTAGCTGCTCTTATTTCTTTTTTGCTTATTTTGTTACAATCCTTATAGTACTGAAATGACTCTGCTTTCCCGACTGATTTATATTTTTTGATTGCTCGCCTCTTTTTGCCCATTAGTTCCTTAATCTTTTTTGTTAAGCCACATTGGTTTGGAATTGTTACTCCTTTTTTTGCTGTCCAAGGGAATATATTTACGAGTATAATTATCGAGCAGTGTTTTTAATACCTCCCATTTCTCTAGTATTTTTATCTTGAAACAATATTTCCCATTCAGTGTCCCTTAAAGCTTCCTTCATCATATCAAAGTTGGCTTTGGTAAAGTTTACAGTCCTAGTTGAGCCTATATAGGACTGTTTATAAAAATTTATATTGAATATGACCATATTGTGGTCGCTGTTTCCCATGGGCTCCCCTACTATAATATTTGAAACCAATTCCCCATTGTTTAATACCAGGTCTACGATTGCATTGTACCTAGTAGGTCCCTCGATTAGTTGATGTAAGTTATCGTTTAGCATGTTTAAAAACCTATTACCCCTAGCCGTATCACATGAATCATTTGTCTAATTAATCTCCAGATAGTTAAAATCATCCATCACTATTACTTCATCTAATACTGACGCTTTTTCAATTTGCTTCAGTAACAATTCCTCATCAAACATATTAATACTAGGCGGCTTGTAGCATAGTCCTAATACTATCTTTTTTTGTTCCCTTGCCCCAGCATGCACTTTCTACCCATAACGTCTCAACAGTATTTACAGTCCCCTCATGAATATCTTCCCGTATATCAGGTTTTAAATACGGCTTTATATAAAGACATACCCCTCCACCCCGTTTATTTAGTCTGTCTCTCCTGAACAGCGTATAACCCTCCAGACTGACAGTCCAATCATGAGATTAGTCCCACCAAGTTTCAGTAATGCCTATGATATCATACTGTTTGCTTGCTGCAAGGACTTCTTAGTTCCCCCTTTTTCCATGTAAGGCGTCTAGCATTTACATACATACAATTACGATAAGAATTCCTCCTTGTGCTAGGGACATAATTTTCTATATGCAGTACTGATGACCCATAATCGTCATTAGTTAGTGTTTTGCCAACACCCTTGGTAATACCATCGTTAGTACCCTTGCCGGCTGCTCTTTCCCTCCCCTCTTCTCCACCCCCATTTAGTTTACTGCCTCAATCCTTTTCTCACTGCATGAATTGTAGTTTCTAGCTAAACACCCCCCCCAGACATCTAGTTTAAAATCTCCAACAACCTTCTAACCATCCTTCCCCCCAGCACTGCTGCCCCCTCCTCATTCAGGTGCAGTCATTTGCAACAAAAAAGATGGCACCTGACTGAGAAGTCCGCCCAGTGTTCCAGGAACACAAACCCCTCTTTCCTACACAAGTCTCTAAGCCACACATTTTCCTCCCTAATCTCCCTCTGCCTCCTTAGGCTAGCGCGTGGCACAGGTAATATTTCTGAGAATATCACCTTAGATATCCTTGCCTTTAGATTCTGGCCTAAGTCCTTATAATCTTTCTTAAGGACATCCCACCTACCACTAACTTTGTCGTTGGTGCCAACATGCACCAAGACCGCCGGGTTGTTCCCAACCCCTCCCAACAATCCTTTTACCTGGTCCGCGATGTGCCATGCCTGAGCATCTGGGAGACAACAGACTGTATGGCGATCACGGTCCCAGTAGCAGATTGCCCTATCTGTCTTCCTGATAATAGAATCCCCTACCACCACAATCTGAGTGGGTACTTCACTTTCTTTTGTCCCATCAGTGCCGGACGGACCGCTCCTTTGGTTGCTAGAGGGAACAGTCTCCTCCAGCTCCGTCATTTCTTCACTACCATCCACCGAATCTTCATCTAATCGGGCGAATTTGTTGGGGTTTGGTAGTTCAGAGATGTCGTGCCTACCCCTCTTTTTCTTCCTGCTGTGACCAAGCTGGCTACATGGTTGTCCTCGTCTACCGGTGTTACCCCCTGCAACTTCTCCACCATTCTATCTAAACTTTGCTCGAGATTGTGAATATCCCTCAGTCGAGGTATGGTTTGCTGGGCTTCCAGGGCAACCGTTTGCACACACCTTGTGCAGATGTATTCACACTGGGATGGTTGCTCCAGGTGCGCATACATCATGCACGGAATGCATTCAGTGAGATTCTCAATCACGGCACCACCCATTTCGATTATAAAGTCTTACTCCCTGTTACCTTTAGATAAACATTACATCTACGCAATACAATATGGTACTAGCCTAGCTGTGGAGAGAAACAATATTTAATAACAGAACAGAAATTTAAATTACAATCAAAAGAATGTGTAAAAGTGGAGAGAAACAATGTTCACAACAGAACAATAATTGGTAATACAATCAGTACAATCAAAGGAATGTGTAATGGTGTATAACAGTGGAATGTGTTGAATGTGCAACAGTGAGATACTTGTGTGTCCGGAGAGTGCCTGGTCCCCATGCAGCAGCACCCACTCACAGGTCACATCTACCAGCTCCTTTCTCCAGCTCCTGGCACCGTTCCTGGCAATGCACCTGCACTTGCTCACACTGCACTTGCTCACTCATTCAGCTCCGGCACCTTGCACCCTGCTCTCAGGGTTACGCACCCTGCTCCGGCACCTTGCGCCCGCTCCCTGTCTCCTTGTTACCAGCCTCGGCTTCCGCTCGTATGTCCGCATGTGCCGTGTGCACGATCCCGAATCACTTCCGCTATGCTTCACTTCCACTCTCCAATGCTCACGTTAAATACATTTTAATTTTAATTATAGAGGTGAATAAAGAAGCATGCAGCTATTCAGGCATAGCTAGCTGCTGTTTCAGTCGAATAGCTGATTTATATGTCTAATATAATAGTTCTTATATGTCTGCAGACACTTGTAGAAACACCAAAACCTATCCAAAGTAAATTACCAGTTAATTATCTGAAGTTGCTCTCACACTCCTCAGGTAAGTGTAGTGTTAGTGCAGACTGTATGCGTCTCTTTTAGGTGCTATAACATCCATACTTTGCTTAGTGAGTGTACCACCATGAGGTCAATTCAGTTAGCCACTTGGGGGGGGGGGCAACTTGCCGCTGTAGTGGCACGGAAGTGCTGCCAGTGGCACCTCATCTCCCGAACTCATGGATTTTTGCATGTCCTATGGGGCTGTAAACATAAATCTGAGATTCTGGAGGTTCAGCCAATGCTGCATATAGCCGCACTTACTCGCACCAAGAGAGGACTCACGGTTAATTGAATTGACCCATACATATACACAGGTATTCATATTACCAAAGGATCTATTCAAGAGCAACAAACTCACATAGCTCTCTCATATGGTTGGTGTTTAAATATTGGACTGTGCTGCAGCCCCATATCTGTAGGCGCCACTGATTTTTAGATAAGTCACAAAACCATTAGTCATAGTCCTCTTTTGTAGAAAATGCATTGCCAATATAGAGGGTGAGCAAGCCATGGCACAACTGGAGGCATACCAGGTCACCAGAGCCATCTGCTGCATCAGTATTTTTAGACTTCATGGCCAAATATTGCAATCGGGTGATCCCCTGCTGAGCTGCTGTGGCCTCCATCATGTCCTCTAATTTTACTTGTATTATTAAATCCCTAGGTTATAGTTAGGTAATAGAATAATTTTTTTTGTGTTATAAACCCTGACCACTATTACTCCCCCCCCCACACACACACACACACACACACATACATCTGCAGAATACTGTAATTTAAGGTTAAAAATGAGATTTATGGTAAGAACTTACCGTTGTTAAATCTCTTTCTGCGAGGTACACTGGGCTCCACAGGGAATGACATTGGGGTGTAGAGTAGGATCTTGATCTGAGGCACCAACAGGCTTAAAGCTTTGACCTTCTTCCCAGAATGCCTAGTGCCGCCTCCTCTATAACCCCGCCTCCGTACACAGAAGCTCAGTTTTTGTTAACCAGTCCAATGCAGTAGCAGGCAAAAGAGACGACAACTGTTAGTAGCCACATATACCACACACTCACCACAGGAGAAAGTGTCAGTGGCTAATGCCATACCAATCCAAAGAAGCTAAGTGAGTCAGGGTGGGTGCCCTGTGGAGCCCAGTGTACCTCGCAGAAAGAGATTTAGCAATGGTAAGTTCTTACCACAAATCTCGTTTTCTGCTGTGGGGTACACTGGGCTCCACAGGGAATGACATTGGGGATGTCCTAAAGTAGTTCCCTATGGGAGGGGACACACTGTTGCGGGAACAAGAACCTGGCGTCCAAAGGAAGCATCCTGGGAGGCGGAAGTATCAAAGGCATAGAACCTTATGAACGTGTTCACTGAGGACCACATAGCCGCCTTGCACAATTGTTCAAGGGTCGCACCACGGCGGGTTGCACAAGAAGTTCCGACAGACCGAGTAGAATGGGCCTTGATGGTAGCAGGAGCTGGAAGGCCAGCCTGTACATAAGCATGTGCAATCACCATTCTAATCCATCTGGCTAGGGTCTGCTTGTGAGCAGGCCAGCTACGTTTGTGAAAACCAATCAGAACAAAGAGAGAATCCAACTTCCTAATGGAGGCAGTTCTCTTCACATAGATACAAAGAGCCCGTACCACATCCAAAGACCGCTCTTTGGAAGACAATTCAGGAGAGGCAAAGGCCGGAACCACAATCTCCTGATTAAGGTGGAAAGAAGACACCATCTTAGGTAAATACCCGACGTGTTCTAAGAACCGCCCGATCACGGTGAAAAATCAGATATGGTGACCTACAAGATAAGGCACCCAAATCCGACACCCGTCTAGCAGAGGCAATAGCCAACAGAAACAAAACCTTAAGAGAAAGCCACTTAAGGTCTGCAGATTCAAGGGGCTCAAACAGAGACTCTGGTAACGCCTCTAGAACCACCGACAAGCCCCAAGGAGCCACAGGTGGGACATAAGGAGGTTGAATCCGCAACACACCCTGAGTGAACATATGTACATCAGGTAAAGTCGCAATTTTTGTCTGGAACCAAACCGACAAGGCAGGAACCTTGATGCAGGCCAGACGAAGGCCCAAGTCCAGGCCCTGGACTTGAAAGGCCAAAAGTTTGGCCGTACTAAACTTGTAAGCATCATGATTGTTAGATGCACACCAAGCAAAGTAAGAATTCCAGACCCCATGGTAAATCCGAGCAGAAGCCGGTTTCCGGGCCTTCAACATGGTTTGAATGACCTCCTCAGAAAATCTTTTGGCCCTCAAGACGGAAGCTTCAAGAGCCATGCCGTCAAAGCCAACCGGGCTAAATCCTGATATACACAGGGGCCCTGAACAAGGAGATCTGGGTGCTGTGGAAGTAGAAGGGGACGCTTTATCGAGAGACCCTGAAGGTCTGAGAACCAATGCTGTCTTGGCCACGCGGGAGCGATCAGAAGCAGGAGTCCTCCTTCTTGCTTGAACATCCTTATTACTCTGGGCAGGAGTGACACCGGAGGGAACACGTATGGCAGCTGAAAGTTCCATGGAATTGCCAGTGTGTCCATGAACGCTGCTAGAGGATCCGTTGTGATTGTGTCGAGACGCCATCAGGTCCACATCTGGAAGGTCCCACCTGTCCACGCAGAGTTGAAACACTTCTGGATGGAGGCTCCACTCTCCGGCGTGTACGTTCTGACGATTGAGAAAGTCCGCTTCCCAACTTAGGACCCCCGGAATGAATACTGCCGATATGGCTGGCAGACGGCGTTCTGCCCACTGAAGAATCCTTGATACTTCCCTCATTGCCATGCGGCTTTGAGATGCGGCCTTTATGATTGATGTATGCCACTGTGGTGGCGTTGTCCGACTGTACTTGAACAGGTCTGTTCTGTATTAAATGCTGGGCCAAGTTCAGAGCATTGAACACTGCCCGCAGTTCCAGAATGTTTATCGGGAGGAGAGACTCCTCTTTGGTCCACCGACCCTGAAGGGAGTGTTGCTCCAACACTGTGCCCCAACCTCTCAGACTGGCATCCGTCATCATAAGGACCCAGTTGGAGATCCAGAAGGGACGACCCCTGCTCAATTGTTGGTCCTGAAGCCACCAACTCAGTGACAGACGGACCTCCGGAGACAAGGTGATCATTTAAGACCTGATCCGGTGAGGCAGGCTGTCCCATTTGGCAAGAATCAACTTCTGCAGAGGGCGGGAATGGAATTGAGCGTACTGTACCATGTCGAAAGCAGACACTACGAGACCTAGCACTTGCATTGCCGAATGAATCAACACTTGCGGGCGAGATAGGAAGAATCCTGTCCTGAAGGTTCAGGACTTTCTCCTGAGACAAGAACAACCGCTGGTTGTGAGTATCCAACAACACCCCCAGGTGCACCATGCTCTGAGCAGGTACCAGGGAATATTTCTTCCAGTTGATGAGCCACCCGTGGGCTTGCAGAAACTGGATAGTCAGATCCAGATGGTGTCGGAGAATTTCTGGGGAATTTGCCAGGATCAACAAGTCGTCCAGGTATGGTAGGATCCTGACCCCTTGACGGCGGAGTACAGCCGTCATTACCACCATGACCTTGGTGAAGACTTTCGGAGCCGTGGTCAAACCAAAAGGTAATGCCCGAAATTGGTAATGGAGGTATCCAACCGCAAACCTCAGGTACTGCTGATGCGACACTGCGATGGGAATATGCAGATAAGCATCCTGTATGTCCAGGGAGACCATATAATCCCCAGGTTCCAAGGCCAGAACAATAGAGCGAAGAGTTTCCATATGAAACTTGGAGACCCTCACAAATTTGTTCAAGGACTTGAGGTTGAGAATGGGTCGGTAGGACCCATTCGGTTTCGGGACTAGGAACAGCAATGTATAGAACTGCTTGCCTCTCTGAGCCAGAGGCACCTGTACTACCACTCCTGTGGACACTGTACCACCGAATGAAGAGTTTTTGCCTTCACCTGATCCAAAGGGACGTCTCTCAGGCAAAATCGATGAAGGGGACGATTCTTGAAGGATACATCGTAACCTCGAGTGACGACTTCCCGTACCCAGGCATCGGAAGTGGTCCTCAACCATTCCTGGGTATATCCTAGAAGTCGGCCCCCGACCCTGGGATCTCCCAGAGGGAGGCCCGCCCCATCATGCGGCAGGCTTGTCAGTTTTGGAAGCAGGCTGACGGGCAGCCCAGGCCCTTTTGGGTTTGTGCTTACTGGGTTTGGAAGTGCGAACCTGTTTCAGGTACGCCTGACCTTTTGCTTTCCCTGAAGGACGAAAGGAGCAAAATGTAGTACTTTTAGCCTTCGGCACCGAAGGAGCAGTACTAGGTAGACATGCTGTTTCAGCAGAGGCTAAGTCAGCCACTATCTTGTTGAGGTCTTCTCCAAAAAGAATGTCGCCCTTAAAAGTCTTAAAAGGAATGTCTCCCTCCAGGGTTTTCTTAGAGTCCAGATCCACAGACCAGGACCGTAACCAGAGAATCCGGCGAGCCAAAATGGACGTAGTAGAAGCCTTGGCCCCCAGAATACCGGCATCAGAAGCCGCCTCCTTAATGTAATGAAAAGCTGTGACAATATAAGACAGACACTGTCTAGCATGATCAGAAGCATTGGAAGGCAACTCTGCCTCCAGCTCCTGAGCCCACACTTCAACAGTCTCTGCAGCCCATGTTGCTGCAATGGTGGGCCTATGCGCAGCACCTGCTAGGGTGTAAATCGCCTTTAAACAACCCTCCACCCGCTTATTTGTCGGTTCTTTCAGAGATGTGACGGTAGTTACCGGCAGAGCTGAGGATACCACCAGCCGCGCCACCTGCGAATCCACTGGCGAGGGTGTCTCCCAATTTTTACTTAGCGCCGCATCGAGGGGGTAACGACCCAGCATCTTCTTGTGAGGCGTGAATTTCTTTCCTGGATTGTCCCAGGACTCCTGACGTATGTCAACCAAATGGTCAGAATGAGGTAAAACTTGTTTAACCACTTTCTGACGTTTAAACCTGTCCAGTTTCTTAGGGGCAGCATGAGGCTACGGGTCATCAATAATTTGAAGAATGAGCCTGATAGCCTCCAACAAATTAGGAACATCCACCTGTGAAACAGATTCCCCATCAGAAGCGTCGGGATCAGAATCTGTGGAGTCAGTATAAACGCCATCCTCATCAGATGAGGTGTCTGGGACGTTGGTGGATTGTGAGGAAGTAATGGCTCGCTTAGAGGACCCCTTGGTCTTAGGCGGGCGAGGGTTAGACTTCTGAGTTGTCAGTGATTGGTTCAATTGCTGTAACTGAGTGGACAGTTGATCTGCCCATGGCGGGTTAACCGCATGGACCATAAGTGGTTGCATCGGCACAGGCGGTCCGTATAGGGGGCATTAGTCTAGTTACCAGAGTATTCAATAGCGTGGAGAAGGTAGCCCAATGTGGGTTATTATGAACCCCCGTTGCTGCAGTCCCACTTGGGGGTAAGGATCCCCCAGAACCTGAACCCTCAGCTGCTATGTTTTCCCCAAATGTGTCTGCAGCATCACCACCACGCAATGTGGGATCAGCTCCAGCACCATTGCCCTTTGTAGCTGACATATTCAAAAGCTCAATGCAGGGCAACCCAGTACAATATCAGCAGCACGATACCTGACTAGAACCCCCTATGCAGTGTAAAATGCACAGCGCTGACATGCAGGCGGCTTTACAGAGGAGGATTTGCCGAAACAGTCCCAGGATGAGCTCTGCTTGTCGTAATGGCGCCCAAACGCTGACAGAGAGTGAGGGAGACAGAGAGATGCAGCTCCAGGGTGGGAACATTTACTCTAAATGGCCCCCCTGGGGCTGGGGGAGGGGCTACAGGTCAAAGCCTTATCCCCCTGCTTGACCTCACCACCGGGTACTGTGTGCTTATATAAACGGTTTATGAAAGAAAACCGACCCATGCCCTTGCCCTGGTGGTCTAGTGGGGTCCCTGTACTACTACAGTGTCCACGCCAGCACGCGTGGCCCGCCTCCCACCGGCCGTGCGGGATCGCGATTTACAGCGGGTCCCACTTACCTCCTCCCTGAGTGCTGCCACGCGATCTAGGAGAACAGCGGTCATATGTGTGACTAACTGGATGAAAACCAGAGCCTCTGCTGTAGGTTCCCGGCAACCAGGGCACGGGAGTGTACAGCGCCGCTGGGGGAGGTGATGGAGCTGCAGCAGGAGATGTCTGACTGACATCTAACACAGTCAGTGTCTCTGCTGCAGCCCTTGAAGTCTTCATTTTTCTTTTAAAAGCTTCTCAGGGCTGCTGGAGCAGCCCCCGTTATGTGCCTGCTGTCACGATCCGGGTATCTGGACGCCATTACTTGCCTTTTTGATGCCTTCTGAGGCTGGCTCAGCGTTCCAGGGCTGGATCTCATCTGTGTTACTGATGTCCACATTCTGCATATCCCTCCTGTCACTCTGAGACGCTGTCACAGCGGCGCCATGTTTGAATCTAGCATGGCGTCTCCCGTCCTCCGCGGCCTCCGCCGCCGCTCCTGTGTTCCAGTATGCAGGTTGTCAGAGTGGTGCCCCATGCCTGCCGCGGCCTCCGCTGTCATCCATGTGTCTCAGTATGCAGTTGTCAGTTTGGCGTCTCCTGCCCTCCGCGGCCGGCGCCGCCATTGCTGCTGTGTTTTCACATGGTTTTCCAAACCAACTTTCCCTCCAAGTACTAACATGGGCGCAGCCATGTTTGTTCCAGTCACATGTTCAGTCTCCACCAATCCGCTGCACTGTGAACCTGCATGATTGGCCAGCCAATGCCTGCCCTGCAGCAGGTATAAGTATCCTGTGCCTGAACCAGGAAATGGTCAGTGCTTTGAACGTCAAACCTTGTTCCAGTCTCTCTCTCCTGTGGTTGTTTCTCCAGGTTCCAGCTCCTGTCTCCAGCATCCACTACGAGACCCGCACCTGCCTACCATCCTGCGGTGCAGCCTGACTCTGCAGCCCTCCGTGGCTATTCCAGCTTCCAGCTATTAACCCATCTGCTTCCAGCGGTCAGCTTCCAGCAGTATCCAGTTTCTTTAAAGTGCCGGTGTTATTCCAGCGGATCCCTACTTACCAGCAGTATCCACTACCACCGGTAACCTCTTTTCAACTCTTCTGTTTCCACGCTCCCTAGCATCTTACAGTATACTCCGTGTCTTCATCACCTGTCTGGTTCCATCCAGCATCCACTCCGTGTCTTCATCACCTGTCTGGTTCCATCCAGCATCCACTCCGTGTCTTCATCACCTGTCTGGTTCCATCCAGCATCCACTCCGTGTCTTCATCACCTGGCTGATTCCATTCAGCATCCACTCCGTGTCTCTACCACCTGGCTGGTTCCATCCAGTATCTACAACAGTCTGTTCAAGTTACCAACTACATCTATACTTCTACTGGCGTGTTCCTCGGCTATCTTCACTACTACAGCCAGGCCTGGTAAGGTTAATCCATCAAAGGACTTTAACATCCATTCCTCAACCTACCAGTGCTCTGTGATACCTCCCATGGTTATAGTGATCCAGGAACTGTATTATTTGCCATTTGCTTTTATCAACTGTGAATACTGTTGTTTATACACGGAGTCTGTTAATAAAACCTTTTATTGACTTTTAACCTGGTTGTCATGGTCACACCTTCGGGTAATCCTTCTACACTTACATGTCCAGGGGTCTGATTAAACCTTCCAAGTTTAATTTCATTTCAGCCCCTACAACTGAGGCTTCCTCCTGTCAGCCTAAACCCTCAGTTGTGACAGTAAGCACTGACCATACGAATCCAGTCGGAGACCAGGATCAAGCGGCCAGGCCGATGCAAGAACTGGGAGCCAGACTCGAACATCAGGAGGCTGCACAAGGCCACATCATCCACTGTCTCCAGGATCTCTCTACCCGACTTGATGGGATTCAAACGACCCTCTGTGGACCTGGCACGTCCGGTGCGTCCACAACAGTGACACCAGCTGTAACCCCACCCACCTTACCCATTTCTACTCCACGTCTTCATCTTCCAACGCCAGCGAAATTTGACGGATCTCCAAGATTCTGCAGGGGATTTCTCAACCAATGTGAAATCCATTTTGAGCTACAACCTGGCAATTTCCCCAGTGACCGTACTAAAATTGCCTATATTATTTCTCTTCTCAGTGGCTCAGCCCTTGACTGGGCATCACCTTTATGGGAGAAGTCTGATACCCTGTTGTCTTCCTATACTGATTTTATAGCTACATTCAAGCGCATCTTCGACGAGCCAGGCCGGGTAACCTCTGCTTCATCTGAGATTCTCCGTTTACGCCAGGGAACACGTGCTGTGGGACAGTATCTCATACAGTTCAAAATCCTGGCATCCGAACTGGCATGGAACGACGAGGCCCTGTATGCTGCATTCTGGCATGGCTTATCAGAACGCATCAAGGATGAATTAGCTACCAGAGACTTGCCTTCTAAGTTGGATGAGCTAATTTCACTATGCACAAAGGTTGATCTTCGTTTTAGAGAAAGAGCAATTGAGCGAGGAAGATCATCTATTCCAAAGTCTTCTGCTCCTCCTCCTCGTCAACCGTCTCCATCCAAAGATGAGCCCATGCAAACTGGCCGTTCCCGTCTATCTCCCGCTGAGCGCCGAAGAGTCTCTCTGTCTCTACTGTGCAGCTCCGTCTCACGCTATCAATGCCTGTCCCAAACGTCCGGGAAACTCCAAATCCTAGCTCGCCAAGGAGAGGGCCAGCTAGGAGTAATGATCTCCTCTCCATCTCCTCATGATTGTAATCTCCCAGTCTCGCTTCAAATTGCTCAACGTTATAGGAACGTCATTGCCCTCCTTGATTCCGGAGCATCTGGGAATTTCATAACCGAAGCTTATGTTAAACGGTGGTCCCTACCCACCGAGAGACTTCCTACGTCTATTTCCTTGACTGCCGTGGATGGCAGTAAGATTTTTGACGCAGTTATTTCTTTAAGGACTCTACCAGTTCGTCTAAGAGTAGGAGTTCTTCATTCAGAATTTATTTCCTTTCTAGTGATTCCAAGAGCCACACATCCAGTGGTTTTGGGCCTTCCATGGCTCCGTCTTCACAACCCATCGATTGACTGGACGACTACGCAGATACTAGCATGGGGTCCCTCCTGTGCTGAGACCTGTTTGTCCAAAGTGCTTCCTGTTTGTTCTTCATCCCCCAGGTCGTCTGATGTTCCACCTCCTCCATATCAAAACTACACAGATGTGTTCAGTAAAGCCTCCGCTGATATCCTTCCTCCTCATAGAGAATGGGACTGTCCAATTGATCTCATCCCAGGGAAGGTTCCACCTCGAGGCCGAACTTATCCGTTGTCCCTTCCAGAGACGCATTCCATGGAGGAGTACATCAAAGAGAACCTGGCGAAGGGTTTTATTCGACCTTCCTCTTCTCCAGCTGGCGCAGGCTTCTTTTTCGTTAAAAAGAAGGACGGTGGCCTGCGGCCGTGCATTGACTACAGAGGTTTGAACGACATTACCGTTAAGAACCGTTATCCTTTACCCTTGATTACAGAGCTCTTCGATAGAGTTAGCGGAGCAACCATCTTTACAAAGTTGGATTTGAGGGGTGCCTACAATCTCATCCGGATCCGTGAGGGTGACGAGTGGAAGACCGCCTTTAACACCCGGGATGGACACTATGAGTACCTCGTCATGCCCTTCGGATTGAGCAACGCTCCAGCTGTTTTCCAGCATTTCGTAAATGAAATCTTCAGAGACATCCTGTACCGCCATGTTGTGGTTTATCTAGATGATATCCTTATCTTTGCCAATAATCTACAGGAACATCGCTTCTGGGTAAAGGAGGTTCTGTCCCGTCTCCGTGTCAATCATCTCTATTGCAAATTAGAGAAATGTGTTTTTGAAGTCAAATCCATTCCGTTTCTAGGTTACATTGTGTCCGGTTCCGGACTAGAGATGGATCCTGAGAAACTACAAGCAATCCAGAATTGGCCGATTCCCCTAACCCTCAAAGGGGTCCAGAGGTTCTTAGGGTTCGCCAATTACTACAGAAAGTTTATACGAGACTTTTCCACCATTGTGGCGCCTATCACTGCTTTTACCAAGAAGGAACTTTGTGGTCAGCGGTTGACCGAAAGTAACCTCACCGCTGACCACAAAGTTCCCACCATTGGTTACAATGGAGCGCATAGGCGCTACATTGTAACATTGCCGTGTGCTGCCTGTCATACAGTACAGGAGCACATAGCCAATCAGGAGGGTGCCACAATGTGGCGCTCCCTGATTGGCTGATGGAACCCTCTTAGACATAAGTCAGAGGGGGTTTCTGGCATTCGGGGAAAGGGGTCCCATGTGAAAACATGGGGCCCCTTTCAGTGCGAGGTCGGGTATCCGTTTTTTGTTTTTTTTGCCAAGTACCTGGATTACAAATGGATTACAAGAAGAGCCTTCTACACTGGATTTTGTGAGTATAATTTTTTCCACAGGTACACCATGGATTCTACATGGAGAAGAGTACCGACCCTCATGTGAACATAGGTAAGTATGTGTATATGGAGGTGTGGATGTATGCATTAAAGTTTTACTTTCACGGTGTGTGTCTTATGTTTTTATTGGGGTATTTTTTTAGTAGTAGTACTACAGGTACCAGCGGGCCCGGTTTTCCACTGCATGCTGGTACTTGTGGTTCTCCAAGTACCAGCTTGCGGGGGAGGCTTGCTGGGACTTGTAGTACTGCTACTAAAAACCATATTCATTTTTTTACAAAACGGCTATCAGCCTCCCATCCGCAGCCCTTGGATGGGGGGGACAGCCTCGGGCTTCACCCCTGGTCCTTGGGTGGCTGGAGGGGGGGGACCCCTTGATTGAAGGGGTCCCCACTCCTCCAGGGTACCCTGGCCAGGGGTGACTAGTTGGTTATGTAATGCCAGGGCCGCCGGGACCTATATAAAAGTGTCCCCCGGCTGTGGCATTATGTATCTGGCTAGTGGAGCCCGGTGCTGGTTTCAGAAATACGGGGGACCCCTACGCTTTTTGTCCCCCGTATTTTTGGAACCAGGACCAGGCGCAGAGCCCGGTGCTGGTTGTTTAAATATGGGGGAACCCCTGACATTTTTTTTCCCATATTTTTGCAACCAGGACCGGCTCAAAGCCTGAGGCTGGTTTTGCTTAGGAGGGGGGACCCCACGCATTTTTTTTTTCAAAAAAATAACACTTTCCCATCCCCTTCCTACTGATAAACATGCACGGATCTCATGGATCCGTGCATGCCTATCCAAACACGGGATAAAAAAGCAGGTCTGTTTTTTTTTAGCACTTTTTCACGAATTGTATTTCAGCACGGCAGTGTTTGGCTATTGTCGGCAGTGTTTGTGATTTGCACTTTTTAGTAAATTACCGATTTCTACCAAATTGCAGGCGTATTTGACCGATGGAGTATTGATTCGTAATTTTTTCCTAGGACTTCCAAAATATTATGAATGCCCTCATCACTGCCGAGATTTTTGCTTAGTAAATTCCCGACATGACACTTTGAAGAAAAAACGTCATCTCGGTCAAAATCGGGACCTTAGTAAATATACCCCATAGTGTCAAGTGTTCTTCACATATATCTCCACAGTGTATGTAAGTGGATCATCTCTCACTTATAGTGTCAGATGTACCAAGTGATAATTAGAGCAACAAGTCACCTCTCAGGTGTCCTTAATATGTATTTCCTCAGTACGTATTAATGAATCATCTCTCACCTATAGTGTCAGATGTGCAGTACTTCTACCTCTCACATATAGTATCAGATATTGCTGGATTGGTGGGTATTTTAATATATGATAGTGTCACCAATAAATGTTATTAATTTGCTAGCCTCAAATTCTTTTACATAATCTGAGACTGATATTTCCCTTATATATTTGATCTAATTATTTTAGGTCTCTCACTCATCTGTGTCAGACCTCAATATATATCATAATATAGGAGGGAATTATTGTGTGATCTTCCCTTTCACCTTCAAAAATATCCTCCTACTGTTATAGGTAGTAATTCTATCTTCTAATAGATATTATATGGCTTGCTCATCCCCTCCATCCGGAAAATATGTTGTATATAATGGAGCCTCCCTATTTGAACCTTATATCTCGACAGGAGTTATTTGACAATAATAAGTTAAATGTGCATCCAGTTGTAAACATTAAAAGTGCCAGATAATCAAATTGTGCTCTCTGAGGTACGTCATGCTCGTGTCATGCATAGTGTGATCGCCTTTATTAGACAGGCATATGTATGTCTGTGTACTATCTTAATTCAATGGAAATTCTAATATATATATATATATATATAGAAAAAATGTATAGACTCGTGCGCTTCTTTAGGGATCGACAGTACAAAGAATTATTTGTCTGAACAATATAATAAATTTGCTAATGGAGTAGCCACAACTGGCTGATATCGCGGTTTTGTAGGCTTCAATAAGTCTTTGTCAGCACCTTCCACTCTTCAGGGTGGCAGCTCAGTTCCTCAGTGTACCAAAGGTATATGGCATAAATTCTGTAGCAAAAGAGGATGGAGAAGAACAAGCGCCTATGGTGCAGTAAGTTCTTTAAAGTGTTATAATGACACTTGAGAAAATATAAATGCGTACCAGATGAAATCTTTAAACCACGCCTAATAGTAAGATGCCAGTCAGGATATTTCTCACCAACAACACCATCTATAAATCAGAGAAGACGGAATCGCCGCATAGCGTAATACTTCTGGATTAACAATAATATCCCCACAAACACCCAGTTGAGCGTACCGGATTAAGATGAAAAGTCAGCATAGACATTTAGGGGTCTTGTATCCAGAAATCTCTCATCAATAAATTCTGTAGCAAAAAAGGATGGAGAAGAACAAGCGCCTATGGTGCAGTAAGTTCTTTAAAGTGTTATAATGACACTTGAGAAAATATAAATGCGTACCAGATGAAATCTTTAAACCACGCCTAATAGTAAGATGCCAGTCAGGATATTTCTCACCAACAACACCATCTATAAATCAGAGAAGACGGAATCGCCGCATAGCGTAATACTTCTGGATTAACAATGATATCCCCACAAACACCCAGTTGAGCGTACCAGATTATGATGAAAAGTCAGCATAGACATTTAGGGGTCTTGTATCCAGAAATCTCTCATCAATAAATTCATCAGCTTCTGGTTACCAGAGTGTTTAGCAGTAACACCGTGACTATAGTAACAGATGTAATATGTGTGAGAAATACTGAGCGGTTACATCGGAGACAATGTGGCGATGAAGCTGATGAATTTATTGATGAGAGATTTCTGGATACAAGACCCCTAAATGTCTATGCTGACTTTTCATCTTAATCTGGTACGCTCAACTGGGTGTTTGTGGGGATATCATTGTTAATCCAGAAGTATTACGCTATGCGGCGATTCCGTCTTCTCTGATTTATAGATGGTGTTGTTGGTGAGAAATATCCTGACTGGCATCTTACTATTAGGCGTGGTTTAAAGATTTCATCTGGTACGCATTTATATTTTCTCAAGTGTCATTATAACACTTTAAAGAACTTACTGCACCATAGGCGCTTGTTCTTCTCCATCCTCTTTTGCTACAGAATTTATTGATGAGAGATTTCTGGATACAAGACCCCTAAATGTCTATGCTGACTTTTCATCTTAATCCGGTACGCTCAACTGGGTGTTTGTGGGGATATTATTGTTAATCCAGAAGTATTACGCTATGCGGCGATTCCGTCTTCTCTGATTTATAGATGGTGTTGTTGGTGAGAAATATCCTGACTGGCATCTTACTATTAGGCGTGGTTTAAAGATTTCATCTGGTACGCATTTATATTTTCTCAAGTGTCATTATAACACTTTAAAGAACTTACTGCACCATAGGCGCTTGTTCTTCTCCATCCTCTTTTGATATATATATATATATATATATATATATATATATATATCATGCATGGTAAATGAAACAAAATACCCTATGTTCTATTTAATTAAATTTAACATGTAGATGACCATATATATGTCTACCCTTTTAACATGACATTCCACTAAACATCAATCGTGATCTGAGGGCAGCCCCTATAAGTGTAACCTCTGAGGGGTAGCTAGATGTTACATATGCTGTTAGATACAAGGTGGGGATACAGTTTGAGTATTATCCAATTTATTGTGTAAGTGTGGTATATACATCCATTCAAGTGGATTAACGTCTGATCTATAGTCCCCTCTTATATTTGTATAGGCAGACACGGAAGGTATTTAATATGAAAGCACGTACATAATCCAATTGTGCACATACTATGCATAAGATATAGTCTGAACCTAATATCAATCTTTATAGTGAACGAAACATTATCCCCGGGCACTGTATATTCGTACAGCTCCCGATATGTCAGGTAAACACTAATATGTATTTGCAGGCTCAGAGAGCTGATAGCCAGTTTTTATAATGATCAACACATTATCCACGGGCACTGTATATTCGTACAACTCCTGCTATGACAGATAAACAGTTACATATATAAGCAGGCTCTAAGAGCTAATTAGTCTATTTCTACAGTGATCGGCACACTATCCGCGGGCACTATATATTAGTACAGCTCCCGTTATATCAGGTAACCGCTTATATATATTTGCAGGCACAGAGAGCTGATAGTCAGTTTTTATGGTGATCGGCACGCTATCCACGGGCACTATATAGTTGTACAGCTCACGCTATGTCAAGTAAACATTTATAGTTAATTGCAGGCTCAGACAGCTGATGGTGAGACAAATCACTTATTTCTAATCTCAAATCTACTGTCAAGACAGCTATGCACAGTCTTAAATCTTAAATAGTGTGGAGGGTACAGGGCTGCCCCTGTGTTGGCCGCGATGGCCCTTATTCATCTGAATTCCACTGTGCCGCACAGTTATAGTGTATTACTGGAAGGCTACACAATCTCTACTAATGAAAGAATATGATTCATTCGGTGTGTACAGTATAAAAGGGCATGAGAGACAGATACGTAGGACGCTCAGGTCCTACGTACGTTTCGCATTCACTTCGTCAGGGTAATCTGAGCCTTCTGAGGCAGGGGTGAGGTAACCTTTTATTCTGTCCGCTTCCAATCAATTGACGGCGCGGGTCTTTCAAATCTAGTGACGTATTCAAATCAGTTGGGGCTGCTCGTATCTCTACATCATCACTTGCAGACCCGCGTATCTCCATATCTTTGAAGTATATCACCTGCATTTTTAGGTTGATCAATGAGCAATCAATTATATTGCCGCATTGGCAATCTGCTATTGTAATGGTTATTTCCCATTATACATAAATACGCTTTTTTGAGACCAAATTATGTTATATTTTATTTTGTGTTGTATAGTATTTTATTATTGATGTATGAAGTTATTAAAATACAGTTATGCAATATTCTCTCATTTGTCATTTATTGTAAATTCAGCATGATAAATACAGTAACTTTAAGGGTGTAAGTAGTGGGGATGTCCTACATAATTCCATACCATGAACATAAGAGAGATTATGTTAATGAGGAGTTGTTAAGTATTATATATTATTCAATGCCTTATACCAAGTGTATCTAATTTGAAAGCTATAATAATATATATTTTTTTATATTATTCAACTATGATTCTGTATGATTAAATAGTAAAGGTTGTCCCATTTTCATCTGAGAACTATGGTTGTAAATAACAGTGTTTGTTTAGTTCAATATTATTTCTAATATTAATAATTTCATATCATAGCATAATATTGATATATGTGTTCATATCATACCATCGTGTTGGGAATATGTGTATAAAATATAAAAATTAAAGTAAAAAGGGATTAATAACATGTATGATACCATGAAGAATGTGTAAATAATAAATGTAAATAATATCTATACAGTGTTATATAAATATGATAATTAAATATATTAAAATAAAAGTGGAGATGTGTATAAAAATAAAGGTGAGAAATAATAGTGAGAAATAAAAAAGAAAATAAATATGAAAATAAAAAATATATAGGAAGCATTCGTATGTGTAAATATAGTAATTTACCTTATACTAAATTATGTGTACCCTAACTGCTTGCATAGGATGATTGTGTCTTTGTGCATGTAATGAATTTATGAATTCTATTAAACTATACAGTGGCAGGGTGATTGAATACAATATTTGACAATACTCTACTAAGTTGTGAATAACAAATCGTGTAAACAATCATCCAAAACATACTATTTGAGTGATAGTGAGATATGGTGACAAAAAGAAATAGAAAGCAGAATATTTGTTACAGTGTATATACATATATATATATATATATATATATGGATGATAATCATACTTCTTTACACCTGTATAGTATGTAACATCCTTTCAGCTCTAAAAACTGTAAAGGATTACAATTTTAAAATGATAATTGTGTTACAGTCCATTACTACTTAAATTCTTATCCAAGTCCATAAATGGGTTATATAGTCCTATAGTACAGTGCTAACAGTCTACATTGTGCTTACTATTCCTCTGTTGGTAATAATCTCAATTTGTCTTTATGGACTCAGTATATATAAATTGTTAGTTCTTATCAATAGTGACTGAAGAACATTTGTATAGCCTAATTGTCCATGTATAGAGTCCTCATGGATGGATAAATTATGACGTAGAGGTAAGTATTTGGTCTGTTTGATTTTTTATTTTTTATTATTTTTTATGTTTTTTATTATTTATCTTTTTTATTTTTTATTTTTTTGTATATTGTTGGTATAGTCAACTGCTTTAGTTCACTATCTACTGATTATGCATGTAGTCAGACTGGGTAATAAACAATAAAATATATTCAAAAGAGGTGAGTGTTACATTCTTTTACCCCTCGGCTTAATCTGACAGATATTTTTATTTTCATTATGATCTGTTATCTTGTAGGCTACGTATACCAATGATTATATGAGATTATAGTTTATCCCAAAGAGGTAAGTAGAGATTTTAACATACATTAAATAATGACACGTCTCAAAAAATAACAGAAGATGAATATCTCACGGCTACTAGTGCGAGGAGCTGCAGGAGAACTATTTCTACATAAATTTATAAGCTCATGACTATATATCGTCTCAGTTGTATCTTCGAATCGGAGGAGGTTCTAACACTGAGGATTACAATAAATTATGGTTGTTCCACCAATATGAGAAAGAAAAGGAGTCCTCAATACATGATAAATAGTGACATCTACTGGGTAAAAAGGACTGGATGTCTAATGTGTGTCTAAGAATGTTACTGCTCTAAGAAGTATGAAAGAAGTATATTTTTACAAGATACACTAAGAGCACAGTGATATCTTGTTAGATCTTAAAGCCTAAAGAAGATGTTCACAGAAAAGGTTGGTAACTATTATTTTCATTAATTCCTTTTGGTGTCATACTATCTAGAAGGAAAATCCATCTAGTTTCTTTCTTTAGCAGTTAACTATCTAGGTCTCCTCCCCTTATGCTCAGAGTAACTTTCTCTAAGGCAAATGCTTTGAGACCTTTGGGGGAGCCATCATGAAATCTCAAGAAATGCTTAGCGACAGGTGTCAGTATTTTAAAGTTTGCTTGATCTTTCTTGGCATTCCTTACCGACCCCACGTGTTCCAAGATCCTTTGTTTAAGAGGTCTGATGGTTTTGCCTATATATCCTTTGCCACAAGGGCATTCAAGTCGATATATGACTCCCGAAGTTCGACAATCCACATAATTCTTAATGTAGCAGGTCTTTTTGAATTTATCCTGAAATGATTTGTTTTCCACCATATACTGGCAGGCCTTGCAGTTTTTGCATTTGTAAGAACCTTCTGAATTGTATAGGCTTTTAGTAATAGGTGGTAGATGACTTCTAACTAGTGATGTTCACCGGACATTTTTCGGGTTTTGTGTTTTGGTTTTGGAATCGGTTCCGCGGCCGTGTTTTGGATTCGGACGCGTTTTGGCAAAACCTCACCGAAAATTTTTTGTCGGATTCGGGTGTGTTTTGGATTCGGGTGTTTTTTACAAAAAAACCTAAAAAACAGCTTAAATCATAGAATTTGGGGGTCATTTTGATCCCATAGTTTTATTAACCTCAATAACCATAATTTCCAATCATTTCCAGTCTATTCTGAACACTTCACACCTCACAATATTATTTTTAGTCCTAAAATTTGCACCGAGGTCGCTGAATGGCTAAGGTAAGCGACACAAGTGGCCGACACAAACACCTGGCCCATCTAGGAGTGGCACTGCAGTGTCAGGCAGGATGGCACTTCAAAAAAATAGTCCCCAAACAGCACATGATGCAAAGAAAAAAAGAGGTGCACCAAGGTCGCTGTGTGACTAAGCTAAGCGACACAAGTGGCCGACACAAACACCTGGCCCATCTAGGAGTGGCACTGCAGTGTCAGGCAGGATGGCACTTCAAAAAAATTGTCCCCAAACAGCACATGATGCAAAGAAAAAAGAGGCGCACCAAGGTCGCTGTGTGACTAAGCTAAGCGACACAAGTGGCCGACACAAACACCTGGCCCATCTAGGAGTGGCACTGCAGTGTCAGGCAGGATGGCACTTCAAAAAAATTGTCCCCAACAGCACATGATGCAAAGAAAAATTAAAGAAAAAAGAGGTGCAAGATGGAATTGTCCTTGGGCCCTTCCACCCACCCTTATGTTGTATAAACAGGACATGCACACTTTAACCAACCCATCATTTCAGCGACAGGGTCTGCCACACGACTGTGACTGAAATGACTGGTTGGTTTGGGCCCCCACCAAAAAAAGAAGCAATCAATCTCTCCTTGCACAAACTGGCTCTACAGAGGCAAGATGTCCACCTCATCATCATCCTCCGATTCCTCACCCCTTTCACTGTGTACATCCCCCTCCTCACAGATTATTAATTCGTCCCCACTGGAATCCACCATCTCAGGTCCCTGTGTACTTTGTGGAGGCAATTACTGCTGGTGAATGTCTCCATGGAGGAATTGATTATAATTAATTTTGATGAACATCTTCTCCACATTTTCTGGAAGTAACCTCGTACGCCGATTGCTGACAAGGTGAGCAGCTGCACTAAACACTCTTTCGGAGTACACACTGGAGGGAGGGCAACTTAGGTAGAATAAAGCCAGTTTGTGCAAGGGCCTCCAAATTGCCTCTTTTTCCTGCCAGTATACGTACGGACTGTCTGACGTGCCTACTTGGATGCGGTCACTCATATAATCCTCCACCATTCTTTCAATGGTGAGAGAATCATATGAAGTGACAGTAGACGACATGTCAGTAATCGTTGGCAGGTCCTTCAGTCCGGACCAGATGTCAGCACTCACTCCAGACTGCCCTGCATCACCGCCAGCGGGTGGGCTCGGAATTCTTAGCCTTTTCCACGCACCCCCAGTTGCGGGAGAATGTGAAGGAGGAGATGTTGACGGGTCACGTTCCGCTTGACTTGACAATTTTCTCACCAGCAGGTCTTTGAACCTCTGCAGACTTGTGTCTGCCGGAAAGAGAGATACAACGTAGGTTTTAAATCTAGGATCGAGCACGGTGGCCAAAATGTAGTGCTCTGATTTCAACAGATTGACCACCCGTGAATCCTGGTTAAGCGAATTAAGGGCTCCATCCACAAGTCCCACATGCCTAGCGGAATCGTTTTTTTTTTTGTTTCTCCTTCAATGTCTCCAGCTTCTTCTGCAAAAGCCTGATGAGGGGAATGACCTGACTCAGGCTGGCAGTGTCTGAACTGACTTCACGTGTGGCAAGTTCAAAGGGTTGCAGAACCTTGCACAACGTTGAAATCATTCTCCACTGCGCTTGAGTCAGGTGCATTCCCCCTCCTTTGCCTATGTCGTGGGCAGATGTATAGGCTTGAATGGCCTTTTGCTGCTCCTCCATCCTCTGAAGCATATAGAGGGTTGAATTCCACCTCGTTACCACCTCTTGCCTCAGGTGATGGCAGGGCAGGTTCAGGAATGTTTGGTGGTGCTCCAGTCTTCTGTACGCGGTGGCTGAATGCCGAAAGTGGCCCGCAATTCTTCGGGCCACCGACAGCATCTCTTGCACGCCCCTGTCGTTTTTTAAATAATTCTGCACCACCAAATTCAATGTATGTGCAAAACATGGGACGTGCTGGAATTTGCCCACATGTAATGCACGCACAATATTGCTGGCGTTGTCCGATGTCACAAATCCCCAGGAAAGTCCAGTTGGGGTGAGCCATTCTGCGATGATCTTCCTCAGTTTCCGTAAGAGGTTGTCAGCTGTGTGCCTCTTCTGGAAAGCGGTGATACAAAGCGTAGCCTGCCTAGGAATGAGTTGGCGTTTGCGAGATGCTGCTACTGGTGCCGCCACTGCTGTTCTTGCTGCGGGAGGCAATACATCTACCCAGTGGGCTGTCACAGTCATATAGTCCTGAGTCTGCCCTGCTCCACTTGTCCACATGTCCGTTGTTAAGTGGACATTGGGTTCAACTGCATTTTTTAGGACACTGGTGAGTCTTTTTCTGAGGTCTGTGTACATTTTCGGTATTGCCTGCCTAGAGAAATGGAACCTAGATGGTATTTGGTACCGGAAACACAGTACCTCAATCAAGTCTCTAGTTGCCTCTGAATTAACGATGGATACCGGAACCACGTTTCTCACCGCCCAGGCTGCCAAGGCCTGAGTTATCTGCTTTGCAGCAGGATGACTGCTGTGATATTTAATCTTCCTCGCAAAGGACTGTTGGACAGTCAATTGCTTACTGGAAGTAGTACAAGTGGTCTTCCGACTTCCCCTCTGGGATGACGATCGACTCCCAGCAGCTACAACAGCAGCGCCAGCAGCAGTAGGCGTTACACTCAAGGATGCATTGGAGGAATCCCAGGCAGGAGAGGACTCGTCAGACTTGCCAGTGACATGGCCTGCAGGACTATTGGCTTTCCTGGGTAAGGAGGAAATTGACACTGAGGGAGTTGGTGCTGTGGTTTGCAGAAGCTTGGTTACAAGAGGAAGGGATTTAGTGGTCAGTGGACTGCTTCCGCTGTCACCCAAAGTTTTTGAACTTGTCACTGACTTATGATGAATGCGCTGCAGGTGACGTATAAGGGAGGATGTTCCGAGGTGGTTAACGTCCTTACCCCTACTTATTACAGCTTGACAAAGGCAACACACGGCTTGACACCTGTTGTCCGCATTTGTGTTGAAATAATTCCACACCGAAGAGCTGATTTTTTTTTTGTATTTTGACCAGGCATGTCAATGGCCATATTCGTCCCACGGACAACAGGTGTCTCCCCGGGTGCCTGACTTAAACAAACCACCTCACCATCAGAATCCTCCTTGTCAATTTCCTCCCCAGCGCCAGCAACACCCATATCCTCATCCTGATGTACTTCAACAGTGACATCTTCAATTTGACTATCAGGAACTGGACTGCGGGTGCTCCTTCCAGCACTTGCAGGGGGCGTGCAAATGGTGGAAGGCGCAAGCTCTTCCCGTCCAGTGTTGGGAAGGTCAGGCATCGCAACCGACACAATTGGACTCTCCTTGGGTATTTGGGATTTAGAAGAACGCACAGTTCTTTGCTGTGCTTTTGCCAGCTTAAGTCTTTTCATTTTTCTAGCGAGAGGATGAGTGCTTCCATCCTCATATGAAGCTGAACCACTAGCCATGAACATAGGCCAGGGCCTCAGCCGTTCCTTGCCACTCCGTGTCGTAAATGGCATATTGGCAAGTTTACGCTTCTCCTCAGACGCTTTTAATTTTGATTTTTGGGTCATTTTACTGAACTTTTGTTTTTTGGATTTTACATGCTCTCTACTATGACATTGGGCATCGGCCTTGGCAGATGACGTTGATGGCATTTCATCGTCTCGGCCATGACTAGTGGCAGCAGCTTCAGCACGAGGTGGAAGTGGATCTTGATCTTTCCCTATTTTAACCTCCACATTTTTGTTCTCCATTTTTTAATGTGTGGATTTATATGCCAGTAACTTCAACAGTGACATCTTCAATTTGACTATCAGGAACTGGACTGCGGGTGCTCCTTCCAGCACTTGCAGGGGGTGTGCAAATGGTGGAAGGCGCAAGCTCTTCCCGTCCAGTGTTGGGAAGGTCAGGCATCGCAACCGACACAATTGGACTCTCCTTGGGTATTTGTGATTTAGAAGAACGCACAGTTCTTTGCTGTGCTTTTGCCAGCTTAAGTCTTTTCATTTTTCTAGCGAGAGGATGAGTGCTTCCATCCTCATGTGAAGCTGAACCACTAGCCATGAACATAGGCCAGGGCCTCAGCCGTTCCTTGCCACTCCGTGTTGTAAATGGCATATTGGCAAGTTTACGCTTCTCCTCAGACGCTTTTAATTTTGATTCTTGGGTCATTTTACTGAACTTTTGTTTTTTGGATTTTACATGCTCTCTACTATGACATTGAGCATCGGCCTTGGCAGATGACGTTGATGGCATTTCATCGTCTCGGCCATGACTAGTGGCAGCAGCTACAGCACGAGGTGGAAGTGGATCTTGATCTTTCCCTATTTTAACCTCCACATTTTTGTTCTCCATTTTTTAATGTGTGGAATTATATGCCAGTAACTATCAATAGCAATGGCCTACTACTATATATACTGCGCACAACTGAAATGCACCACAGGTATGGATGGATAGTATACTTGACGACACAGAGGTAGGTAGAGCAGTGGCCTTCCGTACCGTACTGCTATATATACTGGTGGTCACTGTCAGCAATCTGCAAAATTAAAATGCACCACAGGTATAGAATGTAGATGGATAGTATACTTAATGACGACACAGAGGTAGGTACAGCAGTGGCCTTCCGTACCGTACTGCTATATATAGTATACTGGTGGTCACTGTGTCAGCAAACTGCAAAACTAAAATGCACCACAGGTATAGAATGTAGATGAATAGTATACTTAATGACGACACAGAGGTAGGTACAGCAGTGGCCTTCCGTACCGTACTGCTATATATAGTATACTGGTGGTCACTGTGTCAGCAAACTGCAAAACTAAAATGCACCACAGGTATGGAATGTAGATGGATAGTATACTTAATGATGACACAGAGGTAGGTAGAGCAGTGGCCTTCCGTACCGTACTGCTATATATAGTATACTGGTGGTCACTGTATCAGCAAACTGCAAAACTAAAATGCACCACAGGTATAGAATGTAGATGGATAGTATACTTAATGACGACACAGAGGTAGGTACAGCAGTGGCCTTCCGTACCGTACTGCTATATATAGTATACTGGTGGTCACTGTGTCAGCAAACTGCAAAACTAAAATGCACCACAGGTAAAGAATGTAGATGGATAGTATACTTAATGACGACACAGAGGTAGGTACAGCAGTGGCCTTCCGTACTGCTATATATAGTATACTGGTGGTCACTGTGTCAGCAAACTGCAAAACTAAAATGCACCACAGGTATAGAATGTAGATGGATAGTATACTTAATGACGACACAGAGGTAGGTACAGCAGTGGCCTTCCGTACCGTACTGCTATATATAGTATACTGGTGGTCACTGTGTCAGCAAACTGCAAAACTAAAATGCACCACAGTTATAGAATGTAGATGGATAGTATACTTAATGACGACACAGAGGTAGGCACAGCAGTGGCCTTCCGTACCGTACTGCTATATATAGTATACTGGTGGTCACTGTGTCAGCAAACTGCAAAACTAAAATGCACCACAGGTATAGAATGTAGATGGATAGTATACTTAATGACGACACAGAGGTAGGTACAGCAGTGGCCTTCCGTACCGTACTGCTATATATATACTGGTGGTCACTGTGTCAGCAAACTGCACAACTGAAATGCACCACAGGTATAGAATCTAGATGGATAGTATACTTAATGACGACACAGAGCTAGGTACAGCAGTGGCCTACTGTACCGTAATGCTATATATTATATACTGGTGGTCACTGGTCAGCAAAACTCTGCACTGTACTCCTCCTATATAATATTATACTGGTGGTCCCCAGTCCCTACAATAAAGCAGCACACTGAGCACAGATATGGAGTGTTTTTCAGGCAGACAACGTATACTGGTGGTCACTGTCAGCAAAACTCTGCACTGTACTCCTGCTATATAATACAGCTGCTCCCCAGTCCCCACAATTAAGCAGTGTGAGCACAGATATATGCAGCACACTGAGCACAGATATGGAGCGTTTTTTTTCAGGCAGAGAACGGATAACTGGTGGTCACTGATCAGCAAAACTCTGCACTGTACTCCTCCTATATTATACAGCTGCTCCCCAGCCCTCCCCACAATTAAGCAATAGTGCACAATCAAGTTCAACAATAACGGAGAGGACGCCAGCCACGTCCTCTCCCTAACATTTCCAATGCACGAGTGAAAATGGCGGCGACGCGCGGCTGCTTATATAGAATCCGAATCTTGCGAGAATCCGACAGCGGGATGATGACGTTCGGGCGCGCTCGGGTTAACCGAGCCATACGGGAGAATCCGAGTATGGCTTGGACCCGTGTAAAAAGGGTGAAGTTCGGGGGGGTTCGGTTTCTGAGAAACCGAACCCGCTCATCACTACTTCTAACCAGAGTGTCCTTAAGACTTATATATAAATCTCTGATAAACTAGAGACAAACATAAGGAGCGCTGGTTTAAAATTCAATTCATAAATTTAATATCAATTTAAACACACATAGTATAGTAAAAACTCAATTGAGTATCTATATAAGCTGACGCTTCAATAAGCTCATAAAAGTGCACATAACTGTATTTAAAAGTTCAAAGATAGATTCCAATCATGATCTACAGCAACAGAAATCAGCTGGTAATTGTCGGTCAAAGCTTAATTAGCAATCCAGGGTTCCTTTTATCTGCCTTTCAGTTGTAATTATGTCCTCCAAGTGCGCAGATGATTAGAGAGCATAGAATGGTTTTATGATAATTCAGATTAGACCTCTATAGCAGTTCAATTATCCGTTTAGTATAATCACACAGACAATGCAGAAGATGGAATTACCAGACCAGGCTGTCACGGAAATTTCTCCACCAAATTGCTAGTATTTTTCAAGCTGACACTGCATGGATACTTAACGGTGTTGGACCCAGCGGTCAGGATGTCCCGGGAGGGCTTGCCGGATATGGCGGTCACGGCGTTCGGTCCTCACAACTGGTAGACGCACTGAAAGGTTTGCACACGGAGGAAACGAGTGGCAGGGAACCAGGCTGACTGTAGCATACACGGTGCCCAATGGAGCGTCCTCTACGCGTTTCTCCGCTCTAGTGGTAAGCGGTTTCCTCAGGAGAAATTTCCGTGACAGCCTGGTCTGGTAATTCCATCTTCTGCATTGTCTGTGTGATTATACTAAACGGATAATTGAACTGCTATAGAGGTCTAATCTGAATTATCATAAAACCATTCTATGCTCTCTAATCATCTGCGCACTTGGAGGACATAATTACAACTGAAAGGCAGATAAAAGGAACCCTGGATTGCTAATTAAGCTTTGACCGACAATTACCAGCTGATTTCTGTTGCTGTAGATCATGATTGGAATCTATCTTTGAACTTTTAAATACAGTTATGTGCACTTTTATGAGCTTATTGAAGCGTCAGCTTATATAGATACTCAATTGAGTTTTTACTATACTATGTGTGTTTAAATTGATATTAAATTTATGAATTGAATTTTAAACCAGCGCTCCTTATGTTTGTCTCTAGTTTATCAGAGATTTATATATTTATCTTATCTTGACATCCAGTTGTCCCATAGGAGCTGCTATTGGAAGCTATTTATTATATGTATTGACAAAAGATAAAACCTTTTTTCCGTGTGTATACAGGTAGATATATTTGCTTTTGTGCGCCCGATCAAATATTCATATACACTCAAGTAACGTTGAGTGTATATTGAAAATTATATTTGTCCTTAAGACTTATTGATCTCCTCCAGCTGGCTTGGACCTTTTGAGGTAATATTTCACGGAGATCTGTGTCCGTCATTAGAACAGGCCAATGCCTTTGTAGACTTTGTAGAATAAGTCTCCATTCTGTGTTAAATGTACCTATAAATCTAAGGCACTCATTGTCCTGTTTTGATGTTCTATCCGAGTTGGGAACAAATAAGGAGTCTCTCGTTCTTTTATGTGTCTCCTTTTTAGCAGTTCGTATGATTTCCCTACTATACCCTCTGGTTTTGAATCTGCTAGCCAGTTCATGAGATCTTTTCTTGTAAGTCTGAGGGTTGGAGCAATTCCTTTTAGTCCTCAGGAATTCCCCTTTAGGTACCCCTCTGATGGTAGCAAGTAAGTGTGAGCTGCTTGCATGCAAGATGCTATTTGTAGCAGTCTCCTTACGGTAA
The DNA here is from genome assembly GCF_028390025.1 of Pseudophryne corroboree. Lineage (NCBI taxonomy): Eukaryota > Metazoa > Chordata > Amphibia > Anura > Myobatrachidae > Pseudophryne > Pseudophryne corroboree. The sequence continues at coordinate 480,185,163 of NC_086445.1, read as the reverse complement.
AGGTCCGTAGATAGAGTACCATCTAACTCCATTCTGTTTCTTAAATCCAAGAAGTGTATTTCTTCCTGGCTTATTTCAGTAGATAATTTCAGGTTCAATGAGTTGTTATTAAGTTTAGCGATAAATTCCAGAAGGATGTTCTTACATCCTTCCCACATGACCAGGATATCGTCTATGTAACGGAGCAGATGATAATGTGCTCCGTGTACATATCGTTATCTTCTGTGAATACGCATTCTTTCTCCCACCATCCCAGGTAGATGATTGCATAAGTGGGGTGCACACATGGTCCCCATTGCAATACTTCGTACCTGGAGATAGTAGGCCTCATTGCAGACAAAATAATTTTTGGTAAGGACAAATTGTAGAAGAGTCAGGATAAAGTTATTCAGATCATGCTCTGCATTTGTGTTAAGAAAATATATTGATGCCTGTATCCCTGCCTCATGGTATATGCTGGTATATAGACTCTCGACATCACAACTAACCAGCCAAGCGTTGGCTAGTAGTGTGATATCCTGTATCTTCATGAGTACGTCTAAGGTGTCTCTAACATATGAGGGCAGGGATACCACGTTTTCTGAGATGATGGTCCACAAATATGCTGGCCTTTTCTGTCAGACCTCCTATTCCCGACACTATTGGCCTACCAGGAGGCTTGTGTTGATTTTTGTGTATCTTCGGGAGTAATTAAAACGTAGGGGTCTTTGGATTGTCTACTCTGAGAAATTCTTTATCTTGGTTTGTTATGGTCCCACTTTTATGGGCGTCCATTATGATGTTGTCATAGAGGTTTTTATAGTTGCTGGTGGGATTAAATATCAGGTGTTTATAGCATTGTTGATCTTGTAATTGTCTTAATACCTCTGTCATGTACATCTCGCGAGGCCATAACACAATATTCCCCCCCTTATCCGAGGGTTTTATGATTATGTCTTGCCATTGCTCCATTTCCTTCAGAGCATGTCTTTCTACTTCAGTGAGATTGTCATTATAATTGTCTGAAATTCCTGATTCTTTCAAATTATCCAGGTCTTTGAAAACAAGATCTAGGAAGACCTTGACCAGGGGGGCATATTGAGAAGTCTGGGAAGAATGAGGATTTCTTCTTGAGTTTCGAGGTTGTTATAGTCTCTGTTATTTCTGGATTTGATGTCTCTTCCAATTGTAGTTCTTCTAATATAGAAAATTGCTAGTTGTTCATCTTCAGAAAGGCCCAAATCCATTTGATTACCTACAAGGGGCTTGATGTTATTACTTACTTTTTGTTTGTTATTTTTTTCAAAGAATTACTTTAGAAGTATTTTGCATGTGAAAAGATGGAGGTCCTTTTCGCATTCAAAATGATCAAACTTTCTATGAGGTGAAAAGGATAGACCTTTACTGAGGAGCCTAATTTGGCCAGGGGTGAGAGTCCTTGTAGATAAATTTACTATCCTCAAGGAATCAGTGGTGCATGTTTCTATTTCCTATAGTGTATCCTCTCTCGTGGCTCTTCCCTCCAGTCCCATTCCTACCTTTTTCTTCTTGTTCCCCTTCCCCCTCCTTGTCCTCTTGTATTGGAATTGAACCTGGAGTGCCTGGGTGTTTGCCCTAAAAAAAGCCCTCTCTTTTTGAAAGCTAGTGGTACTTGTTCCTTCCCCTTCTGATGAGTCCATGTCAGATGTTGTGTAGTTCAATTGTCAGATTCTGGTTTGGATGGTCTTAGTCTCCATTTAAAAACTCTATTGTTAGAGTAATCATTCTTGTCCCTCTGCATTTTGTTCCTTTTTCTGTCCATGATAATTTTTTCATATTGGTCAATTTCTTTTTTATACTTCTCATAGACCTGTTGGAACTTATCCAAACTCTCATGCTTTTTCAGTTTATCTCCTAAAGTTGAGATCTCATGATTATATTTTATTAATGTTAATTCATCATGTTTCACAAAAATCCCAATCAAATCCAAGGAGCATTGTGTCAGGACTTTTTCCCAAGCTTCTTTTAATGTGTCATTTGCTAGCTCATATGAGGGAAAAATTCTAGGTCTTAAGCCCCTTGGAATAATATTCAGTTTTAAATAGTTCTCAAAGGTGGCCTTGTTCCACCATGTTCTTGTTTGTTTCATGAGAGTTTGCTTCAAAGTATAAAGATAATTCTGCCAATCCTAAACATTAGACACCACGACCCTCTGTTGACACAACTTTTGTATTGCATCCTTTATCACCTCTCTTTCGGGAAGAGAAGTTGGCAAGGCCGACACAAAAAAATGGTTGGGGGGCATCTCATGAAACTCCAGTCTGTACCCTTGGGACACTATGTCTAAGACCCAAGGATCCAGAGCCGAACGAACCCAGACCTGACTGAAGAATCGGAGATGGCCCCCCACCGGTAGGGACTCCCCAGGGGAGCCCCAGCATTATGCGGTGGACTTGGTAGAGGCAGGGGAGGACTTTTGTTCCTGGGTGCCTGACACTGCAGGCGACTTCCGTCCCCTACCTCTACCCTTTGAAGCGAGGAAGGATGAGCCCTTACCTCTTTTGTATTTATTAGGCCGAAAGGACTGCATCTGCTGATGGGATGCCTTCTTCTGTTGTGTGGGAATAGGGAAGAAAAGATGACTTACCCGCCGTAGCGGTCGACACCAGGTCAGCCAGGCCGTCACCGAACAAGACACTACCTTTAAAGGGAGAGCTTCCATATTCTTCTTGGAGTCGGCATCAGCATTCCATTGGTGAACCCACAGCGCCCTCCTGGCCGAAATCGCCATGGCATTGGCTCTCGATCCCAAGAGGCCAACATCCCTCGCCGCATCCTTTAGGTAATCTGCAACGTCCTTGATATAACCAAGAGTCAAAAGAATATTATCTTTATCAAGAGCATCCATATCAGAAGCCAAATTTTCAGCCCACTTTGCAATAGCACTACTCACCCATACCGACGCCACAGCAGGTCTGAACAATGCACCAGTATTGACGAAAATGGACCTCAATGTCGTCTCCAGCTTGCGACCCGCCGGATCCTTGAGAGCAGCCGTGTCAGGAGACGGAAGCGCCACCTTCTTGGACAATCGCGAGAGAGCTTTGTCCACATTTGGAGACGACTCCCATTTTTTCCTATCGTCAGAGGGAAAAGGATATGCCATCAAAATTCGCTTGGGAATCTGCCACCGTTTTTCAGCAACTCCCAAGCCTTTTCACAAAGCTCATTCATTTCATGAGAGGGGGGAAATTTTACTTCAGGTCTTTTCCCTTTAAATAAACAAACTGTTGTGTCAGGAACGGCAGGTTCCTCAGATATACGTAAAACATCTTTAATGGCTATAATCATGTACTGAATACTTTTGACAACCTGTGGATGCAAAGAAGCCTCATTCAAATCGACATCGGAGTCAGAGTCCATGTCGGTACCTGTATCTGCCATCTGGTTAAAAGTAGTGATGAGCGGGTTCGGTTTCCGAGAAACCGAACCCCCCCGAGCTTTACCTTTTTTACACGGGTCCGAGCAGACTCGGATCCTCCCGCCTTGCTCGGTTAACCCGAGCGTGCCCGAACGTCATCATCCCGCTGTCGGATTCTCGCGAGATTCGGATTCTATAAGCAGCCGCGCGTCACCGCCATTTTCACACGTGCATTGGAGATGATAGGGAGAGGACGTGGCTGGCGTCCTCTCCGTTTAGTAGAAGACAGTTGATTTGATTGCTTGTGCTTGTTTATTACTATAATTGTGGGGAGGTTTGGGGAGCAGCTGTTAGGAGGAGTACAGTGCAGAGTTTAGTTTTTATCCGTCCTCTGCCTGAAAAAAATGCTCCATACCATATCTGTGCTCAGTGTGCTGCATGATATATCTGTGCTGAGTGCTCACACTGCTTAATTGTGGGGACTGGGGAGCAGCTATAGCAGGAGTACATTGCAGAGTTTTGCTGACAGTGACCACCAGTATACGTTTGTCTGCCTGAAAAACACTCCATATCTGTGCTCACAGTGTGCTGCTTTATTGTGGGGACTGGGGACCACCAGTATAATTAATATTATATAGGAGGAGTACAGTGCAGAGTGCACTGCTGTACCTACCTCTGTGTCGTCATCCATTAAGTATACTATCCATCTACATTCCTATACCTGTGGTGCATTTTAGTTTAGCAGTTTGCTGACAGTGTCCACCAGGTCCAGTATACTATATACAGCAGTACGGTAGGCCACTGCTGTACCTACTTCTGTGTCGTCACTCGTCATCCATTAAGTATACTATCCATCCATCTACATTGTATACCTGTGGTGCCTTTTTTTTAGACTAGTTTAGCAGTTTGCTGACACTGTCCACCAGGTCCAGTATGCTGTATATAGCAGTACGGTAGGCCACTGCTGTGTACCTACCTCTGTGTCGTCACTCGTCATCCATTAAGTATACTATCCATCCATCTACATTGTATACCTGTGGTGCCTTTTTTTTAGACTAGTTTAGCAGTTTGCTGACAGTGTCCACCAGGTCCAGTATACTGTATATAGCAGTACGGTAGGCCACTGCTGTGTACCTACCTCTGTGTTGTCACTCGTCATCCATTAAGTATACTATCCATCCATCTACATTGTATACCTGTGGTGCCTTTTTTTTAGACTAGTTTAGCAGTTTGCTGACACTGTCCACCTGGTCCAGTATACTGTATATAGCAGTACGGTAGGCCACTGCTGTGTACCTACCTCTGTGTCGTCACTCGTCATCCATTAAGTATACTATCCATCCATCTACATTGTATACCTGTGGTGCCTTTTTTTTAGACTAGTTTAGCAGTTTGCTGACAGTGTCCACCAGGTCCAGTATACTGTATATAGCAGTACGGTAGGCCACTGCTGTGTACCTACCTCTGTGTCGTTACTCGTCATCCATTAAGTATACTAGCCATCCATCTACATTGTATACCTGTGGTGCCTTTTTTTTAGACTAGTTTAGCAGTTTGCTGACAGTGTCCACCAGGTCCAGTATACTGTATATAGCAGTACGGTAGGCCACTGCTGTGTACCTACCTCTGTGTCGTCACTCGTCATCCATTAAGTATACTATCCATCCATCTACATTGTATACCTGTGGTGCCTTTTTTTTAGACTAGTTTAGCAGTTTGCTGACAGTGTCCACCAGGTCCAGTATACTGTATATAGCAGTACGGTAGGCCACTGCTGTGTACCTACCTCTGTGTCGTCACTCATCATCCATTAAGTATACTATCCATCCATCTACATTGTATACCTGTGGTGCCTTTTTTTTAGACTAGTTTAGCAGTTTGCTGACAGTGTCCACCAGGTCCAGTATACTGTATATAGCAGTACGGTAGGCCACTGCTGTGTACCTACCTCTGTGTCGTCACTCGTCATCCATTAAGTATACTATCCATCCATCTACATTGTATACCCGTGGTGCCTTTTTTTTAGACTAGTTTAGCAGTTTGCCGACACTGTCCACCAGGTCCAGTATACTGTATATAGCAGTACGGTAGGCCACTGCTGTGTACCTACCTCTGTGTCGTCACTCGTCATCCATTAAGTATACTATCCATCCATCTACATTGTATACCTGTGGTGCCTTTTTTTTAGACTAGTTTAGCAGTTTGCTGACAGTGTCCACCTGGTCCAGTATACTGTATATAGCAGTACGGTAGGCCACTGCTGTGTACCTACCTCTGTGCTGTCACTCATCATCCATTAAGTATACTATCCATCCATCTACATTGTATACCTGTGGTGCCTTTTAGTTGTGCGCAGTAAATATAGTAGTAGGCCATTGCTATTGATACTGGCATATAATTCCACACATTAAAAAATGGAGAACAAAAATGTGGAGGTTAAAGGGAAAGATCAAGATCCACTTCCACCTCGTGCTGAAGCTGCTACCACTAGTCATGGCCGAGATGATGAAATGCCATCAACGTCGTCTGCCAAGGCCGATGCCCAATGTCATAGTAGAGAGCATGTAAAATCCAAAACACAAAAGTTCAGTAAAATGACCCAAAAATCAAAATTAAAAGCGTCTGAGGAGAAGCGTAAACTTGCCAATATGCCATTTACGACACGGAGTGGCAAGGAACGGCTGAGGCCCTGGCCTATGTTCATGGCTAGTAGTTCAGCTTCAAATGAGGATGGAAGCACTCATCCTCTCGCTAGAAAAAAGAAAAGACTTAAGCTGGCAAAAGCACAGCAAAGAACTGTGCGTTCTTCAAAATCACAAATCTCCAAAGAGAGTCCAATTGTGTCGGTTGCGATGCCTGACCTTCCCAACACTGGACGGGAAGGGCTTGCGCCTTCCACCATTTGCACGCCCCCTGCAAGTGCTGGAAGGAGCACCCGCAGTCCAGTTCCTGATAGTCAAATTGAAGATGTCACTGTTGAAGTACACCAGGATGAGGATATGGGTGTTGCTGGCGCTAGGGAGGAAATTGACAAGGAGGATTCTGATGGTGAGGTGGTTTGTTTAAGTCAGGCACCCGGGGAGACACCTGTTGTCCGTGGGAGGAATATGGCCATTGACATGCCTGGTCAAAATGCAAAAAAAATCAGCTCTTCGGTGTGGAATTATTTCAACACAAATTAACAGGTGTCAAGCCGTGTGTTGCCTTTGTCAAGCTGTAATAAGTAGGGGTAAGGACGTTAACCACCTCGGAACATCCTCCCTTATACGTCACCTGCAGCGCATTCATCATAAGTCAGTGACAAGTTCAAAAACTTTGGGTGACAGCGGAAGCAGTCCACTGACCACTAAATCCCTTCCTCTTGTAACCAAGCTCCTGCAAACCACACCACCAACTCCCTCAGTGTCAATTTCCTCCTTACCCAGGAAAGCCAATAGTCCTGCAGGCCATGTCACTGGCAAGTCTGACGAGTCCTCTCCTGCCTGGGATTCCTCCGATGCATCCTTGAGTGTAACACCTACTGCTGCTGGCGCTGCTGTTGTTGCTGCTGGGAGTCGATCGCCATCCCAGAGGGGAAGTCGGAAGACCACTTGTACTACTTCCAGTAAGCAATTGACTGTCCAACAGTCCTTTGCGAGGAAGATGAAATATCACAGCAGTCATCCTGCTGCAAAGCGGATAACTGAGGCCTTGGCAGCCTGGGCGGTGAGAAACGTGGTTCCGGTATCCATCGTTAATTCAGAGCCAACTAGAGACTTGATTGAGGTACTGTGTCCCCGGTACCAAATACCATCTAGGTTCCATTTCTCTAGGCAGGCGATACCGAAAATGTACACAGACCTCAGAAAAAGACTCACCAGTGTCCTAAAAAATGCAGTTGTACCCAATGTCCACTTAATCACGGACATGTGGACAAGTGGAGCAGGGCAGACTCAGGACTATATGACTGTGACAGCCCACTGGGTAGATGTATTGCCTCCCGCAGCAAGAACAGCAGCGGCGGCACCAGTAGCAGCATCTCGCAAATGCCAACTCGTTAATAGGCAGGCTACGCTTTGTATCACCGCTTTCCAGAATAGCCACACAGCTGAAAACCTCTTACGGCAACTGAGGAAGATCATCGCAGAATGGCTTACCCCAATTGGACTCTCCTGGGGATTTGTGACATCGGACAACGCCAGCAATATTGTGCGTGCATTACATCTGGGCAAATTCCATCACGTCCCATGTTTTGCACATACCTTGAATTTGGTGGTGCAGAATTATTTAAAAAACGACAGGGGCGTGCAAGAGATGCTGTCGGTGGCCCGAAGAATTGCGGGCCACTTTCGGCGTTCAGCCACCGCGTACCGAAGACTGGAGCACCACCAAACATTCCTGAACCTGCCCTGCCATCATCTGAAGCAAGAGGTGGTAGCGAGGTGGAATTCAACCCTCTATATGCTTCAGAGGATGGAGGAGCAGCAAAAGGCCATTCAAGCCTATACATCTGCCCACGATATAGGCAAAGGAGGTGGAATGCACCTGACTCAAGCGCAGTGGAGAATGATTTCAACGTTGTGCAAGGTTCTGCAACCCTTTGAACTTGCCACACGTGAAGTCAGTTCAGACACTGCCAGCCTGAGTCAGGTCATTCCCCTCATCAGGCTTTTGCAGAAGAAGCTGGAGACATTGAAGGAGGAGCTAAAACAGAGCGATTCCGCTAGGCATGTGGGACTTGTGGATGGAGCCCTTAATTCGCTTAACCAGGATTCACGGGTGGTCAATCTGTTGAAATCAGAGCACTACATTTTGGCCACCGTGCTCGATCCTAGATTTAAAACCTACGTTGTATCTCTCTTTCCGGCAGACACAAGTCTGCAGAGGTTCAAAGACCTGCTGGTGAGAAAATTGTCAAGTCAAGCGGAACGTGACCCGTCACCATCTCCTCCTTCACATTCTCCCGCAACTGGGGGTGCGAGGAAAAGGCTAAGAATTCCGAGCCCACCCGCTGGCGGTGATGCAGGGCAGTCTGGAGCGAGTGCTGACATCTGGTCCGGACTGAAGGACCTGCCAACGATTACTGACATGTCGTCTACTGTCACTGCATATGATTCTCTCACCATTGAAAGAATGGTGGAGGATTATATGAGTGACCGCATCCAAGTAGGCACGTCAGACAGTCCGTACGTATACTGGCAGGAAAAAGAGGCAATTTGGAGGCCCTTGCACAAACTGGTTTTATTCTACCTAAGTTACCCTCCCTCCAGTGTGTACTCCGAAAGAGTGTTTAGTGCAGCCGCTCACCTTGTCAGCAATCGGCGTATGAGGTTACTTCCAGAAAATGTGGAGAAGATGATGTTCATTAAAATGAATTATAATCAATTCCTCCGTGGAGACATTCACCAGCAGCAATTGCCTCCAGAAAGTACACGGGGACCTGAGATGGTGGATTCCAGTGGGGACGAATTAATAATCTGTGAGGAGGGGGATGTACACAGTGAAAGGGGTGAGGAATCGGAGGATGATGATGAGGTGGACATCTTGCCTCTGTAGAGCCAGTTTGTGCAAGGAGAGATTGATTGCTTCTTTTTTGGTGGGGGCCCAAACCAACCAGTCATTTTAGTCACAGTCGTGTGGCAGACCCTGTCGCTGAAATGATGGGTTCGTTAAAGTGTGCATGTCCTGTTTATACAACATAAGGGTGGGTGGAAGGGCCCAAGGACAATTCCATCTTGCACCTCTTTTTTCTTTCATTTTTCTTTGCATCATGTGCTGTTTGGGGACAATTTTTTGGAAGGGCCATCCTGTCTTGATTGACACTGCAGTGCCACTCCTAGATGGGCCAGGTGTTTGTGTCGGCCACTTGGGTCGCTTAGCTTAGTCACACAGCGACCTTGGTGCGCCTCTTTTTTTCTTTGCATCATGTGCTGTTTGGGGACTATTTTTTTGAAGTGCCATCCTGTCTGACACTGCAGTGCCACTCCTAGATGGGCCAGGTGTTTGTGTCGGCCACTTGGGTCGCTTAGCTTAGTCACACAGCTACCTCATTGCGCCTCTTTTTTTTCTTTGCATCATGTGCTGTTTGGGGACTATTTTTTTGAAGTGCCATCCTGTCTGACACTGCAGTGCCACTCCTAGATGGGCCAGGTGTTTGTGTCGGCCTCTTGGGTCGCTTAGCTTAGTCACACAGCGACCTTGGTGCGCCTCTTTTTTTTCTTTGCATCATGTGCTGTTTAGGGAGTATTTTTTGGAAGGGCCATCCTATCTTGATTGACACTGCAGTGCCACTCCTAGATGGGCCAGGTGTTTGTGTCGGCCACTTGGGTTGCTTAGCTTAGCCATCCAGCGACCTCGGGGCAAATTTTAGGACTAAAAATAATAGTGTGAGGTGTTCCGAATAGACTGAAAATGAGTGGAAATTATGGTTATTGAGGTTAATAATACTATGGGATCAAAATGACCCCCAAATTCTATGATTTAAGCTGTTTTTGAGGGTTTTTTGAAAAAAACACCCGAATCCAAAACACACCCGAATCCGACTAAAAATTTTCGGTAAGGTTTTGCCAAAACGCGTCCGAATCCAAAACACGGCCGCGGAACCGAACCCAAAACCAAAACACAAAACCCGAAAAATTTCCGGTTCACATCACTAGTTAAAAGCACGCTTCTGTGACCCTGAGACTGTCTGTACCTGAGACAAAGCGTCCTCCACTTACTGTCTCCATGTTTGTGTCTGAGAATCAGATTTATCCAGTCTCTTAGACAATAAAGCCACATTCGCATTCAGTGTACTCAGCATAGTCATCCAATCAGCAGTCGGCTGTGCCGACAGAGACATACCTAAATCCTTTTCTGCAGCCCCCATAACTTCCACCGTGGAGGAACACCCAGGCTCAGACATGTCGACACCTTGTGCCGACACACCCACACTCACACAGTCCACAAGCCCGGGGACAGACCCACAGAGAAGCCCTTAGGGAGAAACACAGAGGGAGTATGCCAGCTCACACCCCAGCGCCCATACACTAAAAAAAACCTAGTAATATGATCAGCGCTGGTAACATAAATGAAAACACCAAATTTATGGGGGCCTCCTCGTTTTTCCTCCCTGTGTACTTGCGGGAGCGTGGAGGTCCGGGCCAGCGTCTCTGCAGCACTGTAGAGATACGAGAAAATGGCGCTGGTGAGCAATGTGCGGCTAAGCCCCGCCCCCTTCCCGACGCGCTGTAGCCTGCTAAAATTCGAATCTGCACGCTGGCGGAGGTAAGCTATACCGTGTCTGGACACCGTATATTCCTTTTATTGCCAGCCATAAACCCCAGTAACTGCTGCCCAGGGCGCTCCCCCCTAGCGCCCTGCACCCTGCGCGTGCCGTTGGTGATGTGAGTGGGAGCATGGAGTGCAGCGCTACTGCTGCGCTGTACCTCATTACTGAAGTCCTCTGCCGTCACTGAAGTCTTCGGTTCTTCTAATACTCACCCGGCTTCTTTCTTCTGGCTTCTGTGAGGGGGGTGACGGCGCGGCTCCGGGAACAAGCAGCTAGGCGAACCAAGTGATCGAACCCTCTGGAGCTAATGGTGTCCAGTAGCCTAAGAAGCAGAGCCTTTGAACTCTTAAGAAGTAGGTCTGCTTCTCTCCCCTCACTCCCACGATGCAGGGAGCCTGTAGCCAGCAGGTCTCCCTGAAAATAAAAAACCTAACAAAAGTCTTTCTAGAGAAACTCTGTAGAGCTCCCCTAGTGTGTGTCCAGTCACTCCTGGGCACAAAGTCTAACTGAGGTCTGGAGGAGGGGCATAGAGGGAGGAGCCAGTTCACACCCAGTCAAAGTCTTTTTAGTGTGCCCAAGCTCCTGCGGATCCCATCTATAACCCATGGTCCTTTTGGAGTCCCCAGCATCCTCTAGGACGTAAGAGAAATATATATATATATAGTGACTATAAATCACAAAGAAAAATACACAGCAAGTATATCTTGTGAAATACCTATATTAGTCAGAAAACCTGGAACACTTAGCCCCCTCAGCTTACAGAATATAGGAGTAGCACACTGAGTGAAATACCTGAGATGGCAGCCACGCAGCAGCTACATGCACACACACATATATAGTCACAAGCGTACCATGCTGGAATTATACAACCATAAAACTGCACTGGACTAGCAATACAAAGTAATACTCAGTATAGCTATATATGTAAACAGCAGATATAACAAAACACAGTAGATACTGGATGTATATCACAGGGCGTTTGTACCACACAGCCATGAATGTATGCACTCTTTCTTAACTAACACTGTCCCTTGACAGGTAGAATACTTAAGTGTCCTGTAAAATGCACAGCGCTGGCGAGAAGGCGGCTTTACAGAGGAGGATTTGCCCCAGCAGTCCCAGTAACAGCGCAGCTCTGTGTGATGGCGGCTGACAGGGAGTGAGGGAAAGATATTCAGCTCCAGGATGGGAACATTTACCCAAATGGTGCCCTGGGGCTGGGGGAGAGGCAACAGGTCAGGCCTTATCCCCCTGCTGGATTCCCAACCGGGCGCTGCGGGCTGTTAAAAACTAGAGATGAGCGCCTGAAATTTTTCGGGTTTTGTGTTTTGGTTTTGGGTTCGGTTCCGCGGCCGTGTTTTGGGTTCGAACGCGTTTTGGCAAAACCTCACCGAATTTTTTTTGTCGGATTCGGGTGTGTTTTGGATTCGGGTGTTTTTTTCCAAAAACACTAAAAAACAGCTTAAATCATAGAATTTGGGGGTCATTTTGATCCCAAAGTATTATTAACCTCAAAAACCATAATTTACACTCATTTTCAGTCTATTCTGAATACCTCACACCTCACAATATTATTTTTAGTCCTAAAATTTGCACCGAGGTCGCTGTGTGAGTAAGATAAGCGACCCTAGTGGCCGACACAAACACCGGGCCCATCTAGGAGTGGCACTGCAGTGTCACGCAGGATGTCCCTTCCAAAAAACCCTCCCCAAACAGCACATGACGCAAAGAAAAAAAGAGGCGCAATGAGGTAGCTGTGTGAGTAAGATTAGCGACCCTAGTGGCCGACACAAACACCGGGCCCATCTAGGAGTGGCATTTTTGTTCTCCATATTTTAATAGGCACAACTAAAAGGCACCTCAGGTAAACAATGGAGATGGATGGATTGGATACTAGTATACAATTATGGACGGGCTGCCGAGTGCCGACACAGAGGTAGCCACAGCCGTGAACTACCGCACTGTACTGTGTCTGCTGCTAATATATAGACTGGTTGATAAAGAGATAGTATACTCGTAACTAGTATGTATGTATAAAGAAAGAAAAAAAAAACACGGTTAGGTGGTATATACAATTATGGACGGGCTGCCGAGTGCCGACACAGAGGTAGCCACAGCCGTGAACTACCGCACTGTACTGTGTCTGCTGCTAATATATAGACTGGTTGATAAAGAGATAGTATACTCGTAACTAGTATGTATTGTGACAAGAACACTGGGATAGTGTTTGAGGGCAGGTATATTTGTCCCAGGTTCTTGTCTTACATGTTTTAGAAAATGTTAACTTCTAGGAAAAATGCTTTTTGTTTTGTCTGAACCTTTTCAGTTTGCTGTAAAAGCTGGGTAAAGGCTCTGAGAGAGAGATAAGGCGAGTTCTAGACATTGGGCCCAGTTCGGGTCTTTGGCCTCACAGAGGGCTAATCAGGGTTTCAGCTGTGTAAGAGTGTTATAGTGCTTCTAACCTGATTAGTATGGGCAGACTGCCTGGGAAGGCTGGAGGATCTGTGTGTGAGAGACACGCTTTCTGATGCAAGTAAGCTATACAGTATGTACTGAAGAACTCTGTGTTTTGTTTAGTGACAGTTAGGAATATCTTATGTTTAGTTAGTGCCGGACAGGCAAGGTATTTTTATTTTTGGGTTTTGTTTTATTTTCTGTTTCAATAAAACTGGCCGGGGTCAGTTGTACCAGAAACTGGACTTGTGTTGTTCCTCAGCTGCTGCGTGCGGCCATATTCCCCAGGAAAAGGCGCCTTGCACCCCTACAGTGTTACAACTTGGTGGAGAATGCGAGCACACCGTTCTGCGCATAAGTGAAAGCAGCAGCTTTGTGAGGCCTGCAGAAAACGGTGGTTTATGCAGATACAGCCCAGTGTGAAGTTACTGAGACTCACCCCTGAGGGTTTGATATGTCCTGGGTGAAAGCAGCTACAAAGCCGCCTGAAAAATCTGTCGACATGGAGGATCTGCTTAAAGCCTTGCTGCAAGCTACAGCGGCTCAGCAGGAGGCCAACCGACAGCAGCAGGTGGCAATGGAAGAAAATTGGAGACTACAGCAGGAGGCCAACAGACAGCAGCAGGTGGCAATGGAGGAAAATATAAGACAGCAGCAGGTGGCAATGGAGGAAAATAAGAGACAACAGCAGGCAGTTGTTGATGAACTTTACAGGCAACAGCGTCAGGATAGACAGGCCTTAACAGAAGTGGTGCAGAGCCTTGCAGCCCGGATTGGAGATGTGGCCGTCAGTGCTCCGACCAGCTCTAGTTCTATACGGGCCAGTCACTTCCTGCAGAAAATGACAGAGGCTGATGATGTGGAGGCCTACTTGACCACGTTTGAAAGGACTGCAGAGCGTGAGAACTGGCCAAAAGCACAGTGGGCCAGTCTGCTGGCACCTTTCCTGTCAGGTGAGCCCCAAAAAGCTTACTTTGATTTAAGCCCTGCTGAGGCTCGGGACTATGATAAACTAAAGACTGAGATCCTGACCCGCCTGGGAGTCACGCTGTCAGTACGAGCACAACGGGTGCACCGTTGGCTGTACGCCATGGAGAAGCCTCCGCGCTCCCAGATGCACGACCTTATTCAGCTAACAAAAAAATGGCTACAGCCAGAGACATTAACTGGTCCCCAGATGGTGGAAAGAGTCGTCATGGACCGCTACTTGAGATCTTTGCCCATGGTCCTGCGCAAGTGGGTGAGCCATGGAAACCCGGGTACTGCTGACCAATTAGTGGACATGGTAGAGAGGTATTTGGCAGCAGAGGAACTACTGATGACCACCCAGCAACCCATAGATCCTCGACAGCGCCCTTCAGTAAAGACTGGTAAGACTGTTCTGTGGGAAAACGTTGCTGGGCGGTTAAGAGAACGCAGGGCTGGAGAGACTGTAAACACTGGCCCTGGAGACAGGCCAATGGGGCTAGAACGGTCTATGCTGCCCAAACGGGTTGATAATCGTGTGGTTAAATGTTTTAGGTGTGGTATGCCAGGTCATGTTATTGCCAATTGCCCAGTCACGCAAGAACCCATGCAATGTGATGCTGCCTTTGAATGTCGCAGAATGTCTTTCTTTGCTAGGTTAGCCTGTACTGTGGTACCTTCACCTGAGCTGGAAAAACAAATGTGTGATGTGTTCTTAGAGGGTAACCGGGTAGAGGCCTTGCTAGATTCAGGAAGTTTAGTTACCCTCGTGAAAGCTGGGTTAGTGAACCCCTTAAAGGTCCAACAAATACCTATTGGGGTAACTTGCATACATGGGGATACCCAACATTATGCCACTGCTGAGGTGAATATAGAAACTTGTTGTGGGTCAGCAATGGTTAAAGTGGGACTGGTCCCTACCTTGGTGCATGAGGCCATAATAGGGAGGGATTTTCCTCATTTTTGGAAACTGTGGGAATCACGGTTATCAACAGATGTGAGAAGTAAAAAGCCAGTTGATAATACCGGTGATTTTATGGATGTACGTGGGTCTTCGGAACTTTCTGGCCCTTTGCCTTTTGCTAGTTTGGCTGGGGAAGTGACAGATGGGGAGTCCAGTGAGGACCCTCTTGCCGGGAACAGAGACATAGTAGTTAGAACTGAAAGCGTGCCTGACCTGGAGGTAAAGAAGGATCTGTTTGCGTCTGAACAGTTAAAGGATCCTACCTTAATAAAGGCTAGAGAGAATGTTAAGATTGTTAATGGGGAACCTGTGGTACCAGGTGACAGGGTTACGTATCCCCACATGGCCATCTGTAATGAGCTCTTGTACCACATTGTCAAAAGGGGTGAGGATGTGGTGGAACAGCTGGTAGTTCCCCAGCCTTATCGGAGAACGGTACTAGATTTAGCTCATAGTCACGTTACCGCAGGACATTTAGGGGCAGAAAAAACCACTGAAAGAGTTTTACAAAGGTTCTTTTGGCCAGGGGTTTATAAAGAAGTGTCTGAATATTGTTCTTCCTGTCCTGAATGCCAGTATCATGCCCCTAGACCCCATTTCAGGAGCCCACTAGTTCCCATGCCTATTATAGAGGTCCCGTTTGACAGAATAGCCATGGATCTCGTGGGGCCCTTGTTAAAGTCTGCTCGGGGCCATCAGTATATCCTGGTAATTATGGACTATGCCACTCGATATCCTGAGGCTGTCCCTTTACGCACTATCACAACCAAGGCGATAGCTAGGGAGCTGGTGTAGGTATTTAGTAGAGTGGGAATACCAAAAGAAATTTTGACTGACCAAGGTACTCCATTTATGTCAAGGATCATGAAAGAGTTGTGCAAGTTATTTAAGGTCACTCACCTCAGGACGTCCATCTACCATCCCCAAACTGACGGGTTGGTGGAAAGGTTTAATAAAACATTAAAAAGTATGTTAAAAAAGGTTGTTGAGAGAGATGGGAAAAACTGGGATTGTTTGTTGCCCTACTTGTTAATGGCCATCAGAGAAGTTCCTCAGTCCTCTACGGGGTTTTCTCCATTTGATTTGTTGTATGGTAGACACCCCAGAGGGCTGTTGGATATTGCCAAAGAGACGTGGGAAGGACAGCCCACTCCTTATAGAAGCGTTATTGAGCATGTAACACAAATGCAGGATAGGATTGCAGCCGTGGTACCTGTTGTCAGAGAGCACATGGAACAGGCCCAAAGTGCTCAACAGAGGGTCTATAACCGGAGTGCCAAGATACGGGAATTTGCTCCTGGTGATAGAGTTCTTGTTTTGGTACCCACTGTGGAAAGCAAATTCCTAGCTAAATGGCAGGGTCCATTTGAGATTAGGGAAAAAGTGAATGAGGTTAATTACAAAGTATACCAGCCGGGAAAGAGAAAACCCGAACAGATCTACCATGTTAACTTAATCAAACCCTGGAAAGATAGGTTGTCTCTGTCAGCGGAGCCTTGCCCTTCGGTGTCTTCACCCCGGTTGCTTCCCGCAGTGAAGGTGTCAGAGACATTATCAGCTGATCAGAACAATCAGGTTAAAGAATTTCTCATCCAAAATAGGGAGGTATTTTCAGAGCTGCCTGGCCGAACGACCATAATAAAACATGACATTGTCACAGAACCAGGGGTCAGGGTTCATTTAAAGCCATATAGGATTCCTGAAGCTCAGCGAGAAGCTATTTCTAAGGAAGTTAAAACCATGTTAGAACTGGGAGTCATAGAGGAGTCTAACAGTGAGTGGTCCAGTCCCATAGTGCTCATCCCGAAGCCCGACGGTAGCATACGCTTCTGTAATGACTTTCGGAAGTTAAATGAGGTGTCCAAGTTTGACGCATACCCCATGCCCCGTGTGGATGAGCTTGTAGAAAGGCTGGGAACAGCCAGGTTTCTCACCACATTGGACCTGACCAAAGGTTACTGGCAAATACCTTTATCTGATAGCGCCAAAGAAAAAACAGCCTTTTCGGTTCCGGAGGGGCTGTACCAGTATAAGATGTTACCCTTTGGGTTGCATGGGGCTCCAGCAACCTTTCAACGGGCGATGGATAAAATTTTGAGGCCCCATAGAAAATATGCAGCTGCCTATTTGGATGATGTGGTAATTCACAGTACAGACTGGGGGTCCCATTTGGTTAAAGTACAAGCAGTACTGGACTCAATCAGAGAGGCAGGGTTAACTGCTAACCCAAAGAAGTGCTGCCTCGCAATGGAGGAGGTCAAATACTTGGGCTTCACCATAGGCAGAGGTCTGATTAGGCCCCAATTGAATAAAGTTGATGCTATTCAAAACTGGCCTCGTCCAGTGAATAAAAAACAGGTAAGGGCTTTTTTGGGAATTACTGGGTACTATAGACGGTTTATTCCTAATTTTGCGACCACAGCGGTGCCGTTGTCAGACCTTACCAAAGGGAAGCAGTCAAATGTGGTGAAATGGAACCCTGATGCAGAAAAGGCGTTCCAAGCGTTAAAAGTGGCTTTGTGTTCACAACCGGTGTTGATAACACCAGATTTTTCAAAAGAATTTGTGGTACAGACAGATGCCTCAGAGGTAGGGATAGGTGCTGTGCTGTCCCAAACCAGAGATGGGGACGAACACCCTATCATTTATTTGAGTAGGAAACTCAATGAGCATGAAAAAAGGTATGCCATTGTGGAAAAGGAGGCTTTGGCCATTAAGTGGGCACTAGATACCTTGAGGTATTACCTCTTGGGTAGACAATTCAGACTAGTGACAGACCATGCCCCTTTAAAATGGATGTATGTAAATAGAGGCAAGAATGCTCGTGTAACTAGATGGTTTCTAGCGTTGCAGGACTTTAAGTTTACTGTCGAACATAGACCGGGAACACAATTGGCCAACGCAGATGCATTGTCTCGCATCTTCTGTTTGGGGGCTACAAGTGTTCCGGCCCCTAGGTCGAAACAGGGGAGGGGGATATGTGACAAGAACACTGGGATAGTGTTTGAGGGCAGGTATATTTGTCCCAGGTTCTTGTCTTACATGTTTTAGAAAATGTTAACTTCTAGGAAAAATGCTTTTTGTTTTGTCTGAACCTTTTCAGTTTGCTGTAAAAGCTGGGTAAAGGCTCTGAGAGAGAGATAAGGCGAGTTCTAGACATTGGGCCCAGTTCGGGTCTTTGGCCTCACAGAGGGCTAATCAGGGTTTCAGCTGTGTAAGAGTGTTATAGTGCTTCTAACCTGATTAGTATGGGCAGACTGCCTGGGAAGGCTGGAGGATCTGTGTGTGAGAGACACGCTTTCTGATGCAAGTAAGCTATACAGTATGTACTGAAGAACTCTGTGTTTTGTTTAGTGACAGTTAGGAATATCTTATGTTTAGTTAGTGCCGGACAGGCAAGGTATTTTTATTTTTGGGTTTTGTTTTATTTTCTGTTTCAATAAAACTGGCCGGGGTCAGTTGTACCAGAAACTGGACTTGTGTTGTTCCTCAGCTGCTGCGTGCGGCCATATTCCCCAGGAAAAGGCGCCTTGCACCCCTACAGTGTTACAGTATGTATAAAGAAAGAAAAAAAAACCACGGTTAGGTGGTATATACAATTATGGACGGGCTGTCGAGTGCCGACACAGAGGTAGCCACAGCCGTGAACTACCGCACTGTACTGTGTCTGCTGCTAATATATAGACTGGTTGATAAAGAGATAGTATACTCGTAACTAGTATGTATGTATAAAGAAAGAAAAAAAAACCACGGTTAGGTGGTATATACAATTATGGACGGGCTGCCGAGTGCCGACACAGAGGTAGCCACAGCCGTGAACTACCGCACTGTACTGTGTCTGCTGCTAATATATAGACTGGTTGATAAAGAGATAGTATACTCGTAACTAGTATGTATGTATAAAGAAAGAAAAAAAAACCACGGTTAGGTCACTGGTATATACAATTATGGACGGGCTGCCGAGTGCCGACACAGAGGTAGCCACAGCCGTGAACTACCGCACTGTACTGTGTCTGCTGCTAATATAGACTGGTTGATAAAGAGATAGTATACTACTAATATTATATACTGGTGGTCAGGTCACTGGTCACTAGTCACACTGGCAGTGGCACTCCTGCAGCAAAAGTGTGCACTGTTTAATTTTAATATAATATTATGTACTCCTGGCTCCTGCTATAACCTATAACTGGCACTGCAGTAGTGCTCCCCAGTCTCCCCCACAATTATAAGCTGTGTGAGCTGAGCAGTCAGACAGATATATAATATATATAGATGATGCAGCACACTGGCCTGAGCCTGAGCAGTGCACACAGATATGGTATGTGACTGAGTCACTGTGTGCTGTGTATCGCTTTTTTCAGGCAGAGAACGGATTATAAATAAAAGTGGTGGTCACTGGTCACTATCAGCAAAACTCTGCACTGTACACTACTGAGTACTCCTAATGCTCCCCAAAATTAGTAAATCAAGTGTCTAAACGGAGAGGACGCCAGCCACGTCCTCTCCCTATCAATCTCAATGCACGTGTGAAAATGGCGGCGACGCGCGGCTCCTTATATAGAATCCGAGTCTCGCGATAGAATCCGAGCCTCGCGAGAATCCGACAGCGTCATGATGACGTTCGGGCGCGCTCGGGTTAACCGAGCAAGGCGGGAAGATCCGAGTCGCTCGGACCCGTGAAAAAAAACATGAAGTTCTGGCGGGTTCGGATTCAGAGAAACCGAACCCGCTCATCTCTATTAAAAACGGGTTTTTATAAGAGAAAAACCCCCACCTGTGCCCTTGGTCCCGGTGACTAGTGGAGTAGCTGCCCTTTACAGTGTCCACACCAGCGCGCGCGGCCCGCCTCCCACGGCCGTGCTGGATCGCGGTAATAGCGGGCCAAAGAGACCCCTTACCTCCCCTTGTACCTGCGGCCACACAATCCTGTAGGTCACCGGCGAGTGTGTGTGACTAACAGAAGAACACCGGAGCCACCGCTCTAGCTACCCGGCAACCAGGGCGCGGGAGTATACTCATTATACAGAGACTTGGCTGTCAGCACTGCTCTACTGGAGGGTCTACCACGTGTTCTAAATTGGTTAGACATTATACCCATTTGAATTGCCTTCACTCCTGAGTCTCTGAGTGTCAGGTTCAAGCTGCTGACCGACGAGGTTCCTTATGCTTGTGAACCAGTTAGATTCTATACACATATGAATCTTCCCCATATTCGAATATCTGAATGTCAGACTCAAGCTGATGATATATGAGGTATGGTCCTTGCTGTATCAATCAAGTCCCATTGAAATATTGAAACGTTGTTCATACATCTTTGAATGACCTTTTATGTGCTGACAATATGTTCTGAAATGAAGAGATTTTACCCCTGATGAAGTCTTGGAACAAGACGAAAAGCGTTGGGTTATTTATCTATCTATTATCTGATGTTACCTCCGAATCTACAATAAGGAGAAGGAGGAAATTGTAGTGATATATCTACGCTTTTTCCTCATCACTACAAACTGATTGTTAAAATTGTGCGACAAATGTAAATGTATCAACTCTGTATACTTATGAACATTTGTGTCGGGTTTATATGTTGTTTTAATACATTTTTATGTTAGTATTTGTTATCTGATGTAATTTATCCGGAGAGTACTGTAAGGGTACGTTTTTAGGTAGGGCGTTGATATAACTCCCTTGGCGCCATCTCCTCTATTTCGTTTCATATTTTCACACATTTAGTTCCTCCTAACAGGGAACTTAGAGGATACAGGCAGCCATATAATTAATTAATTTTAGTGTTTTATTTGAAATAGCGCAGTGGGAGAGTAATTCTTGTCATATATATATATATATATATATATATATATATATATATATATTTATTTTTATTTTTTTAATATATATATACGAAACGGGGGGATAGGGGTACCGGCAACAAGTGTGGCTAAAAACACTGTTTTTATATGCTTTAAAAACGCCAAAAGATGTTATAAAATTATAAATGTAAGTTTTTAATATATACGAGAGTAAAAACAGTTTCAAAAAATTATTTTTAAAATACAAGAATAAATTCTTCCCAAATAAAACTACCGAGAAATAAAAGGATAGGAATTCAAACTTAACTTGAGAACAGTGGGTGGTCAGTATACCTCTCCAAATAAAGGCACTCAGGAGACTTCATATATGAATAAAGCAGCTTGTATTGGCAGAAAGTGGTCAAACGTTTTCGGGGTCACAGCCCCTTCCTCAGGACAACACGAACATACACAGTAACCTTTACTACACACTTATATACCCCCCAGGTGATCATACTCACCCGTAAAAGCTGAGGCCAGTACACTCCCTGTTTGAACAGCGGCGCCCAGCGCTACTTCCGGCAGACGGAGCCGATCACCATGGAAACGGCTATGCGTTCCACATGGCTCAGCTTCCGCGTTCCACCCGGAGCAGTGCTCGCCGCAGCGACATAGAAGACGTCAGGACTAGCTGTACGGGGAGAACATTATCCACTGCACCAAAACATACAAATCAGAATATACAAATAAACACGGAAATTATGTCACACGCTTCAATCCGTTGAGACAGCCTTTTCAACAGCACCTGAGGGTAACTATACATGCAACCAACTGTTGCATATTAAATAGCCCCCCTTTTGTGTACACATTACTCAGGACCTAGCCATCAAACAGGTAAAGCGGGTGGCATAAAATAAAATATCACAAAAACACAATAATAATACTTCCATTATAGAGACAAAATAAGCAACAATGATAAACAACATACTGTAAGTCAACCATAATTAGAGAATACATTGAAATACAGGAAGACTTGCAATATTATAGCGTATTCCAGTTAATTTTCTCATTTAAACCATTAGGAAAAATGGTTCCCAATCTCATAATCCATCTGGATTCTTTTATGAGTAACATTTTAGCTCTGTCTCCACCCATAACAGGGGGAGGGACATGATCGATCATAAAGTGTTTGAAAGAAGACAGTGGGTGATTACATTTTTTTAAATGCTTTGCTACAGGTTGATTAATATCATGACCTAAAAGGGTCAAATGGATGGCAGATCTATGTGCTGCCATCCTTTCACTAAATTTACGAGTGGTCTGCCCTACATAGTATAACCCACAAGGGCAGACCACTACGTTAACCACAAACGAGGAACTGCATGATAATACAAATCGTATATCATATGTCCTATCTACATGGGGGTGTCGGAAAGATTTACAAGGGATCATATGACTGCAAGTAGTGCATTGGGTGCACTTATAGCAACCAGGTGCCTTAACATAAACATTACTCAATTTGGGCATATTTCTACCCGTGATGTCAGTCCTAACCAGTCTGTCAGTAAATTACGTCCCCTCCGGAAAGCAGTAACTGGTTTCAACTCCCTAAAACACTGTAGCTCCGGGTCAGATTTCATAATGGGCCAAAAAGCCCTAGTGGCTCTTTTAACGATAGGGCTAGCAGTTGAAAAGTCGGACGCCCAAGGTAAAATCTTATCATTACTTCTTACAGACGGTTGTAAGAGACTATGTCTAGGCAGACTTAATACCTCCTCCTTCTGTTTCCTAAGAGTATTCAAGTCATAGCCTCTAACTACAAACTTCTCAATGAGGCTATCTAAAAGAGGTGATAATTTCACTGGATCACTCATGATACGAGCATACCGCATCATCTGTGATCTCGGGAAACCTTTCTTAAGGGCTTTAGGATGATGGCTAGAAGCCATGAGTAAGGTATTTCTGTCTGTTGGTTTATGATGGACAGTAGTTTCAAATACGCCATTCAAAAATGAGATATTAACATCCAAAAATACTGCTTCAAATGAATCACACCTGTAAGTGAACTTAATGGGGGAGTCAAGAGCATTGACCTCCTCCATCAAGCTCACAAATCTATCCTTCTCTCCAGTCCAAAGCAAAAAAATGTCATCTATATATCTGGTATACCAGAATATATAGTCACTGGCATTAGCATTATGCAAAAACATACATTCTTCCTGTTGAAACATAAATATATTTGCATACGAGGGGGCTATGGAAGACCCCATTGCACACCCCCGTAGCTGTAAAAAGAACTGACCATCAAACAGGAAGAAATTGCTGTTCAATGTCAATTCCAACAAATGCAAAAACAACTCATGATCAAAAGAGGAGCACAGGAGGAATTGCAACAAAAATTCCTTCATGGCCATCAACCGTCCTTCGTGAGGAATAGACGTGTATAAACTTACTACGTCTAGACAACACAGAAAGGTATCTGGAGGGACATCTTTTAAATCCGTTAATTGGTTCAAAAAAGAAGTTGTATCTTTCAGAAACGACTTCTTGCACAACAAAGGTTGAACAATACAATTAAGTAACTGTGACACAGGCTGAAATAAAGAATTGCGTGCAGAGATGATAGGTCGACCCGGAGGGCACAGAGGGTTCTTATGTAATTTCGGCAATGTATATAATATCGGTGTCACCAGATGCGTGACCATAAGTGCATCATATACTTTATTGGGGATTAACCCCTTCTCAACAGCTGATTTCAGAATACCCTGCAATTCTCTCTGGTATTTAACTGTAGGGACACCATCTAGTTTTTTATAGACCTCTGTGTCCCCCAATTGCGAAATAATGTCTGCAAGATACATATCTATATCTTGAATTACAATTGCCCCGCTTTTATCGGCCGGACGAATTATAATATCCTCATATGAAGATAGGTTTTTTAATGCATTGGTTTCTGCTCTAGATAAATTATACTTAATCTTGCCTGGCGCAGCAGTAAACCTATGGACAGAATCATCCAATAGCCTATTAAATGTTCTAAGAGATGCATTACCCGATGTTGGGTCAAACCTAGACCTTGAGGCAGACTTAATAAATGAATCAAAGACATTAGACATAACATTCACTTGTTGTTTATCCTGAAAATATTCCTTCAACCGCAATTTTCTAGCAAAATTATGAGTCACGTGTCCAATTATAGACATCAAAGCAATTCGTAGGCACAAAGCTTAACCCTTTATTGAGAATCACTAATTCAAGAGGCTCCAACCCCCTTTTTGATAAATTAAATACTAAGTCTTGTTTTTGTTCACCACTTTTCGGCTTCCTCTGGTTTTGGCCCCCCTGCGGGTGGGAGTTCTGCGGAAGCTGCAGTAACGGCCATCAGTGCTTGATAGCCATTTGTATACACGGTTATCCTCATAATCATTGTCCACAGTATACTTCTTTCCTTTCTTCAACTTTACCAAATTACGTTTGTACTGTTCACATTGTGTCTCAATTTTGTTAAACCAGTCCTGGCTATTCTCTTCTTCTAACGTTTTCAAATGATCTCTTTCAAATGTTGCAATTTTTTGTCTCACAAGGGATAATTCACGGTTAGATTCTTCAATCACCGCAATCATAAGATCAAATGCACATTTATTTAAAATGGCTATCCATCTAGTTACAAATTTAGGGTTATTACGCCCAATAGTTGGTGCATTCTGTACTCAAACCACGTGTGATTTTTCGTTCCCTAAAATACTCTGACAACGATACTCCATGTAAATAAATAATAGTCTATCTCACGGCGCTTCAATTTCATTAATTGAAAGTACAGATCTTCAGAATTCAACAGAGGATCAGCCACAGACAACACATCAGAGACCAGTATGCTTTCAATTTGCCCTGCAGTATAACTAAAGATCTCACCAGGTTTTGGCATTGTAATGTTTCTATAGCCAGCAGCATCATGCACGGTGGACTCCATCCTAGACTACTAACAAACAACCACCTCCAATACTATCAACACTTTTCAAAGGTGGTACTTGTCGCTTAAAATTGTAGTCCAAAGTAACACAGCAGGTTAAACGACCAGCATACACAGTCTCACAAGAATGGTGTAGATAATAAGTGGTAAAAGTCCTTGAATTAGACACAACTCCACTAAGAATTTTAGGTGCCCTACAACAGGTAAAGCAATACCTCATATATAAAGTCCAAGGCAGTCGGCACTCTAATAAACAGGCAGCGGCTCCGGGTGCACTTCCTCTATAACAGATACCTCTCCAAATAAACGCACTCAGGAGACTTTATAAATGAATAAAGCAGCTTGTATTGGCAGAAAGTGGTCAAACATTTTCGGGGTCACAGCCCCTTCCTCAGGACAACACCAACATACACAGTAACCTTTACTACACACTTATATATCCCCCAGGTGATCATACTCACCCGTAACAGCTGAGGCCAGTTAGTGATGAGCGGGTTCGGATCCTCGGGATCCGAACCCCCCCGAACTTCACCCATTTTACACGGGTCCGAGGCAGACTCGGATCCTCCCGCCTAACTCGGTTAACCCGAGCACGCCCGAACGTCATCATCCCGCGGTCAGATTCTCGCGAGATTCGTATTCTATATAAGGAGCAGCGCGTCGCCGCCATTTTTCACTCGTGCATTGGAGATGATCGTGAGAGGACGTGGCTGGCGTCCTCTCAGTTTCTATGTTCAGTGGGCTGCAAATTGTGCTGCAAATATCTGTGCTCAGTGTGCTGCAAATATCTGTGCTCAGTGTGCTGCAAGTGCAAATATCTACGTTCTCTGCCTGAAAAACGCTCCATATCTGACTGTGCTCAGTGTGCTGCAAATATCTGTGCTCAGTGTGCTAATTGCTTTATTGTGGGGACCAGCAGTATTATTTAGTAGGAGGACAGTGCAGAGTTTTGCTGACCAGTGACCAGTGACCACCAGTATTATACGTTCTCTGCCTGAAAAACGCTCCATATCTGTGCTGCATTGTAGTATATAGTAGGAGGACAGTGCAGAATTTTGCTGACCACCAGTATAACTATATATATAGCAGTACGGTACAGTAGTCCACTGCTCTACCTACCTCTGTGTCGTCAAGTATACTATCCATCCATACCTGTGGTGCATTTCAGTTTTGCAGTTTGCTGACCACCAGTATATAATATATAGCAGTACGGTACAGTAGGCCACTGCTCTACCTACCTCTGTGTCGTCAAGTATACTATCCATCCATACCTGTGGTGCATTTCAGTTTTGCACAGTTTGCTGACCACCAGTATATAATATATAGCAGTACGGTACAGTAGGCCACTGCTCTACCTACCTCTGTGTCGTCAAGTATACTATCCATCCATACCTGTGGTGCATTTCAGTTTTGCACAGTTTGCTGACCACCAGTATATAATATATAGCAGTACGGTACAGTAGGCCACTGCTCTACCTACCTCTGTGTCGTCAAGTAAACTATCCATCCATACCTGTGGTGCATTTCAGTTGTGAGCAGTATATATAGTAGTAGGCCATTGCTATTGATATATTACTGGCATATAATTCCACACATTAAAAAATGGAGAACAAAAATGTGGAGGGTAAAATAGGGAAAGATCAAGATCCACTTCCACCTCGTGCTGAATCTGCTGCCACTAGTCATGGCCGAGACGATGAAATGCCATCAACGTCGTCAAGGCCGATGCCCAGTGTCATAGTAGAAAGCATGTAAAATCCAAAAAAATAAAGCTCAGTAAAATGACCCAAAAATCTAAATCAAAATCGTCTGAGGAGAAGCGTAAACTTGCCAATGTGCCATTTACGACACGGAGTGGCAAGGAACGGCTGAGGGCCTGGCCTATGTTCAAGGCTAGTGGTTCAGCTTCACATGAGGATGGAAGCACTCATCCTCCTGCTAGAAAACTTAAAAGAGTTAAGATGGCAAAAGCACAGCAAAGAACTGTGCGTTCTTCTAAATCACAAATCCCCAAGGAGAGTCCAATTGTGTCGGTTGCGATGCCTGCACCTCTTTTTTCTTTCATTTTTCTTTGCATCATGTGCTGTTTGGGGACTATTTTTGGAAGTGCCATCCTGTCTGACACTGCAGTGCCACTCCTAGATGGGCCAGGTGTTTGTGTCGGCCACTTGTGTCGCTTAGCTTAGTCACACAGCTACCTCATTGCGCCTCTTTTTTCTTTGCATCATGTGCTGTTTGTGGACTATTTTTTTGAAGTTCCATCCTGTCTGACACTGCAGTGCCACTCCTAGATGTGCCAGGTGTTTGTGTCGGCAACTTGGGTCGCTTAGCTTAGTCACACAGCTACCTCATTGCGCCTCTTTTTTTCTTTGCATCATGTGCTGTTTGGGGACTATTTTTTGGAAGTGCCATCCTGTCTGACACTGCAGTGCCACTCTTAGATGGGCCAGGTGTTTGTGTCGGCCACTTGTGTCGCTTAGCTTAGTCACACAGCTTCCATCTTGCACCTCTTTTTTTCTTTGCATCATGTGCTGTTTGGGGACTATTTTTTTAATCTGCCATCCTGTCTGACACTGCAGTGCCACTCCTAGATGGGCCAGGTGTTTGTGTCGGCCACTTGGGTCGCTTAGCTTAGTCACACAGCTACCTCATTGCGCCTCTTTTTTTCTTTGCATCATGTGCTGTTTGGGGACTATTTTTTGGAAGTGCCATCCTGTCTGACACTGCAGTGCCACTCTTAGATGGGCCAGGTGTTTGTGTCGGCCACTTGTGTCGCTTAGCTTAGTCACACAGCTTCCATCTTGCACCTCTTTTTTTCTTTGCATCATGTGCTGTTTGGGGACTATTTTTTTAATCTGCCATCCTGTCTGACACTGCAGTGCCACTCCTAGATGGGCCAGGTGTTTGTGTTGGCCACTTGGGTCGCTTAGTTTAGCCATTCAGCGACCTTGGTGCACCTCTTTTTTTCTTTGCATCATGTGCTGTTTGGGGACTATTTTTTAAATCTGCCATCCTGTCTGACACTGCAGTGCCACTCCTAGATGGGCCAGGTGTTTGTGTCGGCCACTTGGGTCGCTTAGTTTAGCCATCCAGCGACCTTGGTGCACCTCTTTTTTTCTTTGCATCATGTGCTGTTTGGGGACTATTTTTTAAATCTGCCATCCTGTCTGACACTGCAGTGCCACTCCTAGATGGGCCAGGTGTTTGTGTCGACCACTTGGGTCGCTTAGCTTAGTCACACAGCTACCTCATTGCGCCTCTTTTTTTCTTTGCTTCATGTGCTGTTTGGGGACTATTTTTTAAATCTGCCATCCTGTCTGACACTGCAGTGCCACTCCTAGATGGGCCAGGTGTTTGTGTCGGCCACTTGGGTCGCTTAGCTTAGTCACACAGCTACCTCATTGCGCCTCTTTTTTTCTTTGCATCATGTGCTGTTTGGGGACTATTTTTTTGAAGTGCCATCCTGTCTGACACTGCAGTGTCACTCCTAGATGGGCCAGGTGTTTGTGTCGGCCACTTGGGTCGCTTAGCTAAGTCATCCAGCGACCTCGGTGCAAATTTTAGGACTAAAAATAATATTGTGAGGTGTGAGGAGTTCAGAATAGACTGAAAATGAGTGGAAATTATGGTTATTGAAGTTAATAATACTATGGGATCAAAATGACCCCCAAATTCTATGATTTAAGCTGTTTTTGAGGGTTTTTTGTAAAAAAACACTCGAATCCAAAACACACCCGAATCCGACAAAAAATTTTCAGGGAGGTTTTGCCAAAACGCGTCCGAATCCAAAACACGGCCGCGGAACCAAAACCAAAACACAAAACCCGAAAAATTTCCGGTGCACATCACTAAGGCCAGTACACTCCCTGTTCGAACAGTGGCGCCCAGCGCTACTTCCGGTGGACGGAGCCGATCACCATGGAAACGGCTATGCGTTCCACATGGCTCAGCTTCCGCGTTCCACCCGGAGCAGCGCTCGCCGCAGCGACATGGGAGACGTCAGGACTAGCTGTACGGGGAGAACATTATCCACTGCACCAAAACATACAAAACAGAATATACAAATAAACACGTAAATTATGTCACACGCTTCAATCTGTCGAGACAGCCTTTTCAACAGCACCTGAGGGTAACTATACATGCAACCAACTGTTGAATATTAAATAGCCCCCCTTTTGTGTGCACATTACTCAGGACCTAGCCATAAAACAGGTAAAGCGGCTGGCATAAAATAAAATATCACAAAAACACAATAATAATACTTCCATTATAGAGATAAAATAAGCAACAATGATAAACAACATAAGTCAACCATAATTAGAGAATACATTGAAATACAGGAAGACTTGCAATATTATAGCGTATTCCAGTTGATTTTCTCATTTAAACCATTAGGAAAAATGGTTCCCAATCTCATAATCCATCTGGATTCTTTTATGAGTAACATTTTAGCTCTGTCTCCACCCCTAACAGGTGGAGGGACATGATCGATCATAAAGTGTTTGAAAGAAGACAGTGGGTGATTACATTTATTTAAAATGCTCGCGGTCACCATGGATACCGGAGGACGTCACTTCCTGGTAACCGGAGGACGTCACTTCCTGGTATCCACAACCATGGACTTCCGGGAGCCCGGCCCCACGCCAGCGCCCGCTGTCCGACGCTGCGGTCTTACAGGTGTGTGTACACATAAAGGTAAGGTGTTTTACACTGTGGTTTTGTTCTTTGCACAGCATACAGCCTTGACAAAAGCGTCCTGCGCGGCGCTGAAACCGTTGGCAAAGCTATGCCACTTTGAGATGTGATTTCTTCACTAAACTTGGATACTTTTTTGCATTAAGTCCCCTGATTGCCGCCTGGTTCTTTTTCGGTTTGGGGGAGTGCCATCTCTCCCTAGGAACCACAGTGATTATATGATTTATATAGGAGGGCACCGGGGCAGTTGACTTTGATAACACGGAGTGCCGACCTATCGGAATTTTTATATATATATATATATATATATATATATAAAAAGTTGGTTGAGGGCACTTGAATAATTATTATAGAGAAATCAATTTTACTAGCATCACCTAGCTTCATTAATCCTATTTGTATTCATCATATGGCAAGCATATTAAGGGCCTAATTCAGTAAGGATTGCAAATTCTGCTACTGTAATTAGCAGAATTTGCAATCCTTTTCCTAGCATGCTGACCACCGCCTCCCCCCTTTATGAAGCAAAAATTGCGTTCGCCTCGCAATTTCTGCTTCATTGTAGAAATTAGTGAAGCCTCCTGCCGGCGCAGCCGCCGTGATCATGTCCCTGACATGCCCCCGTTTGTCCGCTCCGCACCCCCGTTCACACCGCCCCCGCACGGCTCTGTCTCCTCCCTGGAAACTAAATTTTAGGGCCCCCCTGTCTAATGTACTCCAGGGCCCCCGAAGCCTTAATCCAGCTCTGTGGCAGGGGGGTGCCCCCTTTGGGATCCCGGCGTCTGTATTGTGACCACCACGAACCCGACGATCGGTATGCTGACCGCATACCATATTTTATATATATATATATATATATATATATCCCATTTGTGTGTGCACACACATACAGAGCCTAGGGAGATATGAAAGGGACAGAGAGGGAGAGAGGAATGGAGAGAGAAGGGGGGCTTGGGGAAGGAGAAAGTGGGGGAGCACGGGGAGAGAAGAGAGGAAGAGGACTGTAAGGAGGAGAGAGAGAGGCATGGAGAGATAGAGGGTCATGGGGAGAAACAGAAGGGGGAAATAATGAGAGAGGGGGAACATGGGCAAGGAGAGGGGATTTGGGAAGAGAGAGGGTGGGACTTTGAGAGAGATGTCAGAGAAAGATACGGGTGAGAGGGGGCATTGGGAGACAGAGAGAGGGCCATGGGAAGAAAGAGGCATGGGGAAAGAGGGGCATGGGAAGAGGCATGAGGGAGGGAGAGAGGGACGAAGGGGCTTGGGGGGAGAGAGATTTCAGCAGCAGCCAGCAGCACAATGATAAGAGGTGCCCGTGGAGCAGTTACATTTTACCTGCAGGTCGGGAGGAAGCCCCATGGTCCCACAAGCTGGTCCCCCGGGATGTGCAGTGTTCTGGAGGGCTACCAGTCTCCGCAGCCCGGCAACATTTAGGTGGCTGTGGAAGGATATCAGATAAGCGGGAGAGGCAGAGATGTGGGACAGGCAGAGGCACGGAAGGAGAGGAGGAGGAGACGTGGGAGGCAAGAGGAGGAGACGCGGGATGAGGAGGAGTATAGGCAGAGATGCCGCAGCCGCTGCTGGTGTGAGCTAGGAGGAGCACACTTGCGTTTGTACTGCTCAATTCCCTAACCCATTTATTCTGAGGTTGCTGCATTACAAGCACAGCCTGCTTTAGATCCGCTGTCTAAATAAATGATCAATCAGCTGTGCCGATTGATTGGCTGGCAGGGGGGGTTTCCAGGTACTCGGAAACCCCCCCTGCGTGCGCGTATGCAGCCTCATGAAATTGGGGCATCTCAGTCATTACTGTTTGGTACACTAGATGAGTGACATTTATACCAGTCAATATTTCTGGTCATTGAAACAATCACTTTGAAATCTGTTTTATTGGCAGTATCTAGTTAAAGCTAGAGATGAGCGCCTGAAATTTTTCGGGTTTTGTGTTTTGGTTTTGGGTTCGGTTCCGCGGCCGTGTTTTGGGTTCGAACGCGTTTTGGCAAAACCTCACCGAATTATTTTTGTCGGATTCGGGTGTGTTTTGGATTCGGGTGTTTTTTTCAAAAAACACTAAAAAACAGCTTAAATCATAGAATTTGGGGGTCATTTTGATCCCAAAGTATTATTAACCTCAAAAACCATAATTTACACTCATTTTCAGTCTATTCTGAATACCTCACACCTCACAATATTATTTTTAGTCCTAAAATTTGCACCGAGGTCGCTGTGTGAGTAAGATAAGCGACCCTAGTGGCCGACACAAACACCGGGCCCATCTAGGAGTGGCACTGCAGTGTCACGCAGGATGTCCCTTCCAAAAAACCCTCCCCAAACAGCACATGACGCAAAGAAAAAAAGAGGCGCAATGAGGTAGCTGTGTGAGTAAGATTAGCGACCCTAGTGGCCGACACAAACACCGGGCCCATCTAGGAGTGGCACTGCAGTGTCACGCAGGATGGCCCTTCCAAAAAACCCTCCCCAAACAGCACATGACGCAAAGAAAAAAAGAGGCGCAATGAGGTAGCTGTGTGAGTAAGATTAGCGACCCTAGTGGCCGACACAAACATCGGGCCCATCTAGGAGTGGCACTGCAGTGTCACGCAGGATGTCCCTTCCAAAAAACCCTCCCCAAACAGCACATGACGCAAAGAAAAAAAGAGGCGCAATGAGGTAGCTGTGTGAGTAAGATTAGCGACCCTAGTGGCCGACACAAACACTGGGCCCATCTAGGAGTGGCACTGCAGTGTCACGCAGGATGTCCCTTCCAAAAAACCCTCCCCAAACAGCACATGACGCAAAGAAAAAAAGAGGCGCAATGAGGTAGCTGTGTGAGTAAGATTAGCGACCCTAGTGGCCGACACAAACACCGGGCCCATCTAGGAGTGGCACTGCAGTGTCACGCAGGATGTCCCTTCCAAAAAACCCTCCCCAAACAGCACATGACGCAAAGAAAAAAAGAGGCGCAATGAGGTAGCTGACTGTGTGAGTAAGATTAGCGACCCTAGTGGCCGACACAAACACCGGGCCCATCTAGGAGTGGCACTGCAGTGTCACGCAGGATGTCCCTTCCAAAAAACCCTCCCCAATCAGCACATGATGCAAAGAAAAAGAAAAGAAAAAAGAGGTGCAAGATGGAATTGTCCTTGGGCCCTCCCACCCACCCTTATGTTGTATAAACAAAACAGGACATGCACACTTTAACCAACCCATCATTTCAGTGACAGGGTCTGCCACACGACTGTGACTGATATGACGGGTTGGTTTGGACCCCCCCCCCAAAAAAGAAGCAATTAATCTCTCCTTGCACAAACTGGCTCTACAGAGGCAAGATGTCCACCTCATCTTCACCCTCCGATATATCACCGTGTACATCCCCCTCCTCACAGATTATCAATTCGTCCCCACTGGAATCCACCATCTCAGCTCCCTGTGTACTTTGTGGAGGCAATTGCTGCTGGTCAATGTCTCCGCGGAGGAATTGATTATAATTCATTTTAATGAACATCATCTTCTCCACATTTTCTGGATGTAACCTCGTACGCCGATTGCTGACAAGGTGAGCGGCGGCACTAAACACTCTTTCGGAGTACACACTTGTGGGAGGGCAACTTGGGTAGAATAAAGCCAGTTTGTGCAAGGGCCTCCAAATTGCCTCTTTTTCCTGCCAGTATAAGTACGGACTGTGTGACGTGCCTACTTGGATGCGGTCACTCATATAATCCTCCACCATTCTATCAATGTTGAGAGAATCATATGCAGTGACAGTAGACGACATGTCCGTAATCGTTGTCAGGTCCTTCAGTCCGGACCAGATGTCAGCATCAGCAGTCGCTCCAGACTGCCCTGCATCACCGCCAGCGGGTGGGCTCGGAATTCTGAGCCTTTTCCTCGCACCCCCAGTTGCGGGAGAATGTGAAGGAGGAGATGTTGACAGGTCGCGTTCCGCTTGACTTGACAATTTTGTCACCAGCAGGTCTTTCAACCCCAGCAGACCTGTGTCTGCCGGAAAGAGAGATCCAAGGTAGGCTTTAAATCTAGGATCGAGCACGGTGGCCAAAATGTAGTGCTCTGATTTCAACAGATTGACCACCCGTGAATCCTTGTTAAGCGAATTAAGGGCTGCATCCACAAGTCCCACATGCCTAGCGGAATCGCTCCGTGTTAGCTCCTCCTTCAATGCCTCCAGCTTCTTCTGCAAAAGCCTGATGAGGGGAATGACCTGACTCAGGCTGGCAGTGTCTGAACTGACTTCACGTGTGGCAAGTTCAAAGGGCATCAGAACCTTGCACAACGTTGAAATCATTCTCCACTGCACTTGAGACAGGTGCATTCCACCTACTATATCGTGCTCAATTGTATAGGCTTGAATGGCCTTTTGCTGCTCCTCCAACCTCTGAAGCATATAGAGGGTTGAATTCCACCTCGTTACCACTTCTTGCTTCAGATGATGGCAGGGCAGGTTCAGTAGTTTTTGGTGGTGCTCCAGTTTTCTGTACGTGGTGCCTGTACGCCGAAAGTGTCCCGCAATTCTTCTGGCCACCGACAGCATCTCTTGCACGCCCCTGTCGTTTTTTAAAAAATTCTGCACCACCAAATTCAAGGTATGTGCAAAACATGGGACGTG
Organism: Pseudophryne corroboree; assembly: GCF_028390025.1. Taxonomy (NCBI): domain Eukaryota; kingdom Metazoa; phylum Chordata; class Amphibia; order Anura; family Myobatrachidae; genus Pseudophryne; species Pseudophryne corroboree. The sequence continues at coordinate 480,151,079 of NC_086445.1, read as the reverse complement.
CTGGAATTGGCCCAGATTTAATGCACACACAATATTGCTGGCGTTGTCCGATGCCACAAATCCACAGGAGAGTCCAATTGGGGTAAGCCATTCCGCGATGATCTTCCTCAGTTGCCGTAAGAGGTTTTCAGCTGTGTGCGTATTCTGGAAAGCGGTGATACAAAGCGTAGCCTGCCTAGGAAAGAGTTGGCGTTTGCGAGATGCTGCTACTGGTGCCGCCGCTGCTGTTCTTGCGGCGGGAGTCCATACATCTACCCAGTGGGCTGTCACAGTCATATAGTCCTGACCCTGCCCTGCTCCACTTGTCCACATGTCCGTGGTTAAGTGGACATTGGGTACAGCTGCATTTTTTAGGACACTGGTGACTCTTTTTCTGAGGTCTGTGTACATTTTCGGTATCGCCTGCCTAGAGAAATGGAACCTAGATGGTATTTGGTACCGGGGACACAGTACCTCCAACAAGTGTCTAGTTGGCTCTGCAGTAATGATGGATACCGGAACCACGTTTCTCACCACCCAGGATGCCAAGGCCTCAGTTATCCGCTTTGCAGTAGGATGACTGCTGTGATATTTCATCTTCCTCGCAAAGGACTGTTGAACAGTCAATTGCTTACTGGAAGTAGTACAAGTGGGCTTACGACTTCCCCTCTGGGATGACCATCGACTCCCAGCGGCAACAACAGCAGCGCCAGCAGCAGTAGGCGTTACACGCAAGGATGCATCGGAGGAATCCCAGGCAGGAGAGGACTCGTCAGACTTGCCAGTGACATGGCCTGCAGGACTATTGGCATTCCTGGGGAAGGAGGAAATTGACACTGAGGGAGTTGGTGGGGTGGTTTGCGTGAGCTTGGTTACAAGAGGAAGGGATTTACTGGTCAGTGGACTGCTTCCGCTGTCACCCAAAGTTTTTGAACTTGTCACTGACTTATTATGAATGCGCTGCAGGTGACGTATAAGGGAGGATGTTCCGAGGTGGTTAACGTCCTTACCCCTACTTATTACAGCTTGACAAAGGGAACACACGGCTTGACACCTGTTGTCCGCATTTCTGGTGAAATACCTCCACACCGAAGAGCTGATTTTTTTGGTATTTTCACCTGGCATGTCAACGGCCATATTCCTCCCACGGACAACAGGTGTCTCCCCGGGTGCCTGACTTAAACAAACCACCTCACCATCAGAATCCTCCTGGTCAATTTCCTCCCCAGCGCCAGCAACACCCATATCCTCCTCATCCTGGTGTACTTCAACACTGACATCTTCAATCTGACTATCAGGAACTGGACTGCGGGTGCTCCTTCCAGCACTTGCAGGGGGCGTGCAAATGGTGGAAGGCGCATGCTCTTCACGTCCAGTGTTGGGAAGGTCAGGCATCGCAACCGACACAATTGGACTCTCCTTGTGGATTTGGGATTTCAAAGAACGCACAGTTCTTTGCGGTGCTTTTGCCAGCTTGAGTCTTTTCAGTTTTCTAGCGAGAGGCTGAGTGCTTCCATCCTCATGTGAAGCTGAACCACTAGCCATGAACATAGGCCAGGGCCTCAGTCGTTCCTTGCCACTCCGTGTGGTAAATGGCATATTGGCAAGTTTACGCTTCTCCTCCGACAATTTTATTTTAGGTTTTGGAGTCCTTTTTTTACTGATATTTGGTGTTTTGGTTTTGACATGCTCTGTACTATGCCATTGGGCATCGGCCTTGGCAGACGACGTTGCTGGCATTTCATCGTCTCGGCCATGACTAGTGGCAGCAGCTTCAGCACGAGGTGGAAGTGGATCTTGATCTTTCCCTAATTTTGGAACCTCAACATTTTTGTTCTCCATATTTTAATAGGCACAACTAAAAGGCACCTCAGGTAAACAATGGAGATGGATGGATTGGATACTAGTATACAATTATGGACGGGCTGCCGAGTGCCGACACAGAGGTAGCCACAGCCGTGAACTACCGCACTGTACTGTGTCTGCTGCTAATATATAGACTGGTTGATAAAGAGATAGTATACTCGTAACTAGTATGCATGTATAAAGAAAGAAAAAAAAACCACGGTTAGGTGGTATATACAATTATGGACGGGCTGCCGAGTGCCGACACAGAGGTAGCCACAGCCGTGAACTACCGCACTGTACTGTGTCTGCTGCTAATATATAGACTGGTTGATAAAGAGATAGTATACTCGTAACTAGTATGTATGTATAAAGAAAGAAAAAAAAACCACGGTTAGGTGGTATATACAATTATGGACGGGCTGCCGAGTGCCGACACAGAGGTAGCCACAGCCGTGAACTACCGCACTGTACTGTGTCTGCTGCTAATATATAGACTGGTTGATAAAGAGATAGTATACTCGTAACTAGTATGTATGTATAAAGAAAGAAAAAAAAACCACGGTTAGGTGGTATATACAATTATGGACGGGCTGCCGAGTGCCGACACAGAGGTAGCCACAGCCGTGAACTACCGCACTGTACTGTGTCTGCTGCTAATATATAGACTGGTTGATAAAGAGATAGTATACTCGTAACTAGTATGTATGTATAAAGAAAGAAAAAAAAACCACGGTTAGGTGGTATATACAATTATGGACGGGCTGCCGAGTGCCGACACAGAGGTAGCCACAGCCGTGAACTACCGCACTGTACTGTGTCTGCTGCTAATATATAGACTGGTTGATAAAGAGATAGTATACTCGTAACTAGTATGTATGTATAAAGAAAGAAAAAAAAACCACGGTTAGGTGGTATATACAATTATGGACGGGCTGCCGAGTGCCGACACAGAGGTAGCCACAGCCGTGAACTACCGCACTGTACTGTGTCTGCTGCTAATATATAGACTGGTTGATAAAGAGATAGTATACTCGTAACTAGTATGTATGTATAAAGAAAGAAAAAAAAACCACGGTTAGGTGGTATATACAATTATGGACGGGCTGCCGAGTGCCGACACAGAGGTAGCCACAGCCGTGAACTACCGCACTGTACTGTGTCTGCTGCTAATATATAGACTGGTTGATAAAGAGATAGTATACTCGTAACTAGTATGTATGTATGTATAAAGAAAGAAAAAAAAACCACGGTTAGGTGGTATATACAATTATGGACGGGCTGCCGAGTGCCGACACAGAGGTAGCCACAGCCGTGAACTACCGCACTGTACTGTGTCTGCTGCTAATATATAGACTGGTTGATAAAGAGATAGTATACTCGTAACTAGTATGTATGTATAAAGAAAGAAAAAAAAGCCACGGTTAGGTGGTATATACAATTATGGACGGGCTGCCGAGTGCCGACACAGAGGTAGCCACAGCCGTGAACTACCGCACTGTACTGTGTCTGCTGCTAATATATAGACTGGTTGATAAAGAGATAGTATACTCGTAACTAGTATGTATGTATAAAGAAAGAAAAAAAAACCACGGTTAGGTCACTGGTATATACAATTATGGACGGGCTGCCGAGTGCCGACACAGAGGTAGCCACAGCCGTGAACTACCGCACTGTACTGTGTCTGCTGCTAATATAGACTGGTTGATAAAGAGATAGTATACTACTAATATTATATACTGGTGGTCAGGTCACTGGTCACTAGTCACACTGGCAGTGGCACTCCTGCAGCAAAAGTGTGCACTGTTTAATTTTAATATAATATTATGTACTCCTGGCTCCTGCTATAACCTATAACTGGCACTGCAGTAGTGCTCCCCAGTCTCCCCCACAATTATAAGCTGTGTGAGCTGAGCAGTCAGACAGATATATAATATATATAGATGATGCAGCACACTGGCCTGAGCCTGAGCAGTGCACACAGATATGGTATGTATGTGACTGAGTCACTGTGTGCTGTGTATCGCTTTTTTCAGGCAGAGAACGGATTATAAATAAAAGTGGTGGTCACTGGTCACTATCAGCAAAACTCTGCACTGTACACTACTGAGTACTCCTAATGCTCCCCAAAATTAGTAAATCAAGTGTCTAAACGGAGAGGACGCCAGCCACGTCCTCTCCCTATCAATCTCAATGCACGTGTGAAAATGGCGGCGACGCGCGGCTCCTTATATAGAATCCGAGTCTCGCGATAGAATCCGAGCCTCGCGAGAATCCGACAGCGTCATGATGACGTTCGGGCGCGCTCGGGTTAACCGAGCAAGGCGGGAAGATCCGAGTCGCTCGGACCCGTGAAAAAAAACATGAAGTTCTGGCGGGTTCGGATTCAGAGAAACCGAACCCGCTCATCTCTAGTTAAAGCCATAGCCAAAGTGCATAGATGTGCTTTGTCAGACAGCTCTGTAGAACTTCACTAAGGAAGTTATACACAATTACTTGCATTCTGTTATATGACTGGACCGTTTACCTGTAAGAGTTGTGCTACTGAAACTTGTTAGAATTTACAGATACTACAAGGTTGTAATCTTAGGCTTGGTAGTTGGAGATCTGATGAATATAAGTCTAGGATTTCTTTTTGCCATACAGGAATGGGTCACTACCTAGCCTCTACTTTTCGATTTGTAGTTCTGTTATCCAACAAATGTTTAGATTGAGACTATTCTCTGTACAGATGGAGACTGCATATAGCCACTGCATGTTTATTAAATAGTCTGTCAGTTTATAGCATAGAATAAGTTACGCATTATTTATCTCTTGGAATCAGCAAATCACTTCCTTGCATGCTTTGATTGCACATTTTGTAACTTTGCCAGTAGATGCCACCGCCTTGTCTACAGCTTTAATGACACCAACAGCCATCGCCTGGCGCATGTCACAGACTGCAAAACTGCCTACAAATGGAATATAGCAGTAAATGTCAGTTGTCAGAAAGAAACCTTTACACAGCGAGTATTGCAATTACTCATTGCTTTAGTACTGTTAGTGACATTGGGGGTCATTCCGAGTTGTTCGCTCGTTGCCGATTTTCGCTATGCTGCGATTTGTTGCAAATTGCGCATGCGCAAGGCACGCAGGGCGCATGCGCTTAGTTATTTAACACAAAATTTAGCAGTTTTGCTGTGGCTTCTGCAGCGCTTTTCAGTCGCACTGCCGATCGGTATATGATTGACAGGAAAGGGGCGTTTCTGGGCGGCAACTCAGCATTTTCCAGGCGTTTGCAAAAAAACACAGGCGTGTCAGGGAAAAACGCGGGAGTGTCTGTAGAAACGGGGGAGTGGCTGACCGAACGCAGGGCGTGTTTGTGACGTCAAACCGGGAACTAAACGGACCGAGCTGATCGCAATCTAGGAGTAGGTCTGGAGCTACTCAGAAACTGCAAAGAATTATTTAGTAGCAATTCTGCTAATCTTTCGTTCGCTATTCTGCTAAACTAAGATACACTCCCAGAGGGCGGCGGCCTAGCGTGTGCAATGCTGCTAAAAGCAGCTAGCGAGCGAACAACTCGGAATGACCCCCATTGTTACTTATGTTCATGCAGTATGACTGAGGGTGGGATGTATTAAAATACATTGCTGCCCCTCGCCACCTACCGCAGCGATGTTGATCGCATATGTACTAACATATGCGATCAACATCGCAATGCGGTGACGGAGGCCCCCGATACCTGTGAGGTGGTGTGCGGGGGGTCTCCGTCACCTCCCAGGGGTCTCCACACTGCCCGCATGCCGGGAAGCAGCAGGCAGGCTGCCCCCGGTGCCGCCTCCTCCCTCCTGCACCCGGAAGGACCTCCGGCTGCGTTGCCAGGAGGAGGAGGAAATTACCTTCCGGGACCAGGGCTGCCTGGAGGAAGGTATGCCGGGGGAGGGGGGGGGGGACGTCTGCGGTGGGGGCAGTGCAGGCGGTGGGTTGCAGCGGCCGGCGATAAGAAGCCCATAGGCTTCTATAGGGTATCGCCATCCAGAGATGGCGATACCCTGGGTGGCGAAAAACCGGCGGTGAGGTCTTAGTACATTTGAAAATGCGGTAAAACCCCTGAAAATGGGGGCTTTACCGGATTTTTCCATTAATACATCCAGCCCCCGTTCATGGACTTAGCTTGACCAGCAATTCAAGGTCAGAAGGTCTACAAACTGACCAACATCAGAGGTTCTCAAACGTGGCCCTCAATGTACCCCAAAGGTCAAGATTTTTCGTTTATCCATGCTGGGCCACAAGTAACTTAATTAGCACCTCAGTTAACATAATTTAACCATATGTTCTGAGTCAAGGATATACCTAAAACCTGGACCATTGGGGTGCCTTGAGGATTGCGTTTGAGAACCTCTGACCAACATGCTAGTTTCAACAAAGAACTTCACCAACACTATGCAATATTAAACATGAGAAAGCCTTTAACTTTGCAAGTCAGTGTTGGTCTCCGGTATATAAAGGACATTGGGGGTAATTCCAAGTTGATCGCAGCAGGAAATTTTTTAGCAGTTGGGCAAAACCATGTGCACTGCAGGGGAGGCAGATATAACATTTGCAGATAGAGTTAGATTTGGGTGGGTTATTTTGTTTCTGTGCAGGGTAAATACTGGCTGCTTTATTTTTACACTGCAATTTAGATTGCAGATTGAACACACCACACCCAAATCTAACTCTCTCTGCACATGTTACATCTTCCTCCCCTGCAGTGCACATGGTTTTGCCCAACTGCTAAAAAAATTCCTCCTGCGATCAACTCAGAATTACCCCCACTGTCAGTAACTAGCTCAGTAAGGTATGCAATATTTAACACAACAGGGGGACACTTACGTGACCATTCCCTGTTGAAATTTATACCAAGACTCCCAACATAGCATGACATCTTTTAGTAGCCACTAGCCATAGCAGTTTTGTTTCTGTAGTGATAGTTGCTAACTACTACAGCCTCACATTTGACTGCACATGAAGTAACTAACTAACTAGTCTGGCCACCACAGCAACAACAGCATAAGATTAAAGTTAGCTACAGTTTGCCAAGAGACAAAGCTTGCCGTTTTAGCCTGACATTGATGCTGTAGCCACACCTTACAGGAGAGTCAGATTTTACTGTAGCATGAAGTAGAGTATTCCCATGCATAGTTTGCATTGTCATATTAGGGAATCACTGATATGGTGTAGAACAGTGTATTTGAGAATGTCAGATCAGTGGAAGCTTGTATTACTGTGTGTAACTAAACAAGTGTTTACAGGCCCTTTATGTGCAAGTATTGCATTGTTATACAGGCCCTGTTACTCCATGTCTCATGGGCTGATAATAATGATAGATCCTCATCCAGCCACTTACCTAGGGGAGGGTAACTGGAGAATGGGCCTAATTCAGACCTGGTCGCAAGCAGGCGTTTTTTGCACTGCTGCGACCAGGTAGTTACCGCCTACAGGGGGAGGGGGTAATCGCTGTGCAGGGGTGCAAATGCATGTGCAGAGAGCTGCACAAACAAAAGTTTGTGCAGTCTCTGCACAGCTCAGGACTTACTCAGTCGCTGCGATGATCCGGCCTGGAGCTGACATCAGGAACCCTCCCTTAAAACGGCTGGACACGCCTGCGCTTCTTTGGACACTCCCTGGAAACGTTCAGTTGACACCCACAAACGGCTCCTTCTGTCAATCTTCTTGCGATCGTCGATGCGATTGCTTTCTTCGGTAAGTCCATCGCTCTATGACGATCCCAGTCGCCAGGGGGCAATGCACCTGCGCATTGCGGAGCATACGCATGCGCAGTTCTTACCTGATTGCAGCACTGCTAAAAAACGTAGTGTGCAATCAGGTCTCCACAATGGCAGTATCACCAGATTTTTGGGATGGTTTTACAGCATTTTGCCAGATCTACGGGCAATTTTCTCTTTCAATCCTGCAAATTTACAGGCTACGTGAGCAGTTTCACAGTCCAGCACTGGAATGTAGCCATCATTAATCTGTCCTGTGTGATAAAGGATTATTACCTGCAGGGTATACAGTTGACTATATTGAATATTTATACCTCCAGATGTTAGATACATAGTTATGCGTATTGAGCTGTGTAGCTAATTAATGTTTCCAACACACTGCAGAAGGAGTTACCTGTGCTGTGACACTGCCAGTCTCCATTGGTGGGTCACTCTTGCCATCTCTAGCCACATTGACTCTCTTCATATCTTTTACAGATATGTATGGCTAAAGCACAAACCCCAAGGGTTACCACCAGCAGCAGCAAAAGCAACTGCCGCGTAGTAGTCTTAGCACCTACTGAACTGGGAGCCCCAGCTAACTAGTTGCTAGACTGGAGCACTCTGTCAACATGGAGAGAATGTTGACATATTAAATGTCAACATTGTGACAATGTCAATGTTAGCATTAGGGTTATGTTTAGGGGTTAGGATTAAGGGGTAGCCATCGGAGTTAGGGTCACCGTTAGAGGTAATATTATGATTAGGCTTAGGGTAAAGCATACATTAAACATTGTCAACATTCAGAACATGTTGACATTTCATCAGTATCAGCATAATATACCAAATCCACATTAATTATACACATCAAAACGTATAATTGTGTGTTATTAGTTTAAGCAGGCTGTTTGTCCATTCTTGTGACTCAGATGAAAATGATAAAACATTATGACCAATCTATGCAGAAATCCAGGTTTTGCAATTCAAAAGGGATCCAGGGCCACTAGTTACATCTTTTACAAATTGTCCGTAGATGCCTTTAAATTCATACCAGCAAATGTATTGAGAATAATAGTATACATGTAATATATATCCTAATCAGGAAAGAAATTAAATGATGTAGTTAGGAAAAGCCCATTTTAGTACATATGCATAATAATAACAATATCAGTTTACTTTACGCTACTCTTGTACTGTACACCTCATAGGCACCTGATAGAAACAAGGTTTGCGTAGTAAAAGGTTGGTATTAGAAATAAGAGTAAATTAATAAGTAAAAATGTAATCCTGGTACAGAGGAACATAAATTCAGTCTGACACTTCCCACACTATCTTTAGTGAATTCCCCAAGATTAATGTATAAATAAAGTTCCATCTTCACACTAGAAAATATGGTCAAATTTGAAACTTTGAAATTACAAGATCTTATCATTAGTTTTCCTTCCTGAATCTTATCTTTAAAATTACATGTTGGTTTTAGCAAAAGTCAGACTGATGAGTCACAGGAAGACATCTATTAATAACAAACCATTTATAGATGTGTTCATAATATATTTTTTCGTGGTAATAATCATCTTTTGCTTCACACTCATTTTCAAAGATCTGTTTTGTATTTACCCCTCCCTGTAATTTGAGCTTCAGGGGCTGTTCCGTACCTATCAAAATATAGATGCGGAGACATAGATGGGTAGACGCATCGTTGCTCATACACAAATGGCATCTTTATGTTCTGTAGTATATTATACCAGACCATTAAGATTTTGGGTGTTACACAGTTAAAGTTGCACATTTAGGATGTACTACCATTAACATACAAGTTTTTAGGAATATGCTCCACTAACCAGATGAAACGAGGCTGCTTCATGCAGCATCAGCACCCCCACACCCCAAATCCCTACACACAACATATATATGGTGCTTCTTTCATACATGTCTAAACTCCTGACTATATGCAGTTATAAACTTAGAATGTAATGCTGTTTTACAGTTATACTATTAGAGTTACCCCCTGTCCCAGTGTATCCTATGCAACTGCCTAATTGATTGCCCCCATATGCCCAAGCTGTATTCTATAGACCGGTTACCGCGCTATTCATTTTCGAATTGTCCCTCCACCAAATTAGCTGGAGTTCCCCTTAGTGACTGGAATATTACTTGCACCAGATGTATGAAACTCTATGTCAGGCATGTCCAACTGCGGCCTTCCAGCTGTTGAGAAACTACACATCCCAGCATGCCCTGACACAGCTTTAGCATTCCCTGACAGCAAAACTGTGTCAGGGCATGCTGGGATATGTAGTTTCACAACAGCTGGAAGGCCGCAGTTTGGACATGTCTTCTCTATGTAGTGTAATAACAATTAGATGATTTAACAAATATAGAGATAAGGTGAAAATAATACATAAATGAATTAAATGAGCTGGATAAGAAGATAATACAATACTAAAGACTGGGGGTTCTAGACCAGGAGATCAGGGTGCAGTATTCATGTCATGTTATTTACATAGTCGAGTCACAATATTATGACCACCTCCTACATTTGACGTCAGTAGTGCATAGCCCATGATGTATGTCACGTGTCGTGCACTGGCTTGGTGGGTATAAAAGGTCTGTTGTAGGTCGTCTGCACACATATCACTCATTGTGCTCATGGGTAAAAGGGGCAATTTATCTGAGTTGCAAAAAAGGGATGATTATTGGCTTTCGGGCCTAGGGTGGCAGTATTTCTGAAACAGCGCAGTTTGTGCCAATCTACCAGCACTTTATTGAGTCACTCCCAGCCCGTCTAGCTGCTGTCCATGCTGCACAGGGCAGTTACTCTGGCTATTAGCTGGTGGTCATAATAATGTGACTCAACTGTGTGTATATGTATATAATTTATCATTTACACAATGAGCTTAGTGTCTATATTTAGGCGTATGGGGATTTATGGTGAGATGCCAGTGAATTGGGCAGTATTGGACCTGAGTAGCTGTGTGCAGTGGCATCACTTGGGTGGGTGTCACCCAGTTTGCCTTACTTACCCTGGCGCCTCCATCTCTGGATCCACACAGGTGCCATAGAGAGAGTGGCCTTAAGTCCACAAAGCCACGCCCCCTGATCCATGACATTTTACAGGCATGGCTGTATGTCACACCCCCTTTTCTCGTAATGCAGGGGGATTTCCCAGTTCTCCAGTCATATTAATGAGTGATCATTTTCACTGTGAGTGATAAATTGCACCAGCCAATTAGCTCCTAACTGTCATTTTTCAAACACAGACTGTGACATGGCAGTTAGGAGCTGATTGGCTGGTGCAATTTATCACTCACAGTGAAATTTATCACTCATTGATAAAAAAAATGGCATAGATTTACTAATGTGCCTCTCCCTATAATTGTTGCTTCAGGGGCTGTCCTGTGCCGTTCAAAATATACTGTAGCTCAAACGCCCAATAATCATCTAGTGTACAGTATACCCAGCCTAAGGTGCCTGACTGCAATGAGGAGGAAACTACAAGTGAAACTGATTAAAACAGACAATTGACAGCACCACCAGACTAGCGGCAGCGGCGGAACTTGTAGAACCAACCTAGTTACATATATTTGTGTATGTGCAATCTCTGATTTTCTTTTCACATTTTAAGGTTTATATTGGTTTATATTGGTAAATATGACCCAATAGTCACATAATCAAGACTGGTTCATAGCTCTGCCATTGCTGTCTTAACAGCAGTGTAGGCCCCTGAGAAAAGCAATGCACTGGGGCCCCTAACCACCCTGCAGAGGTAGGGGTGGGAGGTACTATCAGCGGCAGCTTTGATGTTCCGGGGATGGTAGGGGGTGTTCTATCTTCTGCTCAGCATGTAGGACCTGGAGCAGTAATTTCTGCTAATTACTCTTTTACTGCACAGATGATGGGAGATGGGGTGGGAGATGGGGTGGGAGGGAGAACGCTGTAGAAGGGGCATTGGGCTGAATGAAGGGGCCCCGGTACATGACTTACAGGGTGCTAAGGCAGGGTTTAATACACAGGGCAGGGGTGGATAATGGAGTGGGCTTAATATTCATCATTTTTTGGTGGGAGGGCAGCCTGCTTGATTACAGATATCTCCAGTTCCTGGAAATAGATTTCTTAGCTTTTATGGGGTAAAACACTAGAGAGTCCCACATTTCAGGAGATACTGGAGACTTGGGGATCAGAGTTCAAAAGCCAGAGCGATCCATCAACAAAAAAATAAAACTGCATACCAGGCATGTGGAGATGGAGCAGGGACCAGCTGCTGGAAGGCTGATATCTCTGGTTCCGGGCATAGTAGAGACAAGCTGCCAGTGTCCACCGAAAGGGGAGAGTCCCAGCTTTTAGAGTATGGCCTCACAAAAACTCTAAGTAAGACAGAACCCAAGATATCTGGCTGGGAAGAGCAATTAACAGGCTCAAAGGGGGCCACTGCTTTAATGTCAGATATCTCTAGTTCCCCAGGTCCGATTTTTAAATATCTGGTACCCCTGGAAAAAAGGGTCGCTCAGCTATCAGCCTAGGGCCCTTAGACTCCTGGGGCCCTTGGGCAAGTGCCCATTGAGCCCATATGAAAAGACAGCCCTGAGCTCTGCCCCTCTCAGCTTTAGTACCCCATGATCAGGCCATCTCATGCATCCCTTCTTTTACCATGGCCTACAATACCAGGCTAGTCAATATGAACAGATGCCTGCTACACAATTAGAAGGGCATGGTCTTTTGCATGAATTGAATAAAAATCCAAAATGATCCAACCGTTGACACCCTTCCATCTTCTGTGCCTCCCTAGAACATGATTGCTAATTGCATTAATGCTCATTTACACACATACTTCCCTGTTACCTGTGTGAAGAGGAAGAAACTCACAATTATGAGACTAAGAAGTAGATTTACTAAATCTTCTACAAATTAAAAGAGGTGGTGTTGCCCATAGCAACCAATCACATTCTAGCTTTCATTTATCTATTGTATCTTAGAAAATTATCTTAGAAATAATCTGATTGGTTGCTATGGGCAACATAACCTAATCTGATTGGTTGCTATGCGCAACATCACCAACATTTATTTTTAGAAGTATTAGTAAATCTACCTCTAATAGCTACTTAGTGTAGTCAGGCAGTAAATCATCTTATTCACTACGATTTTCTAACCTCCATGTGACAGGATGTGCCGGTGGCTGATGTGCAAAGTGGGACAGGAAAACTGAACAGACATCCTACTCTCGTATTTCTACCTCATAGCCCCAGGCCACTAAAAATCTATCCTTTCCCCAAATGACTATGGGGGTTATTCAGTTAGGTCCGTTATTTTGCCTAGGCGAAAAAAAGTGACTTTTTGCTATTTTTAGGGCGAATGGGGATTCGCCCTATTCAGTAGCAGGACCTTTTTTTCGTCTAGGTGAAAAATTCAGCAGGAGCGGAAAAACATGTGGATCGGCAAATCACCTATTCCAGCCAAAATAAGTGCCGTTTTTGCAGATTTTGAGGCATTTTTCACCAATACCTTTTCACAAAAGAAAGGGTGAAAAGCACTGGCGATCATGTCTTAAAAATGGGCAAAAACGGCCCACAATTGAATAGGCAGGGGGACGAATTCAACAACTCTGAGATTACCAGAGATAATTGAATACCCCTATAGCTTATGTGTGGCAAAATTCAGGAGATGGTGAAGTATCTTTTTTAGATCCCCTCTACTGTTGCTCATGACTGTGATTAAAGGTGCATATCTGCAAATATGAAAACTCACCACAAGGAACTGGCCAGATTCCATAGGGCTAACAATATGGTGTGGCGAGTACATGCACCAGAGGCCTTGTTTATACCTCCCTGGTATGGTCACATGACCAAACAATCCTAATTGGCACAATCATTAATTCAGGGGGGGGGGAAACATGTATCTAATACATAAACCTTCTGTTCTACGAGGACATCATGAATATGGGTTACAATCTTAAACATTGCACACACTGAAATCACATTAAAAACTTATTGCAGTGATGATGTCATCAAGGGCAGTACTTATATTCCAAAAACTATGTTCATAACATACAATCACATTCTCAGCACCCTTTTCAACATAATAATATCCTTTTCATATTTCCATGGCAGTGAACTGTCCTTGTTGTAAAAAGGCATAAATAGGCCACTAAGTCTTAACAATATATTGTTTGCCACAAGAGAAATCTAATAGGTAAATACAATTTCTGCTGTGACATCTAATAAAATCATTGATTTTGTGGCCTGGCTGGCATCGAGAGAGGTCGGGTTCCTGCAGAGCTCCGGCCAGCAGTACATTAAAACAAATCCCTGAGCTGATTTTGGGGGCCCACCTGCAAGGAAACAGTCCCCTAAGCCCTGCTACATCACCCTGCACCCGGAGGTCGAGGCTGCGGAATCGGGGGGCCCTGCGTTGCCCCCTGCGGATTGCGGCCTAGCTCCGCCCCAGAAGCCGGGGCCTCAATTTTGGAGAGGAGCCGTTGATCCGTTGGACCCGGTGCAGCGACTCTGTGGACTCCCTCCCCCACCTGAGCGGCGCTCCCTGGCACCTGAGAACTCACCCATCAGACACTGGCCCTCACGGGAGACCGGTGACCGGACGATCTGCGGGAGGTGGAGGCCGGGACGCGTGTGACTGGTGACCGGCAGCCATCTTGTGGTTGGCGCCGCCCGGACTTTAGGTTCTGCTTTGCCGATCCCCGGCCTCTCCGGGCGCCTGCCCCCCGACCCCCGCCTCACACATCCTCGCATGAAAGATCTCCCTCACTGGCGGGGATTAACGACCGGGGGACCTCCGGAGGATCCGTGTCTCACTGACAGGCGGCGGCCATCTTATGACTGGCACAACACTCTTCTCACTCCATGGCTAGAAATGGCTGTAACTCTAGCTCCCTCTTGTGGCGACTTCTAGATTAGACAACTCACAGCCACTATACATATATTCCTATAATTCTGCCTATTCTCATGTCTCCTGTTTGGCGGCCGGAGGGGAGTCATTATATCACGCCTTGAAACAACAGGTGCGAACTTTAACAGCCCTGCCGCCATCTGCTGAGCCTGGAAGCTACGGACTCGTCGCTGTGGATGCCTGGCTCCCGCTACCTCACCCCGAGCCTTTTGACATATACATCACGCTGCTGTGGCGTTCTGGAGTGTCACACTGTGACACCTCTAACACGTTGTTTCTGGCAAATCTGACCCGCAACGTCCTGACACGCCTGCTATCTTCATAGCAATGTAACTTTCCAATACCCTCCCGACGCTGATGTGACCCTCATTAAACTACTCACTGCGCCCTACATGGCTTCTACTCTACATATCTATTTCTAGCGACCTCATATGGAGAAATTCCTGGTATCCACTCCAATGTCCTCGACTGGTCCTATTTCAGGCGCACGCGAGGACACGTCCCACAGAAATTCTTCTGACTCCGATTGCTCCACCACCCGATCTCGATCCCAAAGAAAACATACTAACGCTACAACTACTAAACCGCCTAAAATGAAACCCACCGACATTGCTGCGGTTCTTGGACCTCTCTTAGACGAAAAACTGGCGGGCATTAAAGAAGCTATTGATTCCACCTTAGCCCAGCTGACTCAACACAGTAGCCGTTTGGATGAAGTCGAGCAGAGGGTTTCAACATTGGAGGATGATCTACAAGCAGCACAGTCTACTATAAAGACCCAGACCACAGAAATCAAAGGCCTCACGGAAAAACTCGACGACTTGGAGAATCGGAGCCGTCGAAACAACCTGAGGGTGGTGGGCATCCCGGAGTCGGTGAGGGGCCACGCGCTGCTAGACCTTCTATCCAACTGGCTGCCCGACAAATTAGGTATGGACCTTCAGGGCTCACCTTTGGCCATTGAAAGGGCACACAGGATTGGCCCTGAACGCAGAGAATCCGCGGGACGCCCTAGACCTGTTATCCTACGGATTCTAAACTACGCGGGTAAAGCCAGGCTCTTAGACCACTACCGAAAGTCAGAGAACCTCCTCTATAAGGGAGAAAGGCTGCTCATTTTCCAGGACTTCTCCACTCATGTCGCCAACAAGCGCAGAGAGTTCGCTCCGATATGCAAGCGACTGTTTGAAGACAACGTCAAGTTCTCACTGTTATACCCTGCCCGTCTTCGGGTCTTTGTCAATGGAAAACCATGCTTCTTTGATGATCCGATGGCGGCAAAGACCCATTTTGCACACCCTGACACTTGACTGTCCACCCTCACTTAAAGCTTGCATATCTTTACAACTGCTTTAATCAATAGGTCACACAATGTTCGGGATATGCCTTAGGCATGCTATTTGCGCATGCTGGAGGCTCTGCCTCCCATTGTTTCATGTCTGTTAGTTTGATATTCTTATCTGTTTGTTTGTCTGTTTGTTCTGCATGCTGGGATAATGTGTCTCGATCCTCCATAGGTTGGCCCCTCCTTGCTCATTGGGATGGGGGGGGGGGCACCGCTTCACCTATATGATTTTGATATTCTATTTTCCATCTACGGGGGTAGGATAGCATGGCTGACCATGCTGTTTCTCAGACCTCAACCCCGGTGACAACCCCACTTTTAGATTTTAATATAGTTTCTTGGAATGTGGAGGGTCTCAATAGCCCCATTAAACGCAAGAAGGTAGCTGCTCATCTCTCTCGCTTATCCCCTCAAGTTGTGCTTCTACAAGAGACACACTGGGTGCATAATTCTCCTATGTCATTGAGAGCCCCTTGGATTGGGGAATGCGTATCTGCCCCTTACACCAATAAAACCAGAGGTGTTGCCATCCTCTTTCATAAGAATCTCCAATTCTCCATCCTTAAAAAATATATCGACCCTGAGGGCAGATTTATCTTTCTAGATGTCTCTATTGACAATGTGATATACACCTTTCTGAATTTATATGCACCTACTGGTTCTAACAATCTCTTTTTTGCAGATATCCTTCAGAGAGTTTTGTCCTGGGGCGGCCAGAACTTAATCCTAGGGGGAGATTTTAACACGGTCGTTGATCCATCCATGGATAGGTCGGGGGTAAGTACCATAAGACCCGGGCCCTCCTCTACTCTGCTTTCCTCTCTTTGTTCTCAACTTACCCTATTAGACCCTTGGCGTATACATAATCCCCTTCAGCGAGATTATTCTTTCTATTCACACCCACACTCTAGTCACTCCCGCATTGACTATCTATTTTTATCCAAACACCTCTTTTTTAAAGTTACCCACACCTCAATTAAGGACATCATTATTTCGGACCACGCCCCCATTATCTTGTCTCTACATTTATCCCTGCCCCAGAACATATCTAAATATTGGAGATTCCCAGCATATCTCACACACTCGGAAGATTTCTTATTACATCTTAAACACACCTGGCATAATTATACTACTGACAACCTGGACCAAGAATCTAACACTCCACTTTTTTTGGGGGCCTCTAAGGCAGTCCTGCGTGGCCATATTATTTCCTATGTCAATTCTAAGCGCAAGAAGTTTAACACAAAATTGCAGGAACTCAGTGCGGCTCTCACACTTGCATATCGCACATACAAACAAAGCGATAGCCCTACTCATAAAGAGACGTACCTCATGGCAAAACAAATTTATGATACCTTTCTCACTGAACAGGCCCAGATCAGTTACGATTACGGCAGGAACAGATTTCACAGGTGGGGGAATAAGTCCGGTAAGCTCCTGGCCAACTTGGTTAGGGGGCCCCGAAACAAAACATGGGTTGACTCGTTGCACAGCTCTGGAGGTGTTCTTTCTGATCCCACTGACATCTGCTTGGCTTTTATGCGTTTCTATAAGTCCCTATATACTGCCGACAGTGATAACGCAACTGATGGTCAATTATTCCTTGATGAGGCGCAGTTACCGAAGCTGGAGTCAGAAGAGAGTGACTCGTTGGATGCTCCCATAACTGATGAGGAGGTGTGGGCCACCATTAAGTCCCTCCCCAATGGCAAGAGCCCTGGCCCTGACGGCTTTAGCGCTGAATTTTATAAGGTGCTAGATACCGATATTCTCCCCATATTAACACGTTTATATAACCATATCCTAACAACAGGGGAGACTCCCCTCCGTTTTAACGAAGCCAAGCTTATAGTACTAGCAAAACCTGGTAAAGATCCTACCCAGGTGGGGTCATACCGCCCCATTTCACTCCTCAATCAAGACTTTAAAATCTTGACTAAAATCATAGCTAATAGGTTGCAAGCAAACTTACCCCATCTTATCTCACCCGCACAGATGGGATTTGTCAAGGGTAGACAATCCACACAGGGAGTGCGGGCGGCCCTAACTGCGATATCTTACACCCGCTTTAGCCAGGCTAAAAATAACATCATTATAAATTTAGACGCAGAGAAGGCATTTGATAAAATTGCCTGGCCTCACCTATCTCGAGTGCTCGCCCATCAGGGGTTTGGCACAGCGTTTTGCAACTTGGTACAGACCTTATATACCAACCCAGTGGCGCAGGTCTTAGTCAACAATGTGACATCTCCATCCTTTGCGTTGGAAAGAGGCACTAGGCAAGGATGCCCCTTATCTCCCCTCCTTTTTGATTTGGCACTGGAACCCCTTATACGCCATATTCTGTTACACAAGAACTATAAGGGCATTGCTGTGGGAACACAGGAATTAAAGGTAGTGGCATTCGCAGACGACCTCCTCCTTTTTATGTCAGATCCTCACCGTACAATCCCGCAGCTAATTGCCGTGACTGATCGTTTCTCCTCTTTCGCAGGGTTTACCATTAATTATAGTAAGTCGGAGGCGTTGGCCATATATGGACAGGCAAGACTGGGTTGGGGGACCACCTTTCCCTTTAAATGGGCGAATACACATATTACCTTTCTAGGCGTTGCACTCCCTGCTCATCCCTGCCACCTATATAGGCTTAATATCACTCCGGTCCTACATAAGATTAGAACTGAACTTGGCCTCTGGCAATCCCTCCCCCTTAATATACTAGGGAGATGTAACCTATTTAAGATGGCCAGCTTCCCAAAGCTCCTCTATGTTTTACAGATGACCCCCCTATTATTATCTAAGTCGGACTTATCTTCTCTGAATACCTCTATCTCCAAATACATCTGGGCTGGTAAACGCCCAAGGATTAGCATGAAAAAATTATCCCAGACGGTACCTAGAGGGGGAATCAATCTACCTGATATTAAGCAATACAATCTTGCGTGCCTCTTACGCATTGCTATGGATTGGCTTGGAAACAATAATTATTACACAGATTCCAGCCTAGATTCTCAACTATGTGCTCCCTTATCTCTCAGTTATCTTCTCCATGCCAAGCCCTCCAAATTGGCCTTACATATTACCACTAATTTATTACTACTCCCCATAATACAGGCGTGGAAAATGGCGAGGAAATCGCTCAAACTTCAATATTTATACTCACTTTCACTGCCCCTTATCGGCAACCTAGAGTTTCAGGAGGGGGGGGCTCTACAGCCTTTCACTACCTGGCACTCTCTTGGCATCCGCAACCTACGCAACCTGCTTAACTCCTCTCGCGCCCCGCTGTCTTTCACGGAGGCGTGAGAGAAATACGGCCTGCCTCCTCACCACGAGTTTGCCTATTTCCAGGCAATACACTATCTTAAAACTGTACTATCTAAATTGACAGGGATCGACTTTCTTAGCTCTCTAGACACACTACTCCAATCAACCTGCTACTCTATATCAACCATTTATACACGTATCCGTCTTGAACTTATCCCAGACGTGGACCTTCCGGAGCTGTCCCAATGGTCCTCCCACATCCCAACGGTCACCCCTGAATCCCTCTTAAATCACTTTCAACTGACCTTGAAGCTTATTCCTGCAAGCTCCTACCAAGAAATGGCCTATAAAATGCTCCATAGGGCATACATCTCACCTAAACGCCGATCTTTGATGGGCATCTCAGAAGACAGTAAATGCACCAAATGCCTAATGGAGGGGGCCGACCTCTTCCATTGCTTCTGGGATTGCGCTCTGGTGTCACAGTTTTGGCATGAGGTGCATCACTATGGAACTACGTCCTTAGGCATATCCTTTAGTTGCACTACCTCCTGGGCACTGTTCGGATGTTTGACTGACCAGCCTGACATCCCCAGATCTAACAAAAAACTGCTTATGATACTATCAGCAGCTGGCAGGAAGGCAATCTTACAACAGTGGATCCACAACATACCTCCTAATATATCGATGGTGACCTCTAGACTATTTTTTTTATTCACCATGGACTGGCTGGAGACCTCTATCCATAAGGAGAGGCTCACCCCTGCCTTGTTCCAATGTTGGAACACTTACATTTTGACACTCCCCTTACATACTAAACAGGCCATTGACAAATGCTTTCAATCTACCTCATGGTACCTCCTCCACGCTATAGACCACCCTAACCCCTTGAACATCTAACTTACCCTTTCTCTTCTTCTCTGGACCCCTCTCCACTCCCTTCTATATTCAATTGTGTACCGGGTTGATTGGAAATATAGACCCCCGATTTGGGAAGATTGTACTGTGGATGGATCGACGGCTCGTGTCCCATAGTAGGCATTACATGTTAGTTTATTTTCTTATGTTTTAGGTATTTTATATAAGTTTAGGGATTTTTGGGATAATTTGTCTTTACTAATGGAGAATCGATAATTGATCCATCCCTTTTCATTTATAATCTACTCCGCTTTGGTAATTAAAACACACTATAAATTCCCTGATATCACTAGTTATACACATGTTCCCTTTCTTGGAAGGGTATAAAAGTTTTTATATGAGGAAAAGTTTGAAAATATGTTTTGATCTCTACCTGGTATTATATGAGACTGAATAATGTGTAACTCCCTGTCTCCTGTTAGGAGGATTTTGTATAATGTATATTATATTGTACAATGTTAACTATATACTTTATTTCATGTCTCGAAATGCTGCTTACTTATTCTGTACGATGTGAGATTGTAATAAAAATAGTCTGAAAAAAAAAAAATCATTGATTTTACTTGTCTGATTTACAGTCAACAATTTTGGTAGTGGTGTTCTTAGACACTTTATACTACAAGTGCCACACTGATAAAAAAAAAAAAACCTTTGAGGTAATCGTTTTAAATGGTTCAGATCGCGGAACACACTTAACCAGACTATTCTTCATATTTTTTGCTGTATAAATAAAACATGGTTGATCTTTAATATTTCCTTTTAAAATGGGGGCCATTAGTAAGCACATTCCAATGGTTTTTTTAATCCCTTTTACCTGTTTATATTGGCTGTTGTATCCAATAATGAGGGAAATACTAAGAGGCCCATTTATCACCATTGCGGATGTGGTGTGATAAAATTAGCCCGAATCCGTACTGCGATAATTGATTACACCGTACGGATGTATCAATTATCGCATGCAGGGACAGAGCTTTTTAGAAAAAATAAATACCCCGATGTCCTGCTGCATGCGCCCCCCCACACACACACACCACCATGACTACC